>NC_073381.1:31751802-32351802 GCF_028641065.1 Leucoraja erinaceus
ATGTGCCATTGTTAGTGGCTATGCTGAGGTAGATGTTTCCCATTATATCTTTGGCAAGGTCTCCCACTAATGCAACTGCGTGCTCTTCACTCTTTCCAACTTTTCCACCATTTGACCTGTGACTCAGCTAAAAAGGAGATGATCCAATCATTGCTTCCTCTGTGGCTGCTTGATCCTAATGCCCCTGTCCCACTTACGAAACCTGAACGGAAACCTCTGGAGACCCAATGTTTCCGTGTGGTTCCTGAAGGTTGCAGGTGGTTGCAAGTAGTGGAAGCAGGTAGGGAAACTGACAAAAACCTCCGGGAACCTCTGGGAACTGCACGGAAACCTTGGGTGGGGCACAAATTCTCCAGAGGTTTCCATTCAGGTTTCCTAAGTGAGACAGGGGCATAATAATCATGCTCTCAGCAAAACTGCTTCCCCCTTTTTTCAATGCCCTTCTCAGTTCTAATGGCACCTATCCACACTCCCATGGATGTTAAATATAACAGAAAGTTTCGGCTGAATGTTCCCATCATCCAGTTCACACATTCAGTGATCCAACAACACCCCGTCAACAAAGTTCTGGAAAATATACTTTTGTGCCATTGTTATCTGCCTACACCTACAGAGATTTATTTTGTTTCAAGTGCTAAACACTTTGCAGAACAATTTTTTTTGCGCAAAATATGATAATCACGTTCTCAATAGAGAGCCATGCCACGATTATGGAACAAATTTTACACATAAATAAGTTCATAAATAGAATAGAATGGTGTACATTCTGTTCATTGCCATTTGTCATATTGTTTTGTGAAAACAGTTTCCATTCAATTTTTATTTGATAATTTAATTTATTGAAGTTATTTTTGTCTAATCATGTTTGTACACAAAATGGTTTTGAAGATGCTTTATCTACTTACAGAGTTGTTCTCTCACTGTCAGATCCAATTGTTGGCTGCACTCTGCGAAAGGACAATATAACCCAAATGCCATCACAGTTGGTGTAGTATTCATTGGAATAAAAGACTAATGCATCTTGCAATATTTGCAATTGCAAATTGAAAAATCTTTGATCCTACTTTGAGCAAAATTACTATTCCATTGACTGAGTCTAACCACCTGGTATCACAGACCATCAATTTAAAGCAACACAGTTTGAAATTCTATTTACTATAGTTATCTACTCTGTTCTATTCAATATATCTTTTTTTGTATTTAACTTACTATTTAACAGTTACAAATTATTTCCACATATCTGACATTGAAGCAGTTATGTTATGTTTTTGCCCAATACCTTCTTAAACTCATTATAATCCTAAGAAATTGGCTGCAATCTGTTGCTGACTTTTAAGTTTAATTTACAAAGCCGCCTGCAAAGATTAAAATATTGTTTGAAAATATCATTAATGGCAGGAGAACTTTAGTGCTCTCCCATTATCTTTCCATATAATAGTTATGTATGCAAAAGTTCAAAGTCACATCAGAAATTAGACTTTATTTTCTGAGAGATCATAGTTCTATATACATAAGTAAACAAATTGCAAATAATACTTCCCCCTGGTTAACCATCAGTGCAAGAGCACCTCAAGGTTACATGCTCAGTCCTCTGCTCTTTTCTCACAATACCTATGACTCTGTAGCCAGACACAGCTCAATGTCACCTTAAAAATTGCTGGCGATACCACCAGTGTTGGATGAAATCCGAATGGGCATCGGGAAGTCAGAGTACAGGAGGGAGATTGATTATCTGATTGAATGGTAACAGAACAACAATCTTGCTATCAACATCATATCAACATCCACATCAAGAACAGAGAGATGATTAAAACGCGAGATATAATGAACCTTTGGTCAATGGGACATGGTGGGGAGAGTCAACGGCTTCAAGTTCCTGGGCATACATATCTCTGAAGATCTGTCCTTAACCCATCTTGTTGATGCAATTACAAATAAAGTTTGTCAATGCATCAACTTCCTTAGAAAATTGATGAGGTTGCTGAACACTCGAACTTCTACAGGTATACAGTGAAGAGCATACTGATGAGTTCCTTCAAACCTGGTTCAGTAATTTGAAAGCTCAGGAATGAAAGAGGCTGCAAAAAGTGATGGATATTGCCCAGTCCCTCTGGGGGCATTGAACTCCACACAATCAAAGTGATTTACAGTAAGCACTGCCTCAAAAAGCAGCAAATATCATCAAAGACCCACACCACCCTGACCACGCTCCCACTTTGCTGCTACCATCAAGAAGATGTCACAGGAGTTTGAGAATTGAAACCTTTCAAGTTCAAGAGCAGCTACTTCACAGCAACCATTAGGCTCTTGAAATACACTGCACAATCCTAACCACAACCCTACCTCCGCAATAACCCTCGTCTGTGTTCACTTATTACTGGCCACGCTTTGACCTCTAGCTTCCTTTCCCGCTCCCCCTCTCAAACAGTCTGAAGAAGAGACCTGACCCGAAACGTCACCTATCCATATTCTCCAGAGATGCTGCCTGACCCACAGAGTCACTCCAACATGTTGTGTCTTGCTTTGTTAAACCAGCATCTGAAGTTCTTCGTTATCACATTGTGCCTTTTGAAAAAATTGTCAACCTTTTTCCCTTGAAGCAATATACTAATTTCTCATTAGAAATGAAGAGATTAAATAGAAGATGAGCTCTATCCTGGGAAAGTATAGCACCCTCCCCCGCCCCAATCACGGTACGTCTCTTAGAAATTGATAGGGTACACAGTGATTAGTGAAACAATGTAAGTGAATGTTCCTGGATAATTATTGCCCCTAGTATGTGGGATGCAAAACCAGGCTAACATGGAACTAGCGAATGCATGATCATTACAAGTATAATTATTTTTATACTTTTATTATACTTATTATACTTTTTATTATTTTTATCAAATATAATTCTTTTTTTCCTGAACGGGGACTGGGCAGTTAGAAACTAAAAGAAACTAAAACTATATGTGCTCTTCTAGTCCCTGCAATGGAATATATTATGGAAATTAATGGCTATTCAATAATAAAAATGAATTATAATAATCTGTTCTACCACAGGAGCTATATAAATGTAAATAGCCTTACTTCTCTTTTCAGCTCCAAATTTCAAAATGACAAAAATAAAAATTCACACATTTATAATGGTGTAATGAAAAAGCAGCTATAATATGTTGTGGATTAATATCCACTGCGACCAAAACTGACAACATGCTAGGAGCTTCACTGCACGCCATTTCATTTCAAACTGAAGAAACTTTGGTGTCTTCTATTTTACTTAATATATTTTATGGAGGAAGCTAAAATAAGGGTCTGCCCACCATTTTGTATGCCTGTGTGAAGTTTTTAAAATGTAACCTTTATAGCGCTGTTAGTTTATTTTAGTTTCGAGATGTAGTATGAAAACAGAGCCACGCCGACCAATGTCGGTTCTATGTTAGCCTGGTTTTGCATCCTACATACTAGGGGCAATTTATAGAAGCCAATTAACCTACAAACCTGCACGTCTTTGGAACATGGAAAGACACCGAAGCACCCAGAGAAAACCCACAGTCACAAGGAGAGCGTACAAACTCCGCACAGCCAACACCCGTAGCCAGGATCGAACCCATGTCTCTGGCGCTGTAAGGCAAAACTCTACCCATGCCATACTGTGCCACTTCTATTGTCGTTTTCATAAAATAAATTCATGCTCTCAAGGGTACTTGCTGAGAGTAAGGGGAACCTAGTTTGGTAATTTTATTAAATTTTTAAAAATATATACATTTTCCCTGAAATCTTTATGGATTTCACTTTTAGAATTCTGGCTGTGAATCCTTGAGAACTAACAGTTCACCCTGGGATGGATTCTGTTACAGAACAGGAATTTTAACTCAGTTCTTCACTGGTCACGATATGAAAGTGCTGGAGGAACTCAGCAGGTCAGGTAGCATTTGTGAAGGGAATGGACAGCTGACCTTTCAGGTTGGAACTCTTCCTCAGACATGCTCAAAATAGACACAAAATGCTGGAGTAACTCTGCGGGACAAGCAGCATCTCTTTAGAGAAGGAATGGGTGACATTTCGGGTCGAGACTCTTGTTCAGACTGATCTCAATTTGTGCCAACACACCATGGACAGCACAGTGGCACTGCAGGTACACAGCTCACAGCTCTAGGAATCCAGTTTAAGTTCTGATCGTGGATAATATGGAGTTTGCATGTGTTAGGGAGAAACAGCTACAATCAGAACATAGAAAGTTTAAGAGACAGGACCTATTTAATATAAACAAGAATCAGCCTTGAAATTATCTTCAAATGTAAACTACAAGCAGACAATTGCGTAAACAAATGCAGAAGTGTTGGTGAGGAGAGCAGGCTACCAGCTCACTTCAGGACGTCATGCAAGAGATTTGATTTGGAGACTGTCATGGCCATGGAACATTCCACTATGCACAGACAATATGGCTAATTTAATTAGATAACAACAAACCTAGCACCTGCCTTTCTCCGGCCCCAACCCCTATTCTTGCTGTGTGCTCACAATCCCCTTTGATTTTCCCCTCTCTGATACCGAACAGACTGTCCTCAACAGAGGCCTCACCTTTGTTCCCCTCCGCCCCCACCTCAATGCATTCCGCATCCGCCACAATGTGGAGCTCTTCTTCCGTCGCCTCCGCATCCAAGCATTTTTTCATGGGAAAGAGTCCTCACCCCCTAGTAATGACCCCTTCTCCCATCTCCAAAGGACCCTCTCCACTTGGACTCCCCCTCATGGCCATCTACCTGCATTAGACCTTTACATTTTAAACTGCCGGAAGGCCATCAACCGCCTCAAATTTGCCACACCCCTTTCTCACTCTAACCTCTCCCCTCCTGAACATATAGCCCTCCACTCACTCTGCAACAACCCCGACTGGGTGATCAAACCTGCCGACAAGGGAGGTGCCGTGGTAGTCTGGCGCGCTGATCTCTACCGGTCTGAGGCCAGGCGCCAACTCTCGGACACCTCCTCCTATTTGGCCTTGGAACTTGACCCCACAGACGAGCACCAGGCCATTATCTCTAGCACCATCACTGGCTTCATCACTTCTGGCTCCCTGCCCTCCCAAACCTCCAACCTCATCGTTCCCCAGCCCCACATGGCCTGATTTTACCTTTCCCCAAAATCCACAAACCTGACTGTCCTGGTAGACCCATTGTTTCTGCTTGTTCTTGTGCCACCGAACTTATTTCCCCATACCTTGACTCCATCCTATCCCCCCTGGACAAATCCTTCCCTACCTATGTCCAAGACACCACACATGCTCTTCGTCTTCTCCATGACTTGCGTTTACCAGGCCCACACTCCTTCATCTTCACCATTGATGTCCAGTCCCTCTACACCTCCATCCCCCACCAGGGGGGTCTTAAGTTTCTTCCTCGACCGCAGAACCAACCAATCCCCGTCTACAAATACTCTCCTACCCCTAGTGGAGCTGGTCCTTTCCCTCAACAACGTTTCCTTTGACTCCTCCAATTTCCTCCAAATCCAAGGCGTAGCTATGGGCACGCGCATGGGCCCCAGCTATACCTGCCTCTTTGTTGGGTACGTGAAACAATCCTTGTTCGAGGCGTACCATGGCCCTATCCCCAAACTCTACCTCCGCTACATTGACGACTGCATTGGTGCTGCCTCCTGCATCAATGCAGAACTCACTGACTTCATCCATTTCACCACTAACTTCCATCCGGCACTCAAATTCACCTGGACCATTTCCGACATCTCCCTACCATTTCTAGACCTCACTATCTCCATCGTTGGTAACACACTACTGACCGACATCTACTTACAAACCCACTGACTCCCATGGCGCTCTGGGCAATACTTCTTCCCACCCTGCATCCTGTAAGGACTAACCCCTACTCCCAATTCCTCCGTCTACGCTGCCTCTGCACCCATGATGAGGTGTTCCAAAACAGGGCATTGGAGATGTCCTCATTCTTTAGGGAACGGGGGTTCACCTCTTCGACTATAGATAAGGCTCTCGCCAGGGTCTCTATATCCCGTAGCTCCGCTCTCACTCCCCGTCCCCCCACTTGTAAAAAGAACAGAGTCCCCCATCCTCACCTTCCACCCCACCAGCCGTCTCATACAACAGATAATCCTCCGACATTTTCGCCATCTCCAACGGGATCCCACCACTGGCCATATCTTCCCATCTCCTCCCCTTTTGGCTTTCCGCAGAGACTGCTCCCTCCGTAAATCCCTGGACAATTCGTCCCTTCTGACCCAAACCACCCCCTCCCCTGGTACTTTCCCTTGTAACTGCAGGAAATGCTACACTTGTCGCTTTACTTCACCCTTGACTCCATCCAAGGACCCAAGCAGTCTTTCCAGGTGAGGTTCACCTGCACCTCCTCCAACCTCATCTATCGATTGCATCCGCTCTTCTAGGTGTCAACTGCTCTACATCGGTGAGACCAAACACAGGCTTGGCAATCACTTCGCCCAACACCTCCATTCAGTTCGCATTAACCAACCTGATCTCCCAGTGGCTCAGCACTTCAATCCCCCTCCCATTCCGAATCCGACTTCTGTCCTGGGCCTCCTCCATGGCCAGAGTGAGTCCCACCGCAAATTGGAGGAGCAGCACCTTGTGGTGCATGGGTCTCAAAAGGAAGCACGAAGTCCAGTGTTTTGAGAGGCACCTTTAATTATGTTCCTCCCGGTTGTAGGGAAGACCAAACAAGAGAAAGATGGCACCCAAACCCCTACCTTTAAACCCTCTGGCTAAGGGCCGCCTCCGGACTGAACCACTCCCGTGCCGAGGGGTTCGACAGTATGATGGCACGACCCTTGGGAGCGGCCACAACCTCATATTTTGGTTGGGCAGTTTACACCCCAGCGGTATGAACATTGACTTCTCCAATTTTCGGTTGTGCTTGCTTTCTCCCTCCTTCCCAGCTCTCCCACAGCCTACAGTCTGCCTCTTCCTTTCTTCTTCCCACTCCCCCCACCCCCACATCAATCTGACGAAGGGTCTCGACAGAGGCGTTACCTATTCCTTCACTCTATAGATGCTGCCTCACCCGCTGAGTTTCTCCGGCATTTTTGTCTACCTTCAAACCAAGCATATAATACTGTAATTTCCCTTGTCGCAGTGATCAGGAAAGTTTTGTCACTTCACACATTGAACATGTTCATAGGCATATTGGTTCTGTCCATCAATAATTGGGTTATTTCTTTCCCCAGGGAGTCAGCTTCACAATACTATGATAAAAGAAGATTATTTTGAGATCTTGGGCATTTCTCCCGGAAAAGCTGTTGGACCATCCATGTGAATTAGTTTGTCCCAACAATGATGTTTGAGTGTTCATAGTTGGTCTTGTCAGTTAAAATGCACTTCCCTGTAAATATGTATTTCAATGGAGCTACTTGTTCACATCAAAGGCACTGAAGTAAATTGTGCAATTGGCACTATTGAAAATGCAATCTATCACTTGCTGTTATCTTTATGCGCAGAGTATAAAAACTTGATGTACTTTGAATTCAAAGAGATTCTACCATGAGATTGTCCTGCCAGGTCTCCCTGTGTGTCTATGCTGAATAAAGTGCTGAAGAAAGACTTGCTACATCTCCAGCTACAGCCTCTGGGTGACTCATTCAGTCATGACAGTGCATTCTCCCTGTAAAATTGTGGGCTTTACTCGTCTGCTATCTTTTCTTCTCACATCCCAAATATCTACTTAATTTTTACATTAAGTGCGACTTTAAATTGCCCCTGGTGTAGCCAGCTGGAATGTGAATCACGGAATGGACGTGCATGAGAAAATAGGTTATGTGGAAATAAGTGTAGGAATGGGATTAATGGAATTGCTTTGAGAGCTGACTGTAACTAAATGGGCTAAATAACTTCCTTTTGCCATAAGGAAATACGAGAAACTCCTGTAGTTCAGGCATTTCAAGGTCAGTTTGACATTCTAATACCATTATGTATGGATACATTCATAAATGCACAATTGATGGGAATTGAGGGGTGTGATGGATTGGTCATGTAAAGTACAGAAGTAATTTGGACTATATTTATGTCCAAATACAAAAATACATTTCATATTTGTTTTTGAAACTTTATTTCTTTATCTCTTTAAAAAAAAAAAGGACTTTTGAAGAATTTCAAAACCATAAACCTAGCTGTTCAACAGAATTTTCCAGGTGGTAATTGACTCAGTAAAGACTTGATTTTGCGTGTAGGTAATCTACACATGGGAATTTGCATTCGCTTATCCTGCAAACATGCCTAAGACAAAGCGTGGGCACTTTGTGGTCATCTGCATTTTAGGAAGATTTGGGGGTTTACCATGGCTTGTTTATTTTGCACACAACATTTATAGGCACATATGCTTGTTGGCTTTTTTAGGGTTTTTGGTTTTAGTAAGTTAAAGCTGTCCGTGGTCTTTTTCTTCTCATTACGTTTGGGTTTGAATTGCATTCATTCGTCTTGTGCAAGGTTTTTGCTGCTGGTATTGTGCTGTGGCCTATGTTTGAAGCACAGGTCTGTGGGTATAAGCAAGGACTGGAGAGGGCTCAGCTGTAATATCTTCCACAACTGAATAGCTACTTAACTACACTGTTCTGACTAAACTGTGAAAATTGGCCTCTTGGGTGAAGTACTGCTGTCACCTTTGATATATCATAGTGTGGGAGTTAAAATCTTTGAGGAAAAGAAGCCAGAAAAGATTAGATAAATCTTGTCATACTGACTCACTTGCAAGACAAATGCATTTAAAACATGGTTTATCTCTCAAGGATGTAGACTGCATTACCAGTCTATCAGTTTTAAAGCCAATAATGACTGCATAAAATAGACTAATAATCTCATCAAATTAGTGTTACAATATAATCTAGTCTAATTACAATTTGTGATACTCAGGACCAGCAACACATAATGCAAGACATATTTTGCAGTTGAGGCTGAGTACTTACAGCAATTTAGATTTCAGTTTGTACTCATAAATTCATGTGATAGTAGCAGAATTAGGCCATTCGGCCCATCAAGTCTACTCAGCCATTCAATCATGGCTGATCTATCTCTCCCTCCTAATGCCATTCTCTTGCCTTCGCCCCATAACCCCCTGACACCTGTATTAATCAAGAAATACGGGTACTTCCAGCAGCTGTAGTTTCTATCTTGTATATAGTTAGAAACTAGACTAAGGGGGACCCGTTTGGTCCTAATGTTACACAGGAGGCCTGATCCCCCAACGCAATATTCCACCACTCACCTATAGCCCCAACTGCGCAGGCGCAGCTGACAGGTTCCCGTTGTGATGCCCCTGATCCCCCCTGTTCCGCTCCCTGCCCCCCCCTCTGCCACTTGCCCTTCCATCCCCCCCCCCCCACACACTCACTCCATCCCCCCTCAACCCCCCATCCATTCTTAGTGCCTCTCTGGCGGCGCAATTGTTCCAATTGTCAAGAGTAAAGAGCGTTTTATTGTCATATGTCCCAGATAGAACATTGAAATTCTTACTTGCTGCAGCACAACAGAATATATAATCATAATAAATAATAACAAAAACTCAGAAAATGAAGAACAAACAATAACAGTGCAATAATAATAATAATAATAGTCTATTGTAGTTCAAAGCTTAGGAGGTTGTAGTGTTTAATAGCCTGTTGGCTGTAGGGAAGAAGCTGTTCCTGAACCTGGACATTACAATTCTCAGGCTCCTGTACCTTCTTCCTGATGGCAGTGATGAGATCAGTGTGTGGCCAGGATGGTGTGGGTCTTTGATGATGTTGGCTGCCTCTTTGAGGCAGCGACTACGATAAATCACTTAGATGGCGGGGAGGTCAGAGCCGGTGATGGCCTGGGCAGTGTTTACAACTTTTTGCAGTCTTTTCCGCTCCTGGACGTTCAAGTTGCCGAACCAGGCCACGATGCAACCAGTCAGTATGCTCTCTACTGTGCACCTGTAGAAGTTCAAGAGAATCCTCTTTGACAGACGGAATCTCCGTAATCTTCTCAGGAAGTAGAGGCGTTGATATGCTTTCTTTATGATTGCATCAGTATGCTGGGTCCAGGAAAGATCGTCAGAAATATGCACCCCCAGGAATTTGAAGTTTTTGACTCTCTCCACTATCGTCCCATTGATGTAAACAGCATTGTGGGTCTTCAACATTCCTGGACATTACAATTCTCAGGCTCCTGTACCTGAGTCTACAATCAGTTCTTTGGTTTTGCTGATATAGAGAGCCAGGTTGTTGTGCTGGCACCATATGGTCTTTGTGAGGTAGAACACCCAGGTATAACTGCGCAGGCGCAGCTGACGGGCGCAGCAAGTGGAAAAGGGATTTATTAAAGCTTATAATGTGAATAACTCTCAAAATACAACACCAATTTAAACATTAAAGATGAGATTTATTCAGTTCAGTTCTTTCTTGTTGCGTTCTGCTGCTCACTGCGTCTAGATGTCCCTTTGCTGTTGATGAAATAAAAGTCACACAATTTTAATATGGACATTATTGAGTTGTCAAACTTTAACTTGAAGAAAATCTGAGAATTTACCTCAGAAGTCATCGTTCAACCAAGCACGCACTTAATGACAATATTCTTGGTTGATGTTCCATCCTTCAGGAAAACTTTGACATTTTCCTTCAACTTTCCTCAGCTAAAAGCCACATATAGTTGTCCATGCTGAAATAACGGTTTCTCGAGGTATATCAACACTTTCTCCATTGTTTGCCCTTGCGCTTTACAGATCGTCATAGAAAACTTGACTGAATGGAGAATTGGCTCCGCTGAAGGGGAATGTCTTTGCCTTTGTCAAATTGTCCATCATCCTAGGAATGAGAACAATGTCATCTTTGAAGGCTCCCATGTTGATTCTTACAACGATCAGATTATTGTGTGGCTCCCCAATCATCCCCGTTCCATTGCATAGCTTTGGGGGTTCCAAGTTTCTCATTAACATGATCGGAGATCCTTTTTTCAACTCCAATTTGTGTGGTGGTAATCCAGAGATGTCAGGATTGTCAAATGCGGGAAAGATGAAATCAATAAAATCCTCCAGTATTTTGCTGATAGAACCATGTCTTCTGGCATTTCAATTTCATCGTCTTCATTGCTTAATATCTCGTCTTCTCCAACGTTTAACAAAAATTCAAATTAGTTGCCTTCTCCCTCTCTCAATTGCATATTTGTCTGCAATTGAAACTTGGTGAAAAGTGTCCAGAAGTAGGATTTCTTGATGAATGAATTTCCAACAGCAGCATCATTTCCCCTTTTCACTAGAGGAAGGAGTTGTCAAAAACCGCCACAACAAATGGTAGGAATGCTGCCAAAGGTCTTAGTGTTGGGGCATACATCTTGAAGCGTTCTGTCCACCACTTCAAAACTCTCCCTCCTAATCATTGGACATTCATCCCAAACCATGAGTTTCACTTGCCTCATCAAATGTGCCGTCTGAGAGTTCTTCTCGATGTTGCACAATGTATCCTCGGCCACTTGGATGGGTATCTTGAATTGAGAATGTGCAGTTCTTCCACCAGGCATTAATGTAGCTGCTGTCCCAGAGGATGCTACAGCAATAGCCACATCACTTGACTTCTCACTTTGGAGAGAAACAAATTGGTGATAAATGTTTTTCCCGATCCTCCAGACTCAGACGGGAGCTATTGGGGGGAGCGTCCTGCAGCCGGGGGAGGGGTACGGCTTCAGGCGGGGCTTTCGGGGGCTGGGGAGCGCTGCTTTGGCCTACCGCTGCCGTGGCCTACCCCTGCCCTGGCCTATCGCTGCCTACCCTGCCGTGTCCTGCTGCTGCCGTGGCCTATCACTGCCGTGGCCTATCATTGCCGTGGCCTACTGCTGCTGCTGCCGTGGCCTATCGCTGCCATGGCCTATCACTGCCGTGGCCTACTGCTGCTGCTGCCGTGGCCTATCGCTGACTGCCGTGGCCTACTGCTGCTGCTGCCGTGGCCTATCGCTGATGTGGCCTACTGCTGCTGCTGCCGTGGCCTTTCGCTGATGTGGCCTATCACTGCCGTGGCCTATCACTGCCGTGGCCTATCACTGCCGTGGCCTATCACTGCCGTAGCCTATCACTGCCGTAGCCTACTGCTGCTGCTGCCGTGGCCTACCGCTGATGTGGCCTATTGCTGCTGCTGCCGTGGCCTATCACTGCCGTGGCCTATCACTGTCGTGGCCTTTAGCTGCTGCTGCCGTGGCCTATCGCTGATGTGGCCTATCGCTGATGTGGCCTATCGCTGATGTGGCCTTCCGCTGCCGTGGCCTATCGCTGCCATGGTCTATCACTGATGTGGCCTATCACTGATGTGGCCTACCGCTGCCATGGCCATGACCTGTCACTTCAGGTGGGGAACGGTGGGGAGCATACTGCAGCTGTGTATGGGGGTGGCTTCAGGCGGCTGGTGAGGGAGCGTCCTGCAGCTGGGGGCGGCTTCAGGCGGGGACCGGCTGGGACCGGCGGGAGCATCCTGTAGCCGGGGGAGGGAGATAAGTTCAGGCAGGGGCCGACGGGAACATCCTGTATCCGGTGATGGGAACGGCTTCAGGCGAGAGCTGTCGGGGGCCAATGGGGAGAGGGTCCTACAGCTGGTGGAGGGGGACAGCAACTGGTGTCCAGAGGCGCCAGTACAGACATTGTGGGCGGAAGGGACTTTTCTTGAGCTAGTACAGGTGTTGTGGGCTGACAACTGGTTTCTGGAGGGTTAGTAGGGACATTGTGGTCCAAATGGACTTTTATTGGGTAGGGAATGGAGGGTTATGGTCTGAGCGCAGGTATATGGGACTAGGGGAGATTATATGTTCGGCACGGATTAGAAGGGTCGAGATGGCCTGTTTCCGTGCTGTAATTGTTATATGGTTATATTATATGGTTATTAGACTAGTACAGATGTTGTCGGCATAATGAACTGCAGTTGGGGACGGGGTTGGTTACAGACGGGGGCTGGCGGGAGCGTTTTGTAGCCTGGGGCGGGGACAGCTACAGACTGGGCCAGTCTTGGGTCGGTGGGGGAGGGGGGGGGGTGGGCGGGGTGGTGGGACATATGGGATAATGGGGTAGGGGCCTACCGTGGCCTACCGCTGCCACTGCCATGGCCTACTACTACAGGCGGGGGGCTGGTGTGGAGCATCCTGCAGCTGGGGACGAGACAGCTTCAGGTGGGGGCAGCGTCCAGTAGCTGGGGATGGGAATGGCTGCAGGTGGGGAAATTAAAATAGAACAAAACTTACCCGTGGATACGTGATGAGGCGGGAAAAAATGATGGTGATCTTCCGTATGAACTCTGGTAAGGCCCCAACTGTGCAGGTGCGGCTAATGACCCATCAGGTACCCATTTTGATGGCAGTAAAGACACGCATGGAAACCTCCCCGAACCCCACAACTGCACATGCGCAGTTTTTATACGATTTTTTGAGGAGGGTGTGTGTGGGCGGGGAGGGGGTGTGTTGGGCGGGGAGAGGGTGTGTGTGGGAGGGGGTGGTGTGTGGTGGGAAGGGGGTGCGTGGTGGAGGGGGGTGTGTGGGGGGGGGGGGGAAGGGAGGAGGGGTCTGGGGTAGGTCTGTGGGAGGTTTGTGTGTTGGAGGGGGAGGGGTGTGTGGACGGGAGGGCTATGGCTTCACTCAGCGCGCCCTGGCATCATTAACACCTCCTGGCCACAGATCCCGTCACACTCACCCCACGGCTCCCGGCCGCCCTCACCCCACGGCTCCCAACCACACTCTCTCCACGGATCCCGTCGCACTCACTCCATGGCTCCCAACCACACTCTCTCCATGGCTCCCGGCTGCACTCAATTCACGGCTTTGGGGCTCAGCGCGGCTCAAGGAATCATCCCGGCCTCGGGAGCTTTATTCTCCTCACCCCAGTGATTGACAGCAGGTGCCGGAAGAGGCGTTGTCATCAAGGCGATTGACAGGAGAAAAGACCAATCTGCTGATCTTATGATTTTTATGCCTTCATAACTTTTGTAATATACCACCGATCAGAACAAAACTTGATGTGCTTGTAGCACAGGAGAATGGTGAGTAAGGTGGCAACAAATCGTAGTGCTATCGGGTACCATTTAAAATAACGCAAACTGGAAGAGGACAAGATGAGAGTTTTAGTTAGTGTAGATAGGTAGAAGATAGAAGATATAGACACAGAGGATGGCAGATGCTGTCTAATGCATAAAAGGGCACAAAGTGCTAGAGTAACTCAGTGGGTCAGGCAGCATCTCTGGAGAACATGGATAGGCAACAATTCAGGTCGAGACCCTTCTTCAGATTTAGAAAAAAGCCTGCTTCATCTACTGAGAGCTATCAATTTATTAAGCTGAAAAATTACCAGTATACATTAAATACTTCAAATAAAATGTGAATGATTTTATATGGAAAAACTAAAATAGAAAGAGGCTCTGCATGCATTTCTTTCCTTTCTCCTATGTTTAATGAGTTCTTCCTCCAAGCACAGCAAGACTGTTCACCATATCTGCTTCTGACTGCACCTGTACACATCTCCTGATGGGCTCCCTCAGTCAAAACTCTTAAATGGGGCTCACAATTGCTCACTGCCACAGCGAGAGTGGTGAATCTCTGGAACTCTCTGCCACAGAGGGTAGTTGAGGCCAGTTCATTGGCTATATTTAAGAGGGAGTTAGATGTGGCCCTTGTGGCTAAGGGGATCAGGGGGTATGGAGAGAAGGCAGGTTATCTTATTGTTGATACTGAGTTGGATGATCAGCCATGATCATATTGAATGGCGGTGCAGGCTCGAAGGGCCGAATGGCCTACTCCTGCACCTAATTTCTATGTTTCTATGTTTCTAGTGCCTGGAAAGGTGGCAAGCAACAGAAGAGGGATCTTAAATAGAGAAGCAGTGGGGAATGAGGTTGTCAACGTTATGGCAAGGGCGGATAAATTACAACATTGAAGATAGATGAAGAAGAGTCTTTGGCCATTTTCACGCATCATGCACCAGGTTGTTTGGCCCATTATTTAAACCCCATCAAGCAGCTATGTACCCTAACCACATTTTCCCTAGTTTAGTTTAGTTTAGCTTAGTTTAGTTTAGTTTGGAGAATCAGCATGGAAACAGGCCCACTGAGTCCACCCTGACCAGCGATCCCCGCACACTTAACTATCCTACACATACTTGGGACAATTTATAATGATACCAAGCCAATTTGCCTGCAAACCTGTATGACTTTGGAGTGTGGAAGGAAACTGAAGATCCCGGAGAAAGCCCACGCAGGTCATGGGGAGAACATACAAACTCCATACGGACAAGCACCCATAGTCAGGATCGAACCCGGGCCTCTGGCGCTGTAAGCCAGCAACTCTACTGCTGTGCCACCTTGCTGCCCACTGTTTGTGTTCTAATCAATTCCCTCCTGCCATCTACTGTAAGTACACTACTAACAATGTAGAGTGGCTAGTTCAACTACTAGCAGCACATATTTGACATTCAGTCAACTCAGTACACTCAGCAAAAGTGCAGATGATAACAGGAAGAAAGTGTAAATTCCACGCAGACAACAGCCAAGGACAGGATTGCACCCAGTTACAAAACATAGGACATAGAACAGCACAGAACACGATTAGGCCCCTCGGCTTACAATGTCTGTGCTGAACATGATGCCAAGATAAACTAATCGCATCTGTCTACACATGATCCATATCCCTCTATTTCCTGCATACCTGTGCACCTATTTAAAACTTTTGAAATGCCGCTATCATAGATGCTTCTACCATCACACCTGACAACATGTTCCAGGCATCCTCTCCCTTTTTGTAAAGAATTTGGCCACTAACCTCCTTTAAACTTTGCCCCTCTCACCTGAAAGCCATGCCCTCTAATCTTTGACATTTCCACCTTGGGGGAAAAAGGCTCTAATTGTCTACCCTATCTATCAGGTCTCCACACAACCTTTGGCAGCTTCAATGGACCCATGATGCAGTGGTACTGTCCACAGCACAACCACGCCAACCCTTCTTTTCCCTACCCTTACCTTTCCACTCTCATTTTACACACACTCTCCCTCCACACCTCCACTCCCCCCAAATGGCTGCCTCACCTGCAGCAACAAAACTGGGTAGAATTCTCCTGCCTGCCATGCCATAAATGGGAAAAGGCTGGAAAAGGGTGCAGACTTTCAAATTCCTAGGGGACCTCATATCCGAGGACCTCTGCTGGTCGGCCAACACCACTGCAGCCGTCAAGAGAGCACAACAGAGATTCCACTTCCTGAGAGTGCTCAGGAGGCACAACACTGAGTAGAAGCTGCAGGTGGCCTTCTACCGGGTGACCATTGAGAGTCTACTGACATATTGCATGTCAGTGTGGTATGCAGGCTGCTCTGCTGTACACAAGAAAGCGCTCTAGAAAGTGGTAAAAATGGCAGTGAGAATCACTGGCTGCCTACTGCCCTCTCTGGAGGACATTACCACCGTAAGCTACCTCAGCAGAGCCACAAACATCATCAGAGACTCCGCACACCCCGGTCACCAACATTTCGAACCGATGCCTTCTGGCAAGCGTTACAGGTCAGCCAAAACATGCACCTCCAGACTCAGAGACAGTTTCTACCCCAAAGCAATCTGCACACTCAATATGAAAAAACACTGAGCATTATTCATGCTGCCCTTTTCCATGCTGCTACCCACCTCACATTTTACTATCACCATGTGCAATATTGATTATTTATTTATCTTGATACCTAGTTTTATAACATTGTTTTTAATTTGTGTCCTGTGTTTTTATGTTTGTATATTATGCACCAATGGAGTGGTAATGATATTTTTGTTGCATGCAGTGCATACAATGACAAATAAAGGCATTACAAAAAAAGATATATATCTTTTTTGTTTAATGTCTTTCTTCCCCCTTCCAAATGCTATAGAGGCAATAAATCCTATACAGATAACACTAGAGGAGTCTCCTCAGATTGTGCGTTGGGGCACAAACACGTGGGAGGATATATGGACAATCCAGAACTGACTGCTGGATAATTTGCATTAGCTTTGTTTCACATGCTCAGCACGTAATGAGAAATGCTTATATCCATTGGGATTAACTGATTGTATTGTTCTACCACAAAGGAAACGGCTTTATATGTCTGTAAAATGGAGACAAAAGGAATTACAGATGTCGGAATCTCGAACAAAGCACAAAGTGCGGGAGGAACACAATGGGTCAGGCAGCCTGTGTGGAGGCAGTGGACAGTTGCCGTTTTGGGTGGGGACCTTTCTTTAGACTGAGTCTCAACACAAAACGTCGCTTGTCCATTACCTCTGCAGATGCTGCAGTCTGAAAATATGTTACCCAAAACATCACCTATTCATGTTCTCCAAAGATGCCGCTTGACCCACTGAGTTACCGTTCTCCAGCACTATAGTGTCCTTTTGTGTAAACCAACATCTGCTCTGCAGTATCTTGGTTCCACATTTTGCTGCCTGGCCTGCTGAGTTCCCCCAGCACACACTTTGTATTTTGTTGGATATCTGTGACTGGGTGGCAGCATTTCTCAAATGCAGCACTAAAACCATGCAAGATCTCCACGTCCTTCTCGCTGCATCCCTTCTGATTTGAGAAGCCTGGGATATTGAATGTAAAGTTTAATCAGATCAGGGGGCTTCAGCAGTTTGATCTGTCTGAGATCAGAAGAAAGTCAGAGCCCCAGGCCAATAACAGCCCTTGAAAAGCTTGATAAGTATTCATTACCAACCTGAACTCTGTAAAAGTGTCTCATATTTTCCATCGGCACTTGCTGTATCATAGCTCTGAATGGCTAGATCTTTTAAATTTCAACTATGAGCTTCAATAGCTCTCTGCTCACAATGCTCGATGTAATTCCTTTCATCCTGCACCACATGCAAGATTTAAGCAGCTCAACTATGATAATAATATTCTAAAGCAACATTTTGCTACCGTGCAATTTAAGCAATGCACCGATTCTTACGCAGACTGTGTAGCCATTATTTCGGGCCAGTCATGAATTACTATTAGCTTACAAAAGAAACCAACTTAAAAAAAAGGGTTTGAGGTAGGGTGATGGGAATCAAAGCTACCACTGCGGTGGTAGGGAATGAATTGGAACTTGTGCAGTGCAGGCAGATGTGTTTGTCCTCTGGACGTGCAGGAACCAGATGAGGTCAACTATGAACACAGCCAAATGTGCAGGAAGGAACTGCAGGTGCTAGTTTACACCAAAGGTAGACACAAAATGCTGGAGTAACTCAGTGGGACAGGCAGCATCTCTGGAGAGAAGGAATAGGTGATGTTTCAGGTCGAGACCATTATTCACACTGAGAGTCAGGGAGAGGGAAACTAGAGTTATAAAAAGGTACCTTTGCTGGTAAATACCAATGTTGGATTAAAATGTAGTTAGATTGGTCAGTAAGTTTGAAGACAACATGGAAATTGCTGGAGATGCGGACAATGAAGAAGTCTGTCAAACGATATGACAGAATATAGATCATTTGCAGATATGGGTGTAGAGAGTTTTGTGTTGAGGATAGAACAATTGGAATGGCTGAGCATGAAGCACGAGCAAAATTGTATTCAATGGAGGAAAATGGAAAAATTGCCCCAGGCTTTTATTAAACATACCTAAGAAGTAGATGCTGTGATGTTGAAACTCTCTCTTTCTGTGGGTAGGACATCCTGGGGATACTTTGATGGACAGCAGTGTCCATGAGTCTGCTGGAACAGAATAACAGAAGAGACAGCTAGCTTTTATAAGATGAACTTATGTAATACAAGCAGGTTGTTGTAGGATTCCATAACTTCTATTGCATGCAGTTCATGCCAGGTTGTTCTACAGTGACCCATATGGACTGAATTTGCAAGACGCTGCTTCTTCTTCTTATCGAGTCCAGACACAAGACTTCTCGGCATCTGCAGACAATGGTGTCTGTCTTGTCGCTTCTTGTGCGTGGTGCTGGAAAGGTTGGTGGAAACAGGGCCACGACGTAAACGCCCTTTCCTTAACCACAAGACAGCTGCTGATGGTGGGTGAAGGCCAAGTACTATTAACTGATGAGATCTGGAAGTACTTCAGTCTTTTCATTGCACTTAATTGCCGGGCTCCACTTTAGCTTAGATAACAGATATTTATAGTGAAGATAGACACAAATTGCTGGAGTAACCCAGTGGGACAGGCAGCATCTCTGCATAGAAGGAATAGGTGAGGTTTTGGGTCGAGACCCTTCTTCAAGAAGCTGCCTCTCCCGCTGAGTTACTCCAGCATTTTGTGTCTATCTTCGGTTTAAACCAGCATCTGCAGTTTCTTCGTACAACAGATACTTATAGGGTCTCTAATTCCTGTTGGTTCCCTGAGTATCCGTCGTTATTCTCAGCTGGATGTGCTAAGGATGTGACTTGTTGGCTTTTTTTTGGCATTTAGCAAACATGTGATTTATATTTTCATTATATTACTGTCTCATTCTGAGGTGTAAATTGTCCAATTTAATTTTAATCATCCAGCATTTGTTCAGCATGCCATTATCCATGTTGTGGAATATCTCTTTTTAAATTACACATTAAAAAAAACAATTTTATTTTGTCTAAAATTTTTGCTTGGCTTGAAAAAAGTTAATTTTGATCATAATTTTGCACTGCATGATATACAGACAACAAATTACAGACAATTAAGCACACAACAAAATGGCAGCTATAGGATATCTGAAATTAAACAGAAATAAACATCAAGCCCGGCTGCATCAGTGAAGGGAAAAATAGGCATTGCTACAGGATAATTAGCATTGTTCTTTAGCATTGTTGCTCAAGGATGATAACCTACCTGAAACAGAACAACCTGATTGACACGTTGGTACAGAATGCTTTTGGATCTGTCCCCCATTCTCTCCTCTGGACAGCCTTCGAGTTCTTCCATGTGCCAAGACCATTACAAATCTGGTCAAAAACTACTTCCAAGATTTGCCATTCAGTATTTCAACAACATAATACACAACATCATGGCAATCACTGGAAGTGGGAATAATGGCAATTTGCACCATCTCCCCACTAGCCTTCACCATGGCGATGGAAATAATCATTCGAGCTTCCAGGTGGGTCGTAGGAGGAGAGCGGCTGCAGTCTGGGCAGTGGCTACGTCCCATTCCCGTCTACATGGATGACATGACCACACTGACCTCAACTATTGCATGTACCAAGCGCCTGCTGGAAAAGCTACATGCGAACATAACATGGGCCTGGAAGAAGTTGAAACACAGCAAATCCAGGAGCATATCCATCATCAGAGGAAAAATTGTAGACAAGT
Organism: Leucoraja erinaceus; assembly: GCF_028641065.1. Classification (NCBI taxonomy): domain Eukaryota; kingdom Metazoa; phylum Chordata; class Chondrichthyes; order Rajiformes; family Rajidae; genus Leucoraja; species Leucoraja erinaceus. The sequence continues at coordinate 31,772,035 of NC_073381.1, forward strand.
GATTCCACATTGATGAAATGGTGTCAGAGCTGCCAGTCAAGAGTTTAGGACGGTGGTACAATGCAAGCCTCAAAGACTCAGACCAGCGTGACAAACTGAGGGAAAAAACCATCAAATGCCTTGCCAGCATAGACAAGACCTCGCTTCCTGGTAAGCTGAAACTGTGGTGCCTTCAGTTTGGATTTCTCCCCTGTCTGATGTGGCCTCTGATGGCCTACGAGGTCCCCATCACCAAAGTCGAGAAGCTGGAGAGGACAGACAGTTCATACATCAAGAAGTGTATATATTGTATATTGTATATTGTATATATCTTTATTGTCATTTCCTGAGTATTCGCATACCCAGAGGAAACAAAAAAACGTTGCTCAACCAGTGTCCATTCAGTTTGCATGAAAAAATAAATAGAAATGAAAATAAAAAATACATGTCATGAACAAATTTAACACTCTACTAAACATTCAACAGCCGTTCCGACCGGCAGCGGCACAACAGTGGCTCTGCTGCAGTGTGGGGGTTTGTGTGCGATACTTGGCAGGGGGCAAAGTCCATTTAACAGTCTTATAGCCTGTGGGAAGAAGCTGAGGAGCATCCTGCTGGTTTTGCAGCTAATGCTCCTGTACCTCTTCCCAGATGGGAGGATGGAGAAAATGTCATGCGATGGGTGGTAAGGGTCTTTGATGATGGAGATGGCTCTGTTGATACATCTCTTCCTGTATATGTCCAGCAGGAAGGGGAGTGGAGCACCAATAATCCTGCTTGCGGTCTTCACTATCCTGTCCAGTTGGTGCCGTTCGTACGCCTTGCAGCTCCCGAACCAGGAAGTGATGCCGTATGTCAGTGTGCTCTCGACAGTCCCCCTATAAAAAGTCCGTAGGTGTGTGGTGGGGAGGCCTGCTTTACGTAGTCTTCGGAGAGGGTGAAGTCGCTGCTGGGCTCTCTTGACCAGAGCTGTGGTGTTGGCCGTGGACGTCAGGTCATCAGACAGATGTAGTCCTAAGAACTTCATGCTGCTGACCCTTTCCACATCAGCTCCGTCGATGTGCAGAGGTGTATGGTGTTGTTTCCCCGCCCTCCTGAAGTCAATCACCATCTCCTTAGTTTTTCCCACGTTAAGAATGAGATTGTGGGATTTGCACCAACCTGTGAGCAGCTCCACCTCCATCCTGTACGCCGATTCATCGTTGTCACTGATGAGACCCACTACTGTTGTGTCATCAGCGAACTTGCTGATGAAGTTGTTATTGAGTCTGGCAGTACAGTCGTGTGTCAGCAGAAGTGGCTTGGACTCCCGCGTTGCCTCAGCAATATCGGCTTGTTTGGACACAGCGCTCTGGCACTGCCTGTCTCTAGCGTCACAGAAGAATACAAATGCACCAAAGTGAGGCTGTACATGACCCTGACCAAGTCTCAAGATTATGCAGTATGAGCGGCTGCTCCCAGACAGGCAACTGGGAGGAAGTGGGCCCCATCGGAGGCTGTACAGCAAGCAAAATCTGCTCTCAGGCATGGAGACATTGTAGGACAGCTGCAGCAGGGAAGAGGTGGGACAAGTCGACCCACATGGCACAAGGCAACATCCACCCAGAGAAGAAAGGCTGGTAGTTGCTGAGGTCCGTCAGCAAGAGGAGGTAGAGAGATGCTCAAAGGCAGTCTCACAGTCCAAATAGGGCCAGTGGACTAACTGGGAAAACATGGAGCATCGTAAGCTTACCTGGAAGGATCTGTGGGAGATGGAAGAAAGCCGTCTTAGCTTCATCATCAGAGCCACCTACGATGTTCTTCCCACACCAAATAACCCAAACCAGTGGCTTGGAGAAGATCCATCATGTTCTCTCTGCCAAACCCCAGCAACATTAAGGCACATCCTCACTGGCTGCAAAACCAGTCTTTCACAAGGCCGCTACACCTGGAGGCACAATCAGGTCCTGCGACAACTGGCGATTACCTTGGAAGGAAGTAGAACTACCACCAATGCCCTCCCTCCCCCAACACCTGGTTATATTTAAGAGGGAGTTAGATGTGGCCCTTGTGGGTAGGGGGATCAGGGGGTATGGAGAGAAGGCAGGTACGGGATACTGAGTTGGATGATCAGCCATGATCATATTGAATGGCTCGAAGGGCCGAATGGCCTACTCCTGCACCTATTTTCTATGTTTCTATGTTTCTATGTTTCTCGAACACCACCCCTTTTGTAAAGGCAGGACAAATTCCAGAGAAGCCATTTGCAAGAAAGGAACCTAGCCCGGGACTGGAAAATGCAGGCTGATCTAGACCAGAAGCTCATCTTTCCACCAGAGATCATCACAACTAATCTCAGGCCGGACCTGATCTTGTGGTCAACCTCACAGAAGTCCCTGTACATCGTGGAGTTAACTGTGCCTTGGGAGGCTGCAGTTGGTGAAGCGCATGAACGCAAATGTCTGAAGTATTCAGACTTAGCAGCTAAGGCAGAACAATGCAGCTGGCGTACCCAGGTGTTCCCTGTAGAGGTTGGTTGTAGAGGGCTTGTAGCCATGTCAACAAGCAGACTCCTGAAGGGAATGGGAGTTTGTGGACAGGCCTTCCGGCAAGTCGTCAGGTTGCTGTCAGAATCTGCCAAACGAAACAGCAACTGGCTGTGGCTGAAGAGGAACGACTCCAACTGGGCTGCAAAATGAGCAGCAAGAGGGGTAAAACAGAGGGGAGCACATCTGGGATGCCAGGTGTTGCTGTTGACCCCTCTAGAGGTGTCATGGGCCTAACATCAAAACAACAAGGAAGGAGGGTACCCACCTGATGACCCCAATGAAGTCTTTACTCCTACCCCCACTCAAGATATTAAGAAGGTGCTATTTATAGTAGGGATTGTAATATCAAGTCCTATAAACTCAACCATTCATCATTAAGATTCAGGTTAATTATTAACTTGAGATGTTAATTATTTTTCTCTTTCCACAGGTGCTTATTGGGCCAAATATGTTTGGTGTTTTTTCTTATTACAGACAATAATAGGGTGCTGTGTTTGTGAAGCTTATATGCTTTCTCTGCAACAACATGGATATCGTCTGGGTGCTAGAGTTCCATCACACTACCTGAGTGGTAATTTACAGCAGCCAATTTACCTGCCAACTGGCAGATCTTAGAATGCAGCAGGCACAGTTATGCAGCATGGGCAGGTGGGTGAGTGCACGTATTAAGGGTAGACCAATCCTCTCGTATCTGTCAATGTACAGATTCTTGACAACATGAAGCTTGGCTTTCAAATGTGTACATGGACAAGCATGCTCTGCAATTTGACAAGTGGGTTGGCTTGTTATCAAATACTCAAACAAACTTCAACAGACGTACTGCAGAAAGTATCCTGATCGGTTGCATCAAGGTCCATTACAGCAAACCAAACAGGAGCACAAGAGGTTTCAAAGTGTGGTGGACTCAGCATAATCCATCACAGGCACAACCCTTTTCATCACTCGAAGCATTCAATGCATTCGCAGGAGGTACTGCCTCAAGAAGGCAGCATCTATCATCAAAGATCCCCAGCACTCGAGTCATGCCCTCTTCTCATTGCGACCATTGGGCAGGAGGTGTGGAAGCCTGAAGACCCAAGTCAATACTGTGACTTTATGTAAAAATGGAAATGGGAATATTCTAGGAACTCATAGGATGGTGAGCTGCACATCATTGGGGGAGAGAAGCTCTTGGAGAGAATTCTTCAGATTCTTCATATTTAGACGAAAGAGTTAATTAGGGATGGTTAGCGTGGTTTTGTGGAGGGGGAGTGAGCAGGTCATATCTTACAAACTTGACTGAGATTTTGCGAAGGTGAATGGTGTGATTGATATGGGTAGAGCAGCGGATGTTGCTAATATAATCTAGTATAATAATATGGTTAAGAGGGAGAGATAGATCAACCATGATTGAATGGCGGAGTAGACTTGATAGGCCAAATGGCTAATTCTGAGACTTTGTTCTGCAAGGGTCAGCACTGGAATCTCTGTTTTCTGTGGTATATACAGTAAATCCTCATTATAATGAATCATAGGGAGTGGAATAGTGTCTGTTATTGACGATTGCACACTATAACCGAGTGAAGTATAATAAATCACCAGACCAGGGGTGGGGAACCTGCGGCCTTAAGGCCTTTTGAATGATCCAAATTTTGTAGAACAAATCCTTTTAATTTTATTAATATGACTTTGTTTGTATTTTATTATTTTTATTTTAATCTTAAAATGAAAGTATTTAAAATACCAAAGAGTAAAAGAAGATTCAATTAAATAATCCTCCCCGACTGACGGCCACAATTAAAACATTAGTAATTCATGAGGGCTACTTTAACACCTGTTACGTTCATGATTTAGTTCTAACCTCCCTGCTGACTGGCACCACCATCGCCTGAGGCTGGTTGAGAGGTAAAATGTTGGGGAGTCCGCTGGCCGTTTAGTCTTCAGTATTATCAACTTTTGATAGTGGTGCACATGACATTCCGTTCGAAGTTGAATTTGAGAATAGATAAACAGCGTATTTGTTCGACTATGTTTTTAATTCTGTCTGATTAACAGCCCATCATGTCAAAGAAACCAAGAGAACGCTGAGGGAAGAAAAAAGAGTTTTTAAATGAGGATTGGGAATGGGAGCTGCAATATTATCTTGTTTTTGCTAAAGATAAGATGATTTGCTTGCTTTGTGATACTGCAATATCAACACTGAATACTCATTAGCATTTTGCCACTCATAAGGCCCACAAATATTTCAATTCAGAGAGTGAGGCGTGAAAGGTTGCATTGCAGGAATTAAAACATGAAAAGCAAAGGCAAAGGCAGATATTTCAAGCAGCGATAAGACCTGGAAATAATGCTACTGAAGCAACTTATAAAGTAGCTTATATACTCGGGGGGGGGGAAAGGGAAGCTATTTAGCGATGTAGAAATCGTAAAAAGAATGCATTGTCGAAGTTGTAGGATGCTTGGACCCCGATAAGGTTTCAAAGTACAAACAACTGCCTCTGTCAAGGAGAACTATAATTGATCGGCAGCATGAATTAGCCCTCAACATAACAGAACAACTTCACACAACACTCCAAAAGGAAAATATATATTATTTAATCGCTTTGGATGAATCAACTAATACTACTGATTCGGCGCAGGTTTTATACTTCATTCGGGCCATAACAGAAGATTTTCCTTGCTACGAAGAGTTAAGGGCCTGTCCCAATTGGGCGCATTTGCGCGTCACGCAGATGGCACGCGAAGATTTTGTACATCCCAAACTCCTGGGGCACTGCGAGCGACCGTGCGTCACTGCCTACGTCACCATGCACCATGCGCGCGTCACGGTGCGTGCATCATGCGTTGTGACGCATAAATGATGTTGCGTAAATGACGCACAAATGACTCCCAAGTGGGACAGGCTCTTTACTCGCTTTGGGCACTTTTATGTGAATTATTGAAGGAAGATTTCTATAGAAATACTGCATTTCTGTGTGATATCATGTCAAAGCAAAGTGACTTGAATGTTCTTTGCAAGGTAAAACTAAGTCTATATATGATATGTGGCAAAAAATCTAAGCATTTCGTAAAAATCTATATTTTTTCAAAACTCTTCTTCTTCAAAAGGAAATTTCGGATGAACATTTTGCCCAGTTAGTGAAAGCAATTGATGAGCAGGTGGATTCATATGAATCATTTGAAGAATACGCAGCTGTTATAGACTTATTAATTAAAGAGTACAATGAAAGGTTCACTGACTTTAAGAATCATGACATCACACTCAAATTAGCATTTCAACCTCACTTAGTTGATGTCTCCAAAGCTCCTAAAGAACTACAAATGGAATTGATTGAGCTCTCAGAAGATGACATTTTAAGGTCATTATTTGACGCTAAGAAAGATCCGATTGAAATATGGAAAAATGCAATAGAATACCCACATCTTCGGCAACATGCACGAAAAATGCTTTCTTGCTTTTCAACCATTTACTGCTGCAAATGTACATTCTCCTTTCTAACCCAAATTAAGTCACCCTTACGGTCACAAATGACGGATACCCATCTAGAAGATGAGCTGAAACTGCGTACCTCCATATTGCAACTAAATATTCAAATACTTTCCCTCAAAAACCAGTCACAACAAAGTAATTAAAAGTTTAGTTAACTTTAGAATTAACAAAATGTTTTCATTTTCTTGAAGTTAGTACATAGTAGTTAGATTTTTACAAAATAATGTACATTTTGAAGTATATCTAATTGAAGTTTCTTGGATGTGGCCTTATTAGATTACAGCTAACTTAATACGGCATTCCAACATGAAAAGGTTCCCCACCCCTGCACTAGACTATGTGTGTGGGCTGGGGGTATGTGTGGGCAGGGGGGTTGTAGGCAGATGGGTGGGCAGGAGGTGCGGTGGAGGAGGGGTTTGTGGGTGGGGGAGGGGTGTCTGGGGGAGAGGGGGGGGGTTGTGGGGGGGGGGAGGGGTGTGTTGTGGAGGCGAGGGGGATTGTGGGGGAGAGGGATGTGTGGGGGGGTGGGTTGTGGGGGGTAGGGGTGTGGCGGCGGGGGTGTGGCATTGTTGGTGTGGCGTTGTGGGTGTGTGTGGGCTGGGGGGGTTTGTAGGGGGTTGTGTGTGGGTGTGTGGAGGGGAGGGGTGTGTGTGGGCAGAGGGGGTGTGTGTGGGCAGGAGGGTTGTTGGGAGGAGTGGTGTGGGGGTTTGGGAGGGGTGTAAGGGAGAGGGGTGTGGAGGGGAGGGGTGTGGGTGGAGGGGGGAGTGGTGTGAGAGCTCGGAGAAAAGATGGGGGAAGAGCTATGGGGGAGAGTACAGTATCACGGGGGCGGGGGGCAGGAGCCAGTGGGGGAGACCAGAGGGGAAGGTGTTGGCGGTGCGATGGGGACTCACAGCGGGCGCTGGTCACACTCACAGCGGCCGCTGGTCACAGCGGGTGCTGGTCACACTCCCTCTGCCGGGATCAGAACCTCTGCTTTCTGTTTGCGAACATTGGCACCATTTCCGAATCCGGGTCCTGGCTGGGTTGGGCTGGGTTGGGCCGGGTTGGGTTGGGTTGGGTTGGGTTGAGCTGAGCTGGGTTGGGCTGGGCTGGGCTGGGCTGGGCTGGGCTGGGCTCAGGGCTGGGCTGAGCTGGGCTGGGCTGGGCTGGGCTGGGCTGGGCTGGTGAAAAAAGGGCTGGGCTGGGCTGGGCTGGGCTTCCCTAACATCGGGAACAATCTTCCGGCTGGGTCGGGCTGGGTCGGACTGTTTCCGGTCCCTCCATCCGAAAATTGTGCAGTAAAGACAAGATGGGGCAGGAAGGGGCGGACCGTCCCGTGGAGTGACAGTAGAAGGGCCAATCCGCGCGAAGCTGAATGGCAGGAGAGGCAATCGATCTGCGCACATGAGGTTATTAGGATTTTTAAACCTCAATAACTCTAACCAGCTTCCACTGATTGCGATCACAGCACAGGAGAACAGTGAGTAAGCTGGCATTTTGCGCAAATATAATGACCGCCAAACCAGAAGATAACAAGATCAGAGTTTTAGTTATGTATAGATAGATAGATATAGATATAAGTAGAAGAAGCAAACAACTGCAATTGCCGGTTAATGCACGAAAGCTCCCAAAGTTCTTGAGTAAATTTCCACAGGTCAGGCAACATCTCTGGAGAACATAGATACATGACATTTAGGGTCGAGACCCTTCTTCAGGCTCTCGGTCTGGAACTGGAACTGGAATCGAGGTGTAAGAATATTATTAAGGTTATTAACATATAAGATTATTAAGGGATTGGACACGCTAGAGGCACAAAACTTGTTCCCGGTTTTGGGGGAGTCCAGACCAGCGGCCACAGTATTTTGCTTCAATCATCACCCCCAGCAGCGCGTTCCAAACAATTGTCACTGTGTAAAACACCGGCCCCGCACATTTGCTCTCTCATCTTAAAGCTATGCCCCCTAGTATTTTATTTTTCCATCCTGGGAAAAAAATTCTGACCGTCTATCCTGGGACAACCAGAACGACGCAGCATACACCAAACACAGCCTAACCAACGTCATATAAAGCTGCTGCTTCTGTTAGACTGTAACTTCTGCTACTGTGGTAGAAAACCGATTGTCTTAATAAGCAATGTCTTGTGGGCCTGGATAGTAAATATCCATCATAGAGGCTGTGTAAAGTTAGACTACAATACTGCCTGGAATAGAGGGTATTGGCTAAAAGGAAATGATGGAAAAACCTGAACTTGAACATTGGAGGCTAAAGTGAAACCTATCAGAAGTACAGAAAATGAAGAGAGACATATATAGGGGAGGCAGTTGGAGTCTTTGTCCCATGGTGAAAGTACCAAATGCTAGAGAGTATACAGTAGCTTTAATATGAGAAGGGACTAGTGGAACACACTGCCAGGGGTGCTGGTGGAAAGATGGGGGCGTTTAAGTGGCTTTTCGATATGCACATGATTATGCAGGGAATGGATCATCAGGCAGAAGCATTGGTTTAATTTGACATCAGGTTCAGCACTGATATTGTGGGATGAAGGGCCTATTTCTAAGCTGTACTGCTTTATGCTTTATGCTCCAAATACTTCAGCATACTGTAAACTTACTGGTGGACGTTCTGGTGTACTGATTCTTTCTGCCACGGAATACTAATGAGAGATATCTTTCCCCAGTCTCTTTCAGATGCTCAGACATAAATATATCCTCAATTGGAAAATCTCCAGTATCTATATCTAAAAGATGGAAACTTTTCATATGATTTTCTAATTGTGTTAGAAACAGATATCAGAGAACGTCATTCTATTCTGTTTATCGGTGTTTCTAACCTATTCCCCACTCTTTATTCTATACAATCTGGGAACGGGTGATATCTTGTCTTATGGAACATAGAGGCACACTGATATGTTTTTACATTTCTCTTATTTCTATTAAAAACAAGTTATTTGGATAGGACTGGTTAAAATTGTATTCTCAAAAAACCTGTTTGTTCACACCGTAACATTGATAAGATAAGGCTTTTGATGCAGAAGCTTTTCTTCACAATGAAATGTAATACGATAGGAGACAACAAAAGCAGTAATATGATGCTTTGAGATGAACAACAAAAGACTATATATAACAAAGCTTGGGGAAAACAACAACGGAGAAAATTGTTGTAACTGTGAAACAGTTTCTTCAGCTCCAGACATTTTCTCGAAATTTGAGATGCCACTTGTACAGGATCATGTTCTGATTTTCTTTTTTGGTGAATACATTTAATAGTCTTTGTTTTGATCCTTCTAGGGCTCCCTCCGTGAACGGTGGCACAACTGATGGGGGTGCTGCCTCACAGCACCAGAAAGGGGTCTCCTGCACTGTTACAAAGAGGTTCAATGTAAGCCTGAGGAATAAAAAATCATCAAGCTGAATTCTACATCTTCAGGTAATTTCAACTGGAACTCTTTCATCTGTGATGTTCGCTAATTCTATTTATTTTTCCATTAGATCAGTTTGAGCTGCTGGGCCGATCGCACAGCTTTGCATTTTGCAACTTATATGTTCCATTATTTGTGTTCTCAATCTCTAATTGACTTAATGTCACGTATTTTGTTAATTTTCTCTTTCTCAATATGCCCCCATTTATCCAATCAACCAAGGAACCTCTACAACCTATCCCTACAGCAATCCTACCCTGCCCTGTCACAAATATTCCAAATTATCCCACCCATCCTTACCTTTACCCTCTCTGCTGCTGAAAATTGTTTTCTCTCCCTCTGTTTGTGCTGAAGGGTCTTCAACATAAAACATTAAATGGCAGATGAGTTGAACAGGTAAGGAGAACACAAACAATCAAAAAATATAGTAGTGGCCAGAGGATCTGGGGTGATCTGGGGTGAATTGAAGTGAATCTGAATCTGAATCTGAAATCCACATTAGGCAGGAAATGTTGTTGGCTAGACTGATGGGACTTGAATTTGGTGGCCTTGTACCCTGCTTGAAGTGGTCGGAAACTGCACTTGAATTAGGTGGCCTTGCACACTGCTTGAAGTGGTAGGAAACTGCACTTGAATTTGGTGGCCTTGCACTCTGCTTGAAGTGGTATGAAACTGCACTTGAATTCAGTGGACTGGCACCCTGCTTGAAGTGGTATGAAACTGTACCTGAATTTGGTGACCTTTCATCCACTTCAGAAAGACCTTTCACCCACTGGCCACCAATATTGGAATTGTTGTAGAGGTGCAATATTGAGTTGGGGGACCAGCCCCCATCCCCCCCCCCCCCAAATGGGTCCCATTTATTCTAGTACAGCATTGAAACTGACCCTTCAGCCCAACCAGTCTACACCAACTATCAACCACACCCGCTTTCTCCAACATGACATTTTACTCTCCCCATTTTCCTAACCATTCACCACAGATTCTATCACTCACCTACTTTCTTGTGGCCAATAAACCTAAGCAACTCGCAGGACATTGGAACAAGGGAGAAAACCGGAACCCCCAGAGGAAAGCCACACTGTCACAGGGAGAACATGCAAACTACACACATATATGGTACCCCAGCTCAAGACTGAAACAATTGTGGAATGCTAACATGCACCACTCTATATTTTGTTCAGGATTCTTAAGAAACTGTTTGTCACTTACTCAAATCACCAATCATTTTACTAACACTGGTTACACAACATCACAAACATGTATTTTACATAGACCTTTGATGTTGCAGACTAATCAAAGGTACTAAACAAAGCTTGCTTTGCCATACAAATTGTGTCACTGAGTCACATTAAAAGATATCAGGCCAGATGATCAAAACCCCAAATTTTAAATAGAATCTTAAGGAAAGGAAAAGGAGTACAGGGAGAGAAGGCTTTAGAAAGGAATTACCCGATTTTAGGCAACTGAAACAATATTTAAATTTACAGGATGTACAAATAATTGACAAAGGTAGCAATAATTGTCAATCTCTAATGTACTTAATCTACTTTAGTTTAGTTTAGAGATACAGCATGGAAAGAGGCCATTTGGTCCACACAGTATATATCAATCATCGATCACCCATTCTAACTTTCTCATCCACTCCCTACACACTAGAGGCAATTGTACAGTGGCCAATTAACCTACAAATCTGCACTTTTTTTGCGATATGGGAAGAAACTGAAGCACCCGGAGAAAATCCATACAATCACAGGGCAAACGTGCAAACTCCACACAGACAGTACCCAAGGTCAGGATCAAACCCGAGTCTCTGGGGCTGTGAGGCTGAAGCTTTACCAGCTAATCCAATCCATTCTGTGCTAGTTTGAACCCAGACATAATAAATGAACAGCATTAAAGTTTCAAATCTGGATAACGCGCAGCTCGCAGGGAAACTTCAGGATGTGAGATCTGTGAACATCATGTTGTAACAAGCAGGCTGAAGATCATGAAATAAAATAGTTGTAAGAGATGTTGTGCTTTTGCTTAATTAGAAAGAATAATCATTCTTTCCTCTGAAATGTGATGGTATAAGCAAGTGAAGAAACCATCTTCCCATTGTTTCATTAAAATACTTAAGGCTGCAGGGTTTGGGGATGCAGGTATATTTTGAGCATTTGTGGAGAGGAACACACTAAAGCTAGGCACTGATGTCGCAAAGATTCTGTGGAGAAAGATTGCAGTTGTGTATCCTCCTTACAATCGAATATGAGGGCCAAGGCCTTTGTAAAAATCTTTCAGGCCACTGATGGAATGTCTGAGTCTGAAAGATGGATGCTTCAATTGAAATGATGCAAATATTACAAACAGATGTAATGATATTCTAGATACAGTGAACTTAGACTTTAGACTTTTGAGATACAGCGTGAAAACAGGGCCTTCAGCCCACCAAGTCCACACCAACCAGTGATCACCCCGTACAGTAGCACTATCCTACATACTAGGGACAATTTACAATTTTAACCTAAGCCAATTAATTTACAAACTTGTAAGTCTTTGGAGTGTGGGAGGAAACTGGAGCACGCGGAGAAAACTAAAGTGGTCACGGGGAGAATGTAGAAACTGCGTACAGGCAGCACCAGTAGTCAGAATTGCACCTGGGTCTCTGGTGCTGTAAGGCAGCAATTCTACTCCTGCACCAATTTGATGCCCTCCCATGTGAGTATTGATAAAGGAATGTCAGGTAATGTAAATGTTATGAATAAAGTCTGTTAATCGGTACTCTCATGACTTTGGGGTACTGGATGGACTGATAATCCAGATCATTGGACGTTTTTTTTTTTAACTTACTTTCCCTGATTCAAACTGCGAATAGACTTAATATGGAGCATCTAGGTAGCGGAGAATGTAGTAGATGGTACATTTAGTGAGCTGGTCACTCCACAGGTACAGAATGAGAGGAGATGGGTGACCATTAGAAACAACAGTGTCAGGCAAATTGTGCAGGAGAGCCCAAGTGTTCATTCACCTTGCTAATGAGTGCACAGTGTTAGGTAATGTTGGGGCAATGGTCTCCTCTGGGATGGGAGGAACAACAGTCCATTTCATGGCACCTTGTTTGGAGCTGTTGTACGGAAGCAGGGGGAACAAGATGTAGTATGTTAATGGTAGGGAATTCAATTGTTAAGGGGGCAGATAGACATTCTTGTGCTTGGTACGAGATTAATTTCTCCGGTAAACCTCTGTCAGTTCCTATCCAACCAATGGTTCAACGTTTGCTGCAGTTTTGGTGGCTCTGCTGCAGAAAATGCTGTGCCATGATGACCTTCCAGTTACCAGTCAAGACTTGGAGCAACCAACCCTGAGAACTGGGCTAATTAAATAATAAATGTCAGCTTGTCACAATTGCTTGGAGTCTCCTTTCACAATTAAATAGCTGTGGGTTCAAGTCTTACTCAAAGTCTTACTTGGAAATATTCCAGACCAGCATATTCTGCAGACTAAAGGAGTAATAGCACAGGTGCTCTTTTCAACATTAAGCTGTTTTTCCATCTGCTCAGTCAGGAGGATGTAAATGAATTAGCTCCTGTGTCACAGCCAATATTTAAATCTCATTAAGCAGAACCAAAACAGATTTTCTGGTCATTACCACACTGTTTATGGGTATCTGAGGATGCCATTTGTTGCTATAGTTCCTGCTTTGCATTAATGATCATACCTCATTGACTATAGAGTGTGTCGGGATGACCTGAGGTCATGTGAGGTATCTTTTATATTTAAAAACAAAGGGATGACAACAAAAAAATAACTTGATTCTAAGTTGCATAGACTTACACTATTGCCCAAGACAATGATGGTCTACTATCTAACAGTTTATGAGTTTAATTTATAGTTTGTAGCATTAATAACATCATTCCCGTACTTGTGTTTATTGAAGTTCCTTTTTTTAAAAATATTTCCTAAATCTTCAGAGAACAATAAACATCTTTAAAACATGCAATAAACAGCCACGACAATATAAGAACTTTGTCCCACCCCCACCGCTCTTTTCCAGCTTTCTCCCCCCAACTGCAATCAGTCTGAAGAACGGTCCCAGCCTGAAATGTCGCCTGTCCATTCCCTCCACAGATGCTGCCTGACCTGCTGAGTTACACCAGCACTTTGTGTTTTGCTAAAAAAGGCAATGTTGTTTTCTATTTCCATTGCTGCTAAATGGAACAGAGGATACTAAAGTCAATAGCATTAAATAGCATGAATACACGGGTGTCTATGCTTCACAGAATTAAGTGTTATGGTGAATTTGTGATTTTCAGACTGTAAGAAACTGTCCTGATGCATGTTGCTTGCATTAGACAGAGGATTACAGTTCCTTTGGCCTCCAGACTCAGGAACAGCTTGATCCACAGAGCTATAGCTGCTCTGAACTGGCCCTGCTGAGTGCCCCCAATCCCTATGAACTGTCTCCCTCGGATGGTCACGTCGCACTTTAGACTGTTTTGACTGTTTTACTGTTCTCTTTATAAACCATGTTCTCGGGGTATCTAAGTCTAAATCTAATTGTTTTTTTTGTTTATTTAATTAATATTTTTTATTAGAAGCAGTGTACAGTAGTATAAACCGCGGCATATGACAAAATACATTTATTGTACATCTTCCATTTTAAATTTGACAAAAATGAAATATAAGAATAGAGAAAGAGCAAGAAAGAGAGGAAGTGAAAGAGATAATGAATGTGTAAACTGCTAAACTACCGAAGAGTGTAGTCACAGAGTGAATAAGTAAAAACTTTAAAAAAACAAGAAGACAAAAATGAAAAATAATAAAAAAGAAGATCAAAACGTGGTGATATACCGGCTTCATTTCTCACCACATCCAGCACCCTGTCCGTAAATCAGTTTAATTCCGAACTAATAAAATCTAAATTTTATTAGTTGTTTAAGTTATGACATCAGATGGAAGCTGCATACCAAATCTCGTTGCGCATATGTGCAATGATAATAAAAGATATTATTATTATTATTACATTAACAACCTGGATGTAAGCATAATTCCAACTTCTGTATGGGATCTAAAATTAAAACCAATAAACAATATAAAAGATAGGAACAGATTTTACGAGGTTGGTGGCAACATAGTAAATTGAACAAATGGTAAATAAAACTTAATGCACTGTGAGATCAGGTATTCTGGTGGACGTCAATATGAGTCAAATAGACGTAGAGGTCTTCTTCCAAATTTGTGCAAGTGGCAGGTTGCGATGGAAAAGCAATGGCACGATCCTTGGATTAAAACTGAGTTAGACGATAAGAAACCATGTACCTATAATTGCAATTTCATTCAGAATGAAAGGTCTGAATGACAATAAATGATACTTATGCCCTCCACCGAAAACGGTGTCTGAGACGGGCTGGGAAGATCATCAAAGACCCCTCACACCCCCAACCATGGACTGTTTGCCCTCCTCCCATCAGGGAGGCGGTACAGGAGCCTCAGGTCACATACTAGTAGGATGAGGAACAGCTTCTACAACAACACAATCACATTGCTGAACTCGGAGTCCCGCCAATAGATTTCTCTGGTCCCTCCGTCCCCATTGTTTAATTATTCTGTATTTCTTGATTATTCTGTATCTTCTCTCTTTCTATTTTTTTTTTCCTTATGTACAACTACTACGGACTGACGCAAAACTGCATTTCGTTGTACTCATACTTGTATTTGTGCGATGGCATTAAAGTTGAATTGAATTGAATTGAATTGAATTATACATATACTTATACTGACTGCAGCACATTGTTCTCCACTCCTGGAATTCTCTTCTATCAACTTCTACAATGCTATTTTTAAAAAAAGTATTCATTCATGGGATGTGGATGTTGCTGACAAAGACGGCACTTATTGTCCATCTCTTCCTGACCTTGAACCAAGGAGATAAATAGCTGGAGTAACTCAGTGGGTCAGACAGCATCTCTGGTGAAAAGGAATAGGTGGCATTTTGGGTCGAGACCCTCTTCAGACTGAAGAACTGAAGAAGGGCCTCAACCCAAAACGTCACCTATTCCTTTTCACCAGAGATGCTGTCTGACTCGCTGAGTTACACCAGCTTTTTGTGTCTATCTTCGGTTTGAACCAGCATCTGCAGTTCCTTCCTACACATTTTGTTTGGACACAAGGAGGCAGCAAGGGGACATCACATTTGACATGAATGTCCACACAGCACCTTCCAATGTTTCTCTGCATTGTCCAGTTGGCTAGAACTACATTAGACTGATTCCAACTTTATCTGCCAAGTGGAAGCGAGAGAATCACTTTCAGCAATGTCTTGTAGTATCACACTATTACCTCTTGTATCCATTGTGCTCAGCTCGTCTCCTTGTCCTCATCTTTAGGCTTTACCTCCTCATTGTCATTAATTGTAATTGCAGCTCCTCTTTACTCTACGACTAAGTTTAGCACTAACCCTGCCCAAACAAACAAGAATTCATTTATTTCTCCCCTCCTTTATAGCATCTACATTAGCTGCTTGATTTTTTTTTTTTGTGTTATGAAGTAATTACATTCCAAATGGCCAAAAAATCTCCATTGGAATGTCAGGTGGGGAGCTGGTGTCAAGGGACGCTATTACCCTCTGATCCAGGCATCATTTTGGAAACTTCCAAAACCTTCACATTCTTCCTGTAATGAGGCGCCAGCACTGCACACAATACTCCAAATGAGGCCTAACCAAAGTCCTATACATTTGCATCATGACATTCTGATGTTTATACTCAATACCCTGACCAATGAAGGCAAGCACACCATAAGTTTTCTTTACCATTCAGATTCAGATTCAGATTCAATTTTAATTGTCATTGTCAGTGTACAGTACAGAGACAACGAAATGCATTTAGCATCTCCATTGAAGAGCGACATAGCAAACGATTTGAATAAATAATAATAAGTGTCCGGGGGGGGGGGTGATTGGCAGTCACCGAGGTACGTTGTTGAGTAGAGTGACAGCCGCCGGAAAGAAGCTGTTCCTCGACCTGCTGGTTCGGCAACGGAGAGACCTGTAGCGCCTCCCGGATGGTAGGAGGGTAAACAGTCCATGGTTGGGGTGAGAGCAGTCCTTGGCGATGCTGAGCGCCCTCCGCAGACAGCGCTTGCTTTGGACAGACTCAATGGAGGGGAGCGAGGAACCGGTGATGCGTTGGGCAATTTTCACCACGCTCTGCAATGCCTTCCGGTCGGAGACAGAGCAGTTGCCATACCATACTGTGATGCAGTTGGTAAGGATGCTCTCGATGGTGCAGCGGTAGAAGTTCACCAGGATCTGAGGAGACAGATGGACCTTCTTCAGTCTCCTCATGAAGAAGAGACGCTGATGAGCCTTCTTGATCAGAGTAGAGGTATTGTGGGTCCAAGAGAGGTCATCGGAGATGTTGACTCCCAGGAACCTGAAGCTAGAAACACGTTCCACCTCCGTCCCGTTAATGTGGATGGGGGTGTGCGTGCCGCCTCTGGACTTCCTGAAGTCTACAATGAGCTCCTTGGTCTTCTTGGAGTTAAGGGCCAGGTTGTTGTCAGCACACCATGCTGCTAAGTGCTGGACCTCCTCCCTGTAGGCCAGCTCATCGTTGTTGCTGATGAGGCCAATCACCGTTGTATCATCTGCATACTTGATGATGGTCTTAGTACCATGTACAGGTGTGCAGTCATAGGTGAAGAGGGAGTAGAGGAGGGGGCTCAGCACACAGCCCTGAGGAACGCCGGTGTTCAGGGTGAGGGATGAAGAGGTGTGCTTGTCTAACCTCACAGACTGGGGTCTGTTGGTTAGAAAGTCCAGAATCCAGTTGCAGAGGGAGGGGTCGATGCCCAGGTTACCGAGTTTGGTGATCAGTTTTGATGTTATAATGGTGTTGAATGCTGAGCTGTAATCGATGAACAGCATTCTATCTACTTGTGTTGCCATTTTCAGGGACAATAGACAATAGGTGCAGGAGTAGGCCATTCAGCCCTTTATGCCAGCACTGCCATTCAATCTGATCATGGCTGATCATCCTCAATGTACCCCGTTCCTGCCTTCTCCCCATATCCCCTATCTTTAAGAGCCCTATCTAGCTCTCTCTTGAAAGTATCCAGAGAACCGGCCTCCACTGCCCTCTCAGGCAGAGAATTCCACAGATTCACAACCTTCTGTGTGAAAAAGTGTTTCCTCATCTCCGTTCTAAATGGCTTACCCCTTATTCTTACACTGTGGCCCCTGGTTCTGAACTCCCCCAACATTGGGAACATGTTTCCTGCCTCTAGCGTGTCCAAACGCTTAATAATCTTATATGTTTCAATAAAATTCCCTCTCATCCTTCTAAATTCCAGAGTATACAAGACCAGCTGCTCCATGCTCTCAGCATATGACTGCCCCTGGAATTAACCATGTGAACCTATGCTGCACTTCCTCAATAGTAAGAATGACCTTCCTCAAATTTGGAGACCAAAACTGCACACAATACTCCAGGTGTGGTCTCACTAGGGCCCTGTACAACTGCAGAAGGACCTCTTTGCTCCTATACTCAACTCCTCTTGTTATGAAGGCCAACATGCCATTCGGAGTTATGGACTTGGACCCCAAGGTCCCTCTTTACATTGAAGCTGACAAGGGTCTTGAAATTAATTGTACATTTCCCCTTACATACGGCCTACCAAAGTGCAACACCTCACGCTTGCTCGGATTAAATGTATTATGCTTCTCTGGAGTTTCCACACATTATGGGAAGAGATTAGGGCTCTCTGGTGAAATTCCAGGTGCAAGACTCAGATACGCTAACTGCTGTTACAAAGGCAGTATAACAGTGTGTGAAATAGTCTGCCACACGCTATTAAACCTATTAAGTGCCTCCTCGTAACAGCAGTTAACATACTTGACTGTTAACCTTCAACTTGTTGTTCTCTCCTCTCTTTACCTGCCCTCTGCCCCGCATTTTACATTCTGTTCAGCCCTATAAAGCATCAGGTGTAGTGTAATTTCTCTTTCTGATTAAGGGCCAACACATTGACATCAATCCGTCTGGGGTTTTTTTTACTGACCCTGCTACATCATAATTTCTAAATTATATTGAAAAACTAATTTGAATAAAATTCTCTTCAGCTTGGGGACTTGATGAATTTAGAAAGTATCAATCTATACCTGGCTTATTGCAAGTTGTAAATTATGATGTTGCAAGTTATCGTGCACAGTTTCTTTGGCTCAGTGTACCAATTTCCAACATATAATTGTTATAAGTGTCTTAACATGTTGCAATTATAATATAGTTTCTACTTTGCAAATGCTTTGTTTTAAGCACCTGTTAGTTTGTCATGCACATCAGCTTCTGTGGTATAATTGAAGCAGAGTTGTTAAAGACTAGAGTTGAACCATTTCATCATAGTTGAAACTGAGATTTAAACTAAACTGACAGCTGGATTAAAAAAGAGGAAATCATCCGGGAGCTGAATAACAGTAAAGTATAAGTTGGGCCCAGGATGAATAAGCCAGATCTTTGCTCAGAATATCAATGATCAAACGTTTATGTAGTTTTGGGGATAAGATGAATCTCTGTATACGCAAGTCTTGTCACTGTAATCAAAGGGTTTGGGATAGAATGGAATTGGAATTACAATTGGGTCACAGACTAGATCTGTTAATGAGAAGATTGAAGTTGTTCAAACATCAGCCCATTTTTTCCATCTGAAAGTCTTCATGTTTAAAATATTTTGCCATTAATGCCCACAGTTCCAGGTCAACTCTAAGACTTTACTGGTGTAGTACTTTTTTTTCTGGCCGTTTGTAAGTTTTAACATTTGGTGATGTAGTTAAATGGAAAAAAAGTGGTTTAACTCCCCATTAAATAGATGTTTTAATGTATTTCTTCAATAGAAAGGAACATTGAGCTGATCCATGACTCCATCTCTAAGCAGCATACATTTTTAATTATTCTCGTAGCATAAGTACAAATGGAAAGTCAACTCCATCTATTTAGCAAGCTAACCCAGGAGCTTTAAAACTGAAGAGATTCCCCAAAATTCACAACATCTTTCTCTGTTATGCGTTTGTCCCTGAGGGTTAAGTATGCTCTGTTTCAGGATATCACTGACAAAGGGTATAGATTAAATCCATAACTACAGAATAGTCACATTGTTTAGAGAAAGGTAAACAAAAATGGATGCTGGAAATCTGAAGTAAAATAGTAAGATTAAACGAGAACTTACCAGTTTGAAGTTTGATCTGTATTTTATGAGGAGTTACGATGAGGGATTTCGTGAAGAACCCCGCTTCCACGCATGCGTGTCATTCTTCAAAGCAGCGGTGTGAGGTCACAGAAACCTATAATGATCTAACATAGTAAGATTATCAAAGAGATACCAGTTTTTGATATGATCATAAGAGGGTGGGAGCGGAGGGCACGAAATCCCTCATCGTAACTCCTCATAAAATACAGATCAAACTTCAAACTGGTAAGTTCTCGTTTAATCTTACTATTTTACTTCGGAGTCACGTGAGTGACTTCGTGAAGATTTCAAAGCTCTGTGACCTCATGCCGTGGAACGAGTCCATGCTTCACAACTGCCTTGGGTATTGGGAGAGAGCATCATTAGTAGTTTTAAAACACAATTATACAAAGAGTTGTGTGGTATAACGAAAAAAAAATATATAACATTTTTTAAAATTTGAGAATCATAACCCTGTAACCTATCGGCCAAATTATTTTGTTGAACCTAAAATGTTTTCTTAATACAATGATGGCTCCAAATTAACTGGTTTATTATACAACCTGTGGAAAAACCCTTTTTTAAAATGACCCTCCTGCCATTCTGAGGATTTGGTCTGTGGGTACCTGTATAATATTGCTGCGGATGTTGCTGCAGTCCTGGTGGAATGAGAGTTGAAACATCAGTGTCTATTCCTGCCATTTTTAGGACCTATTTGAGCCACCTTGAAATAGTTTGAGTCGTGACCCTATCATGCAGTTTCTTGTAAGAGATAAACAACTCCATACTCTGACCTCGAATGTTCTGAGTATATGCTATGTATTGTTAGATGTGTCTTGTTATACACAGTCGTTTGCCATATGGGTGTACCATAAAATCAAACCCTAGACCCGAGGAACCCGATCTGTTTTCTTTTATTAAATCCTGTATGACAACACCAGTTTCTCGGTGAGATGATCAGGGAGTCCAGGCTCAGTTTGCTTAATGGCTGGACTTGTTGTGCGGTAAATAACACCATGAGCATAACCATCTTCCTGGTCTGTTACTGAGGTGACAACGCTGTTATGAGCTACAAGCTCCTCAGCATGTTGAGAAAACGACACCCATGTCCCAGATTTCGGAGTACCTGGTTAGCTTACCAGGGGTGCGTTCCCACCGCGTGCCGTTCCGATCCTTGTGATAGGTAATTGGAGAGTGCACTTGGGGCACTATTGATGGCACTGTAGCTCCATCGATTATCCTAATGGAGGCTTGTTAAAATTCCAATACGGCCAGAATGTTCTTGGCCTTTTGGTCGAGATTGTTGTCCAAGCAGTATATGCCCCATTTCTTGATGTGTCCAAGGTACTGCTTCCGTGTTGACAGTCTTAGTGCAGATGAGATGAGATTCATCGTCCTGTCTGACAGTGTAGTGGGTCTGTTAGACTCTACAAATCAATAAATCCAAAGTGTTATGGCATGGATGACTGCCTCCAGTCACTGGATAAATCAATAATTTTTTTTTTTTTTTTTTTTTTTTTTTGGCAATGTTCATAGGGAACATGGTTCTAACACCATCCCCTGTAAGACTGAAATACCATGATTGAGAAGGTCAGTCGGGTACTCTGAAAATTCCAGATGCCGAGTGTGGTTGAATTTTCCCTAGTACCCCAATGATGGGTCCGAACGGGGGAAAACCTCACCCTATGGCTTATTTACATAACAATGCCAAGCTGGTTTACGAATTTTAGTACATAATATTGGGGCTAATGGTTGCCCCTTTTGTAAGCTCTATATTGCCAAAGTTCCTCTATTGAGTCAATGCCTGCCATATAGAAACCCGCAACTGACACCAAGTCTTTATGAATAACAAGAGCATCCATCCTAAAATGAATATCTAGAACAAATGTGTTTAGGGTTAAAATCAATGATAATCCTGCAACCCTACTCTATCTTATTTTTAATAAATATGTTCAATCCCATCTTTTGTGTACAATTGTTGTAGCACCATGTGGGTTTTAGATTGTTTGGTTTATGTAAGGACAAAATGCCCTTCTGGTGTATGATGTACTGTGGTTAATGGGATAAGAAAAACCCTATCAGATAACCCTGAATACTGCTGAGATTATATGAATCTGTAGTGATTATATACCATACATAACTATAGTGTTGCAATCTCCCCTACCCTCGTAGGTCCCTATTTAACAGAAGAAACCCCACCCACCTACCTCCATGGTTACCGGTGGTTTTGTTATTTCCTTGGTTTTTTGAAAATAAGGTTCTGGTTTAATATTTCTTGTTCGGGGTTGTGTGGGAGGTTGAGGCTTCCGCATCTTCCAGGGTGGCCGCCCTGGCCATACCCTAAAACGGATCCTGCAGGTTATATTGATTTCTGACACTGCTACTGGTATGAGCCACATTTTTTATGGCCTTGCCTGTGGCTGGTATCATACTCCAAAATAGGCCCTTGCGCTGGCCTTGATGAGCCCCAGTGTCTTAGCTTAGTCCACACACGGTTCTTTATTTGCAAATGGTAGCATTTTTGGGGTCCTAGTGCTGGCTGAATGGCCGCCTTCCACGTGTAGTTCAGGTCATATTGCATATTATTAAACAGATCTAGTGCGTCTTGATGGTCTTTGGTTACCTACGTTTAGTCCAGGGTGCTGGTGTATGCTATGATGCCTTCCGTCAATCCCTTGAAGGTTCTCTGGATCTTGAGGTCCTGGTTCCTGATGTTCGTCCATATGCTGCCAAATGCATTGGATTACACTGGGCACCTGTAATGCCTCACCGTTGCCAGGTGGCAGATGTCTGGCCAGTGTTTGTAAATTTTTTCCCTTGTTGGCGTATGTGGCCAGACATATAGTAATACTATTGCCATCCTGGATCCAAGTCTACCCATGTTTGACTTGGCTAAAGTAATCGGCCACCATGTCCAGCAGAGTCCCTGCTGTGTTAGGATCATGGGACGCTGTATTACCAGGCTCTGGCCCATCAGGGTCCTGCCTACTCTTTTTTATAGAGTTAGAGATCTCTAGGGTCCCACACGGGGTACCCATGTGGGGCTTAACTGCTGCCCACTTGTCTTTTGTTCTGCGGACCCCTCTTGCAAGTCAACCCAGAACTGACCCACAGTGCTCCCCTCTGATGGGGTAGAAGCATTGTGCAGCCCTCAAAGAGGTACTGCTGTGGTTTTATCACGTTGGAGCAAGGCTCCATACACCGCTTCTTCCCGCTCCAGCCCTCTCGGGCGCTGGTTGCCGGCGGTTTTATGCAAAGTCGGACCCTTCTGAGTCCACTACCTTGTTTGATTTGTGTCTAGCCTACCGCTCGGTCACATGGATCTGGCCGGTGCGGGGCCGACATCGGGCACAGCTGATCCCACTACGGTTGATCCAAGTGCCGCTGGCTGCTGCTGGCTGCCCGCTGTTCCATGGTCCTCCTTCTCCAGTTTTGTCCTTCCTTCCGTGAAGTGGATATGGCCGGTGTGGAGGATAACTGGCACAGCTGCTTCCATCTATTCCTTTAACCTGGCTTGAACGCTCTCAGCACTCCTGGCTGCTCCTTTATCTAAGACCCCTGGGACCCACCCCCGTACTGACGGTACTGGTCCCTTATGGTCGTTGCAGCCGGTCAACCCCACTCTAATGCCCTCAATTCTGGGCACTCCTACTTATATGGTCCTTAGATAAGGGACATATAAGACATTAAAACTGATGATAACAGCTACTATAGTTTTTATATAATATATATAGTCCCTAGATAAGGGGTGTATCAGATATTAAACTGATAAGAACAGATACTACACTTGATCTTAGCCAAAAGGCCCAGAAGTGATTATTGTAACTAAAACCCCGCTGGGACCGACCCTGGTACTCACATACTGGTCCCTAGTAGTAGATTGCAGCCAGTCAACTGCAAAGTCCTTTGCTGCCGAGAAATGAACTTTCTCACCATGCTGGAGCGAAGTTGGGCACCGGTGTTCTTTTCCCTCTCCGGGAACCGATGTGCCCATGCTGCTCCTGCCGTTGCCCCTGCAGCTGCCGGCTGCCACTGCTGCTGCTGCGCTGCCGCTGCTGCTGCTACTGTGCTGCTGCCGCTGCTCCGCGGTTCTCCCGCCGGCCTTCTGCACCTTACATGGACCTGGTCCATGTCTGCACCTAGAAAGGTAAGTTGAAGGAAAACGCAGGGTCTCTTACCTGCTGTTCCCGACTTTCCTTCTCCCGCCGGTGACCGTCGTTCCCTGTGTCGGGTTCGAGCCGCTTGGACCGACCCCGGTGTTCACGGGCCTGGTCCTTCGCGGCAGTTCCGCAGCCGGTAACCCCGGCTGTTCCTATGGATCCCCTGGCCCTTACCTTGTGAAGAAGGTTTTCAGCCCGAACGTCCCGTTCCGACTCCATAAGTGCCGCGCTGCACTCGCTGAGCGTTTCGAGCCCCGGTACCGCTGGGCCGAGGTGTCTGTCCCGCAGCCTCTGTGCTGGCTGCTACCGACTGCTCCCAAGCCAGTCTCGTTTGAGACTGGCATCGGGACCTTTTTTACTTTGCTTCCCGCCCGGCCGAGAGGTGAATTTTGCCGGTGCGGGAGCAAAGTCGGGCTCAGGTTGTTCCCCCCCCCCCCCAGGGAAACTCGTGCTGTTGCTGCTGCTGGCTGCTCGCCCTCCACGGGTCTCCCCGCCGGCTTTCCGCAGCCACCTAAAAGTAAGTAGAAAAAAGGAACGCAGAGTCGCTTACCTGCTGTTCCCGACTTTCAAATCTCCCGCTTGGGGAACGCCGTTCCCCGCTGTGTGACTCGTTGCAATGCGTGTAGCGATATGACACGCATGCGTGGAAGCGGGGTTCTTCACGAAGTCACTCACGTGACTCCGAAGTAAAATCAGAGAATGCTGGAAGCAACTAGTAAATCAGGCAAAACCATTATTTCAGATTTCTCGAACCTGTGGCTGTTTTAATTTTCAACCTGAAATGTTAATTGTACCTGTCTCTATAGTTCATGTCCAACCCAATTATACAATGTTCACATAAAATATCGAACATAGTACAGCCCTTCGGCCCATCACGTCTGTGCCAAAAATGATGCTAAGGTAAACTAATCACATTTGACTTCACATGATAATTTTTTCTCCATTCCCTGCATATCCACGAGCCTATCTAAAAGGCCTTAAGTGCTATTATTGTATCTGTCTCCACTACCAGCCCTGGCATTGAAGACACCAACTATCCTCTGTGAAAAACTAACCATGCACATCTTTGAATTTTCTTGCTCTCGCCTTAAAGCTAGTCTTTGATATTTCCATCCTGGGAAAAAGATATTGACTGTCTACCCAATCCTAATCTATCTATTGTATATACTTCTATCAGGTCTCCTATCAACTTTCAGCATTTGACGTGAAGATAACTTTGTTCAACCTATCCTTGTAGACAATAACCTCTAATCCAGGCATCGTTCTTGTAAACCACATCTGCAAACCTCCAAAGCCTCAACATCTGCCATGCATTGGAGCTATCAAAACTGTACGCAACAATACAAATGTGGCTGAAATCTATATTACTAAAAGTAAGATCTTGGCCACTTCCTGTTTTCCTTTTACCTGATTTTTGAAAAAAAATGCTGCCACTTAAGGCTGTGATTTTTGGCCATCTTACTCAGAGACCCTCTCCGCTGCGCAGGACTAGAGGATTTTTCCCATTGATGAAAAATAAAAGAGTTATTAATGTTTTTAAAATGTTGCCATTCGCTCTGCTGTCCCAGCTGGTGGGAGGGGGGAGTGACTATAATTTCCGGAAGTGTTGTGCCTCACTCAGTCTCTGCAAGATGGAGGAAGCGAGAGGGTCACATCTCTCAGAGCTGTGAATAACACTGAATGTGTTTTGAAAATGAAAATGTAACTGCTTTGGAATGCTGCACTGCAAATGGTTGTTGGTGGTGGTAACGGCTTTGAAATGCTGCACTGCAAATGGTTGTTGGTGGTGGTAACGGCTTTGTTGTTGGTGGTAACAGCCTTGAAATGCTGCACTGCAAATGGTTGTTGGTGGTGGTAACGGCTTTGAAATGCTGCACTGCAAATGGTTGTTGGTGGTGGTAATGGCTTTGAAATGCTGCTCTGCAAGATGGAGGAAGCGAGGGGGTCACATCTCTCAGAGCTGTGAATAACACTGAACACATGTCTACACAACTGTGAGTGCCCTTAATGTGTTTTGAAAATGAAAATGTAACTGCTTTGGAATGCTGCACTGCAAATGGTTGTTGGTGGTGGTAACTGCTTTGAATTGCTGCACTGCAAATGGTTGTTGGTGGTGGTAACTGCTTTGAAATGCTGCACTGCAAATGGTTGTTGGTGGTGGTAACTGCTTTGAAATGCTGCAAATGCTGCACTGCAAATGGTTGTTGGTGGTGGTAACGGCTTTGAAATGCTGCACTGCAAATGGTTGTTGGTGGTGGTAACGGCTTTGAAATGCTGCACTGCAAATGGTTGTTGGTGGTGGTAACGGTTTTGAAATGCTGCACTGCAAATGGTTGTTGGTAGTGGTAATGGCTTTGAAATGCTGCTCTGCAAATGGTGGTAACTTGACAACTTCCTTCCGGGGGGGTGGGAGGGGAGGTCACAACTGAGTTGTGAATCAACTGAACACACTGAATTCCTACTGAACTGTGTGTGGTGTTTATGTGATGTTTTGTGTGCTTTTATGGTGGTTCCCCCCTGCTTGGAATGGTATGGAACTGTATTTGAATTTGGTAGCCTTGCACCCTGCATGAAATGGTATGAAACTGCATTTGAATTTGGTGGCCTTGTACCGTGTTTGAAATGGCAATAAACAGCAATAGCATTTGGTGGCCTTGCACCCTGCTTGAAGTGGTATGAAACTGCACTTGAATTCGGTGGCTTGCACACTGCTTGAAGTGGTCAGAAACTGCACTTGAACCTGGTGGCCTTGCACACTGCTTGAAATGGTAGGAAATTGCTTTTGAATTTGGTGACCTTGCACACTGCTTGAAATGGAATTTCAAGGAATAACCGTGAGTCAACTGCTCGCCCACCAGCCGTCAAGCTTAAGTGACTGAGCTGTCATCCCAAGAATCCATTTGACCCACAATGTCCATACTAGCCCTCTGGAAACACGTCCCTTCAGCCGACAATACCCATACTGTGCTCCAGAAAGCCACCTCCCCCCCACTGGCCACCAATATTGGAATTGGTGGAGAGATGGAATATTGTGCTGGTGGACCAGCCCTTCTGTGTGAACATGGGACCCAACATGTCCCACTTAGTCTAGTTAAATCCGATAAAGCTGCATCATGATTTATCTTAAACTCAATGCCCTGACAAATGAAGGCAAGCACACTTTATACCTCTTTACAACTCTATTTACTTGTGTTGCCACTTTCAGGGAGCTATGGACTTGTACTCCGAGATTCCTCTGTACATCAATGCTGTTAATGATCTTGCCATACTTTTCCTTTACATTTAACCTCCAGAGGTGCCACACCTCACACTTGCTTGGATTTAACTCCATTTTCCATTTTCATCTAATTTCTGTACTTGATCTGTATCCCATTGTATACTTTGACAGCTTTCTTCACAGTCCTTCCGTTGTCTGCAAACTCTCACCAACTTCTACATGTGCTCCATAGAAAGCATTTTATCAGGATGCACCACCACTTGGTTTGGGAACAGCTCCATCTATGACCACAAGAAATCGCAGCAAAATGTGGACACAGCCCAGACCCTCACAAAAAAACCTCCCATCCATGGGCAAAAGGTGTAGAAGGGTGAAAATGCACACCTCCAGATTTAGGAACAGTTTCTTCCCAGCTGTTATCAGACAACTGAATCTTCTTTCCATACCCTAAGAGCAGTCCTGAACTACTATCTACCTCATACTTTTGGACTAACCTTGATCGGACTTTGCTGGCTTTACCTTCCACTAAATGCTATTCCCTTATCATGTATTTATACACTGTAAATGGCCCGATTTTAATCATGTATTGTCTTTCCGCTGACTAGATAGCACACAACAAAAAGCTATTCACTGTACCTCAGTGCAAGTGACAATATATTCAACTGTAACTGTAATAAAACCAAACCATCTACATTGTCAGTTTTATCGCATTGTGGGTGTCTATCAACAGTAATATATCATGGTACTATACATAAAACATTAATGTCATACAAATACTAAAAAAGATTTTGCATTGGATGTAAAGATGTTCTTTAGGTGCAATGGCACATCTAATAATGTTATTGCATTATTGACCCAGGTTCTTCTTGGTCTATGTGATGTGAGTTTGAAGTTTGCACATTCCCCTGGTGCTTGAGTTTCTTCCCACATCCCAATGGCATGTGGGTTGGTAGCTTAATTGGCCACTGTAATTGTTCCCCTAATTTGTAGATGAGTGTTAGAATCAGGAAGGAATTGATAGGAATGTGGGAGAATCATATGGGATTGGTGTAATAGGATTGGTGTAAATGGGTGCATGATTGTCACTGTGGACTAGTTTAGCTAAAGGGCCTGATTTTGTGCTGTGCAAAATGACTTCATATTAGCGAGCAGCAAGCATGAAATTGCTGAAAAAATGCTGAAAGTTCTGCACAGTTACCTGCCACAGATTTCCAGCTACAATCTGGATGCCTCCGAGCACCACAGGATCTATTCGCTCTTGATCATTAACCTTAAATATTAACATTTAGATGGAAAGGTCATTCAATTTGACTTGAGAGAGTTAGAAGAGAAGTCGAGGCCCATAGAAAGTTCTCACGAGCCATGAAACTGGACCACATTGACATAGTCAGACTTGAAGAATCATGCCCACAGGCATATCTGAGTGGCAGGAAGTGGAGCTGACATTTAGAGGGAGCGATGGTCCAAAAATTAGTTTCGAGAACTTTTCAAGTTTCACTTGGAATTAAAACATTTTATACACATTTGATCATATCGGCGCCTCCTTATCTCACTATATGATATTTATTTTTAGAGTGGCAATGGTTCTAAGAGAGAATATGTTATCGGACTCACATTTTATGGATGTACCTGCTCTATATTCACCTTTCATTACACAGAATTATGTGGAAGAAAAACAAAATTGCTGGAGGAACTCAATGGGTCAGGGAGCAACAGTGGAGGGAAATGGAAGATGATATTTCGGGCAGGACCCTGCTTCAAGGCTGGAGTAGAGGGAAGATAGACGGTACAGAGAGGTGAGAGAAAGGGGTGCAGCACAAAATGGCAAGTGATAGATGGATTATTAGCAGATGAGCCAAAAGGGGGAGAGAAGGTGGAAATAGTCACAAGGCTGTAGGTGATGTGGAGAAAACAAAGAGCTGCAGATGGAGACATAAGGAACAGAGCAAGACAAAAAGTGCTGGAGGAACTAAGTGGGTCATCTGAAGAATCTAAGCATCTGAAGAGAGAATAAGTACGTGACAGTTTGAGTTGAGTCATGACCCTTCTTCCAACTGAGGTGGAACCTGATGAGAAAGGAAGATGTGGAGTGAAATGTAGTACCAGAGGGAGGTATGGTGGGTAGAGAGGAATAGTGGTGAGATAAAGAGAAACAGAGCATGTAAGGGAGAGCTATGAAAAGAAAGAGGAGGCAGAAGAAAGGAAAATAACTGGGAGAAGGTGGACAGGGAAAATAGAAAAGAAATGTGTGCATGAGAGGACCTGGCTAGATCAGAGGGAGAGAGAAGGGGGCATTTACTGAATGGGGACAATTCAATCTTCATTCCAAGCAAAATTCTGGATTAGAACGGATGTCAGAGGTTATGAGGAGAAGGCAGGAGATTGGGTTCGAAGGGAGAGATAGATCGGCCATGACTGAATGGCGGAGTAGACTTGATGGGCCGAATGGGCTAATTCTACTCCTATCGCATGACCTATGACCCTATGAAATATATGGTGGCTGTGCTTCAAGGCTTCCCAATGCTAACAGCGAGATGAGAGCATGGCTGCAGTGATGTGGGTCTTTGATGATATTGGCTATAGTGAGTTGTCTTCCCCAAAGAGACATCAGTCAACTCCATTCAAATGTTTAAATTACTCCACAAAAAAAAGACTGCAAACCATTCATAGGAATTAATCAGAAAATAACCTGTAATTGATAAGATTCCAGGATTTAAACCCAGCAATGATGTTTCTCATTAGCCCAGTGGGAGGTGGTATTCCCAGATGCCTGCAGCGGCCATTCCTCTTGGTGGAAGAGGTTGCAGGTTAGGGGAGAGCTGTTGGAGCACCCTAGTGAGTTTCTGAAATCCGTCTTGCAATGGCACTCACACCAGACATTGTGCACTATTACTGGAGGAGTTATTGAGGTAATGAATTGAAAGCCAATTGTTTGTTGTCAAGTATTTTCACACACACATTTGCTTTTTGTAAATTATGCAAACCATCAGATGTTAGGAAATACATAATTCACCACACAATCCCCAGCTTCTGACTACACTTTTGTAGCCATTGTATTTCCGCGGCTGGTCCAATTATGCTTATGTTTCATGGTGGACACAAGGATAGTAATAACAGGACCCAGTGATGGTAATCCCATTGGATAGCAGTAGTAGGTGTTAGGACTTTCTTGTTAGACAGATGGTCATTACCCGACATTAGTCTTTCCATATTGGATATTATTCACATGTCTGAATGTTGTCACCTTGTCTTATACATATACATACCTGGATCTGAACAAAATGGTGGAGTAACTCAGCGAGCCAGGCAGCATCTCTGGAGGACATGGATAGGTGTCATTTAGGGTCAAAGGTCTTCTTCAGACTGCTTACAGCAGGGGAAAAAAAGTTGGAAAAGTGGTGGGGGTGGGACAAAGCGTTGCAAATATATCGATGGACCGCTTCAGTTTCGGAGAATTGAATTGACATTGCACAATCAATGTGAACATCTTCAACTCTCACTTCAATATGTAAGAAATTACTTTATGAAGTAGCCGAAGATGGTGGAGCCAAACACATCCTTGAGAAACTCCAACAGATGTAACCCGTGATTGCAATAAATGTCCTTTGAAAAAAAACCAAACATCTTCCTTTGTGTGAGGTCTAATCCAATCAATGGAGTGTTTTCTCCTAGATGCCCATTGACAATTGCACAATAGCCGCCAGTTGCCACACTGCAGCCTTGACATCAAAAGCACTCGCTGTTGTCTCACTCCTTTCATCAGTTAAATGTTATTTTCTCCTGGGATTAAATTAAACTACTGTCAGAGCCAAAAAGTTGCACTGTAGGCTAAAGCATGCAATTATCCAAAATCAAATAACCCTGTATAACAGTTACAATCTTATTATTCTCAGGGGACATTGCATTGGAGGCAATTGCTAAAAGTTAATATTATTCCATTATAAAGTTGCACGAGGATCTTGGTTAAAAACATAATAAGAATTTGCTAAAACTGTGGGGTGAATCCTCTAACCCAATATTCGTTCACCACTCATTTCTTATTAGCTGTCTTTGTATCCATCACCTGCCTTCTAAACTCCTGATTAAGACTGGAGCCACAAGGAACTGCAATGGGGGAATCTTGACCAAAACAATCTTTCCCCATACAATCAGTCTGAAGAACGGTTTCAATGTAAAAACATCACCTATTCAAGATCTCTAGAGATGATGCCTGACCTGTGGAGTTACTCCAGCACTTTGTGTCCTTTTGTGTATCAACCAAAATCATATTTTCCATCCATGAAAAAGCAGCTTTGAATCGTCCTGTTACCGCTATCTGCAAAGACCATTGCAACTTCCCCAGAATGCCATAAAAAAATTCAGCTAAAATGTTGCCCTATCATCTATCTTCTATATTCCTACAACTCTGATCTTGACCGTTTTTGGCCCACTGTGCTGCGATTTCCGACAGAACGCCGCCACCTACGGCTGTCATTTTTGGCCACCTCGCTCAGAGCCCCCCTCCGCCTTAAAGGAGCAGAGGATTTTTCCCAACGATGACAAATCAGAGAGATATTAATGTTTAAAAAAAATTCACCATTCTCTCTGCTGCCCCTGCTGGAGGGAGGGGGAGGGACTATAAAACCAGGAAGTGGTGTGCCTCACTCAGTCTCTTCAATATGGATGAAGCCAAGGGTCACGTCTCTCTGAGCTCTGAAGAACATTGAACAAATGTCTGAACCACAAAAAAGTGGCGGCGCTGCCCTGGCAGCAGCGGCTCGCCTGCAGTCCGATTGTTTTTACTTTTTTGTGTTGTTTTTTCTCGTTTTGTCTAGTTAAGTTTTTGGTTTTTAGGTTGTGTTTATGTGGGTGGGTGGGGGGGAGGGTTGAAACGGGGCTTGCTTTCTCTCCCTTCGGGGGAATGCAACTTTTTTTGTCGTATCCCCTTCTCTGCCTCCGTCTGCGCTGAGGCCTAATGGCAGAGCTGGCGACCTCAAGACTCCGGAGACAGAGCCAGTCAGGACTTGCCCTGGGCTCACGCCTGTGAGGGCGGTCCGGCTCGGGGCTGGAACGGCGCTCCCGTGAGGGGCTGTGATGCTCCAGTGAGGGTGGCCTGGCGCGGGGCTGAGACTCTCCCGTGAGGGTCTGTGGCGCTCCCGTCGGGGCGGCCCAGCCCGAGGGTAGAATGGCGCTCCCGTCAGAGCGGCCCAGCTCAAGGGAGGAATGGCACTCACGTGAGGGCGATCCGGCTAGGGACTGGAACGGTGCTCCGGTGGCTGGCAACGGCGTTCTGGCGGCAGTGACCTGAGTCCAGGGTTCAGCCGCGGGACTGTTTGAGCCGGCCCGTTTGCGGGGTTCGGTGAGCCGCCGGATTGTTTGTACCATCGCCCGGTGGGGTATCGGCTCAGCACAGAGGGAGAAGAGGAGGGAAGAGACTGCAGCCCTAAGATTTTTGCCTCCACCACAGTGAGGAGGTGCTTGGAGGACCCACTGTGGTGGATGTTAATTTGTGTTTATTGTTGTTTATTATTGTATTATTGTATGTATGACTGCAGGCACGACAATAAAGGTAATTCTAATTCATAACTGTGAGTCCCCTTAATGTGGTTTGAAAATGAAAATATGGTTTGTTTGAAGTAAAAAGGCACTGCCTGCAAATGGTTGTTTGGGTGCTTTGGTTTGAAGTTAAAAGGCATTACTTACTGCAAATGGTGGCTTGGGTGCTTTGACTTGAAATTGAAATGCACTATTAACTGCAAAGGTGGCTTGGGTGTGGCTTGAAGTTGAAAGGCACTGCAAATGGTCGCTTGGGTGTGGCTTGAAATTGAAAGGCACTACTTACTGCAAATGGTGGCATGAAGTTAAAAGGCACTATTACTGCAAATGGTGGCTTGGTTGCTTTGGCTGGAAGTTGAAAGGCACTACTTACTGCAATGGTGGCTTGGGGGTGGCTTGAAGCTGAAAGACACCATTTACTGCAAATAGTGGCATGAAGTTGAAAGGCACTACTTACTGCAAATGGTGGCTTGGGTGCTTTGGCTTGAAGTTGAAAGGCACTACTTATTGCACTTGGAAGAATGGTGGCATGAAGTTGAAAGGCACTACTTACTACAAATGGTGGCTTGGGAGCTTCGGCTTGAAGTTGAAAGGCACTATTACTACAAATGGTGGCTTGGTTGCTTTGGCTTGAAGTTGAAAGGCACTACTTACTGAAAATGGTGGCTTGGGAGCTTTGAAGTTGAAAGGCTCTATTACTGCAAATGGTGGCTTGGTTGCTTTGGCTTGAAGTTGAAAGGCACTACTTACTGCAAATGGTGGCTTGGGTGCTTTGGCTTTAAGTTGAAAGACACCATTTACTGCAAATAGTGGCATGAAGTTGAAAGGCACTACTTACTGCAAATGGTGGCTTGTATGCTTGGGCTTGACGTTGAAAGGCATTGCAAATGTTGAAAGACACTACTTACTGCAAATGGTGGCTTGGATGCAATGGCTTGAAGTTGAAAGACACTACTTACTGCAAATGGTGGCATGCAAGTTGAAAGCACTACTTACTGCAAATGGTGGCTTGGCAGCTGAAAGGCACCCCTTACTGCAAAATGGTGGCTTGGGAGCTTTGGTTTGAAGTTGAAAGGCACTACTTACTGCAAATGGTGGCTTGGTTGCTTTGGCTTGAAGTTGAAAGGCACTATTACTGCAAATGGTGGCTTGGTTGCTTTGCCTTGAAGTTGAAAGACACCACTTACTGCAAATGGTGGCTTGGGTGTGGCTTGGGTGTGGCTTGAAGTTGAAAGACACCACTTACTGCAAATGGTGGCTTGGGAACTTTGGTTTGAAGTTGAAAGGCACTACTTACTGCAAATGGTGGCTTGGGAGCTTTGGCTTGAAGTTGAAAGGCACTATTACTGCAAATGGTGGCTTGGGAGCTTTGGCTTGAAGTAGAAAAGGCACTACTAACTGCAAATGGTGGCTTGGGTGCTTTGGCTTGAAGTTGAAAGGCACTACTTACTGCAAATGGTGGCTTGTGTGCATTGTCTTGAAGTTGAAAGGCACTATTTGCACTGCTAATGGTAGCATGAAGTTGAAAGGCATTATTACTGCAAATGGTGGCTTGGGAGCTTTGACTTGAAGTTGAAAGGCATCTCTTACTGCTAATGGTGGCTTGGGTGTGGTCTTGAAGTTGAAAGGCACTATTTCTGCTAATGGTAGTATTAAGTTGAAAGGCATTTTACTGCAAATGGTGGCTTGGGAGCTGTTGACTTGAAGTTGAAAGGCATCTCTTACTGCTAATGGTGGCTTGGGTGTGGCTTGAGTGTGGCTTGAAGTTGAAAGGCACTACTTACTGCAAATGGTGGCTTGGGTGCTTTGGCTTGAAGTTAAAAGGCATTACTGCAAATGCACTTACTTCCTGTTTGCACTGTATATTGATGTTAGATAAAACCACTTACGGCTGTGATTGTTGGCCATCTTACTCAGTCCCCCTCCGCTGAGCAGGTGCAGAGAATTCTTCCCATCAATGAAAAATAAAAGTGTTATTAGTTTTTGTAAAAATGTTGATAATCTCTCTCCTGTCAATCACTCCATGAAAGCCACACCTTTTCCGGTGGGGGGGAGGGGTTATAAAACCCGGACGTGTGGGTCTGGTTCAGTCTCTGCATGATAGGGGAGGGAGAGGTCACGACTGTCTGAGCTGTGAATCAACTGAACACACTGAATGTCTACTGAAATGTGAGTTTGGTGTTTGTGTGGTTTTATGGTGGTTTCACCCTGCATGAAATGGTATGAAACTGAATTTGATGGCCTTGCACCCTGCTTGAAGTGGTAGGAAACTGCACTTGAATTTGGTGGCCTTGCACCCTGCTTCAAAAGGAATTTCAAAGAATAGTCATGAGTCAAGTGCCAGCCCACCAGCCGTGAGTGAGCTGTCAGCAGATCAGGCTTGAGGGACTGAGCTGCCACCCCAAGAACCCATACCAGCACTCCAGAAAGCCCCCCTACTGGCCACCAATATTGGAATTGGTGGAGATGTGGAATATTGTGTCGGGGGACCAGCCCTCCCTTGTGAACATGGGACCCAACGGGTCCCACTTAGTCTAGTTAACTATTAAAATTGTGCCTCTTCACATTGAACCTGTGCATTAAAGATCTGTAGCTTGCATGTCTGGCTTTGTACTTCGATGCTAACAGATAATGACTGTGCCTTCTACCATGGGTGACAACGGAGTATGATCCACTGGGATCCAACCTCGGGCTTGTCAAAATTGGACAGTCAAAAGCAAGGAGCAGACAAATACAATTGTTTGGACGAATTTGAGAAGCAGCGATGCAATTAATGGAAGCAGAGGTCTGACAGGTGACAGTACTGATGTGGTGACAATATTTTACGGAATTGAGACGAGCCAAAGCAAAGCAAAGCAAAAGACTGAAAGCAATAACGGCACCAGCTACCAATTATCCTAGGAAAGAATACCGTCAAATAAGGACATTTCACCAAATTTAGAAAGAGTACTTTTGACAGGTTGCTCACAGGGAACAGACCTCTGGTCTGCTCCACTGAAAACATGTCATGTGGAGAGAAATGGATTTTACATCATTGGATTTTACTTCCAGTAGATGGCCTCTGCCTGTGCAGCTGCCGCATAATTCCAACTCAAGACTAATAGGTGCGGAATAATGCGAGCATAAGATCATAACAAGAAGGATCGGGAATTTCCAAGAAGTTCCAGGCCGCTCCACCACTCAATAAGAGTGCAGAATCGGCCTCAGATTCACGTTGCTCCTCCTTCCCCAGAACGGCACAGTGGCGCAGCGGTCGAGTTGCTGACTTACAGCGCCAGAGACCCAGGTTTGATCCAGACTACGGGTGCTGTCTGTACAGAGCACAGACTTTCTACAGGGGTACGGTGGAGTCTGTACTCACGTACTGCATAAATACGTGGTACACCACCTGCAGCTGCTCGGACAAGAAGGCTCTGCAGACGGTAATGAGGGGAGCAGAGAGGATCATTGGCGTCTCCCTACCCTCGGTACAAGAACTGTTTCAGAGCCGCTGTCTGAAAAAAGCTCAGAGAATTGCTAAGGACAAACTGCACCCCCTCCACATACACCTGGATCTCCTGCCATCAGGCAAGAGATATCGAAAAACATCAAAGCTCGGACTACAAGACTGCTAAACAGCTTCCTACCACAGGCTGTGAGGCTGCTAAACAGTCACCCTGCACTCACAGTCACTTGATTCTGCGACTGGCACGGACACTTTAATAACTGGCACTGGCCACTTTAATAACTGGCACTGGCAACTCAAATCAGCTGCCCTGGACATTTTTATGATTGGTTTATTGTATTTTAACGTTGTCTTTTACCTGCTTTTAACTATTTATTTATACTGTTCCATCAGGGACTGGATTATTTTTAGTGTTATTATGTGTGAAACATTTTAAATTTCATGTGCGATGCTCCGCTATTCCCTGGGAAACGTCTTTTCATTTTGCACTGTACAACTGTTGCTTGCAAGATGACAATAAAGGTTGATTGATTGATTGGGATTGATTGATTCATATGTTCTCCCTGTGACCGCGTGGGTTTCCTCCGGGTGCTCCAGTTTCCTCCAACATCCCAAAGACGTGCAGGTTAGTAGGTTAATTAGCTTCTGTAAATTGTCCCTCATGTGTAGGATAGAATTATTGTGCTGGCGATCATTGTCTGTGTTGACTCGGTTGGCCGAAGGGCTTGTTTCCATGCTGTATCTCTAAAACTAAAACAAAAAAACTAAAACTCTTGGCTACCTTATTATAATCTTTTCATTTGAATGTATTTAATAATTCAATGCAGAAGTGTTTTTGTTGGCAAGTACATTTAATAATGTGTTTCATATCACATTTTAATTATTTAGCAGTTATCACAGATTAACAGACCGTTCATCTCAACAGGATCATGTTGATATTTATGCTCCACTCAAGCCTCCTCCTATCCTTTTTCATTTGATATGCATATCTTTCTGCTCTTATCAACCTCATGCCTTCACCTGTTTTCTCCATTTTTAAAGGCATTCTGATATTGTCAGCTATTTTTAATCAGCCTGAGTAAAGATAATCACTTACAATAAGCGAGTTCGGTATTCCGACTGCGCCTGCCCAGGTCATAGGTCACTCACGATAAACATTCTCGGCAGCTATGCTGCTGCGTGTGTGCAGGCACGCTTTTCATCGTTGTCGGGGTCGGGCCTGGGTCACCGGCGCTGCGGGCACTGTAGAGTTGCTGCTGGGCCATCCCCGTCCCCTCCTGGGTGTCCTGTCCCTATCCGGGGGCAGCCGGCGGTGTCCGAGGTGGCCTTGGGTTGGCAGGGAGCCGGCCCGGGGCAGTGGCAGCCCCAGACTTGCAGCAGGCACAGAGTGCTGGCTCCGGCTCGGCTCTGCTCCGGCTCCCGGGGGCAGGCCTGTTCCCAGCAGGCTGGGGACCGTTGGCTGTGCCTATCGCCTTGTCCAGTGGCTGTCAGTTGGCCTCCTCGGTGCCGGCGGGGGCCAAACGCACCGTTCATCAGTGGGGATGCACACGGGCTGCTAGGGTGACTCGGCGGGTCAGGTAACATCTCTGGAGAAGGGTCTCAACCTGAAACATCATCCATTCCTTTTCTCCAGGGATGCTGCCTGTCCCGCTGAGTTGCTACAGCATTTTGTGTGTGTCCCCATTGATGACTGGTGCTCGGCTTCAGCCGGTGCTGGGGGGGTGGGTCAGGGGTGTGCAGCTGATGGTCCTCAGCCCGTCGGGGAACGGGTTACTCGGGAGTTGGAGCTTGGTTGGGCAGGAGTTGATGCTTCTTCTCCACGCTGGCTGTGGGCCAGGGGCAGCCGCTGCTCAGGGCCGGTGTCAGATTCAGATTCAGATCCAATCGTTATTGTCATTGTGCAGTGTACAGTACAGAGACAACAAAATGCAGTTAGCATCTCACCCAGAAGAGCGAACATAGAATAATGGAACAGTAAAATATATATATATATATATGTACATACAGTAGCAGTAGTTCACTTTTTCTGGGGGAAGGAGTGTCCGGGGGGGGGGGGGGGCTGACTGGCAATCACCAAGGTGCAGAGTTAAGTTGTGTAACAGCCGCAGGGAACAGGCTGTTCCTGGACCTGCTGGTCTGGCAAAGGAGAGACCTGTAGCGCCTCCCGGATGATAGGAGGGTAAACAGTCTGTGGCTGGGGTGAGAGCAGTCCTTGGCGATGCTGCGTGCCCTTCGCAGACATCGCTTGCTCTCCCATGATTCCTTGCGTTTTTCGGATTACCAAACTCGCTTATTAGCAGTTAGTTTGTTTGTTGTTGCATGATGATAAAAAGCAAACTAATCCATTTGCCTTCCATTGGTGAGTGGGAATGAGACAGAAATGAAGCTCGGGTTGTCTCAAGATGGTCAACTTGTCTCAGGAAGCCTAGTGCCAGCCCAGTGAGATTGGGTTTGGAGCCATCTCATGAGTCTGATGTTTATAAAGGGAGAGACAGAATGGGAGAGGAAAGTCTAAGATTTGTTACCCAGGCTTAAAACCAGCACAGGAAAAAAACAAAATCTGCAGGTATTCCCTGCTGATACAATACAGCTTGTGGGGAGAAGGCAGGAGAATGGAATTGAGAAGGAAAGATAGATCAGCCATGATCTATGGTGGGGTAGACTCCAATGGTGGAGTTGACTTGATGGGCCGAATGGTATAAATTCTGCTCTTAGAACTTATAAACTTAAGAACTTGCCAAAAAGCCACAAAGACTTCTCCTCGTTGCCATCACTTAGATTTGATGGATAGTTATTGGGATCAAGATAAATTTGGCCTGAGGCGTTAGGAAAGAAAATTAAAGTTGCAGATAAAGTTGACAGCTGTTTAATTGCATTGGGTTTACCTCATGGAGGTCACTGACACTTCCCAAAAAAGTATGAGTTTGTAAAATGTGTTTGCTCACTGCAATCCCGCATCAGTGTGTCTCTGATTCACTATTTTAACAATGAAAGGCTGCATCTTGTTTATGCTATACTGATTTGATTCAGGATTGTCCAAGTCTAATCTTAGATTAGATTGTAACATTGTTGTGGTCCATGAGTCCATCTAATGGATTATTGGAGATTGACTTCAGGATTAGAGTCTTTATATCAGGCACCCCATAGCGAGGTCATTGGTTCAGATACGTACATCTGTTTATTGAGCAAGCAAAACAAGAAACCGGGAAGGAGGAAGTAAATAATGGCAGTTAAGATGATATCTATGTGCAAATATACTGTATTCCTGATGTCTCCATAAAAGAGCTATTAGCCTGTACCTGATAGATAAGGCAAGGAGTAACCATGCATTCTATGCATGCCTGCAAATAAGAAGCTCCTGTGATATTACTGAAATAGGACCATGGAATGTTCTCACATAGGCTTCCTTTAGAGGTTATATTCAGGTACGACATTACTTGTTCATCTTTTCAATGGACAACAAATGACTCATTCTGTAACTCCCCAATCCGCAGTTTTTCTTTATGCTTTGTCAATTACATAGGATGATATATCAGCCCGAGAGAGATGCAGCATGGAAACAGGCACTTCGGACCATTGAGTCCACACTGACCATCAATGACACATTTACAATAACCTAGTCCAACTTTATTCTTTCCACGCTGTCATCAACCTTTCCCAAATTCTGCCAATCACCTACACACAAGGGGCAATCTACCCACTGCACATTTTTGGGATGTTGGGTGGAAATGGAAACACAAACACACAGAGGAAACCCACACGGGCAAACGTGCAAACGTGCAAACTCCACACAGTTAGCTATTTCTGTGCCTGCTGATCCCTCTGCTGACCATTGAGGGCAGCATAGACTGGGTTGTTTTGTGTTCAATTATGTTCAAACATTTTCACATGTGTCATTATAATTTGTGTTATCTATCGAGTTCCCTATTTAAGTTCAGATGTTTGCCCTTGCTTATCTAGGATTTTTTTTTTAGTACTGAGCTGTGTACTGTTGTTTAATCAGGATTCTAGTGAAAAGCCTTTTTGAGTATAAATTACTCCTGACTCCCGTGTTTTCTCTGTGCTTGGGTCTACTCATCTCTCCATATTGTTGCAGCATTATTTAATTTTTGTTTACATTTTCTCTTGTTATTTCTTATTTTCGTTTTTGATTTTCTGAAGTAAACTTCCGGCCTGGGTGGAATACACCTTCAACACCCTCCAGAGTTCCGTCTCCAGCCTGTCTCATAAAAACATAGAAAATAGGTGCAGTAGTAGGCCATTTGGCCCTTTGAGCCAGCACCGCCATTAAATATGATCATGGCTGATCATCCAGAATCACTACCCCGTTCCTTTCTCTCCATATCCCTTGATTCAGTTAGCCCTAAGAGTTATGTCTAACTCTCTCCTGAAAACATCCAGTGAATTGGCCTCCACTTCCTTCTGTGATAGATTCACAACTCTTTGGGTGAAAAAGATTTTCCTCATCTCCTAAATTGCCTACCCCTTATTCTTAACCTAAATGGCCTACCTCTTATTCTTAACCTAAATGGCCTACCCCTTATTCTTAACCTAAATAGCCTACCCGTTATTCTTAAAGTCTCCCTTCAAGTGTCAGCACAGCTTCCAACATCCACTCTTCCCTGAGCAGGAATAGGAACAGATTTTCATTGTTGCTGCAGGTGAACATGGCAAAAGGCCTGGTCTATCTTCCTGTTTACTGCTTCCTGGTCTCACCGCCAGTCCACCCATCATTGACGGCATGCCTCCCCTGCTATGGCTGGGTCAAGAGGTCTGGCTCTCTACAAAAAAATCTTTCACTTTGTGTTGAGTCCTGCAAATTGACACCAAGGTTCGGCGGCCCCTTCAAGGACCTAAAAAAGGCTAATTCTATGGCCTATAGCCTCTACCTACCCAGGCCCATGAGAATTCATTCTACCTTCCACGTCTTGCTTTAAGCCTGTGATGACCAGTGCCTTCACTCCGGCCACTCTCCTCCACCCCACATGGTTGATGGTCAACCCACCTATACGGTTTGGTGCCTCATTGATTCTTGCCATTTTTGGGGTCACCTTTAGTATCTGGTAGACTGATCCTAAAGAGTGCTCGCGGGTGCCTGATTGTGACATCCCTAATCTTACCCAAGAGTTTCACGCGTGCCACCCAGAGAAACCGAGTGGAACGTAAGGTGCTGTTCCTTCAAGAGGGTTTCTCTTGTCACAGATGCTGCCTGATCTGCTGAGAGGTTCCAACATTTTTATTTTTACTTCAGGGTTCAAGCAGCAGCACAACATAAAGCCAGAGGTTATTTCAGACAAAGCTAAAATGTTGACGTTTGTGATATTGCAATACTTCAGTGTTGGCTTCAACGGTGGAGATATGACATACTTCGCCTACTTCCACAGAGCAGTTTACTTTTGCGGCAGTCCTATGGACTGCTCCTCACAGAAACTGAGCTCCGTGATGCTACAGCCTTAAGTGATGCATTGTGGAAATATCCTTCGAGTACTTAATTTTCTCTGTCACTGGGCATTAATTTCCCCTGCACTGACAAGTGAAGGACAGCTCTCGGATAACATCACACAGCTGTTGTTAGAGATTTTCTGGCATCATTTGGAGCACGGAGTGCCAAGATTTTGCAATATGCCAGTATTGTTGCAGGAAATGGCCATTCTTATGTAAAATACTGAGTTAGTTCCTCCTTAATCATAGTGCAGCATAAAGGGTTACCTGAGCAACTATTAATTTTGTAGGAAGGAACTGCAGATGCTGGTTCAAAACGAAGATAGACACAAAAGGCTGTAGTAACTCAGGCAGCATCTCTGGAGAGAAGGAATGGGTGGCGTTTCGGGTCGAGACCCTTCTTCAGACTGGTTAGGTTAACTCATCCCTTCCCACCCAAACCACCTTACCTTGCAACCGCAGAAGAAACAACACCTGTCCCTAAACCTCCTCCCTCGACTGTCCAAGAACCCAAACAGGTTAGGTCCTTTCAGGTTAGGTAGAGGTTCAGTTCCACCTCCTCCAACCTCATCTACTGTATCCATTGTTCAAGATGTGGACTCTTATACATCGGCAAGACCAAATGCAGACTGGGCAATTGTTTCGCTGAACACCTTCGCTCAGTCCACCTGAACCCATCTGATCTCCCGGCTGCTAAACACACCAATTCTCCTTCCCGTTCCCACACAGACCTTTCTGTCCTAGGTCTCCTCCATTGTCAGAGTGAGGCTAAACGCAAATTGGAGGAACATCATCGCATTTTTCGCTTGGGCAGCTTATAGCCCAGTGGTATGATAGCATTCCCTCTCTCATTCTCTCTCTATCTCTCCCTAATCTTTTCCACCTTTTCTCATATGACAGTCTTGCCATCCCAAGGATCAATCTTGTGAACCTACGCTGTACTGCCTCAATCACAAGGATTTCCTTCCTAAAATTAGGAGACCAAAACTGTACGCAATATTCCAGATGTGGTCTCACCAGAGCCCTATACACCTGCAGAAGAACCTCTTTATTCCTATACTGAAATACTCTTGTTATGAAGGCCAGCATTCCATTAGCTTTCTTCACTGCCTGCTGTACCTGCACGCCAACTTTCAGTGACCGGTGTACAAGGACGCACAGGTCTCGTTGCACCTCCCCTTTACCTAGCCTAACCCCATTGAGATAATAATCTGCCCCCTTGTTTTTGCCGCCAAAGTGGATTAGCTCACAATTATCTATATTATACTGCATATGCCACACATCTGCCCACTCACTCAACCTGTCCAGGTCACCCTGCAATCTCCTAACATCCTTTCATAGTTCACACTGCCACCCAACTTTGTGTCATCCGCAAACTTGCTAGTGTTGCTCCTAATTCCCTCTTCCAAATCATTAATATATATGGTAAACAGTTGCGGCCCCAACACCGAGCCTTGCGGCACTCCACTCGCCACTGCCTGCCATTCTGAAAAGGACCCGTTCACTCCTACACTTTGCTTCCGGTCTGCCAACCAATTTTCTATCCATGTCAACACCCTAACCCCAATACCATGTGCTCTAATTTTAATCACCAGTCTCCCGTGCGGGACCTTATCAAAGGCTTTCTGAAAGTCTAGATACACTGGCACCCCTTCATCCATTTTACTTGTCACATCCTCAAAAAAATCCCGAAGATTAGTCAAGCATGATTTCCCTATCATAAATCCATGTTGACTTGGACTAATCGTTTTACTGCTATCCAAATGCCCCATTATTACCTCTTTAATAATTGACTCCAGTGTCATTCCCACCACCGGTCAGGCTAACTGGTCTGTACTTCCCCGTTTTCTCTTTCACTCCTTTCTTGAAAAGTGGGATAACATTAGCTATCCTCCAATCCACAGGAACTGATCCTGAATCTATTGAACATTGGAAAATGATCATCAATGCGTCCACTATTTCAAGAGCCACCTCCCTGAGGACCCTGGGATACAGACCATCAGGCCCAGGGGATTTATCATCCTTCAGTCCCATTAGCCTACCCAATACTATTTCTCGGAAAATTTCTTTCAGTTCCTCTACCCCCTTAGATCCTCTGTCCTCCAGTAATCTGGGAAATTGTTTATGTCTTCCTTAGTGAAGACCGATCAGAAGTACCTATTCAACTCTTCTGCCATTTCCTTGTTGCCCATAATAATTTCAACCGTGTCTGCCTTCAAGGGACCCACATTTGACTTTGCTACTCTTTTTCCCTTAACATATCTAAAGAAGCTTTTACTGTCCTGCTTTATATTTCTGGCCAGCTTCCCTTCGTACTTCATCTTTTCAGCCAGTATTGCCCATTTTGTTTCCTTCTGTTGTCCTATGAAAGTTTCCCAATCCTCTGGCTTCCGGCTACTCTTTGCTGTGTTATACATCTTTCCTTTTAGATTTATTCTATCCCTAACTTCTCTTGTCAGCCACAGTTGCCTCCTGCTCCCCTTAGAATCTTTCTACCGTTTTGGAATGAAATGATCCTGCTTGTTTATTTTATTATCATTGCTGTTATGCTTATCTTTCATTCATTGTTCTTTATCTCTCTACTTTGTTGTCTACATCTCTGTAATTTGAGTTTCACTGTACCTTAATTGGAACCTTAATGGTGACAATAAATTGACCTTTGAACCCTTATATCTCTTGTTTCCCTTATCCTTAACTAGTCTGAAGAAGGGTCTTGACCCGAAACATCACCCATTCCTTCTCTCCAGAGATGCTGTCTGTCCCGCTGAGTTACTCCAGCTTTTTGTGTTTATCTTCAAACTATTAATTTTGTTGAGTAAAGGTTTTGGATGCCTCTAATGAAAAAGAAAATTGCCTGCTGGCAACATCGGTTGGTCTAATCAGATCATTGATCTTTTATAGCTGAAATGAAGCTTTGAAAGTGTCATTTAGCGCTTATTGTTGGGGAACCATGAGAGGCTTTTTTATGAATGCAGAAACAGAATCCCACATTTCCACATTTTAGTGAAGACGGTTTGGAGCTTTGTGTCACCAAAGTCAACTTCCCTTCTGATGGTCTGACATACATTGTCCTTGTGTTTGATGTGTGAAGCGGCTTTGAATGGAATTTCACAGCCTCTGAGAAAATAACTCTCAATAAAAATTTGTTAAACTGAATTTGCAGAAATTCTGGTTGTTTTTGAATTGATTACTATAATTTTCTTCTTGTCAAAATCAATGATTTTTCCAGGAAATGTCTGCATGAAATTGCTGATGCTTGCACTTATAATTGTCAGGGAAAACCAAAAGACTGCAAACCATCCCATACGTTCCAGACAGATCTTCGCCAGTCTAAGCAATGTTGGCTTTTAACCCTTTTTATTAAAGGGGCTTGTTCACTGCCACTTAATTATCCAAAATATTAGGATCATTCATTAAGTGTAGTTTTGGGAT
This sequence comes from Leucoraja erinaceus, assembly GCF_028641065.1. Lineage (NCBI taxonomy): Eukaryota > Metazoa > Chordata > Chondrichthyes > Rajiformes > Rajidae > Leucoraja > Leucoraja erinaceus. Next base: position 31,816,845 of record NC_073381.1, read on the forward strand.
ACAGCGTGGAAACAGATCTTTCAGCCCACCGAGTTCATGCCAACAATTGATCATCCATACACTAGTTCTATCCTACACACTAGGGACAATTTACAATTTATGTCATTACTGGATTCTTGATGCTTTTCAGATATAGTCTTTGAGTCATTAGAAGGTGCCCACATGTTCCTAATGTTCACTGTCTGTACACTATCCCATTTATGCTGCTTAGACTTCTGATCATCTTCATTCCAGCCATTTACAAAGTTTCCATACTTTACTTTATTATTTATACCTTAGCATGTGGATTACTTTCTTGACCTCCAGTCTTTGTCCTATTTTTCATTTTGATTTGCATGGCCCTGGGGTTATCCTATGCATATGTTCTGAAAGACTTTTTCATTTGATTGAAAATCATTCAATATGGGAACTGTGATTGATTGTAAAGGGTGGCACTGCGGTGCAGCTGATGGAGCTGCTGCCTTAGAGTGCCTGCCAGAGACCTGGGTTTGATCCTGACCTTGGGTGCTGTCTGTGTGGAGTTTGCCCATTCTCCATGTGATCGTGGGTTTCCTCTGGGTTCTCCAGTTTCCTCCCACATCCTAAAGACATGGAGGTTAGTAGGTTAATTGACCTCTTTAAACATTGCCCCTGATGTGTACTGAGTAGATGAGAAAGTGGGACAATGCAGAACTGGTGTGAATGGGTGATCGATGGTCGGCTTGGTCCTGTATCCATGATGTATATCTCTAAACTAAAAATGAAGACTGCAGTCAGAAATTAGTTATTTTTAATATTATTTCCTCCTAGAAACCCTTGAACTGGAAATGAATGCAATCAATTTTGGTAGCATGTCCACAAAGTAAAATGACTATCATCAGGGTGCAGACGATATAGGATTGGTAGATACTGTTTATAATACACCAGTATGTACACTAGGCAAAAAAGATCAGTGTGTATCAATGCCAAGAAAGAAGAGATACTGTCCGTCACTAAAGATAATGCAGGCATGGCCAAGGTTATGATAGATTTTTGCTTAAAGTAATTAGGCTTGTTTATCTGCCTGGGCAGACCCGTTACAGAGCCAGATAAATGTTTGGGAGGGAATCTGAATAGTGCGCATGGAAGCTAAAAGTGATCTTGGTGTGAATGATGTCAAATCTTTCCCAATGGCTTGTTGTCACATTCATCCTTCATGGCAGTGAACTGCCCAAATGAAGGATGCGAGAATGAGAAAGATCTGCAGTTTCAAAATGTTCTGCTTGAGGAAGATAATGTGCTTAAGCTGACAGTGCAGATGATGGGTTCGGGAGGGCAGCTACAATGACAGAACAAGGACATCTGCAAACACATCAATAACAGAAGGACTCCGGTTGGCAGAATGAAGGCAAAGGGTGCTGCAAGCAACTCTCTGGAGATCCTGTTCTCCACAACAACAGCTGTTATATCATCTTCCCTCTGCAGAAGTATAGTTATTGTTATCAACGACCAAAGGAGAGGAAAGAAAAAGTGAGGTGAAAGGTAAGCAGTTTGAACTAAGAGGTCTCAAATAACATGTAATGATGGCCCAACAGTTATCAATCAACATAATTAATTTTACTATTGTCACACATTAGTCAGCTTGTGGTGACTAATATGATATGAATATGAACTTCACAGCAATGGTTCACTGCTTCAGATTTACAATGTTGAATGAGTATTTGCACAGCACAGAATATAGAGCCAAAGAAAGAGTGTGGTTGACTCAGCCCGGTCCATCATGGGCAAAGGCCTCTCCACCATCAAAAGCTGGAACCAGATGGGGAGGTGATAATAAGCAGGTGGAATCAGGTGGGTAGGAGGGATAGGAGTAATGAACAGAGAATAAAAATAAAACTAGGTGGACAGGTATGCGAATGGGGGAGAAGAACAGCAAGGATGTGGTTACCAGAAACTGGAAAATCCAATGTTCCTACCATTGTGTTATAAACGAGCCAAGTGGAATATGAGGTGTTGCTCTTCCAATTTGTGTTTGACCCCTACAGCAATGGAGAAGGCCAAGGACAGATAGGTTAGTGTGGGCGATCACATGAAAGTTAAAGGTAGACAAAAGTGCTGGAGGAACTCAGCGGGTGAGGCAGCATCTATGTAGAGAAGGAATAGGCGACGTTTCGAGTCAAGAGCCTTCTTCAAACTGATGTCGGGGGGGTTAAAATGACAAATAAAATGACAGCCAGTTGGGAACTCGGGAAGGCAATTGTAGACCGAGTAGGGCCCTGCTAAACGGTCACCTGATCAATGCTTGGTTTCATCATCGAGGAGGATACCACATCACAAGCATCGAATGTAACAGACCAGGTGCAGGTGAACCTGTTACATCTTACATCTTTTGCCTCCACAGATGCTGCATGATCCACTGAGTCCTTCCAGTGTTCTGTGTTCTGTTCTTGTTCTTGATTCCAGCATCAATTCTATTTACAACCCAGCATTAGTTGATTTATTGCAAATGGACTTGCCTGGTGCAAGATGTTTTCAAGTCAAGTGGAGTTGATTGTTATATGCACAGATAGGGTACAATGGAAATCTTGCTGCCAGGCACATAGACTCAGCCAACACACTGAAACATGAATTGTTCTTAAACTGAACATGAATTCTGCACAACAGTGAAAATAAACAGACAGAAAATAAGCCAGACTCTATTGCAAAACACAAAGAAATAAAAGTCAATTGTAGTGGAAGGTGTGGTTCACAGTGTTCCGTTGCCGAGGTAGGATAATAAAATATGTGATAATAAACCAGAAATCTTCAAATTGTGAGACATGATATATAAGGCAATTTATCTTATCTGCTCCCTCTCAGTTTGGGGGTAGGGATTGGGGAAGGTTGTGGACGCTGGCAGTTCCATCACTGATCTCTTCATTTCCTGGACTGCAGATTCTTTTCCTTCAGTGTCTGGACCTTCTTTCACTCTTACCTGGTGCCTCGTCATATTGCGTTAATCGATGAACAGGACCCAGGGCAGAATCCACCTTGCATGACCCACTGACTGCCCTGCCCTGGGCACCCACCTAAATTGCATGCCATGCTCCCCTTGGCTTTACCTCTCCCCACATGTTCTGAGCAGCTGGCAGATCACCAAATGAGTAAGAAGGGAGAAAGAGAGTGGGGAAAGAAAGAAAGGAAGGAAACGATAGAGAGGACAAAGATCCTCATGACTAGGATTCCATGCCTTGTATTCTTCACACACCTCCATTTGGGTCAGGCTCAGGCAAATTGGACTAGTTTGGTTATCTTGGGCATCTTGGTTAGTAGAGTCATAGTCATAGGGTCATAGAGTGATACAGTGTGGAAACAGGCCCTTCGGCCCAACTTGCCCACACCAGCCAACATGTCCCAGCTACACTAGTCCCACTTCCCTGTGCTTGGTCCATATCCCTCCAAACCTGTCCTATTCATGTACCTGTCCAACTGTTTCTTAAATGATGGGATAGTCCCTGCCTCAACTACCTCCTCTGGGAGGTTTCCATATGTATATATAAATATATACCTGCTGTATATTCCAGCATGAATGGTTTACCTTCACACAAACTACATTGGGGAGTTTCGACAAAGGGTCTTCAACATGAAATGTTAAGTCGTGTTGTTTCCACAATTGCTGTCTGACCTGCTGAGTGTTTTCACCACTTTCTGCTTTTATTACTTTGAGGAGGATCTGCCTGAACCTGAGAGATGGAGCAGTCCTTGGGCATGTTATCATTGGCTCAGTTTCTCTAGTTTTGTCAAAGATTCTTTACATTGGATTCATTTTATTTATGTGAAACCAGATTCTCTATGCTGACATAGAAGACAAATTACCATTCAAACATAGAAAGTGTTGAATATGTAATAGAAGTGGTGTTACCTGCCTCCAAGTTAAAGGGGGAGGAGTGTTAGGTATGTGATAATTAGCATATGTAATTAGCATATGTAATTAGTGTCTTGTCATATGTTGTGCAAGTACGCATGTGCGGGAGACTCAAGGTGGCGTCCTGTAGTAAAGAAGCTTGTAAGATTACTCCCGTGTCCGAGCCTTTATTCAAGTGTGCTAAGCATCCCGAATACATAACAGAAATGGAGGACAATCAGCGTTTGCTTCACCGAACACCTCCGCTCGATTCGCAATAACCAACCTGATCTCCCGGTGGGTCAGCACTTCAACTCCCCCTACCATTCCAAATCCGGCCTTTCTGTCCTGGGGCTCCTCCACGGCCAGAGTGAGGACCACCGGAAATTGGAGGAGCAGCTCCTCATGTTTCGCTTTGGCAGTTTGTACCCCAGCGGTATGAACATTGACTTCTCTAATTTCAGGTAGTCCCAACTGTCTCCTCCCCTTATCAGCTCCCCCACAGCCCTCTAGATCCTCCTATTCCTTTCTTCTTCCCCCCCCCCCCCCCCGCTCACATCAGTCTGAAGAAGGGTTTTGGCACGAAACGTTGCCTATTTCCTTCGCTCCATAGATGCTGCTGCACCCGCTGAGTTTCTCCAGCAGTTTTGTCTACCTTCGATTTTCCAGCATCTGTAGTTCCTTCTGACAATCAGACAGTGTTTGTTTCAAAATCCTGACAAGATTGTCCCCATGGAAACCGTTAGCCCTTCACGTTTTCTCCACTAGTCATTGGGTTGTGGGTCAGCACACATCTGTTGAAATGCACAGGTATATATTCTAACAGGTGCATGTTATAAAACTATGCTTGACAGCCTTGCATGCACCTGAGACCTTAACACTTACTCAACTTGCTAAGACAAGCTAAGTAAGTGTCAGGGTCTCGGTGCATTTCGGGCTGTCGAGCATACTGTTGCTTATGACTATTTTAGTCCAGGTTGATTGGCCGGTGGTGGCCCAGGACAGAAGCACAAGATATCACTCATGATAGACACAAAAAGTTGGAGTAACTCAGTGGGTCAGACAGCATCTCTGGAGAAAAATAATAGGTGACGTTTCAGGTCGAAGCCCTCAGCCTGAAAAGGGTCTCAACCTGGAATGTCAACTATTCCTTTTCTCCAGTGATGCTGTCTGGCCCGCTGTTACTCCAGATTTTTGTGTCTATCTTTGGTTGAAACCAGCATCTGCAGTTCCTTCCTACACACCTAGATATAACTTGGGAGTCTGAAAACTGATATTTTGTTACTCAAGGTTATAGGTTATATACTCAAGGTTCTAATTCTCAGATTCATTGTTGAACTTTAGCACCACCTTTAACTGAATTTTCCAATCAAACTGAGGCATTCTGAGCTTTTTGCTTCCCAAAATCAGAAAGGCAGAACCCCTTAAATCTTCCCAGAATTACTCTTTTTTTTTGTGCAGAGTGAAGCCTTGGACTGCATCCAAGAAAAGGAGAGATGCAGCCAATTGCACCTGCTCCAACTCAGTGATTCAGATCCACTTTCATGAAACTCTGCGAAGGTGGTTTTACCTTTTCTCGGCATTGAATGTCATTCACTCCAGACATGTGGGAGATGGTGATAAATAAAGCAAATGGAGTATTGAATTCTGCTGCCATACAAGTGGGAAATAAATCAGATGTTTTAAAACTGTAAAATGGGCAGGTCCAGTTTTGCAAAGAAAGATTGGGGAAATATGAGTTGTTTAGCCTTGAGAGAGAAAAATGAGAGAGGACCTTACTGAAAATTATAAGAAAGTGCGGTAAATCAATAAGATGTCACTTGTTGTCTGGAAATGTGACCTCAGACGCAACAGATATTTCTGACCTCCTTGATTAAATTTCAATGGAAGAACAAATATCAGGGAAAATCAAGGAGTTGCTCATTGTAGGCTTCATAGCCTACAATATTCCTCTTGGGTTCTCCAGGCATATTAAATGTTATCTCATTGGGATGAAATGATGTGCTGCAGCACCCATGGACCATTTTTGGTGCAATCATTTATGAGAGAGCATGGTGGTTTTGTGACTACTTTCACTGTTAAACGAAGAGGACCTTCATTATTGTTTTAACAGAATGTCAGCCCTTTCAGTCCATGCCAACTCCCAGCAGAGTAATCCCCTCTCCTATACCCTGCAACTTAGAACATAAAGCACAAAACAGGAACAGTATAGCACAGGAACAGGCACTTTGGCCCACAAAGTCTGTGTCAAACATGATGCCAGGATAAACTAATTTCATTTGCCTGCAACACAACCGGGATCTATCTTCTATCTAAAAGCCTACTAACTGCACTATCATATCTGCCTCCACCAATACTCCCGGCAGTACTTTCCAGGCACCCACCACCATCAGTTTAAAAAAACCCATCCCCAGCACATTTTCATTAACTTTGTCACTCTCGTCTTAAAACTATGCCCTCTAGTCCTTGACATAATGCACGGAAACAGGCCCTTTGGCCTAACTCGTCCATAGTAGTATGGACCAAGTATAGAAGTTGGGAGATCTTGTTGCAGTTGTATAATTTGTTGGTGAGACCACATTTAGAGTATTGTGTTCAGTTCTGGGCACCATGTTATAGGAAAGATGTCTTGAAGGCAGACACAGGTAAAATTATAATGGGAACAAGGAAATGGCAGAAAAGTTGAACAGGTACTTCGGATCTGTCTTCACTAAGGAAGACACAAACAATCTCCCAGATGTACTGGAGGACAGAGGATCTAAGGGGGTAGAGGAACTGAAAGATATTTTCATTAGGCGAGAAATAGTATTGGGTAGGCTAATGGGAATGAAGCATGATAAATGAGTGGTGAATCTCTGGAACTCTCTGCCACAGAGGGTAGTTGAGGCCAGTTCATTGGCTATATTTAAGAGGGAGTTAGATGTGGCCCTTGTGGCTAAGGGGATTAGGGGGTATGAAGAGAAGGCAGGTACGGGATACTGAGTTGGATGATCAGCCATGATCATATTGAATGGCGGTGCAGGCTCGAAGGGCCGAATGGCCTACTCCTGAACATAATTTCTATGTTTCTATGTTTCTAAATCCCCTGGGCCTGATGGATTGCATCCCAGGGTCCTCAGGGAGGTGGCTCTAGAAATAGTGGATGCATTGGTGATCGTTTTCCAATAGATTCAGGATCAGCCCCTGTGGATTGGAGGATAGCTAATATTATCCCACTTTTCAAAAAAGGAGCGAGAGAGAAAACGGGGAATTACAGACCAGTTAGCCTGACTGGTGGTGGGAAAGATGCAGGATTCAATTATTAAAGAGGCAATAATGGGGCATTTGGATAGCAGTAAAATGATTTGTCCAAGTCAGCATGGATTTGTGAAAGGAAAATCCTGCTTGACTAATCTTCTGGAATTTTTGAGGATGTGACGTAAAATGGATGAAAGGGAGCCAGTGGGTGTAGTGTATCTAGACTTTCAGAAAGCCTTTGATAAAGTCCCACACGGGAGACTGGTGACTAAAATTAGAGCACATGGTATTGGGGTAAGGTGTTGACGGGGATAGAAAATTGGTTGGCAGACATGAAGCAAAGAGTAGGAGTGAACGGGTCATTTTCAGAATGGCAGGCAGTGGCGAGTGTCGTGACGCAAGGCTCGGTGTTGGGGCCGCAACTGTTTACCATATTTATTAATGATTTGGAAGAGGGAATTAGGAGCAACATTAGCAAGTTTGCGGATGACACAAAGCTGGGTGGCAGTATGAACTGTGAAGAGGGTGTTAGGAGGTTGCAGGGTGACCTGGACAGGTTGAGTGTGTGGGCAGATGCGTGGCAGGCACAGTATAATATAGATATATGTGAGGTTACCCACTTTGGTGGCAAAAACAAGGGGGCAGATTATTATCTCAATGGGGTTAGGTTAGGTAAGGGGGAGGTACAGCGAGATCTGTGTGTCCTTGTACACCAGTCACTGAAAGTTGGCGTGCAGGTACAGCAGGCAGTGAAGAAAGCTAATGGAATGTTGGCCTTCATAACAAGAGGATTTCAGTATAGGAGTAGAGAGGTTCTTCTGCAGTTGTACAGGGCTCTGGTGAGACCACATCTGGAGTATTGCGTACAGTTTTGGTCTCCTAATTTGAGGAAGGACATCCTTGTGATTGAGGCAGTGCAGCGTAGGTTCACAAGATTGATCCCTGGGATGGCGGGACTGTCATATGAGGAAAGATTGAAAATACTAGGCTTGTATTCACTGGAGTTTAGAAGGATGAGGGGATATCTTATAGAAACATATAAAATTATAAAAGGACTGGCCAAGCTAGATGCAGGAAAAATGTTCCCAATGTTGGGCGAGTCCAGAACCAGGGGCCACAGTCTTAGAATAAAGGGGAGGCCATTTAAGACTGAGGTGAGAAAAAACGCTTTCACCCAGAGAGTTGTGAATTTGTGGAATTCCCTTCCACAGAGGCCAAATCACTGGATGGATTTAAGAGAGAGTTAGATAGAGCTCCAGGGGTTAGTGGAATCGGGGGATATGGGAGAAGACAGGCACAGGTTATTGATAGGGGATGATCAGCCACTATCACAATAAATGGCAGTGCCCAATGGCCTCCACCTGCACCTATTTTATATGTTTCTAAGCTGGAAATGGTACAGTGAAGATTTACAAGGATGTTGCTTGGGCTAAGTTATAGGGAGAGGTTGGGTAGGCTGTGACTCTATTCCCTAGAGCGCAGGAGGATGAAAGGTGATCTTATAGAGGTATATAAAATCATGAGAGGAATAGATTGGGTAGATGCACAGTCTCTTGCCCATAGGTGAGTCGAGGACCAGAGGACATAGGTGAAGGGGAAAATATTTAATAGTAATCTGAGGGGTAACTATTTCACACAAAGGGGGGTGGGTGTATGGAACAAGTTACCAGAGGAGGTAGTTGAAGATGGGACTATCCCAACGTTTAAGAAGCAGTTAGACAGGTACATGGATAGGACAGGTTTGGAGGGATATGGATGAAACGCAAGCAAGTGGGACTAGTGTAGCTGGCACATGTTGGCTGGTGTGGGCAAGTTGGGCCGAAGGGCCTGTTTGCACACTGTATCACTCTATGACTCTATGACTCTACTAACCAAGATGCCCAAGATCACTAAACCAGTCTCATTTGCCTGAGCCTGACCCATATCCCTCTAAACCTTTGCTATCCATGTACCTGTCCAAATGTATTTTAAATGTCGTATTGTACCTCAGCGACTTCTCCTGGCAAGCTTGTTCCTGATACCCATTGCCAATATTACATGAATAGGTTGCCCCTCGGGTTCCTATTAAATCTTTCCCCTCATATCTCCAACTTGTACCTTCTTGGTCTTGATCCCCTACTCTGGGGGAACGAAGACTGTGCATTCGCCCTGACTATCCCCATCATAGATGTAGAATGTCTGTATTTGGTACAACAAGCAGATGTTCTTGAGGATTTTTTGAGGATTTTTACTCTTTAAGTGCAAGGACAGCAGCAGATAAATGACTACAGTTTCAACTTCAACATTGAGGTGCTGGTAAATGACTGTGGAGTCACATATCACAGTGGGAGCACTTCGCAACTGGGAACACTTCTATATATTCAAGTGCCTTTGTTTGGAAACTGTTTTTTTAACTACTGCGTTGAGAGAAAGTTCTCTGCCAATAGTGGTGTGGATTCACACAGCTATCCTTGTTCTAGATTGAAGACTGGCTCTCCTATGCTGCTCCCCGTAACTCCTGAAGGAGGTCACCTGCCTAATGATTTCTATTAATGTCCATCAACACCCCTTTGGCTCTTTTGCTACTTATCCCAAAGGAGTAATATCAGGAAATATTTGGGATATGGGAGGAAACCAAAACATCTGGTGGGGACCCACACAGTCATGGTCAGAACATGCAAACTCCACACAGACAACACTCAAGATCATGATCAAACTAGGGTTCCTGGTGCTGTGTTGAAAATACCACCATCTAACCACCGGGCACTTTCCGTTGCAACCGCAAGAAATGCAACACCTGTCCCTTCACCTCCCCCCTCGACTCCATTCAAGGACCCAAGCAGTCGTTCCAGGTGCGACAAAGGGTCACCTGTATCTCCTCCAACCTCATCTACTGTATCCGCTGCTCTAGATGTCAGCTGATTTACATCGGGGAGACTATGCGGAGGTTGGGCGATCGTTTCGCCAAACACCTCCGCTCAGTCCGCAATAACCTACCTGAACTTCCGGTGGCTCAGCACTTCAACTCCCCCTCCCATTCCCAATCCGACCTCTCTGTCCTGGGTCTCCTCCATTGCCAGAGTGAGCAACACCGGAAATTGCTAGCCCTTGCTGTCTCCTCACCTTCCTTAACCCCCGAGCTGTCTCCTCCCATCCCTCCGCACTCGGGCTCCTCCTCCTCCCTTTTTCCTTCCTTCTCCCCCCCACCCCCCATCAGTCTGAAGAAGGGTTTCGGCCCGAAACGTCGCCTATTTCCTTCGCTCCATAGATGCTGCTGCACCCGCTGAGTTTCTCCAGCAATTTTGTGTACCTACCATCTAACAAGTTTTGGACTGCAGGGTCTGGTACTGTGATCCCAATTTCATAGTTCGGAACCCTTGCCACTTCCTCATCAGCTTTTTTTTAATTAAATATTATTTAAACATTAAATTATTTAAATTTGGGGTTGTTTTAACTTTCTCCATGACCTAAATGCAATGGTTTCTAGGTAATACCCCTAATATTTGGACATTAGATTGATGAACATTAGAATATGAGGTCACAGCATGATTTTTTTATTTTTTGTCTTGTTAAATGTCGTTGTTTGTGTTTTTTAAGTAGTTTTTTTAACTGTGTATATGTGGGGGGGTGGGGGGGGGGGGGGGGGGCTGTGGGGGGAAACCGTTAATCTCTTCCCTGTGTGGGGACCCGACTATTCCCTGTCGGGTTTCGGATGTCGTTGGGCCTAACATCGTGGAGCCGGCGGCGACCTCCGGCCGGGACTAACCTGGTGGCTCCAGTTGCAGAGCCTGCGGAACGGACATCGCGGAGCTGGCCAACTTCAGAGCGGGAAGAGCTGTGGTGGCGTGCGGCTGCGACCCGGCTTTTGGAGTTCGGAGGCACCGGCCGCAGACCCGGTGGACGGGAACATCGGGAGCTCGCAGGCCCCTGGTGGGAGACCGCTTTTCCGAGCTCCGCAACGGCGACTTCTCCCGCTGGAACCGCGGGTTTGGAGGACATGGATCCGGGGCCTAACATCGCCCGGCGTGGTTTAAACGGCCTCAGGACTTATCATCGCCCGCCGGGGGCTTTAACATCGGAGCCCCAGTTCGCCTCGACACTGCAGTTGGACTGCTGGACCACGGGAGAAGGAACAAAGGGAAGAGATAAAGACTTTGCCTTCCATCACAGTGAGGAGATGTTGGAGACTCACTGTGATGGATGTTGATGTAAACTATGTTAAGTGTGGATCTTGGATTGTGTTTGTAATGTAAAAAATACTGTAGAAATGGAATTTTGTTCAAACCCAGGTTTGAATGACAATAAATAGCATTCTATTCTATTCTATTCTAATAGGCTAATGACCTTTTGAAGCAGCTCTGCCATTCAATGTGAAGTATGAACTGCAGATGCTGAAATCCTGAGCTAAACATAAAGTGATGGAGGAACACAGCAGGCCACGTGTGGACTGGAGAGAATGGACTGCATCTGAGAAAGGGTCCTAACCCAAACCGTCACCTATCCATTCCCTCCACAGTTGCTGAAGAAGGGTCTCGACCTGAAACGTCACCTTTTCCTTTTCTCCAGAGATGCTGCCTGACCTGCTGAGTTACTCCAGTTTTTAATGTCTACCCTTCATGGATGCTGCCTGACCCACTGAGGTACCCCAGCACTTGGTCTTTTGCTGCCATTCAATATATTTGACTAATATCCTACTGCAATGCAACCCCCTGTGTAGGAAGGAAATGCAGATGCTGGTTTAAACCGAAGATAGACACAAAATGCTGAAGTAACTCAGCAGGACAGATAGCATCTCTGGAGAGAAGGAATGGGTGACATTTCGTATCGAGAAGAATGGTCTCGACTTGAATCGTCACCCATTCCTTCTCTCCAGAGGTGCTGCCTGTCCCGCTGAGTTACTCCAGCATTCTGTGTCTACCTTCAATGCAACCTCCTTGCTCTATGCGTCATATCTCTTGATTGCTTTGACATACAAAACATCCAGCAGGCTGTCTTGCCACAAAAAAAGGGTAAGACTGTTTAATAAAACACACCACTGCGATGTAAGAATATTAATCAGCACGCTACAATGAATCTCTGCTGCAAACAGGTATGTGATGAATCTATTAAATTAATCATCTACTTCTAGGTGGTGCACAATAGGAAGTTACATTTCTATCATGCCTAAGAAGGTGTTGATGGTATTCAGTATGAATCATTCTCCACCTGGGTCTTCGAACCACCCATGCAATATGAACAACATCTCAACAGGGAAACAAAATTAATAAAATGATAATTTATTTTGTGATTTAATTGCAAATTGTTAATACTAAATCAGAAATATCCAAAGTTACATTATTTAGTTTAGTTTAGTTTTGAGATACAGGTTCTATTTTCGGAGGTCATAGTTTCGGAAACAGGCCCTTCGGCCCACCAACACCGCACCGACCGGCGTTCCCCGTACATTAGCGCTATCCTACACACACTAGGGATAATTTACATTTTTACCAAGCAAATTCACCTACAAACCAGTACGTCTTTGGAGTGTGGGAGGAAACTGAATATCTTTGAGAAAACCCACGTGGTCACGGGGAGAACGTACTAACTCCATACAGACAGCACACGTAGTCAGGATCGAACCCGCATCTCTTGCGCTGAAAGCACTGTAACTGAAGGCAGCAACTCTACTGCTGCGCCACCGTGCTGCTTATAAATTTAAAAGAATACTTCTACTTCAAAATGGCCTGGTTGGTTAGCATGTAGCATAAGCTTTTCACTGTATGTCGGCGCACGTGACAATAAACTAAACAAAACTAAACTAAACCAAACTGATAGCAGAGTCACTTTAACATTCTTGCCCTGCAAAGAATGAGTCATAGCAAAGGCTATAAACTTATTCAAAATCACGCATAACAAACTGCTAAAAATTTCAAACATAGAATTTTCATTACTTATGCATCTTATAATCAGATTATAAATTTGCACTTGAAGATCATTACTCATGTTTTTGGCACCTGAAGGCTTGCAGTACCTTCGCCATCTTTGTTCCGTAGCATAAAAATCTGCTGTTAATTCAACAATCTGTCAGGCATCACAGTTGTTCTCAGGCTTTTGTGGCAGCATGGCATGTGAGCTCGCAAGTCACTGTGCTGATTTACCTTTCTCATAACTTTTTTATTTCTATTTTCTTTGATGAAAATCTTTTTTAAACCGCAATGATGAAAAATGGGCGGCTGACTCCCATTCATTCACTTGTTATTGGTATTGGACAAACTCAATATCTACAGCACAGTAACTTTATATCACAGCTTAAACTTATTGATTCAATGGTGGCTCAATGTCCACAACAAGAATGGTTTCCAGTACACAAATTGGTCACTGAAATAGTAAGATTAAACGAGAACTTACCAGATCGTTATTTTATGAGGAGTACATTGAGGGAATACGTGAAGAACCCCGCCAGGACGCATGCGTGTCATTCTTCAAAGCAGCGGTGTGAAATCACAGATAACTGTAATGACCGAACATAGTAAGATTAGAGAAGAAAATACCAGTTGAGTATATGATCAAGGGTGGGAGCGGAGGGCACGTATTCCCTCAACGTACTCCTCATAAAATAACGATCAAACTTCGAACTGGTAAGTTCTCGTTTAATCTTACTATCTTACTTCGGAGTCACGTGAGTGACTACGTGAAGATTTCAAAGTCCTGTGATTTCATGCCGTGGAAACAGGTCCATGTATCACTTCTGCCTTAATTGACTGTGGGAGGAATTGTGTTACCATGTTTAGACATGAATCCAACATTGAAATCCATGATAAATTGTTAACAACAAATTATAGCCCCTATTTATGGGGTGAAATTATATTACAGAACTTAAAATTGGCTCTGCAAAGTTCCAGTTTAACTATTGGTTTGTGGTAGAATAGTTGGAACATTTTCCCCTAATCCATCCTGCTGTCTCGAGGATTTGGTTCATTGGTACATCCAACTCCATAGCTGCCGATGTAGTTGCAGCCCTGGTGGAATAAGATTTGTTAGTATCCACCCCAGCTGTTGTTAAAACCTGTTTCAGCCATCTGAAAATAGTTTGAACCGACACTTTTTTTGGGGGTTTGTTTGTGGCTGATTAGTAGTGCCATCTCATAGCCTCAGATGTTTTTGGTGTTCTCCATATAGAACAATAATTGTCTTATTATACAGAGACGATATCTGTAGGGTAATCCCGAAATTCTATTTTGAGGCCTGATGATCCCGGTCTGTACAGTTTGACTAATTCGTAATATGAAACGTTATATTCCTGTTGAAGAAGTCATATAGTCCAGCCTTAACCTATGTACGACTGTACCCTTAGTGCCGTGACCAAAGCCATCAGCATGACTGTTTTATGCGTCAGTCTTATGCAGGGACAGAGCTGTTGCTGGAGACCAATTCCTTAGCAACGTTAGGGCAATACTCATATCCCATGTAGAGAGTACCTGGTTCTTGGGGGATAGATATTAAAAATTCCCCTCATAAGTTTGGTTACCAGGGGTGAGTCCCAACAGAATGATGCTCTGATCCTCGCCATAGATATGTTGAAAGGGCACTTCTGGCGCAGTTAATGGCACTGTAACTGAGCCCCTCATCATAATGGAGGCCTGCCAGGAATTTGAGAACAGACGTTATGTTCATCAACTGTAGGTGATGTTGTTTCTGTGACAATATATCTCCCATTTCCTGATGTATACCAGATATAGTTTTTGGTGGACTGTCTGTGGCCCGCTGAGATAATGTTCAATGTTCGGTCCGCCAGTCCCAGTTGCAGTAGAGGTTTCTTTAGACTCTACAAATTGATAGGTTTGTTGTTTTTGACATGGATGGGTTCCCCTTTTACAGGATGAACCAATAATCTGGTTGTTTCAGGATGGTGATGCATGGTTAAACCCCATGTTGAGTATCACAGGGAACCATGGTTAAGTAGGCCAATCAGCACTACCAATTAACAGACGCTGAGTCTTGCTGTATTTTTCGTAATACCCGACTGATGATGCAGAAAAGGAGGGAATGCATGGATAAACAATTGCCCCCTCAATGCAGTGAAAAGCATCTGTCCCTGCTGTCCCAGGGTCTGGTTCCCAAGAAACACAGTTTGGTAACTGGTGATTAAGTCTTATTTTATTGAATTTGCATGACCTGATGTCTGTCACTGAATTTTGGGTTACCTGGTAGGTAAGTAGCTGATATTCCAATATTTCTCTGGATACACCATTACCAAATTTTATTAGTCAGATTGTCACTCTGTAGTCTAACAAGCTGGTGATTTATCCCAGAGCAGTATGACTTTAGGCCATAGAACGCACCCCACATTTCCAGGTAGTTTATGCCCAGTGTCTGTGATAATGATGCCTCCTGTGCCTTTCATCTACCTCCACAGATGGAGTTGGAAATTGGTAGTACTCCAACCAAGTGCACTGGCATCAGTTTGTAGCAACACTAAGGGTTTGCTGATAACGACAGGGTTGGAACAATGCCTAATGTTATCCCTCCACCATTTTAATTCCATAAGCTTCGATTGGTTGCTTATTGGTCTGTCGAAATGACCAGTATTAACTTTGAGTGTTTGTATAGTTGCCCTTTGTAGATTTTTGGTAATATAAAGGTCCAAATTGTGTGGCTGGAAAGGCAGACACTATATGCCAATTATACTTGCTACCAATCTGATAGACGGTTCACTGATGTCAGTGAGGTTGTTGCAGGCCTCAGTTAAGACTGTAGCCTTGTCCTTTGGTAAAGTCACCGACATGTGAGCTGTCAATAGTGAACCCCAAATAATCCATTATGTTGGTAGGCGTTAGTTTAGATTTAACTGGATGGATGATAACCCTAGTTTTCACCCAATTGTATGGTGGCTGTTACAGCTAGTTAGGCCAACTCCAAAGTTATGCTCACAATTAGTATGATCATATGATTATGCATTTGGTAGAGCTCTATACTGCCAGAGCTGCCCTATCCAGTTGAATTTTTTTAAATAACGTTTGTGATCAGTCCGTGTAGGCACGGAATAGTAAGCATCTTTTAGCTCGATGCTAGCCATGGAGTAGCCTTTAGAAATCAGTCCTTTAGCAGTTACCAGATCCCACTTTGTACTGAATATACAGTACAATGTATTCCAGCCAATCGTGTTGGGTTTACCCATTACCCCTTTTGCACAATTCAATGGTATATCCCTGGATACTGCTTAGGATATAAGTGTCTGTAGTTAATATACACCATATCCAAAAGAGTGTAATTTCCCACCAATGTGTGTATTATCCACGCTTCCTATAATTTGTAAGGGACCAAACCCACCCACCTCCATTGTTACCAGTGGAAGTTTGCTTCTTCTGTGTGGTCTTCATGGAGGTTGAGGTGCCGGTGTCTGGGTTTGTTTTTGGGTTGGGGGTTTGCGCATCTTCCAGAAAGGCCGGTCTGGGCTATTGTCTAAAAGACCGCTGTCCTGTATGCCCGGCCTTTGAGCTTTCACCAGCTTCTCTTGTTCTGCTGGTGGGTGCATAAGGGTGCTGTCTTTGGCTGTAGGAGATCCTTAATGTTGTCGCCTTTATGAGCCCCAGGGCTTTCCTAAGTCCTGCTCTGACATGTTTCCAGATGCTATTTCCACGACTGGAACATTCAGGGATGCGCAATTTCCTGGTCCCAAGTATTTTCGCAGTGGTGTCCATCGTGGTCTGGCTGTATGTATTTGGACACCATGACCAGTAGATTTTGCCTTCCTGCACCCCCTGCACACTTGTAGTTTTGTTCGTCAAAACCCCTCTTCAGGGTCAGCCCAGAATTGACCCCCCAGTACTCCCCTCTGATGAGGGAGATGCACTGTGCAGCCCTACAAGAGGTGCTGCTGTGGGTTGTACATAGTGCCCACAGTGACTAGACTCCATCTCCCAGAGCTTGTCATGTTGGAGCTCGGCTCCATAAGCCGCTCCAACGGGTTCCAGCGCTCACGGTCGCTGGCTGCCCAAAGTCGGACTCATCAGTCAACAACTGGTTTTCTTATTGCCTTCCCGCCCAGACGCAGTGTTTAATCTGGCCGGTGCAGGGGCGGTCGGGCACAGCTGTTCCCTTACGGGTGATTCCTGTGCCGCCGGCCGCCTGCTGGCGTCCGCAACTCCGCGGTCTTCCCCCGCCAGCTTTGTCGCAGCTCTGGTCGACTTCTTTGACTTGTGCATGTTTCCCCCACCTGTAGAACAGTATAGGAACAATAAAGACCGCAGTATCACTTACCTGCAGGTCCAGGCTTAAAACTTGCCGTTAAGGGGGAACGTCTTCCACCCCTCCTCCTGCCGTTTTGACTTGTCAAAGCCAACGGCTCCGTTCTGTGTAGTCTCCCGCCCAGCCACGGTGTTTAATCTGGCCGGTGCGGGAGCGAAATCGGGCACAGCTGTTCCCTTACGGGTGATTCCTGTGCCGCCTGCTGTTGTTTGCACAGCTCTCCATGTTTCCCCACCTGTGAAACAGTATGGGGAGAATAAAGACCGCAGTTTCACTTACCTGCAGGTCCAGGTTTAAACTGTCACTACGGGGGAACGTCGTTCCATCCCGCCTCCTGCCGTTTCGATTTGTCAAAGTCGACGGCCCCATTCTGAATAGTCTCCCGCCCGGCCGTGGTGTTCTGGCCGGCACGGGACCAAAAGTTGGCACAGCTGATCCCACTTATGGGGCTTGTGCCTTCAGCTGCTGCTGACTCCCGCAACTTCGCGGTCCTCCCCAGCCAGCTTCACTCGCAGCACTTGTGGACACTATTTTGTCCAGCTTCCCCCCCCCACGTAAAAACAGCGCGGGGACAAAAAACTACCGCAGAGTAAATCACTTACCTGCAGGTCGCGGTTTCAAACTTACCGCTGCGGGGGAACGCTCCAACCCGCCTGTCGTTTCGCAAGCGTGAAAGCGATATGCCACGCATGCGTCCTGGCGGGGTTCTTCACGTAGTCACTCACGTGACTCCGAAGTAAAATTGACAGTGGATATGCCGTTGACTCGGAGGAGCAGTAGGAATTCCTTGCATTTCCCTGAAGAATATACACATAAATTGTTATACTTTGTATCTCATGAAAACGATCACTGTCGTTTAAGGCAAATGGTTGCATGAATTAGTATTATAAATGTATTAGTTATAGGAACAGGATTAAACCATTCGGCCTATCAAGTTTACTCCGCCATTCAGTCACGGCTTATCTATCTTTCCCACTCAGCCCCATTCTCCAACTTCTCCATTCTCCCCATTGAAAGGTTTGCTTGGTTTTCTCAGCTGTTTGTTATTAGTGTGCATCAGTCTTTTGTTTCGGTGGTGGCTGTTGCTTTTGTTTTTGTGCTAATTTTTTTTTTGACTTGTGAATTAAAAAATGCTGACGGATTTGTATAGCTAGCCGTGCGTGAATAATCTGCACAACAGACACAATGCGTGAAAACGGTTTCAGGCTCAGATATGGAGCTTTGTTTTTGGGCCTGTGAGCCAATGCATCCCGCAGCCCCCAACTTGGAGTGCAGAATGAAACATTAATACAAGACAAGCAATTGGATCAAAGGGATGATAAATGAATGCTTTGTACTTGTCCAGCAGCTAGCTATCAATGCAAGTTGCAGCTCTCAAAGCGTTCTCTGATTGAACAGGCGAAAGAATCATGACAAGTGCTGAAACTGTTGACAAATGCATAAATAATGATACAACATTCATCACATCCTGTCTTAACATCCATTAAATTGAAACAATTTGTTTTTTTCCAGGACATTACTGTTCAGTTTAAGTCCAAACATCTACATCAAGAAGATTTCAAGGCTTTGTCAGCATTAGTAGTAAGGACAATGTGTAACCTGATACTTATTTGATGTTAATACCAGCTCTGATGTTCAGAATACATTCTGTGACTTCAATCTCCTGTTTCCTCAGTCATTCAAAACTGTCATTGCTTGGTGCCAATCTGGTCAAATATTAAGCAAAACCAACAGTACTGAAGGATCTCAGAAGGTCATGCAGCAACTCTGGAAGGAATGGTCACAATGTTTCAAGTGGAGTAGGCAGAGGGGAAGCTGGGAAAAAGGGCTGGGGGGGTTGGGATAAACCTGACAATAGATAAGCGGAGGAGGGAAATGCAGATGCTGCTTGTACACTGAAGAATTATACAAAACGCTGGAGTAACAGCGGCATCTCTGGAGAAAAGGAACGGGTGACGTTTTTAGAGTCAAAACCTTTCTTCAGAATATAGGTGAGGAGGGTGATTGGCAAATGGGTAGAGTAGTTGACAAAGGCTAGAGATTAAATAGAGTGTGTTGGATAAGTAAATAAGAGTGAAATGTAAAGCTTGGGGGAGGGATATGGATTGAAGGGGACAGGGGTGAGCAGAGGGAGGATGAATAACATGGAAATATAGATTCAGGAATGGGAGGTAAACACACAGGAGAGGGGAAAGGAGCAGGGTGTCTCAGGTGGTGGGATCTGGTGGGAGAAATGTGTGCATCGAGGGGTGGGGGGTGGGCAGGAGAATGCAAGGGAGGGTATTACATTAAATTGGAGAATTCACTGTTCAAGAGGTTGGCCTTTCCAGCATCTACAGTTTCTTGTGTGATCAATGCCTGACTTACTTGCCCATGACTGAAAATTGTTCACGTTCTGTTATTTGTGTGCATTATCTGAGGTGTTGCAACTGGAATGGGATACTGAACAATAACAAACAAGCTGAGAACTCTACTTCTAATATAATGATGGAAGGTGGTCCATCCATGAAGCAGCCTGGAATGGTTCACCTGAGGACCCTTGCAACATTGATCTGCACCAGGTATAGCAAACCTCAAACAACTGTAACCATCTTCCTTTTTACAAAGCACGACTCCAGGCAATGGAGAGTTACCTATTGATTACAGTCTGTTGAATCTCCCCGATGTCGCACCTGGTCAAATAATAATAATAATAATAATAATAATAATAATAATAATAATAATAATAATAATAATAATAAATACTTTATTAATCCCCTTATTCAGGGGAAATTCAGATGTCCTTGCAGCACACTAATAAAAATACAACATAGCATTCAAGAAGTTTAACATTAAAACATAAAAATATCCCCCCACAGTGGTTCCCACTGTGCGGGGAGGCACAAAGTCCAGTCCCCATCCTCTTATCCACCCAGAGTCGGGCCTATTGAGGCCTCCACAGTCACTGTTACAGGGCCCGATGTTCCCGGCTGTTCTCGCCGGGTGATGGTACTCCGGCGTCGGGAGAACCCTCAGCGGCTTGGGGTGCCAGGAACGGCCACCTTCTGCCATTATTGACATTCTTTCAGTTCTTTGGTTCCTGTTTGGGATAAAGCAGTAATGTGATTTGGACCCATTGGTTTTGATAGAGGTGTATAAAGTTACAAGCGGCATAGAGACGGACAGAACCTTTTTCCCAGGGTGAAAATATGAAAGACAAGTGGATGTAGCTTTAAGGTAAGAGGGGATATATTTAAAGGGGATGTGTAGGGCATGTTTTTCACACAGAAGTGGTGGGTGCCTGGAATGAGCTGTCAATGGTGATAGAGGAGGCAGATACAATAGTGACATTTAAGCACGTGGATATGCAGGGAATGGAGGGACATGGATCATGTGCAGGCAGATGAGATTAGTTTACCTTGACCAAAGAGCCCATTCCTGTGCTGTTCTACGTCCTAGCAGAACTATGGTAAAAAAATTGTTGATATCAATTGCAGTTTGATGGCATTGTCAACATAGTGTGCTGATAATCGAGAACATTTGTACTGAGCTAGCAATTAGCTGTTTTAGATTATCCTTATTTTTGTGCACAGACACACAATTTTTCATTTAGATGTGTATTTTGCAGCTGTACTGACTGTTGGTTTCTGACGGCAAATTTGCATTAAAAAAAGTTACTCATTACTTGTGGGCAATTTCCACTCCACATTATGAAGTTCAGGACCTGGTGCACCAGGAGCTTCAAGGGCCAACAGTGAGAATACAGACTTTTGCTCTCTGAGTATTCAAAGATTAAGAATAGATTTGGAGAGATATTGCTTTACTTAACCTGCTAGTTTATATAGTGTCACATGTGATACAGTGTCAAAACAGGCCCTTCAGCCTAATTTGCCCATACCGACCAACATGTCTCATCAACACATGTCCGATCTGCCTGTGTTTGGCCCATATCCCTCTAACCCTGTCCTATCATGCCTAGCAGTCATTGAAGGTAGGCATGCAGGTGCAGCAGGCAGTAAAGAAAGCGAATGGTATGTTGACTGCTTCTTAGGAGCGTTCTACAAGGTACAGTCTGTGGAGTATTGCGTGCAGTTTTGGTCTCCAAATCCTAGCTAGGGTTTGGAAACCAGACTGATTGGGATGTCAGGACTGTCTTATGAAGAAAGACTGGATAGACTTGGTTTATACTCTCTAAAGTCTTATGAATTACTTCTTAGCATTTCTATTTCCAGAATACACGGTCATTTCTTGATATCAAGTGATATGCTGGAAGCTGTGCAATTGATCTGTGCAATCAGCCGGTGTTGGTTATTTAGCTCTTTATACCCTAGTAGAACTCAAACATATCTCTGATATGCCATCTCCATGGTTTGGAAGATTCTATGTTGAGAAGTGGGGTGAAACAGTGGCACAGCTGGTAGAGCTGCTACCTCACTGTGCCAGAGACCCCTATTCAATCCTGACCTTGGGTTCTGCCTGATGTGGAGTATGCTCATTCTTCCTGTAACTGTGTGGACTTTGCGTGGGCGTTTGTAGGTCAATTGGCCTCTGTAGATTGCTGTCAGTGTCATTGCTGTAAAAGTGGGATAACATAGATCTAGTATGGACAAGTAATCGATGGTTGGTGTGGAGTTGGTGGGGTGAAGGGCCTGTTTTCATGCTATATCTCTAAACTAAACTAAACTAAATGTAATGTACCAACCTGAGAAAAGTCCAGGGATCTAGACAAGCCAATCAGAACATTATCTTTGTATTTAAGCCAATTTGAGATGTAAAAAAAACTTTTCATTGGCATTTCTTTAATACGCCTTTCTGCAGACATAACTGGGAACCATCAGACCAATTCTATTGCTCATGGAGCAATTACATCATAGAGGGATAGAGCACTGAAGTTCACCCTGTGGCGCGTCCGGTCTGCACCACCTGTCAACCACCTATTTTACACTAATGAATCCCATTTGTTACTCCACTTTCTCTTCACACTGCACCTCCACAATTAGAGCAATTTAGAGAGGCCAATTAACCTAACGACAAGCACATCTTTGGGATATGGAGGAAACAAGAGCACCCAGATGAAACTGGTGCAATCTCCATACAGGCAGCACCTGGGGACAGGATTGAACCCAGATCTCTGGCATTGTGAGGCAGCAGTTTTAGGAGTTGTGCTACTGTGCTTGCAAGTTTATAGATTTTACAAGAAAGAAGTAGTGGACATAATTTAACACTTTTGGTTTGTCTTTTATAGCACCCAGGAAGACTACTCACTGCCCAATTATGTGGCCGTCTCATAAACTAATTTAAAAGATGTACATTAGCTGCTCCTTTAAGGAAAATATAGAAATTGAGAAGCCAAAAGGCCAAATTAGATCATTGCAAAGTAAGAGTCCAGAAAACTTAGGCGGTACAGTGGTGCAGCAGTAAAGTTGCAGCCTTACAGCGCCAGAGACCCATGTTCAATCCTGACTATGTGTGCTGTCTACATGGAGTTTGTACATTCTCCCTGTGAACGTGTGGGTTTTCACCAGGTGCTATGGTTGACTCTGACATTCCAAAGATGTACAGGTTTGTAGATTAATTGGCTTCTGTAAATAGCCCCCAATATTTTAGTTTTAGTTTAGTTGAGAGATATAGCATGGAAACGGGCTCCTTGGCCCACTGAGTCCGCACCGCCAGCAATCCCTGCACACTAGCACTATCCTACACATTAGGACCAATTAATTCCATTTATTTGTTTATTTATTTATTTATTTAATTCTTTATTTCGAACAGAATAAAATAATAAAAAAGCAAGTGTGAAACAGCATACAAAAAACAAAAAAGAATATTTATAAAGTGTCATAAACAATATGTATAAATAAATGAAATTGTATGTGTCCGAAAAGGAGCAGGAAGAAGCCAAAGCTTATTAATTCCCACCCCTTATTCAACTGCTTATACAAATCTTATACAAATTTAGCAGCTACAATCTTTAGTGACATCAATTAACCTACAAACCTGTACATCTTTGGCATGTGGGAGAAAACCGGAGAACCGGGAGGAAACCCACACAGTCACGGGGAGAACATAGAGCCTCGGTACAGACAGCACCAGTGGTCAGGATCAAACCAGGTCTCTGGCACTGTGAGGTAACAACTCTATCGTAGTGCCACAGTGCTGCCCTATGTAGGTCAGGACTAGTGAATGGGTGATTGCTGGTCGGCGCATTCTCGGTGGGCCGAGTGGTTTGCACCACGATGTTTCTAAACAACAACTGATAGCATCACTGTCGATGGTCACATTTTGAATACAGTATTTATCATGCAAGTAACTCTATGATGTATCCTTTCACTGTTGCCTTTCATGACTGATGAGACAATTTTTCAGCGTCTTCCTCCGAGCTCAGATCTTTGATGTTGCAGATCACCTTATGAATGATTTCTCCTTCAGGGTTTAAATATCTCATTTATGTTTTGGTGACAGGAATTTTTGTTGCCTTCAGTTAGAAAGCTGGATTGACGCTTGTGATTCAGAGAAAGGCTGTGAAAATGGCCCACTTTTTGTCATTGAGATATTGACTGAGTTGCTTTGCATGCCAAACATCCTCTCCTTTTGCCATACATTGAGCTTTGACAGAAAAATATAATTGAATGTTCTTATAATGCTGGGTGTGGAGGGTGGGGGATGTGGTGTAAACAGTAAAATCAGTAACAGAATGAAGGTGCAAGATGTGTTGGAAGGAACTGCAGGTGCTGGTTTAAACTGAAGGTCAGGCAGCATCTCTGGAGAAAGAAACAGATGACGTTTCAGGTCGGATCACTTCCTCTGACTGAAGTCTGAAGCCCTTCTTGAGTCTGAAGTATTGGAAACATGAAAAGCAAGAAAAATTACAGTGAACAGCTTTTGTTCCAGTCAAAGAAAAGACAAAACATGATTACAATCGAGCAGTCTACAGTGCACAGATAAAGTATAAAGGGTACAACATTTAGTGCAAAATATAGTCTAAGTCCGATTAAAGATAGTTCAAAGTTTTCCAATGATGTTGATGGGAGGTCAGGACCACACTCTGGCTGATGAGAGGGCTGTTCAGTTGCCTGATAACAGCTGGGAAGAATCTGGAGGTATGCATTTTCAAACTTCAGTACCTCTTGCCTGATGGAAGAGGGGAGAAGAGGAAGTGACTGGGTGAGAATGGTCCATGATTATAAAACAAAAAAAAAGATAGATTAACAGCACAGCGATTGTTTTGGTGATGAACTTGGGGAAAAATATGGTGTAGAAAGTGTCCAATGCGTTCTCAGGTGCTGCTTTCTCTTTCCCATATATTGTTTACTGTTAGGCTTCACAAAAGGGGCTTCCTTGTATTCAAATGGCAAAAAATATGCAAAATAAATTAACATTTTTAAAAAACTTTTTAAGATCTCTACAAAGTAAATTCAAAGAAAGATACAAAAATCAATCATAGATAAGTACAACAAATATAATAAACAGAATTAAAAAATATGAATACAATTATTTTGAACAGTATTACTTTTCAAAATGTATCCAAGAGAATGAGAATCAACACACATAACATTACCGTATGAGGGATAAAGACTGGTTATTATGGCATTGAACACCCATTAAAAATCAAACTGCAGCTTGTGAAATATGTGTAAGCATTATGGATTTTGATTTCATTTCTGAGTGAGGGCTGCATTGAAAGATCAGTGTTAAGCGACCTAGCCTAAATGTCCTTGAGAAGATAATGGACAACAGAGTCATGTGTGGTCAAAGAATTCCCCATCTGTAGTCAGTCAGTGGGAAGTAATCCTACAGTGCTGTTAGTGAGGGAATTACTGGATTTAGACTCAGTAATAATGGAGGAGCAGTAATATGGTCAAGATAGTGAGAGTCTATCAATATATATAGGAAGGTTGCAACATTTTGAGATTTAAAAAATCAAGTTTGCAATTTATCCCATCAGATAAAGCATAATAAGAAGTTTAATTTGACACCTAATTCAATTTCATATCTTCAGTATTAAAAAGGTTATGGACATTTTCATAATCGGAAATTAGCATCTTGTTCCCTATTGCTTTTACCATTGACTTAACATAAAAGCTGTGATCGAGGACAGTCAAAAGCCCATAACTTTCTTATAAATTAAGAGAACTGAATGAAATGTTCAGTTATTCTAGATTGAAGCATTCTGAAACAAATATAAAACATCTTACTTGGATAACCTGAAATTAAAGCATATAATTAGTTAGTTAGTGTAGCTAATTACAAAATTGACCGTTGTGACAGAAATAGTAATACATGCCCAGACTGCCTTGAAAATTAAAAAATGAGATATTCTCAAGATCAGAACTTTAATATTATTGTATTGTATGCTGTAAGTCCATAACAGATAGGTAAATAAATTACAATTTCTAGCAATAGACCAAGTCTTTATGGTGAAGATCAGTTCATAGCTGGTACATTGGCATATCATAATCAGTAGCATCATCATACTCCTCAGATTGTAACCAATAAGCAACTCTGTACACATTGTTTTTCCTCAACTTTTCAATTTTGGCATTGTAAACTACAAGTTTTTGCTTTTCAAGCCATGCATGACATGCCTTTCTGCCCACTACTTTCCCATTAACAATGTTCTGTAGATCATCACATTTGGAGTAGTCCAAATTTAGATAATCTCTGCAAATGCTGTCTAAATCAGTCTCTTTTGCTGGGCATTTGGATTGACAATTTTGCATTTCTTCTTTGGAGACATCTGTTTAAAATGGAAAGGAATAAAAAACACTGAACAGCATTAACAGAAACAAGTTATTATTTGCAGTTTTAGAAAAAAGGTAGAAATGATAAAGTTAAACGCTAAAACAAATAGTAAATACCCAACAAAAAATTTATATTCATCAGTTTCATCAAATCAATTCATCAAATCAATTAAAATAATCTAAATTCAATTACTATATCTAAACATCTATCCATTTCTTAAGAAAAGGCTAAACATTTTAAATAGCCTAAGTATCCAAATAATCTAGAAACATCCACTCTCAATATAATCAAAATTATTATTTTTTGCACAATACATGTGACTAAAACTGTTGTGGATATTTAGTATAAAAATATTGATTATGGATAGACAATAACACAGAATATAGACGATTTAGATGCTCTTATGACATGATTTTCCAAAATAAATGAGGAAATCATCTTGCGAGTGGGTGTTTCTGGAATGTGATCGATTGGAACGTTGCCGTTGCCGTGAATTTTAAGCCCATAGCAGGAGGCAAAGACACTGCTGGTTCGTATGGGGCCTAAATACATTTTTCATATCGTATAATTAGAATAAAGCTACCCCAAGAAGCAAGATTATATGTGAAATACATGACCCACCGTTTGTTTTGTCCTGATATTGCAATCCATGACGTTGAAGGTTTTGAGGGTGTTAGAAGACGCCTTTTACTTTAATCCAGTGATTAAATTGTCCAGCGAAAAATGGAAATACACACCCCCACCCACACACACACACACACACACACACACCCCCCCACCCACACCCCCCCCCCCCCCACACACACACACACACACACACACACACATATTCCATCTCTCCACCAATTCCAATATTGGTGGCCAGTGGGGAGGGGAGGGGCTTCCTGGAGCACTAGTAAGGGTGTAGTGGGTTGAAGGGACTAGTTTCCAGAGGGCTAGTATGGACATTGTGGGCCAAATGGATTCTTGGGTGGCAGCTCAGTCACTCGCCTGATATTCTGGCAGCTCACTCATGGCTGGTGGGCTGGCAGTTGACTCACGACTATTCCTTGACATTCCATTTCAAGCAGGGTGCAATGCCACCAAATTCAAATGCAGTTTCCTACCATTTCAAGCAGGGTGCAAGGCCACCAAATTCACGTGCAGTTTCATACCACTTCATGCGGGGTCCAAGTCCACCAAACTCAAGTGCAGTTTCATACAACTTCAAGGAGGGTGGAAGGCCACCAAATTCAAGTGCAGTTTCAAGCCACTTCAAGCAGGGTGCAAGGCCACCAAATTCGTGCAGTTTCATGCCATTCCAAGCAGGGTGCAAGGCAACCAAATGCAAGTGCATTTGCATGCCATTTCAAGCAGGGTGCAAGGCCACCAAATTCAAGTGCAGTGCAATTGCAGATTAATGCCACTTCAAGCAGGGTGCAAGGCCACCAAATTCAAGTGCAGTTTCATGCCACTTCAAGCAGGGTGGAAGGCCACCAAATGCAATTGCAGATTAATGCCATTTCAAGCAGGGTGCAAGGCCACCAAATGCAAGTGCAAGGCCACCAAAATCAAGTGCAGTTTCATGCCACTTCAAGCAGGGTGCAAGGCCACCAAATTCAAGTGCAATTTTATGCAATTTCAAGCAGGGTGCAAGGCCACCAAATTCAAATGCAGTTCCATACCATTTCAAGCATGGTGCAACACCACCAAATTCAAATGCAGTTTCATACCATTTCAAGCAGGGTGAAACCACCATAAAACCACACAAAGCACCACATAAACACCACATACACATCACATAAACACCACACTCACAGTTCAGTAGACATTCAATGTGTTCAGACTGTAAAAATGCAATTTTGTTCAAACTAATCTGTTTGAATGACAATAAAAGGCAATCTATTGTATTCTAACTGCCAAGCTTTGGTCTACCCCTCCTCTCTTCCCAGCTTTCTCCACCCTCACCACAATCAGTCTGAAGAACGGTCCCAACCGGAAACATCACTTATTGATGTACTCCAGAGATGCTGCCTCACCCATTGAGTTACTCTCGCACTTTGCGTCTATAAAAATAATTTGATGTTCTAATCAGATGATCGCATTTTGCAGGTTTTGCTGGAACAGCTTTCCAGGTGGAAGAACACTCCAAAGATGTACAGATTTGTAGGTAAATTGGCTTGGTAAATGTGAAAATTGTCCCTAGTGTGTGTTGGAGAATGTTAATATGCAGGGATTGCTGGGCGGTGCGGACCCAGTGGGCTGAAGGGCCTGTTTCCGAGCTGCATCTCTAAATTAAACTAAACTAAACATTCAAATGTTTGTATTTAAATGCACTGCTTCCTTGGAGTTTGCATGGAGATTTCCTCCCATGTTGCAGTGTGCGGTTATAACTTCTCTGTTATTTCTCAGCGCAAATTCCAGACCTTTACAGTTTCTGCAAAACAAATTTGTTCTTCATCACATAACTCTCTTTTTTGAAATGCTAGTCCAATAAAGAAACATAATGGTGATTACTGCATGCCATTAAGTGAACAGAGTGTCTTATGAAACTTACAATTCCTGAGATAGATGTCCTGCTGAATTACTTCAAAAAAATATATGATTGCTCCTTGGCTTCAACGTGTATTTTTATTATTTTCCATCAACCCTCCTGAATCGTGTCCCTGGTCTTTTGCATTCAGACTGAAACCTCTCCATATTCAAGATAAAATGTCTCATTTTTTTCCTGAATCCTTGTCTTAAAATGATTTGATTTAAACCTCACTCTTCTCTTTTCTCATTTCTTCATAGTTATTCAAATCAATGTTGTGACATAACAGCAATTATGCATTTTTTACATAATCCATTCTAAGTAGCTTGGTTTCACTCAGCCATGGCATATGATTTTCCTGTGGCTTCTGAAAATTCCACACATTATTGATACACATGAGTTATCACTTAATAAGCCATTCAATGTTTTCTGATCCCCAGGATATTAACATTTTTATTATTTTGCTCATTTACTCAAGAAGTTGTTTATCACATAATCCACTGCAATCATGGCCTAATCAAAACTTTGTAATAAAAGGCTGGTGATGTTTTTAAATATCAGTGCTGTGTTATTTATATTCTGGTTGACACTTCTATATCTAACCATATAACCATATAACAATTACAGCACGGAAACAGGCCATCTCGGCCCTACAAGTCCGTGCCGAACAACTTTTTTCCCTTAGTCCCACCTGCCTGCACTCATACCATACCCCTCCATTCCCTTCTCATCCATATGCCTATCCAATTTATTTTTAAATGATACCAACGAACCTGCCTCCACCACTTCCACTGGAAGCTCATTCCACACCGCTACCACTCTCTGAGTAAAGAAGTTCCCCCTCATGTTACCCCTAAACTTCTGTCCCTTAATTCTGAAGTCATGTCCTCTTGTTTGAATCTTCCCTATTCTCAAAAGGAAAAGCTGATCCACATCAACTCTGTCTATCCCTCTCATCATTTTAAAGTCCTCTATCAAGTCCCCCCTTAACCTTCTGCGCTCCAGAGAATAAAGACCTGACTTATTCAACCTTTCTACCAACATATCTTCATGTCAAGGCTGAAGAAAGGATGGAGGAAAAGGGTCTCTGATATATGCAAAAGCGGTGGATGCAGGAAATCTAATATACAGATTGTAAATGCAACATACTTGAGGTTAGGGGATTGTACAAAAATAAATTGAGTTATTCTTTCAGGTTGATGTCTTGTCATCGGGAGTCTTAGATTTATTTTTAATACTTTCTGTGGTATGCCTCGCTAAGGTCCAAAGAGTAACAAAGAGTCACATATAGTATTCTAGAGCAATTCCCATCTAAAAGGAAAATAGATTGCTCCATATGACATTGATATAGGACATTAATCTCACTGCAAAACCATCGAGACAAGAAGGTTAGAACCAGAACTATTAGGACAATACGAACACCTGAAATGGAAGACAGCGTGGTGTTCAGACAGCAACCTCATCCTAAACACCACAAAAACAAAGGGAATTATCATAGACTTCCGTAAGAACAGTGCAGCCCCCAAACCCCTATTCATCAATGGGGACTGTGTGGAAAGGGTCTCAGACTTTAGATTCCTGGGCACACAAATTACGGAGGATTTCTCGTGGACTACAAACACCACTACAGCAGTCAAGAAGGCCCAGCAGCGATTCTACTTTCTGAGGATCCTCATAAAAAAACAACCTGGAGGAGAAGCTGCTGGTGTCCTTCTACCACTGCTCCATCGAGAATGTGCTGGCGTACTGTATAACCACATGGTATGCCAGCTGCTCTGCAGCGGACAGGAGAGCCCTTCAAAGGGTCATCAACACCGCACAAAAAATCACTGGCTGCCCACTGCCTTCCCTGAAGGACATCTTCAGCTCTCGCTGCCTTGGCAGGGCAGCCAACATCCTGAAGGACCCTTCCCACCCTGGACACAATCTGTTCCACCTGCTGCCCTCTGGCAGACGGTACAGGTCTTTCAAAACTCGCACAAACAGACTCAGAGATAGCTTCTACCCCACAGCCATACATGAACTTAACAATGCAAAATAAGAAATAACACTCACATTCAACTGAATGGCTCTACCTCAGCTGCTATTGTTATTTATCTGTAATTTTTTTTAAATATGTATATATTTTTACCTTTTCTTATATATTTAAAATTGCTCTTGTGAATCGCACCGTGGGATTGCCTTTTAAATGTTGTTGTACCATGTGCAATGACAATAAAGAGATTCATTCATTCATTCATTCATTCATTCATCATTGTCATGTTTACTGTAACCCCCTGTCCCACATGGTGAGGCAGGGGAACACAGTAGAACAGCAACTGATGAGATATTGTGAAAATGAGATCTTTCCCATTGTCTGCCCAGTCTTCATGGACCAGTTATGGTGGGGCTCAAATCCTCAAATCCCGGTTGATGCTAGACCCTAACCCTTGGGTCCCATTTGATGTTGGACTCTAGTCCTTGGGTCTCAATTGCTGTTGGACTCTAGTCCTTGGGTCACAGTTGATTAATGAGACTCCAGTCCTTGGGTCTCAGCTAACATTGAGCTCCAGTCCCTTTGGAATTCATACGGCCAAGCTCCAGTCCCTTGGCCTGCTGTCATCAAAGTAGGTTCATTGGACACAGTTAAAGAAAAAATAACCAATAAGGCTTTACAGGAAGAAATAACATATCTAAAGGAAGCTTTGATGGAGGGTTGCAGATGAAATGTAGATACAAAGAACTGCAGATGCTGGTTAATACACAAAATGTCCAAAGTGCTGGATTGACTCATAGGTCAGGCAACATGGGAAAATATGGATAAGTGACGTTTCGGATCGACCTGAAAAGTCACCGACCTGCATTCGCCAGTGATGCTGCCTGATCTGCTGAGTTACTCTAGCACTTTGTGTCTGTTTGCAGAATGAACTTGCTTTGGTAGGAAGTCAACAGTTTCAATTGGAAGGATGTTACTACTGGTTGTAAAGTATTCTGAGAGGTTGGAACATATTGGTGGGATGAAGCTGGAGGGAGCAGGGACACGGAGAATAAAAGGTAAAGGCCATTTGCTCTCCAAAGTAAACAAAGTAATGGATTATTTTGCCAACAAATATTTGAATGTGATAACATATTTGCATAACATGTTATACCAGACCTTCACAAAATGTGTCAATTCTGTGCCCCTTGGGTTGAAGGGCAGCAAAGGTTTCAGCCATGGAATTAATTAAGCTGGGAAAGCAAAAGGGGGGGGGGGGGGGGTGGGGGGTGGACATTTTGCAGATAAGTAAAGGAGAAACTGAGACGATAGTCAAGCAAATTTGTGACCAGTCTTGTGTTAAATATAGAACCAAAGATTAGATTGCTTCCTAGTTTAAGATAGCATTGCAATAACGATTTGCAGAAAATTTGAAATTAATTTTAGAATAATCAGTTATGATTAAGCAAGCTTTTCAAAGAGTTTTCTTGCTTCGCTGGCATTTCTCTGCAGGTTTGGTGACCGACATAATGTGAATGTTCCACAAACAAGAAGTCATGTGTTGCATTTGTTGAATACACCATTGAGCATCATTAACCTAATCACTAAATCAGCATCAACTTATTAAAGTCGGAATAAGCGTGGCAGGACTTCATGATGAGGGAGTGCTCTTCAATCAGAGCTCAAATGCAAAGCTAAATGATGACAACTGAGAGATTTATGTGAGGCGGTAACTGAGTAGATTATCAAACAGAATTTTTTGCTGATTATTACAATAAGTATTTTAAATTAATTTTATATTACATTTGCATAAATTAACTTTGGATCTTACATTTTCAAATTGATAATATATCCATAAAATATGTAGGACATATTACTATGTTATAAAACAATATATATATGTTATAATACAATATAATCTGCCCAGTCCTTGGATTATGGAAGAATTGCGCTCAAGTTAAATTGAGATTAGAAGTGGAGACAGATTATTTTAGAGGAAACAACAGATTTGTGTGTGCAAATGGCAGACCAGCACAACTAGTTGAGTTGTTGTTCGCAGTGTCTGGTTTCATACCTAATGTTGAGTGGTGGCTGTGTGGAGTTTGCCAATTCCCCTTGCGACAGTGTGAGTTTCTTCCTACACCCTAAAGACATGCGTGTTGGTAGGTTAATTGACCATGCTACATTGCTCCTGGCTCCTCGAGGGGTGCTAGAATCGTGGGGGAGTTTGAGAATGTGTGGAGAATTTAAAAAAAGGGGACTAGTGCAGGATGAGAGTAAATTAATGGGTGATCCTCTGCATGGATTCAGTGGGTTGAAGAACCTGTTGCCATGCTCTATCTCTCTATGATTCACTTTTAATTTCCTAACCTATTTTATTGGCTAACCAAGTAGTAGTTGCTAACAAATGACATTAATGGTGATCCTAATTTACAATCCATGCAGAAAATACATACAACATTTGATAGGGCACAGCATTTGATAGGGCAAACTGCTAACCGGCTTAAAGACACTTCCGGTGCCTGAATCAATCTGTGAGATCTTGCATTGCTCAACAGAATGAGAATCAGAATTTGTAGTGATCTACAGCACAACATTTGCCATCATGAGGGGTCATTTGTAACCACCAGCCGTACTGTGAGTAGTGGAAGAACAGGAATAGGAGGATACAAGAAGTAGCAATGTTACAAAATTTTGAGATTTAAAAAATCAAGTCTGCAATTTATCCCATCAGATAAAGCATAAAAATAAGTTTAATTTGACACCTAATTCACTTTCATATCTCAAGTAATAAAAAAGTTATGGCCATTTTCATACTTGGAAATTAGCATCTTGTTCCCTATTGATTTTCTATGGACATAACAAAAAAGCTGTGATCGAGGACCGTCAAAAGCCCATAACCTTCTTAAAAATTAAGATAACTGAATGAAATTTTCAGTTATCATAGATTGAACCATTCTGAAACAAATAGAAAATAATCTTACTTGGAGGACCTGAAATTAAAGCATATAATTAGTTAGTTACCCAATTGTAGCTAATTTCAAACTTCAATTACTAGATCTAAACATCTATCCATTTCTTAATCAATGATTAACATTTTTAAATAGCCTAAGTGTCCAAATAATATTCACAAATAATTCACAATAAAACATGATTTTTAAATCTCATTTACATCAATTTATAGGCCAAATGGAAGGAATTTAGTGTTCAATTGCTGTAAATTAAAGTCAATTAAAATCGACTTTCTAGTGGGTTCCTGTGAACGCGCTGGTTTAGAACGTTCACATTGCGCTGGATTTGTGCCCTCAAATGCCCAGAAAAATACTGCGGGATATAAAGAGCCCAAAATGAACTATTCGCTATAGAAAACTTTATATACAGGGTTCTTAAGAAGCCCCTTTTAATGTAAAAATAAGGTACATACCTTTAATTGTTTGCTTTATAAAACCCTGGGGCTGCGAGAGGTTGCGGGTTGAGAGAGTGATTTTTAAACTATTATAACTATTATACAAGGCCATAAAAACTAATACAGGTGCACAACCTTTTATCCGAAAGCCTTGGGACCAGACACTTTTCGTAATTCAGAATTTTTCGGCTTTCGGAATGGAAGATTTTTAGCGTAGATTTTAACGGCTGGCGGAGTGGCAGAGTGCTCGGCTCATATCCGCAAGGTCGCGAGTTTGCGCCTCGATCCCGGCAGTTACTCGATCGCGAGTTTGAGTCTTCAATGTAGTTTTTTCTTGCAGAATAGGAGAGAATAGGGAGGGTTAGGCTGGGATCATTCTCTGCGAGATGATCTTAGTGCGGGAGACAAGTGTAGGAGAGGTGTACTGACTGTGTGGGCAGAACTTTGGAAGTGATTGCCCACCATTCTCAAAAGCCGCTGTGTCTCCCTGTCCCTCCAACTCCAGAGGAATCCGCTGCCCGATGGGCCGCTACGGCGACAAGTGGCAGTTCGCCCACAGCCCGAGCTGCGCCCCCTCATCCGCAACCCGAGTTGGAGCGGGGCTGGGCTAGAGTTGCTGCTGGCTGTGAGTCTCTGGGATCTCCGTGCTTGCAGTGGGCCTGGGGGTCGGTGTCCCGATGAGGGGGCGCAGCTCGGGCTGTGGGCGAACTGCCACTTGTCGCTGTAGCGGCCCATCGGGGAGCGGCTTCTGGTGGTCCTGACGTCTCTCAGCTCCTGTCCAGGGGGGTGGCCGGAGACGTCAGGACCAACAAGAACCCGCTCCCCGATGCGCCGCTACAGCGACAAGTGGCAGTTCGCCCACAGCCCGAGCTGCGCCCCCTCATCCGCAACCCGGGTTCCTCTGGAGTTGGAGCGGGGCTGGGCTAGAGTTGCTGCTGGCTGTGAGTCTCTGGGATCTCCGTGCTTGCAATCGGTGTCCCGGTGTCCCGACGTTTCCGGCCACCCCCCTGGACTGGAGCTGAGACTGGGAACTGTACCGCCCTTGCCCCCTCCCTCTGCAACTGCAAACAGCCCCACAGTTCCCAGTCTCAGCTCCTGTGCAGGGGGGTGGCCGGAGACGTCACAGCCCGAGCTGCGCCCCCTCATCCGCAACCTCAAGACCAAGACGCACCTTGCACACCATCAGCTTCTGTCTCTACGGGGAGCGTGTTCCTCTGGAATTGGAACGGGGCTGGGCTGCTGCTGGCTGTGGGTCTCTGGGATCTCCGTGCTTGCAGTGGGCCTGGGGGCCGGTGTCCCGTTGGTCCAGACGTCTCCGGTGATTGGCACTGGCTCCAACGTGAAGACAGTGCAAAGCCCCCGCGCTGGTGCAATGGGCGGGGAGCTGGAGAGGGGAGGGAAGGGGTCACACACATGGCCTGGAAGCAGAGGGGTGTAGGTGGGGTGAAACTGAAGGGAGCGACAATTTGCTGCTGCCTGCCCGCTGAGTTAAAAAATTCCCACGCAAGACTCACGATACACTGTGTATCGTGAGTCTACCGTGGGAACTTTTTAACCCAGCGGGCAGGCAGCAGCAGATTGTAAATTATTAACCCTCCCGCGCAATATACCCTCACCTTCTCTTTTATGAATGGGGATTTAGTTCCCCTTTCTTCGAGGACCGACCGGAGGGTCCGCTGTCACCTCTGCGGGCTGCCCTCGGTGAACGTCTTCAAGGACCTTTCTTCAAGGACCGAAAAAATGTCCGCTATTCGGAGCTTTTCGTTATTTGGATCGTCGGATAAAAGGTTGTGCACCTGTAATACCTTTTGCGACGGGGTCTTTCAGTGATTTTCCGTTAATGATTTACTAGGCTGAACATTTTCGATTGCAACAGCCTAGTAAAAATCGCGTTTTAAACCCGCCCCCTCTAAACAGCGCCAAAACCGCGCACATGGGGCTGGGACAGATTCTCAATGACGATTCAGGTAGGTTTTGTAACATACCTACAAGAAGGAAATTAGGAGATAGCGAAAGAAACCTTTCACATGGGAGAATTGATTGAGTGTGACATTTGCAACCCCAAATCCATATTCCCCATATTGCACTTTTTATATTATCACCACCCATCACAGTGCACTTGGCCACAATGGAAAAAAAGCACTTAAAATTAAATTCAGATATGAATTCATGCTAATTTGCGCGCAAAAGTCAGCGAATCACCATTATGCATTCCCTTGGCTGCTGCATCCAGGAGTTGTGCTGCCTTCTATACCCAATACATATTTTACTTTGCCATGAACTACTCCAATTTGCATGCTAACAATTGAAATATTTCTAGGCTATCCACAGTCATGGTGCCATATTTGACCTTGGGCTTTGGTGACCACATTGCCTTGTTATGAGCCAACCTCCAAAGGAAAGTACCTCCACTGGCGATTGCCAGCTAGAATTGAGAAGATCAGTAATTAGTATTGGGTGCAGATACTCCTTAGACTACTGGGGGAGGGGGGGGGGGGGAGGGGGGTATGATGAATTGAAAGATAGTGATTGCAAGACGAGAAAGGATGAGGAAGTTTATTGAGATCAGGAGAGAATATAAGAGTGTAGAAAATGGCAGCAGGAGGAGGCCACTCAGCTTCAAAGTGCCACCTTGTTCAAATATGGTCTTGTCTGATCTATCCCACGCATTCCACATAGACCTCAATTGCATAATCTTTGAAAGTAGATTTACTTTCTCTGTAAATCCCGTTGTGATCTTGGCTCCCCAATCCTTTGGAGTAGAATTCTGCACCTGGTAATATTCCTTCACACACTTCAGGCATAATAACTACATTTAAGAGACGCTAATATGGAAAGTCACAGAAGGATACAATCCTACTGCACGTAAATGGCGTTAATGTAGAGGGCCTGAAAAGATTGGCATGGATTTGTTCGGCCAAAGGGCCCATTTCTGAACATTATGTCTCATTGAATCTGTGACTTCAGTTTTAAATGATTGGTCTCAATTATGTAACTGCATTACTTTAACTTTCTCACAATTGGAAACATCTTGACATCACCATGCCATGTTCCTTTAGGATGTTTTCATAGGATTACTCATTCTCTTAATTTACAAAGAACATGTATCTAATTTCGGAGAATGAGGAGGGACCTCATTGAAACATACCGAATAGTGAAAGGCTTGGATAGAGTGGATGTGGAGAGGATGCTTCCACTACAGACAATAGACAATAGGTGCAGGAGTAGGCCATTTGGCCATTTGAGCCATGGTTGATCATCCCCAATCAGTACCCCGTTCCTGCCTTCTCCCCATACCCCCTGACTCCACTATTTTTAAGTGCCCAATCTAGCTCTCTCTTGAAAGCATCCAGAGAACCTGCCTCCACCGCCCTCTGAGGCATAGAATTCCACAGACTCACCACTCTCCTAGGTGGAGAGTCTAGGACTAGAGGTCATCACCTCAGAATTAAAGGACATTCCTTCAGGTAGGAGATAAGGAGGGATGTCTTTAGTCAGAGGGTGGTGAATCTGTGGAATTCTTTGCCACAGAAGGCTGTGATGGCCAAGTCAATAGATATTTTTAAGGCAGAGATAGACAGATTCTTGATTAGTAAGGGTGTCAGGGGTTATGGAGAGAAGGCGGGGGAATGGGGTTAGGAGGGAGAGAAGGATCACCCATGATTGAAGGGCAGAGTAGATTTGATGGGCTGAATGGCCTAATTCTGCTCCTATCGCTTATGACCTAATTTCTTTAACTGCTCGTGATAGGCATTACCTATCCTAGATCTGAAATTAAGGGATGGTGTTGAGGCCACAGCGCAAATGAGTGGCCTGGTTGCAGGAAGGCTGAAGGTTGCAGATGATCTTCACCATTCCTTCAATTCAAAGTTGGCATGAGAGGATTGTTCTGTGGTTGCTGATGGCAGTAGAAAGGATCCTGAGTGGAGATTTTGTATCTTAAGAGCTAAAGATGATGGCAGGATAGAGTGCAAGAACGAAAGAGTGAATTGAAGGGAAGGAGACATGGGGAATAAAGATTTGATCATGCCTGGAAGAGTTATGCAGGGGAGAGGTAATGTATGCAGTGGCGAGATGGCTTCAAAGGGATAAGTAGCAATGTTACAAAATTTTGAGATTTAAAAAATCAAGTCTGCAGTTTATACCATCAGATAAAGCATAACAATAAGTTTAATTTGACACCTAATTCACTTTCATATCTCAAGTAATAAAAAAGTTATGGCCATTTTCATACTCGGAAATTAGCATCTTGTTCCCTATTGATTTTCTATGGACATAACAAAAAAGCTGTGATCGAGGACAGTCAAAAGCCCATAACCTTCTTAAAAATTAAGAGAACTGAATGAAATTTTCAGTTATCATAGATTGAACCATTCTGAAACAAATAGAAAATAATCTTACTTGGAGGACCTGAAATTAAAGCATATAATTAGTTAGTTAACCAATTGTAGCTAATTTCAAACTTCAATTACTAGATCTAAACATCTATCCATTTCTTAATAAATGATTAACATTTTTAAATAGCCTAAGTGTCCAAATAATATTCACAAATAATTCACAATAAAACATGATTTTTAAATCTCATTTACATCAATTTATAGGCCAAATGGAAGGAATTTAGTGTTCAATTGCTGTAAATTAAAGTCAATTTAAATCGGCTTTCTAGTGGGTTCCTGTGAACGCGCTGGTTTAGAACGTTCACATTGCAGTGGATTTGTGCCCTCAAATGCCCAGAAAAATACTGCGGGATATAAAGAGCCCAAAATGAACTATTCGCTATAGAAAACTTTATATACAGGGTTCTTAAGAAGCCCCTTTTAATGTAAAAATAAGGTACATACCTTTAATTGTTTGCTTTATAAAACCCTGGGGCTGCGAGAGGTCGCGGGTTTAGAGAGTGATTTTTAAACTACTATAACTATTATACAAGGCCATAAAAACTAATAATATCTTTTGCGACGGGGTCTTTCAGCGATTCTCCGTTAATGATTTACTAGGCTGAACATTTTCGATTGCAACAGCCTAGTAAAAATCGCGTTTTAAACCCGCCCCCTCTAAACAGCGCCAAAATCACACACACGGGGCTGGGACAGATTCTCAAGGATGATTCAGGTAGGTTGTGTAACAGACCTAGGATAAGGGGTGAGGATTTGGCGAGAAATGTGCAGACTACAGGTGTGAAGCTGGAAGTTCAGTAAGTTCAGAGAAACCAATCGTGACATTACCTGGGGGGGCCGGCGAAACAGTGGGCAAGTGCTATAGACCTACATGGGAAGGTAGATGCTCTCACCCCCACGAGTCTTGGGCAGATGGGGCTCGTCAGCCTGAGAAGGCAGTCCATCTAGGAGAGGGAAAACTCAGATTTAAAACTTCCACTGCCTTGTGGCCATATCCATTCATGGAAAAGGCTCCAGGAGTAAACCTCAAGCAAATCCAGAGTCAGAGCCCTTAAGGCAGTTCGGCGATGACTACAACCTCGCTCTGCGACGGCGCTGGTGCCAAACTGTAACGGCCCTGCTGTTCCTTTGGATCGATCAACAACGTGGAGGGGGGCGTGCTGCGTGTCCTTCAAATGACATTGCCCAGGTTTGCATCCGACCAGGATGCATCACCCATGGTCAGTCATGGCCGAGGGGGGCCTACTACTACTGCGTGCGGGGAAACAATCCCTGCCTTACGCAACCCACAAATGGGGCTGGAGAAACAAATGATCCTGTTGGATCGAGCACCACCCAGCTCCTCTCAACAGAAGTGAGTGCTACAGTCAACACTGCAAATAAAAGGCAGAATTTTGGCCTTTGAATATTATTATTACTCTCACAACTAATCAATTTCAAACCGAACTGGGTTCAGCTGGAATCTGGCACACTTGTGACAGAATAGGATCGAGTTTTTAGTTTGTGGGACAATATTGGCAAAAACATTAAAGCTCCCATCACAAAATGGGAGCAAGTTCACTTCATTACTGTCTGCTGCCCTTCATTCCCATTCTCTTCTGGGGTGGGAAATTGCAACCTTCACATGGTCCACCCTGTTTCAATGAATGTAATCAACCTGACGTACACAAACAGAAGATCAAACAGAACAAGTTGTATTACAACTTTACGCTGTGCACGCATACGCAAGAAGATTCTCTTCTGCCTCACTTTGATCAAAATTTTCTGAAGATCACAGAGAACATAACAGTATTCAAGGCTATTGATAACGTTGCCAATCTGCTTTTTTTGAGGATTTATTTATTTTAGGAATCAACGCGATGTGAGTTAACTCAATCTACCTGATTAATAATTCGTCCACATCCCTTGTGTGACTGGCACAAAGATTGCCGGGAGGATGAGAACACAATTTTTTGTAATTCACCTATGAAATTATATTATTATAGGGCTTCAAAATGCTGATTTGGAAAAATGACTTTAAACCAGATTTTACTGTCAGGGATTCAATTGTACATTAGATTACTCTTGTAATAGACAAAAAATGCTGGAGTAACAGCGAGACAAGAGGCATCTCTGAATAGAAGGAATGGGTGACGTTTCGGCTCTTTTTCAGACTGAAGAAGTATCTCAACCCAAAACAACACTTATTCCTTCTGTCCAGAGATGCTGCCTGTCCCGCTGAGTTACTCCAGCATTTTGTGTCTATCTTCGCTGTAAACCAGCACCTGCAGTTCCTTCCTACAGATTACACTTATATGGTTGAATGGTATGTTATTTTGCGTGGATAGTTGTTAATAATGGTATGCCGGGTCTGCCTCAGATGGAGGCAGGTTCTCTGGATGCTTTCAAGAGGGAGCTAGATAGGGCTCTTAAAAATAGCGGAGTCAGAGAATATGGGGAGAAGGCAGGAACGGGGTACTGATTGGGGATGATCAGCCATGATCACATTGAATGGCGGTGCTGGTTTGAAGGGCCAAATGGGCTACTCCTGCATCTATTGTCTATTGTCTATTGGGTCCTGAATGAATAGGGCATTTATCGATGAATCTTCTTGAGCAATCAGATTGAATTATTGTGAAATAACAAGCAGAAGGACTGGGAATTTAAACTAAAGTGGATGAATAGTTTGCTAGATCCAGGAAGACATACAGGAAGGGAAAGAAATGAGAGGGAGAATTCATAGTGCATAAAAAAAGAAAGAGCACAATCACAATAAAGATGTCTGAGAAAAAGAGGGATAGAGGAGGAAAAATGAAACAAATAAAAGTGTGTAATATTTAAACTCTTCATTACATTTGAAGGAATTAGAATCTATGCAATAATATTGTTTATAAAATGATAGTAATTTACAATAATTTGTTACACAAGGTCAGATATGAGAAATTGTTAAACCCAGCGATCCAAATTTGTGAATTCAATTCAAAAGTTTGAATTCACATCATGCTTTACCAAAGGGACACGAGGGGATGCTGCAAACTCTTTTCCACAGAGACTTGCCTTAATATTAGCTCTCCAGACTTGGCCCTGCAGCTCAAAGTCTTCTCAAACCAGGCGGTGTCTTCAGGAAAAGGGAAAGGTGGCCGAGTCTGCCTTATGGTCATCCATTTTCGTGGTGCTTGGATGTGTCGGTATTGCCGAACTCCTGCTATCCTCACCTGGAGCATCTCGCAATACGGTGCCATCCCTTCTACATCCCAAAGGAGTTTATCTCCATTGTCATGATGGCAATTTACATCCTGCCCCAGCTGTCAGACAGATTTGAGAAACTATATGCCATGCTCAAAAAAACACAAGGCAGTATTTTGTGGTCTGTTTAACTTACAAAAAGCATCATTTATTGTATTTTTATTTGTTGTGTTGCATTTAATATAGCTGTAAAAATGCAGAAAGTAAGAATGTCATTGTTTGGATTCATATCTGGTTCATTTGACAAATGAACAGCTGGAACCCTGTTGATCTGCTTTTGGATAGGCACATGAATATGCTGGGAATGGGGGAATATGGATCATGTGTATCCTGCTTTCTCTCCATATCCCTCGATTCAGTTATCCCTAAGTGCTACTGTATATCTCTCTTGAAAACATCCAGTGAATAGTTCTCCATTGCCTTCTGTGGCAGATAATTCCACAGATTCACAACTCTCTGGGTGAAAAATGTTATCCTCATCTGAGTCCTAAATGACCTACCCCTTATTCTTAAACAATGACCTCTGGTTCTGGACTCCCCTGACATCGGGAACATTGTTCCTGCATCTAGCCTGTTCAATCCCATAAGAATTTTATATTTTTCTATAAGATCTCCTCTCAGGCTGTTAAATTTCAGTGAATATAACCCCAGTCGATCCATTCTTTCATCATATGTCAGTCCTGCCATCATAGATAGATAGAATACCTTTATTGTCATTCAGACCTTACGGTCTGAACAAAATTTCGTCCCTGCAGTCATACATACAATCATACAATAATAAACAACACTAAACACAAATTAACATCCACCACAGTGAGTCCTCCAAGCACCTCCTCACTGTGATGGAGGCAAAAATCTTAGGGCTGCAGTCTCTTCCCTCCTCTTCTCCCTCTGCGCTGAGGCGATACTCCACAGTCACAAACAGTCATGGGAATTAACCTGGTGAACCTACGCAATTTAATGATCTGTTTGGAAAATTAGTGGCATCATGTTCGGCATAGATATTGTGGGCCAAAGGGCCTGCCTCTGTACTGTACCTTTCTATGTTATATGTTCTAACACCATAAGGAAAGATTACAATGGCCTTTTGTGTTGGCAGTTTTGTGTGGGAGCAAGAAATTCAATTATAACATAGAAAAATAATTTGAATAAACATTTGTTGGGAAAATGTATGGGTTGTTATGGAATAAGCAGGAGAGCAAAACTAATTGAACAGCTTTATCAAGGGTCCAACAAATGTACAATGTGTTGAATGGTATTCTATTCTGGATCATTCAATTACCTTTTACTGCTGACATGTTCCAAATCTAACCAAACAGTGCCAGCGCACATAAACTGGGCAAGTTAATGTCAAGCTACAAAGGAGAAGAAATATTGCCTAAAAGGCCTGTCCAACTTAGGCTGTCAAGTTGCCGGCAGTTGCCTGAAAAACCGGCAATTGGAACGGCGACTGTCAGAGTGGAACACACACACATCGCTTTCTTCTCCAGCCCGTTATACAGGCGGGTGAACAGGGCAAGTGGGGGGAGCCCTTTGGCAGTCACCGGCAGTCGCCTGAAAAATCGCCTAAGTAGGACAGACCCATTAGTATCTTAAATAATGTTTACAATTGCTAAGGTAACCGAAAGAAGTTAGGAGGAAATCTTGCCTCTTGTGTAGTTCACAGTGTGAACTGTGAGGAGGATGCTCTGAGGATGCAGGATGACTTGGACCGGTTGGGGGAGTGGGCAGATGCATGGCAGATCAGGTTTAATGTGGACAAATGTGAGGTTATCCACTTTGGTGGCAAAAACAGGAAGGCAGATTATTATCTGAATGGTGTCAAGTTGGGAAAAGGGGAAGTACAATGAGATCTAGGAGTCCTTGATCATCAGTCACTGAAAGTAAGCATGCAGGTACAGCAGGCAGTGAAGAAAGCTAATAAGATGTTGGCCTTCCTAACAAGAGGAGTTCAGTATAGGAGCAAAGTGGCCCTTCTGTAGTTGTACAGGACCCTAGTGAAACCACACCTGGAGTATTGTGTGAAGTTTTGGTCTCCAAATTTGAGGAAGGACATTCTTGTTATTGAGGGAGTGTAGCCTAGGTTCACGAGGTTAATTCCCGGGGTGGCGGGACTATC
This sequence comes from Leucoraja erinaceus, assembly GCF_028641065.1. Lineage (NCBI taxonomy): Eukaryota > Metazoa > Chordata > Chondrichthyes > Rajiformes > Rajidae > Leucoraja > Leucoraja erinaceus. The sequence continues at coordinate 31,860,460 of NC_073381.1, forward strand.
ATTTGTTGAAGGAATGGCGCGACTAGGCTTGTATCCACTGCAATTTAGAAGGATGAGAGGTTATCTTATTGAAACATACAAGCTTATTAAGGGATTGGACATGCTAGAGGCAGGAAACATGTTCCCGATGTTGGGGGAGTCCAGAACCAGGGGCCACAGTTTAAGAATAAGGGGTAGGCCATTTAGAACGGAGATGAGGAAAAACATTTACACCAAGAGAGTTGTGAGTCTGTGGAATTCTCTGCCTCAGAAGGCAGTGGAGGCCAATTCTCTGGATGGTTTCCAGCGAGAGTTAGAGAGAGCTCTTAAAGATAGTGGAGTCAAGGAATATGGTGAGAAGGCAGGAATAGGGTACTGATTGTGGATGATCAGCCATGATCACATTGAATGGCAGTGCTGGCTTGAAGGGCCAAATGGTCTACTCCTGCACCTTTTGTCTATCATCTACTCTATTGTCTAATAAACTTTACTTAAGATTTATTCAACAAGGTAATATCCATGGCATGCTTGGATCTGGCTAATTGTTTTATAAAATTGTGCATCTTACAAATTATAACACCATCTGCTTTGTTTTGTTTATATTCTGGAATGCAGTGAAAGGGTAATTTCCTTTGCTAGATTTTCCTGCATTTACAGTATGTGTCTGTTGGTTATATCTTCCAGCCATCTGATGGTGCAGTAAAACTGAGGGGCGATTATGAAGTGCAAGCAACAAACGAGCATCATTCTCACTACTTTATCAAACCAGAGAACAAGCAGAGGGTAACCAGAGAACAAGAAAGTTGCAAGAGGCCTTAAATACCATTTCAAGATGGCAGCAGCGGAAGATGAAGGGGAAAATCAGTGGCTGTGAATGATCTGTGACTTCACATCCCCTGGGAAATATAGAAACATAGAAAATAGGTGCAGGAGTAGGCTATTTGGCCCTACAAGTCAGCATCGCCATTCAATATTATCATGGCTGATCATCCAAAATCAGTTCCCCGTTCCTGCTTTCTCCCCATGTTCCTTTATTCCGTTAGTCCCAAGATCTAAATCTAACTCTCTCTTAAAAACATCCCATGAATTGTCCTCCACTGCCTTCTGTGGCAGAGAATTCCACAGATTCACAACTCTCTGGGTGAGAAAGTTTTTCCTCATCTCAGTCCTTAATGGCCTACCCCTTATTCTTAAACTGTGACCCCTGGTCTGGACTACCCCAAAATTGGGAACACTTTACCGCATCTAGCCTGTCCAATCCCTCAAGAATTTTATGTGTTTCTATAGGATCCCCTCTTATAGAAACATATAAACATATGAAAAGCACCCTGAGGTTCCAGTCAGTTCAGGGATCCAGGACATGGCGACCTTGGCAGATGGAGAGGTGGCTGCGGGGGATGACAAGTCAAGTCAAGTCAAGTTTATTTGTCACATACACATACGAGATGTGCAGTGAAATGAAAGTGGCAATGCTCGCGGACTTTTGTGCAAAAGACAAACAATCAAACAACCAAACAAATTATAAACACAATCATAACACACATATTCTTTTACATAATAAATAATGGAAGGAAAAACGTTCAGTAGAGTTAGTCCCTGGTGAGATAGGCGTTTACAGTCCGAATGGCCTCTGGGAAGAAACTCCTTCTCAACCTCTCCATTCTCACCGCATGGCAACGGAGGCGTTTCCCTGACCGTAGCAGCTTGAACAGTCCGTTGCAGGGGTGGAAGGGGTCTCCCATGATTTTATTTGCTCTGGAGTTGCACCTCCTGTTGTATAGTTCCTGCAGGGGGGGCGAGTGAAGTTCCCATAGTGCGTTTGGCCGAACGCACTACTCTCTGCAGAGTCTTCTTGTCCTTGGCAGAGCAATTCCCAAACTAGATGATAATATTTCTGGACAAGATGCTTTCCACCGTCGCTGGGTAGAAGCACTGGAGGATCCTCGGAGACACTCTGAATTTCCTCAATTGCCCGAGGTGGTAAAGGCGCTACATTGCCTTACTCACGAGTGCTGAGGCGTGTGATGCCCATGTCATATCCTCGGAGATGTGGACTCCCAGATATTTAAAACAGTTCATCCTATACACAGGATCCCCATTTACCCTCAATGGAGTGTACGTCCTCGGATGATATGCCCTCCTAAAGTCCATGATCAGCTCCTTTGTTTTTTTGAAGTTCAAGAGGAGGCTGTTATCCTGGCACCAGAGTGCTAGACCAGCCACCTCCTCCCGGTAGGCCTTCTCGTCATTGTCTGAGATCAGGCCCACCACCACAGTGTCATCAGCAAACTTAATTATTGAGTTGGAGCTGAACCTAGCCACACAGTCATGTGTGTACAGGGAGTACAATAGGGGGCTGAGGACGCAATCCTGGGGCGATCCTGTGCTCAGGGTGAGGGACTTCGATGTATTCCCTCCCATCTTGACTACCTGGGGCCTGGCGGTGAGAAAGTCCAGGACCCAGGCACACAGGGAGGTGTTGAGCCCCAATTCCATTAGCTTCCCAGCCAGTCTGGTGGGGACTATCGTGTTGAAGGCTGAACTGTAGTCTATGAACAGCATCCTCACGTAGCCCCTCTTCTGGCTGGGAGATGGGAGAGAGCGGTGTGCAAGACCTGGGAGACCGCATCGTCCGTGGATCTGTTCGGACGGTATGCGAACTGCAACGGGTCCATGTTCCGAGGGAGGAAGGCGCAGATGTGATTCTTCACCAGCCTCTCAAAGCATTTCATGACTACCGAGGTAAGGGCCACCGGACGGTAGTCATTCAGACAGGCTGGGGAGGCATTTTTTGGTACCGGTACAATGGTGGATTTTTTGAAGCAGGCCGGGACCACGGACTTGTCCAGGGAGAGGCTGCATAATGTAGTAAGCACTGGAGCTAGCTGCATAGCACAGGACTTGAGTACTCGCCCCGAGATGCCATCGGGGCCTGCAGCTTTTCTCGTGTTCACCCGTGTCAGAGCCCTCCTCACGTCGTGCTCGGACAGCGAGAATGTGTGCACATTCCACCCTTCAGCTTCGGTAGCCAGTCCGCTGGCGGTATTGTCGATAGTCGGCAGACCTAGAGTGGTGTTGCCCCTCTCGAAATGACAGCTGGCATGGTTGCAGCGGCCACAGGTCATGGTGTTGTAATGGAAATATGAGGCAACCACTGAAGGCCCTACAGCAGCTGGCTGAGCAAGCACGGATTGCAGCCTGCAGCAGCTGTGTGGGGCGGCAAAGGGAACCATCAATCTCGTGCTGGACCAGGCCAACCCATAATCATCCATCCTGTTCTTCCAGAACACCGGGCCTTACTGAGAAAATAAGAAATGCATATCTCCGTACACCAAGGTCAGATGTTTCAGAGACTTGACTTGAAAGATGTAAGATGGCGCCGTAAACGTGACGACATCCAGAAGAGGATCTACAATTATTGACTACAATCGGCCTACTCTTTTACTTGTGTATGATTGTGGTCACTGTATGATTTGACAAGATAGCATGTAAACCTAAAACGTTTCACTGCATCTCAGTATACATGACTATAATAAACTAAAAAGCAAAAAGGACATCAATATTTTTCATCTATCCATAATTGCGGTAACTTTTGTAAATATAAAATGCCTTTGGGCTAACACAGTGGTGCAACTAATAGAGGCAGTGGCTCACAGCTCCAAAGAGACGTGGGTTTGATCCGGTGCTACCTGTGTGAAGTTTGCACGTTCTTCCTGTGACCCCAGTGATTTCCTCCGTTTACCCTGGTTTCCCCCCACATCCCAGAGACGTGCAGGTCAGTAGGTTAATTTGGCCACTCTAAATTGTCTCTGGTGCATGAGTGAGTGATAGAATATGGTGGAGATGATGGGAATTTGGCGAAAATAAAATGAGAATAATGTGGATTAAATTGTAGTATGGTGTGGACACGTGGGCTGAAGGGCCTGTCTCCCTGATGTAATCATAAGACATTAGACCGAGAAACAGTAGGCCATTTGGCCCATTGAGTCTACTCCACCATTTGATCATGGTTAATCTATTTTTCCCTCTCAACCTCTTTCAACCTTTGATACACTTTCTAAACAAGAAGTTATCAATCTCCGGTTTACAAATAGCCAGATATTTGGCCTCCACCATCGTCTATGGGGATGAATTCCACCTCTTCGCCATCCTCTGGCTGAAGAAATTCCTCCTCATCTCCTTTCTAAAGGGAGGTAGACAAAAATGTTGGAGAAACTCAGCGGGTGAGGCAGCATCTTTGGAGAGAAGGAATAGGCGACGTTTCGGGTCAAGACTCTTCTTTAGCGGAGGGCGGGAAAAAGAAAGGAAGAGGCGGTGACAGTAGGCTTTTGGGGAGCTGGGAAGGGGAGGGGAAGGAGGGAGAAAGCAAGGACTACCTGAAATTGGAGAAGTCAACATTCATACTGCTGGGGTGTAAACTATTCAAGAGAAATATGAGGTGCTGTTCCTCCAATTTGCGCTGTGCCTCACTCTGGCAATGGAGGAGGCCCAGGACAGAAAGGTCGGATTTGGAATGGGAGGGGAAGTTGAAGTGTTTAGCCACCGGAAGATCAGATTGGTTATTGCGAACTGAGCCGAGGTGTTAGGTGAAGCAATCGCCAAGCCTGCGCTTCGCTCACCAATATAGAGAAGTAGGTCCTTTTATTCAGAGCTAAAGGTACGTCCTTGTATTGAGAGGCAGTGCCCTTCACTTTTCTGGTCCTGGACTACTGAAAACATCCTCTCTATATCTACTTAATCTTGGCCTCCGTGTCTCTATCGTTATCTTATCACGTCCTTGAAAAACACTTTGAGAAGCACTTTTGTGAGCAATGAATCAGTTTGAAGTGTTTTATTATGCAATAATGGGAAATGCTTATTAGATTCTATTTTCATTTATTTAGATAATTGCACAACATTGCATTATAACGTTCCTACTAACAGTATTTATCACTTGAATTTGTTTATATTTTCATCATTTTATTGCAATTCCTATCTTGCTTCTGCTCATTCTTTTTCATTACTTGTTATTTTCGAAACAGCCAACCATTCTTCAATTAATTTATATTCCTGTACCTCCATGCAAAATAAATTAGTTTAAGGTGAAAGCAGGGATGAGCAGCCAATACCCAGGTTTGACATAAATGAGGACAAAATAGAACTGAGCTTCAGCCTTCTGCTCAAACTAGACAAAATAAACACATATTTAATGAGACACTAGCTACTGCAGATGCTGGAATCTTAAGCAAAAACCACAAAGTACTGGAGTAACTCAGCAAATTAGGCAGCATCTCTGGAGAACATGGATATTTAATTAAGCAGATTTGATATGGGCACAAACATAAGACGGTTCAGGCTCATATACACTGGCTACTCAAGTATATTAAATTTAGTTTTTTTTAGAGATACAGCGCGGAAACAGTTGTATCGAGTCCACACCGACCAGTGATCCCTGCACATTAACACTATCCTACACACACTAGGGACAATTCACACTTATACCAAGCCAATTAACGTACAAACCTGTAGGTATTTGGAGTGTGGGAGGAAACTGAAGTTCCTGGAATAAACCCACGCGGTCACAGGGAGAACATACAAACTCCATACAGACAGAACCCATAGTCGTAATCGAACCTGGGTCTCCGGCGCTGTAAGGCAGTAACTCTACCGTTGCACAATCATGTCGCCCTTTGTCTGAAACAATATTGATGCTATAGAAACTGATATTTTTTTTGGAATTATTTGCATGGCATTTAGAAGGTAAATGTTTAATAGGAGTTTGACTCGGAGGTAACACCATTAGTTCCAAAGTGAGAAGATTATGGATTATTCCATTCCAGAACTTGAGTATGTAACTTAAAAATGCTTTTTGTTGTCCAAAGTGTCAACCTTCAGATGAGATATTAAATGAAGGGCCAAGTGACTGAAGGTAGTGCAGGTTGCAGAAACATTTAGGAAGACAGGGTTCATGAATTCATAATTTCAAAGGTTCTTGGTGCAGAATTAGGCCATTTGGCCCATCGTGTCTACTCTGCCGTTTAATCATGGTTTATCTTTCCCTCTCAATCATTTGTCTCACGTTTGGAGATTTAATCTTCAAACGTTGCTGTGGTAAATTGAATGGTGAATTTTACCACGTTTTCTACCACATTTTCCGAGCCTCCTAATGCATTTAAAACAAGGAGTTGACAACAGAAAACATGGGATATGAATGTATTGCAGCGACTTGTGGGCAGAACAAGTAATTTACAACTAAAGAGACTTTACAACACTTCTCGGGCTGAATGAATAAGTCAGAGAAAACATTCAGTGTTTGCTTGTTGCGCAACTACTTAAACAATTAGGCACTTGTTTCCTGTCATGAAATGTAAAGCACGATAATACAAAATATATTTTTTTGGCATTTTCTGTTAGCAGCGTAACAAAGGTGCGGATTGAAGAACCACAGGGTTGATTTTTGATCATGGTAGGTATAGAATGCCCACGGCTTGCCATAATTCAATAGAAAAAGGTTTCAATCAATTTAAAGGTTAATTCTCATTAACTCTGGCAAATGCCTTGTGCATTTTGAGCAGACTAAGAAACATAACATAGTTTAGATCGCATTGGTTAATGAAGAGATTATAAAATTAGGCTTTAGGGATACAGCGTGGAAACAGGCCCTTCGACTCACCGGGTCCAAGCCGACCAGCAATCACCCCATACACTAACACGAACCAACACACCAGGGACAAATTACAATTTTACCGAAGCCAATTGACCTACAAATCTGTGTAAGAAGGAACTGCAGATGCTGGTTTAAATCGAAGATAGACACAAAAAGCTGGTGTAACTCAGCTGGACAGGCAACATCTCTGGAGAGAAGGAATGGATGACGTTTTGTGTCAAGACCCTTCTTCAGACTGGTTAGGGATAAGGGAAACGAGAGATATAGACAATATGTAGAGATAAAGAACATTGAATGAAAGATATGCAAAAAAGAAACGATGATAAAAACAGGGCATTGTTAGCTGTTTGTAAGGGTGAAAATGAGAAGCTAGTGCAACTTGGGTGGGGGAGGGGAAAAGAGAGAGGGAATGCCAGGATTACCTGAAGGGAGATAAATCAATATTCGTACCACTGGGCTGTAAGCAGCCCAAGCGAAATATGAGATGCTGTTCCTCCAATTAGCACTTATCCTCACTCTGGTGGAGACCTAGGACAGTAAGGTCTGTGAAAGAATGGGAAGGAGAATTAAATTTTACAGCAACCGAGAGATAAGGTAGGTTCAGGCCGCGTTTGGTCTCACCAATGTACAAGAGTCCACATCTTGAACAACGGACGCAGTAGATGAGGTTGGAGGAGGTGTAAATAAACCTCAGCCTAACCTGAAAGGACTGTTGCAAGGGCCGGATTTAGATGAAGAGAGGCCCTAGACTGTTCCACTTGTAAAGCCATCTCCCATTCCCCCAACCCCAGGACTAGAGGAAGATGGTCCACCAGATTGATACCGATTTGCAGCCGAGCGTGGCCAATGAGATGCTGGGCTGGAAAGCTGCACTTTTTATTTATTTATTGCCAGTGCTAGTGTCGTGTTATCGGTTTAAAACACTATTATTCTGAAATGGAGGGCAAGGAAAATTACTGAAGTGTTGTTTTGAGACTACAGTGCGTTGTGACAGCAGATGTAAGAAAGGCCTATGAGTGTGTCAAAAATATTATACACCTTGCAGGACTCTCAACTATTTTTCTCTGTTGTCATCCGGGCAACCTTGGCAGCTTTTTAAGTTGCCAAATGACAGTTTAGGTGGTAATTTAAGACGGCTTGCATGACGTGTGCGATAATGTGCTCAGCCGAAGCGCGTAGTTACCAGTCGGAATTATGGTCAATGAAGCATTCACATATTATTTCTGCTTCAAATAAAGTCACAAACTAAACATATTCAGATTCAGATTCAGATTCAATTTTAATTGTCATTGTCAGTGTACAGTACAGAGACAACGAAATGCATTTAGCATCTCCCTTGAAGAGCGACATAGCAAACGATTTGAATTAAAAAAAAAATAATAAGTGTCCGGGGGGGGGGGTGATTGGCAGTCACCGAGGTACGTTGTTTAGTAGAGTGACAGCCGCTGGAAAGAAGCTGTTCCTCGACCTGCTGGTTCGGCAACGGAGAGACCTGTAGCGCCTCCCGGATGGTAGGAGGGTAAACAGTCCATGGTTGGGGTGAGAGCAGCCCTTGGCGATGCTGAGCGCCCTCCGCAGACAGCGCTTGCTTTGGACAGACTCAATGGAGGGGAGCGTGGAACCGGTGATGCGTTGGGCAATTTTCACCACCCTCTGCAATGCCTTCCGGTTGGAGACAGAGCAGTTGCCATACCATACTGTGATGCAGTTGGTAAGGATGCTCTCGATGGTGCAGCGGTAGAAGTTCACCAGGATCTGAGGAGACAGATGGACCTTCTTCAGTCTCCTCAGGAAGAAGAGACGCTGATGTGCCTTCTTGATCAGAGTAGAGGTATTGTGGGTCCAAGAGAGGTCATCGGAGATGTTGACTCCCAGGAACCTGAAGCTAGAAACACGTTCCACCTCCGTCCCGTTAATGTGGATGGGGGTGTGCGTGCCGCCTCTGGACTTCCTGAAGTCTACAATGAGCTCCTTGGTCTTCTTGGAGTTAAGGGCCAGGTTGTTGTCAGCGCACCATGCGGCTAAGTGCTGGACCTCCTCCCTGTAGGCCAGCTCATCGTTGTTGCTGATGAGGCCAATCACCGTTGTATCATCTGCATACTTGATGATGGTGTTAGTACCATGTACAGGTGTGCAGTCATAGGTGAAGAGGGAGTAGAGGAGGGGGCTCAGCACACAGCCCTGAGGAACGCCGGTGTTCAGGGTGAGGGTTGAAGAGGTGTGCTTGTCTAACCTCACAGACTGGGGTCTGTTGGTTAGAAAGTCCAGTATCCAGTTGCAGAGGGAGGGGTCGATGCCCAGGTTACCGAGTTTGGTGATCAATTTTGATGGAATAATGGTGTTGAATGCTGAGCTGTAATCGATGAACAGCATTCTTACATAAGTGTCTCTGTTGTCAAGGTGGGAGAGGGCGGAGTGAAGTGCCGTTGAGATGGCATCCTCCGTACTCCTGTTCTAGCGGTAGGCAAACTGATAGGGATCCAGTGTGGGGGGTAGGCAGCTTTTGAGGTGCCTTGAATTCACCATTCAAGACATGATATATACCACAATGACATGCAGCAAAATTATAATACAGTATCGCAACTCTTTATACACATTGTAATTAATCCAATTATTATTATTTCTTTCCACTTCCAAACAAAAATGTGGTTCGATTATTCAACGTATGATCAACCTCGGTGAGACCAAGTGCAGGCTTGGCGATCGCTTCGCACAACACCTCCACTGAGTTCGCAATAACCAACCTGATCTCCCAGTGGCTCAACACTTCAACTCCCCCTCCCATTCTGAATCCGACCTTTCTGTCCTGGGCCTCGTCCATGGCCAGAGTGAGGCCCACCGCATATTGGAGGAGCAGCACCTCATATTTGCTTGGGTAGTTTACACCCCTGCGGTATGAACATTGGCTTCTCTAATTTCAGGTAGTCCTTGCTTTCTCCCTCCTTCCCCTCCCATTCCCAGCTCTCCCACAGCCTACTGTCTCCGTCTCTTCCTTTCTTTTTCATGTCCCCTCCCCCAACATCAATCTGAAGAAGGGTCTCGACCCGAAACATTGCATATTTCCTTCGCTCCATAGATGCTGCCTCATCCGCTGATTTTCTCCAGCATTTTTGTCCACCCATTCACACAAGTTCTGTTAACCCACTTTCTTCATCCACTCCCTACACATTAGGGGACATTTTACAAAGACAAGTTAAACTACAGAGCCAATGCGTCTTTGGGATGTAGGAGGAAACCCACACGATTGCGGGGAGAATGTGCAAATTCAACACAGCCAGTGCCCGAGGACAGAATCGAACACAGATCTCTGGCATGTGAAACAGCAAGTCTACCAGCTGTGCCACTGTATTTTGTTTCCCAACACACAAAAAATTATACGTTGATAACTATGGTTACTAAAAAAGAGAAACAATCCATTTTCAATCTTAAATCTCCAAGTGACGCTATGTTCCCCTTTACAGCTACTGTATGTTTGAATTCAGTTCAAGACTATGGGACAGTACATTGGATATAAAGTTGCTGCCTAAAAGTGCCAGAGACCCGGAATTGATTCTGAATAAGGGTGCTGTCTGTATGGAGTTTGCTCCTTTTCCCTTTGATCGCATGAGTTTTCTCCGGGTGCTCTTGTTTCCTTCCACATTCCAAAGGTGTGCAGGAACCCATTTCAGACCCAACCCAAAACATAATATTTTCCTTTAGTCCAGAGATTCAGTCTGACCTGTTGAGTTACTCCAGAGTTTTGTGTCTATCTTCAGTTTAAATCAGCATCTGCAGTTCCTTCCTACACACACAATACTATACGAGAGAACTTTATTAATCCCAGGAGGGAAATTGTGTGTGTGGGTATATATTACACACACACACACACACACACACACACACACACACACACACACACACACACACACACACACACACACACACACACACACACACACACACACACACACACACACACACACACACCTATATTATTAAAAGTCTGATCTTGACCGCTTTTGGCTCACTGTGGTGTGATTTCCGAGAGAACGCAGCCACCTACGGCCGTCATTTTTGGCCACCTCGCTCAGAGCCCCCCTCCGCCTTCCGGGACTGGAGGATTTTTCCCATTGATGACAAATCAGAGAGATATTAATGTTTTTTTTTAATTCACCATTCTCTCTGTTGCCCTCTGCTGGAGGGAGGGGGAGGTACTATAAAACCAGGAAGTGGAGTGCCTCACTCAATCTCTGCAAGTTGGATGAAGCCAAAGGGTCACATCTCTCTGAGCTCTGAATCACACTGAACAAATGTCTACTCAACTGTGAGTCCCCTTAATGTGGTTTGAAAATGAAAATATGGTTTGTTTGAGGTAAAAAGGCACTGCCTGCAAATGGTTGTTTGGGTGCATTGGCTTGAAGTTAAAAGGCAGTACCTACTGCAAATGGTGGTTTGGGTGCTTTGGCTTGAAGTTAAAAGGCACTACTTACTGCAAAAGGTGGCTTGGGTGCTATGGCTCGAGTTAAAAGGCACTACTTACTGCAAATGCTGGCTTGGGTGCTTTGGCTTGAAGTTGATAGACTGCTTACTGCAAATGGTGGCTTGGGTGCTGTGGCTTGAAGTTGAAAGGCACTACTTACTGCAAATGGTGGCTTGGGTGCTTTGGCTTTTAGATAAAAATATAGAAGAACCAAGATCATATAGAGCTATTGCTTTGTTAAATACGGATCAAAAAATAATAGCGAAAACATTAGCCAGAAGACTAAGCAAGTATGTTAGTAGATTGATAAACGAGGATCAAACAGGGTTTATATCTAAGAGACACTCATTCAATAATCTGAGACGCTTGCTTAACATAATGCACTCACATAAACCTCATGACCAAGAGTTATCTATTATTTCACTGGACGCAGAAAAAAAGTGTTTGATCAAGTAGAATGGGATTATATGATTAAAGTGTTGCAAAAATCCAAATGGGAGAGAACTTCATCACATGGATAAAATTATTATATATCAAACCCACGGCTAGAATACTAACTAATAATATACTATCCACAAAATTTGAATTATCAAGGGGCAATAGACAAGGATGCTCACTATCACTGCTGTTATTTGCTTTGGTAATTGAACCCCTTGCTGAAAAAATAAGAACACACCCGGATATTTATGGTTATAATACAAAAAACTCAAATAACATAATATCTCTATACGCCGATGATGTACTATTGTACATCACAAAACCACAAATTAGTATACCAAACATATTAAATTTAATTGAGGACTTTGGATCCTTCTCAGGATATAGAATAAACTGGAACAAAAGTGAAATTATGTCGATAAAACCAAAAGACTCAACACACCTCCGGAAATTCCCCTTTAAAATAGCTACAGAAAAATTCAAATATTTGGGAATTGAAATTACTAGAAACTACCATGATCTGTTTAAAGCCAATTATAATCCCTTACTTAAGAAACTAAATAATTTGATTAAATTCTGGAAAACACTTCCGATGTCCCTAATAGGCAGAATAAACGCTATAAAAATGATCTTCTTACCACAAATCCTATACCTATTTCAATCAACACCTATATCTCTCCCAAAAAGGTTTTTCAAAAAATTGGACTCTGACATTACAAATTTTATATGGGATTATTAATCCCATAGAATACAAAGAGCACACCTTAATAAACGGAAAGAGTTGGGTGGTCTAGCGCTCCCTAACTTTATGTATTATAATTGGGCAGTAAATATTAAAAATATGATTTACCTGCTGGACAATTCTGCCCAGCAGGTGGACTGGATTGTAATGGAAAGAGAGGACTGTTCTCCGTGTAATATAGGAGCGACTCTCCTCTCACCTGAACATATATCTGAATAACAAAAATTATAATAAAAATCCAATTACACATAGCACAATTAGAACAAATAAAACAGAATCTAAAATTAAGAAACCTATCTCTTTTAATACCAATAGTTAATAATTCATCGTTTAAACCATCAATTACAGACAAACAATTTATACAATGGGAAAGAATGGGAATCAAAACGATCAGAGATCTGTATGAATTGTGAAAATTACTATCATTTCAACAACTGCAACTGAAATATAATATGAAAAATAATCAATATTTTTATTATCTTCAAATTCGTGATTATCTGAAAAAATACACAAAAGACTATCATAATATGCCTACAGACTTACTGGATGAAGCAATGAAGACAAAGGCGGAATCAGCGAATCTAATATCGTACTTATATAACATCATCTTAAACATAGAAATACCCACAACTGATGGAATTAGAAGAGACTGGGAACACGAATTAGCTATAAAAATTTCAAAAGAGAGCTGGGATAATCACTTACTACAGGTGCATAAATGTTCGATCAGCGTACGACATACTCTCATCCAATTCAAAACATTACATAGACTATATTATTCAAAAACTAAAATAAATAAACTCTTCCCTAATGTCTCACCCATCTGTGATAAATGTCTGTGTCAAGAAGCTACCATAGCGTGTTCTTTTGTTTTTTTGTACAAAAATCCAAAAATTCTGGAATGAAATATTTGACATCTTTACAAAATTAATTAAAATAAAACTGGTACCAAAACCAGAATGGATCATTTTTGGAATATCGGAAGGTAACCCTGAACTAAACGTGTTCAGAAGAATTTACTCAATTACGGGCTAATAATGGGAAAAAAGCTCATACTTAAATTCTGGAAAAATGCGCCCACACCAACAATAAAAATGTGGATATCAAATATGTTTGAAACACTACATCTGGAAGAGATGAGATTCCTCTTAGCAGGCAAAGCAGACCACTTCCAAAAGATGTGGTCTACGTTTTTGGAGCTATTACAAGCATAAGGTGCAACAGTAAATTAAAAGATAAATAAATACAAATAAATAAATAAATAAAAGGTACCAGGATCTGGCAACGGGGGGTAAAAAAAAAATCCCCCAACAAAAACAGACTTGGTTGGTAGTCCCCTTTCTGCGGAGTTTAATGTTATAATAGAGCGATTGTTTCTCCTTTCTTTTTCCTTCTTTTCTAGGGTCTACTTTCTTTCTTTACTTCCTTCTCTCACTTCTTTTCTAAGGGGCTTTCTTTTCTTAACACTCTCCTGCACCTTCACGACTCTTGCGCACTTTCCTTACTTCCTTTACTTCTATCTTTTTTCAAAAGCTGAAAAATGAAGTGGTACAAAAGATGTATTAAGACATATGTGTTGTGTATTATTGTAACTTACCGTACTTCTAATAACAATAAAATTAAAAAAGAAAAGAAAATTAAAATATGGTTTGTTTGAGGTAAAAAGGCACTGCCTGCAAATGGTTGTTTGGATGCATTGGCTTGAAGTTAAAAGGCACTACTTACTGCAAAAGAAATGTGGCTTGGGTGCTTTGGCTTGAGGTAAAAGGCACTACTTACTGCAAATGGTGGCTTGGGTGCTTTGGCTTGAAGTTGAAAGGCACTACTTACTGCAAATGGTGGCTTGGGTGCTTTGGCTTGAAGTTGAAAGGCACTACTTACTGCAAATGGTGGCTTGGGTGCTTTGGCTTGAAGTTGAAAGACTGCTTACTGCAAATGGTGGCGGGTGCTTTAGCTTGAAGTTGAAAGGCACTACTTACTGCAAATGGTGGCGGGTGCTTTGGCTTGAAGTTGAAAGGCACTACTTACTGCAAATGGTGGCTTGGGTGCTTTGGCTTGTAGTTGAAAGGCACTACTTACTGCAAATGGTGGCTTGGGTTCTTTGGCTTGAAGTTGAAAGGTACTACTTAATGCAAATGGCGGCTTGGGTGCTTTGGCTTGAAGTTAAAAGGCACTATTGCAAATGCACTTACTTCCTTTTTGCACTGTATATTGATTTTAGATTTTAACTGTGATCTTTGGCCATCTTACCCAGTTCCCCTCCGTTAAGCAGGTGCAGATAATTCTTCCCATCAATGAAAAATAAAAGTGTTATTAGTGTTTAAATAATGTTGAGAATCTCACTCCTGTCAATCACACCATGAATGCCACACCTTTTCCGGTGGGAAGGGGAGGGTTTATAAAACCCGGAAGTGTGGGTGTGGCTCAGTCTCTGCATTATGGGGAAGGGAGAGGTCACGACTCTGTCTGAGCTGTGAATCAACTGAACACACTGAATGTCTACTGAACTGTGAGTTTGGTGTGGTTTTATGGTGGTTTCACCCTGCATAAAATGGTAGGAAAATGGATTTGAATTTGGTGGCCTTGCACCCTGCTCAAAGTGGTAAGAAACTGCACTTGAATTTGGTGGCCTTGCACCCGGCTTGAAATGAAATTTCAAGGAATAGCCATGAGTCAACTGCCAGCCCACCAGCCGTCAGTGAGCTGCCAGCAGATCTGGCTTGAGGAACTGAGCTGTCAACCCAAAAACCCATACCAGCGCTCCAGAAAGCCCCCCCACTGGCCACCTATATTGGAATTGGTGGAGAGGTGGAATATTGCGTCGGGGGACCAGCCCTCCCATGTGAATATGGGACCCAACGGGTCACACTTTGTCTAGTATAAATATATTCATATAGATATATATTCATATATAAATTTACACCGTTTTGTTTTCTCGTTTATAATATTGTTTAGTTCTATGTTTACATATTCTGTTGTGCTGCTGCAAATGAGAATTTCATTGTTCTAACTGGGACGTGAGAATAAAAAACTCTTGACTCTTGACTTACGTCGCTAATGTGTGGGATAGAATTAGTGTATGGGCGATCGGTGGTCGGCGTGGACTCGGTGGGCCGAAGGGCCTGTTTCCATGCTGTATCTTTATATTAAACTAAAAACACTAAAACCAGAGGGAGTCTAAATAAGGGTCTCTACCCGAAACATCACCCAATTTCTTCTATCCAGAGTTGCTGGCTGCTCCATGGAGTTTCCCCGCACAATTAAAGCATGGAATAATTACCCTACTATAGTTACCCAACCAGACGCAACTACATTTAATGTAGCTCTTTTTTCCCCAAGAACCCTTTTTTGCTAGTCCAAGTCAAGAGTCAAGAGTTTTATTGTCTTGTGTCCTAAATAGGACAAATACATTTTTGCTTGCTGCAGCACAACAGAATAGGTAAACATAATACAGATCAGGAGATAAAAGTTCAGTATGTTTATATATCATAGACCATATATATACACAATAAATAAACAGATAAAACGCAATAGGCTGTTATTGTTCAGAGTTTGGAGTTTGGTGATGGATCCTCCACCACGTTCATTTTAGATTCCATTTAGCATATTTTTGGAGGACCAGGAAACCAGAAGCAAGAGTTACTCCAGGGAGTTACTCCAGCTCCAGGGAATGATTCTGCGTTAGTCTTCAGCGATCACGGCTAGGTAGCAATGTCGGCCAGATCTCCCACAATTCATAGCGAGGGAGAAAGTGCCCAGCGCGACCAGTTGCCATGGCAGTGCACATGTGCAGGGCGGCCGATGATGAAATGGCCGTGGTTTTGTGCATGTGCAGGGGGAGGATGTGCTGGCCGTAGCAGTGCACATGTGCAAGGCGGCCAGTCGAGCTGGCAGATGAGAAGCGAGCAGAGGGCGGAGACCCAGCGGAGACGTAGAGTGACAGACAGAGAGCGAGATAGAGAGGGGGGCCTAGTCTGAGTTGAACGGTAGGTGTCCTGCCTTGGCCGGAGGCCATCTAGATTTCGAGATCCTAGGCTTCAGCCTATGAAGCCTAGTGGTAAATCCGGCCCTGACTGTTGGGGGTCCCTAGACATAGACGGGGGAGGAGGTATAGCGACAGGTGTTCCATCTTCTGCGGTTGCAGGTAAAGGTACCTGGGGAGTGGGTGGTTTGGGTGTGATGGGATGAGTTAACCATATAACCATATAACAATTACAGCACGGAAACAGGCCATCTCGGCCCTACAAGTCCGTGCCGAACAATTTTTTTTTCCCCGTAGTCCCACCTGCCTGCACTCATACCATAACCCTCCAGTCCCTTCTCATCCATATGCCTATCCAATTTATTTTTAAATGATACCAATGAACCTGCCTCCACCACTTCCACTGTAAGCTCATTCCACACCGCTACCACTCTCTGAGTAAAGAAGTTCCCCCTCATATTACCCCTAAACTTCTGTCCCTTAATTCTGAAGTCATGTCCTTTTGTTTGAATCCTCCCTATTCTCAAAGGGAAAAGCTTGTCCACATCAACTCTGTCTATCCCTCTCATCATTTTAAAGACCTCTATCAAGTCCCCCCTCAACCTTCTGCGCTCCAGAGAATAAAGACCTAACTTATTCAACCTATCTCTGTAACTTAGTTGTTGAAACCCAGGCAACATTCTAGTAAATCTCCTCTGTACTCTCTCTATTTTGTTGACATCCTTCCTATAATTGGGCGACCAAAATTGTACACCATACTCCAGATTTGGTCTCACCAATGCCTTGTACAATTTTAACATTACATCCCAGCTTCTATACTCAATGCTCTGATTTATAAAGGCTAGCATACCAAAAGCTTTCTTTACCACCCTATCTATATGAGATTCCACCTTCAAGGAACTATGCACGGTTATACCCAGATCCCTCTGTTCAACTGTATTCTTCAATTCCCTACCATTTGCCATGTACGTCCTATTTTGATTTGTCCTGCCAAGGTGTAGCACCTCACATTCGGTCTCTGTGGAATGTACAAAATGGAGGTTCCCCTCTCCCATCATAGAAGAGGCCCTTACTCCTTGGTACCCCACAGCTCCACCCTTGCTCTCCCTCCACTTCACCTTGTCGTAACAGAGACAGAGTTCACCTAGTCCATCCCATCAGCTGTCGCATTCAACACATAATCCTCCAAAATTTCCGCCACCTCCAACAGGATCCCACCACTAGCCACATTATCCCATCTCCACCCCTTTCTGCCTTCCGCAGAGACCGTTCCCTCCGCAACTCCTTGTATTTGATTAGGGTTCCCATGAAATTCAGGTAGAAAATTAAATCCAGTGAAATTGAATAGGAAGATTGAGGAAGGAAGGAGGAAGGGAACAAGAAGCACAAGGAAAACAAGATGCACTGGAATTCAAGAAGCTACAGAGAGGAGTGGAATCAGCACAGTTAATCATGGCCACTGACTTACCCACCATCAAAAGCATCTACATGAGGCATTGCCTCAAGAAGGTGTCATCTATCATTAAGGGACTCCACTATTTGTGCCCTCTTTTTGTTTCTATTATCGGGCAGGAGATACAAAAGCATGCACTATAGTCCTGTTTTTGAATATAATCTTTTGTTTAGTGTTTTGCAGAATGTATGTCCAATTTTATGTATAAATTGATGTTTTTGTGTGTTGGCTATGTCTATGTGCCTGTGATAGAACAAGATTTAAATCGTAGCTGTATTTCACTGTACTTGTGCATATGACAATAAACTCGATTTAGCTTGACTTTGAGTCATATTGTCACTAAGTCATACAGCACAGAAACTGGTCCTTTGGTCCAACTTGTCAAGATGACCAAGATGCCCAGCTAGTCCCATTTGCCACAATCGTCCCATATCTCTCTAAATCTCTCCTATCAATGTACCTGTCCAAATGGCTTTTAAGTATTCCGGCATCAGCAGTCTCCTCTATGTTAATGGAAAGCACGTTTGGCTGCTCAAATGTGACTTGCTGAAACTATTGCATTGAAAGAGTACTTCAAAAAGCATTTTCACAAAATGTAATAACTCCTGCCACAGTAAATAGCACAGAATGATTTGTTTATGCAATTATTCAAAGGATGTTTTGTGTAGAACCTGGAAAAGAAAATGACTAGCTAAGGTATGCATCATCGAACCCTTTCAGAATTAAACTAGAAAAAGGGTTATATTTTTGCTAATATGTTTCAAGCTTCATGGACACTGAGTTTGAGTAAAACAAATGTAGTACTGATATTGAAAATAGTTAGCTATAGTTCTGTAAATTACAGGCCACTTATCTGATCACCATGGTAGAAAATTGCCTGTGGGCATTCAATGGGGTGGTAGTAATGCATATTTAGTGAGCACATTGTCTTCTGGACTCTTGGGAAAAGAGCAATTCTGGACATTTGTATTATTCTGTGTTGATTTGGCATGCTGCTTTGCGGGTTGATAGCAAATGCGTTAACCATACTTGCAGTTATACATTTGCGGCTTGCTTGGTATAGTGCTGGGTGGCAAATATACATCCAGAAAGATCCCAATTATAATCACTGAAGAGGGCCTTGGGGACTACTTTATGTTTCCATGGTTTTCGATCACTTCAAAGAATGTTCATAAGTCACTGGAGCAGGATTAGGCCATTCGGCCATCGAGTACTCCACCATTCAGTCAAGGCTGATCTATCTTTCTCTCCCAACCCCATTCTCCTGCATTCTCCCCATAACCTTTGACCCCCTTACTAATCAATTATCTGTCAATCTCCACTTTAAAAATACCCATTGACAACCTCCACACCAATCTGTGGCAATAAATTCTACAGGTTCACCATCTCTGACTAAAGAAATTCCTCCTCATCTCCTTTCTGAAGGTACGTCCTTTTATTCTGAGGCTCTGGCCTCTGGTCCTAGACTCTCCTACAAGGGCACCCATCCTCTCCACATCCACTCTACCCAGGGCTTTCACTATTTGGTAAGTTTCAATAATGTCTCCCTCGTCTCGCTGAAAGATTAGCACTGTTAATTTCAGCAAATTCCAAATTTATTGTTATTTCCAGAGCCTATGCCAGAATGGCAGAAATGTACCCTTGTTAGTCTGCCCTACCTTCAGTGTTAATTCCCAATAGTTTATATCCAATGTAAGAATCCAACTGCAGTATTATTTTTGAAAGCTGTATCTGTTGTCGGTTAAGTACTCAAACAATAGTCCGATGAAGGGTCTCGTCCCGAAACGTCACCTATTCCCTTTGCTCCAGAGATGCTGCCTGACCCGCTGAGTAACTCCAGCATTTTGGGTCTATCTTCAGTGTAAACCATCATCTGCAGTCCCTTCTCACACATAGTCAAAGATGTAGCTCTGGTAGCTCTTGATTAGTTTTGTGTCAATATTATCAACACAAATTGAATGCAATCATTGGAAAACTGTGCATTTTGGGTCTAAAACAAACCCTTTGGTAATAATATTTACATTAACAAGTAAATGATGTTTATTCATCAATGCAGCACCACAGATGCGTTCTTAAACCGCAAACTAATGGTGCATCAATAGTCTGTTAACAAATCATGATTCTACATCAGCTAATGATTCCTGTTCCAATTAGTCTCATTATTTCTTGGTTTTGTTTCTAATCTGCCGAACAAGACTTGGGGGTTGAGGTGGAGTTAAGGGTTTGGGGAAGTTGGCATTTTAGGGGGCATGGGTGTTGGGTTGGAATGGCGGTTTATAGTGTGAATGAGGTAACAATAAAGATAATGAGGGATTAGAGGGAAAGGAGGTAAAGTGGGGTTGTTCTCGAAAGGGGTGCTGAGAGGAGGGTGGATTGCATGGTAGCATGTGGTATTTGGTAAAGTTATATAGAGGACAACAATTGTACAAAATGAAGGAACACTGATGGCAAAATGGCGCAGCGGTAGAATTGCTGCCTTACAGTGCGCGCAACAGACCCGGGTTCAATCCTGATTACTGGGGCTTGTCTTTACAGAGTTTGTAAATTATCCCTGTGACTGTGTGGATTTTCTCTGTGTGCTCTGGTTCCCTTCTACATTCCAAAAACGTGCAGATTTGTAGGTTAATTGACTTCTGTAAATTGTTTCCAGTGTGTAGGATGGAACTAGTATATAGGGATCGCTGGTCGACACAGCCTCAGTGGGCCATGGTCCTGTTGGCATGCTGTATCTATAAACTAAACTAAAGGAACTGCAGATGCTAATTTACCAAGGGAAGACACAAAATGCTGGAGTAACTCAGCAGGTCAGGCAACATCCCTGGAGAAAATGGAAAGGTGGCGTTTCGGGTTGGGACACTTCCTCAAACTACAAAATTAATGTTGTCCTTATGATTTATAATAGGAGTGGAGAGTGTTAAATATAACATTTCCTTGAATGGGTTACAGGACAAAAAAAGGGAATTCCTAATCTACCATTGTAGCCCACAGGTGGTATAGTGTTAGTAATATCAGTAGTAATTTTCAGAAAAAATTAATCAGTGAAGATTTTTTTTACACACATTTTCTCGTATATGTCAATAAGTGTATTTGGAGTGATACAGTGTGGAAACAGGCCCATTGGCCCAACTCACCCAACAATGTCCCAGTTACACTAGTCCCATTTGCCTGCGTTTGGTCCATATCCCTCCAAACCTGTCTTGTCCATGTTCCTTTCTAACTGTTTCTTAAACAATGTGATAGTCCCAGCCTCAACTACCTCCTCTGGCAGCTTGTTCCATACACCCACCACACATTGTGTGAAAAGGTTACTCCTCGGATTCTGATTAAATATTTTTCCCTTCAGCTTAAACCTATGTCCTCTGGTCCTCGATTCCCCTACTCTGGGCAAAAGACTCTGTACATCTACCCGATCTATTCCTCTCGTGGTTTTTAGTATACCTCTGTTACGACTCCCAAATGCAGGTACTTCAGAGCCGCGTAACATAATTCAAAAACCAGGTTCAAGTTCAAAAATAGTTTTAATTATTCAATGGAACACAAAACCCAAACCCGATTCAAACAACCCAGTCAGGGATATGGATGGATTAACAAACAATTAAATAGTGCTCCAGCCAGCCACGTAATGGGCCGTCGTACCGGAGACTCTAAAACCTGCCTAAAGAGATATAACCCTGAAATAAAATACTCGAAAACACTAAGGTCAGCCCTTATCCGTCCCAATTCAATATTTGTTAACAAGTAATGGTGAAAGTACACAAGGTTCTATGCCATGTGGCCAGGCCTTCCTCAGCTCACACCAGCAGGCTGCTCACAAGTCAGGGTCTACGAAGAAGAGAGATAATCTTTTCTGAACCCTTTCAAGCTTGACAATATCTTTCCTATAACATGGTGCCCAGAACTGGACATAATATTCTAAATCCGGTCTCACCAACGTCTTATACAACTGCGACATGACCTCCCAACTTCTATACTCAATATTCTGACTGATGAAAGCCAAAGTGCCAAAAGCCTTTTTGATCACCTTATCTACCTGAGACTCGAACTTCAAGGAACCATGCACCTGTACTCCTAGATCTATCTGCTCTACAACACTACCCAAAGTCCTACCATTTACTGTGCAGGTCCTGCCCTTGTTCGACGTCCCAAAATGCAACACCTCACACTTCTCTGTATTAAATTCCATCAACCATTCCTCCACCCACCTGGCCAATCGATCCAAATCGTGCTGCAATAGTTCACAACCATCTTCACTTTCTGAAAAACCACTAACTTTTGTATCATCAGCAAACTTACTAATCTTACCCTGTATGTACTCATCCAAATCATTGATGTAGATGACAAACAGTAACGAGCCCAGTACCGAACCCTGCGGCACACCACTAGTCACAGGCATCCAGTCTGAGAAGCAACCTTCCACCATCACCCTCTGCTTCCTTCCATGGAGCCAATTCGCTATCCATTCTGCTATCTCTCCTTGGATCCCATGCGATCTAACCTTCCAGAGTAGCCTACCATGCGGAACATTGTAAAACGGAAGTCCATGTACACAACACCTACAGATCTGCCTTCATCAACCTTTTTGTTCACATCTGTGGGATTTGTGAGGCACGGCCTCCCACATACAAAATCATGCTGACTGTCCCTAATCAGCCCTTGCCCATCCAAATGCCTGTATATCCTTTCCCTCAGAATACTTTCCAGTAACTTACCAACTGCAGATGTTAAGCTCACCGGCCTATAGTTCCCAGCATTTTCCTTGCAGCCCTTCTTGAAAAGAGGTACAACATTTGCCACCCTCCAGTCTTCCGGCACCTCTCCTGTATTTAAGGACAACTGGTAAATTTCAACCACAATGTCCTCGGATATATCAGATCAGGCCCTGAAGATTTGTCTAGCTTCAAACACCACAGTACCTTCAGTACTTCTTCGACTGTAACCCTGACTGGTCTCAAGACACTTCCAGTGACTGCTCCAATTTCCTCCGTCCTACTGTCTTTCTCCTTGGTAAATACAGAGGAGAAATACTCATTTAGGACCTTGCCCATCTCCTGTGGCTCCACACAGAGGTGACTGCTTTGATTCCTGAGAGGTCTCACTCTCTCGCTAGTTACCCTTATCCCCCATACATATTTATAAAATCTTTTGCGATTGCCCTTATTACTACCCGCCGGAGCTATCTCCTGGCCCCTTTTGCCCTTCTGATTTCCTTTTTTAGTTTACTGCTTAGCTCCCGAAACTCATCCAGGGATATACTTGATCCCAGCTGCCTCAACCTGTCCCATGCATCCTAGTTTTTTTTATTAACGTCTCAATTTCCCTCATCAGCCAAGCTTCCTTACGTTTGCCTGCTTTGCCCTTCACTCTAACGGGAACGCACACATCCTGAACTTTCTTCAGTACACTTTTAAAAACATCCCACTTGGCCAATGTTCCTTTTCCATCTAATAACCTGCTCCAGTCAACTTGAGCAAGACCTTATCTCATATACTCAAAGTTGTCCTTACCCCAGTTGAGCATTTTAACACGCGAACCGTCTACTTCCCTATCCATAACTATCTTAAACCTAATCAAACTGTGGTCATTGGTCCCAAAAGGCTCCTCCACACACACTTCATTCACTTACCCTTCCCAATTTCCCAATTCTAGATCCAGCGTTGCCCTCTCATGTGTGGGGGCCTCCACATTCTGCTTAAGAAAAATCTCCTGAACACTTTTGATGAATTGCACCCCATCTAAACCCTTCACGCTATGACTTTCCCAGCCTACATTGGGAAAGTTAAAATCCCCTTCTACAACAACTTTATTTGACCTGCAGCTGTCTGCAATCTCCCAGCACATTTGTTCTTCTAATTCCCGTTGACTATTCGGGAGTCTGTAGTACACCCCGAACAAGGTGATCATCCCTTTCTTGTTCCTCAGCTCCACCCATATATCCTCACTAGACAAACCGTCTGTAATATCACCTCTGAACACAGCCGTGACATCCTCCTTAACCAACAATGCAACCCTCCCTCCTCTTTTTCCCCTCACCCCTGTCTCTCTTGAAGCTCCTGTACCCCGGAACATTGAGCTGCCATTCCTGCCCCTCCCTTAACCAGGTTTCAATCATGGCTACAATGTCCCAGTCATTCATACCTATTGTTACGGACCTCCTGGACCTTAGTTGGCCATCTATTGGGGATTCTGTGTAACGTTTTGGTTGGCCATCTAATGATTACCTTTGTGAAACGTTCTGGGTGGTCATGCTTTTAAGTTATTTTCTTCTACTTCTGTCGGTTTGGTAGACAAAACCCAGTGCCATCCTCATCTCTGTCAATCCCTAACACAGCATTGTCTGTAAGTTGCAATATTCATCTCAATATGTTTCTTAGTTTTTATTGGTGATTAAACATTCTCAGTTATTGTTGCAGCATGCAACTAGGATAGTTTGTTAGCAATGTTAGCGTATTAGTGATGTTAACATGTTAGCAGCGATATTAGTTTGCTAGTGTGATTGTGCTAGCAAAGTATATTATTTCAATGTTCATATACTCATTATTAAGTTATGTTTATTCTCTGCTTTGCAGTTTCTCACTTTATTCCATTAAACTCTTAAATTACACAGCTGCCTGTTCCTTTGGAGGGAGATGGAAGGCGTGTTTAACCTGACTGAATAGCTGAGTAGCCTTTGTTCAGTGAAGGCAACACACCTATCCATGCCCTAAACTCATCTGCCTTACCCGTCAGGTCACTTGCATTAAAATTCCTGCAGTTTAAACCAACCCTCTTTCCTCGCTCTCCGCCTTTCACCTGCCTATTCTGTCCACTAACCTTTCCTTCATCACCCTCCATACCAACTTCTGCCTCTCATGTGCTTCTGTCCTGCATGAGATCCCACCACCCTGCCAATGTAGTTTAAACCCTCCCGTGTAGCATTAGCAAACCTTCCCGCTAGGATGTTGGTCCCCCTCCAGTTTAGGTGTAACCCGGCCCTTTTACACAGGTCACCCTTGCCCCAGAAGAGATCCCAATTATCCAGAAATCCGAATCCCTGCCTCCTGCACCAACTCCTCAGCCACACATTCATTTCCCCTATCTTCCTATTCTTATCTTCACATGCATGAAGTACTGGAAGCAATCCTGAGATCATTACCCTGCAGACCCTGCTTTTCAGGCTTCTACCCAATTACGTAAATTCTTGTTGGAGAGCCTCCTTCCTCTTCTGACCTATATAATTTGTGCCAACATGCACAACAACCTCCGGCTGCTCCCCCTCACTCTTGAGGATGCTGTGCAGCCGCTCCGAGATATCCTGGGCCCTGGCACCAGGGAGGCGACACACCATCCTGGAGTCTCGCCTGCTGTCGCAAAATCTCCTGTGTGCATCTCTGATGATGGAGTCTCCCACCACTATGACTCGGCATGACTCTTCCCCCATTGATCCTCGGTACCAGGCTTACCTGTTTTCAGTAGGTACAGCCAATGGGGTCTCCTGAACTCCATGTTTACTCCTCTTTCTCACAGTCACCCACCTTCGCTCTTCCTGTATCCTTGGTGTGACAATCTCACTGACGGCCCAGGAAACTCTTGTTTTCCCAGATGACCCTGAGGTCATCCAACTGCTGCTCCAGTTCCCCAACACGTTTATTCAGGAGCTGCACCTGAACACAATTTCTGCAGGTGTAGTTTCCAGAAACACCAGCAGTGTCCCTGACTTCCCACATCATACATGAAACACACTGTACCAACTTGCCTGCCATTACTTCAGTGGTTAAAAAAACCCCACAAAAATTTCGAATCAAGTGTAGCCTTCTCGCCAAAGACTTTTGAGCCAAAGACTCACACTTTACTCACCAAGGCACTTCACATCAACAAGACCGACCGCTCTGCTACAGCTGCACTTCTTTATCTGTTACCTAATTAACCACTTCAGGGCTAATTTTTAAATTACTCGAACCTGGGCCTTTAGCGCTCTTTTAAATCTTCTTTCCGTCCGACTCATCTACTTCCAGCCAATACTTGCTCTTGCTCCTTCTGGCTGCTGCTTCTCCCCGACCTTCATGGTAAACACTTGAACCGGGCCTTTGGTTCATGCTCAAATGTCAAAGACTTACCATTAATTCATAATAATGGTATTAGATGTGGAGTATAAAATACAATAAATCAAACTATATAAAAATTTGACAAGATATTGGTCAGAGAAAAGATTTTTTCACCTTTTAAATATAGTTGAGCTTTCTGTATTGTTCATGTTTATCATCAGAGTCTTTATGGAAAGCCTAGTGTCTCTTCATTACAGAGAAATAAATCTCATTAAATATGCTTTAAAACAATTTTGCAATCAGAATTAAAGTATTCTATTTAGAAACTTTTCTTTAGCGCATCAGACTGCTTTAATTCCCTCCAGAATGTGTTATTCCCAGGGGCAAAGTGAAGAAAGCAAATTAAATAAAAATGCAATGGAAGTAATTTTAATTGTTTTAAAAATTCCATTGCTTTTTGAAAACAAGAAAAAAAGCCATTAGTTGATCTGAAAGAAACAAATAAACCAAATTTAATGAACAGACTTTGAAATTACACTGGAGGTTATAAACCACGCTTCTGCAATTTCTCAGCACAAACTCAGTGCAAAGCTTTTAACTATTAAACACAAATAGGTTAAAAAAAAAAAAAGCATTCCACTTGAATGCTAAGTAGAGAGAAAAATAATGGGTTTTATTCTGTGGATCTATGAGAGGTATATGAAGATTGAAAAATATATATTATTGGATTTCAACCATCCTAATAGGAATTCAGGGCACCCCAGTGGTTTAGAATCTGAATCAGTAAATGTATTATAGGATTGCTTCATGACCTGGTGTGGCAAGGAAGCCAAGAGAACCAGCTCACTTTTCAATCAGGTAGTAATAAATGCAACAGAATTCAAAGCACTTTTGGGCCAGAGCACACGCAATGAGACTGTATTTGATTGCCGAGGATTTAATAGTATCAGAGACCAATATGCAAGTATTGTATATAATTTTTCAGAAATTAAATTTACGAGAACGTGGCAAGAGCTGGTACAATTTCATTGAGGATTGTTTAATATTTCATAAATGGAATTCACATTGAATGCATTTAAAGGCATATTTATTAATGCGCAAATTAATTGTAAAGGGTTAGAATACAGAGATTATAATAATAATATAATAATAATTTTATTTATAGAGCACTTTAAAAACAAACATAGCTGCATCAAAGTGCTGTACATCACTAATCATTGACAAAAAAGTTAATACACACCAAAAATAACAATCAAAAGAAATAATAGGAAAAGACAAGTAAAATAAAGAAACATCAAAAACACCACAAACAGAAGCAAAGCCTCAGGCATGGTCAAAAGCCAGGGAGTACAAATGTGTTTTAACACTGGATTTGAAGATGGACAGTGAGGGGGCCTGATTAAACAAAAGTATTCCACTAACAGAGCAAGTTTTAAAAAAGACTGCTGGGAGAAAGGCAACTAAATGAAGCTGGATACCACTGAAACATGTTAGAGGCTAGCCAGAGGAAAATGCTGGCTATGTTCGATTGCCCTTGAAAATAAGTTCAGGTATCATGCTGTGCATCACTTTTGAATCAGAAACAGGTGAATCGACACACCGTGTCCGTGCTGGCCATCAAGTACCCACCTATACTCGTCATATGTCAAATCATTCGCTCCCTAGCAATCTATACCTTGATCGTTCAAGTACTCATCTAGATACCTCTTAAATAGTATGAGGATACCTGCCTCAGTTCGTGCTCGCCCGCCCAGAGTGGAAGGAGTGGGACGGAGGGCTGGTAAGCAGACCCGTTGCGGGGGGAGTGCAGTGCATCGATGTTGAAGAGGGCTGCTGGAGGCCCGCAGCAGCCTGGGGCCGAGTACATGGACTGGATGAAGCCTACAGCGGTGGAACAGCGGTGGAAGACACCAACAGCTATGCTTGACCTGCCTGGGACCTTGAACAATGAATGGCGCCAAGCATGGCGGTGCTGGCATTATATGCAAAATGAATTTCACTATGTGATGTTTTATTGCATTTGCGGCTATCAATATACATTGAACCAAGGTGTTTCAGGATCCAGCTGACTTCTGGATAAAGAAAATCTTCCTAAGATCTTCCTCTGAACATCATACCCATAAGCTCTGGTTATCGACACCTCTGCCAAGGGGAATGTTTCTCATTATTTATACCCCTCAAAAATGTCAAAAATGGAATTCACTCAGGATAAACGTGAGGTTTGGGGGAAGGCAGGGAATACCGAAGGAGTAATGAATGGAGCTAGGTGTTCATGAAGTGGTGGTGCTGCCTTAGCAGCTGCGGCTCGCCTGCAGTCCGTCTGTTTGTTCCTTTTTTTGTTGTTTTTCTTGTCCTGTTATGGTTAGTTGATTTTAGTTATTGGGTTGTGTATGTGTGGGAGAAACTTGTTTTAGTCTCTACCTTCGGGGGGTGCGGCCTTTCTTGTCGTATCCCCCGTCTCCATCTCCGTCTGCGCTGAGGCCTAATGGCGGAACTGGTGGCCTCCAACTGGGACCGACCTCGAGGCTCCAGAGGCAGAGCCAGCCAGGACTTACCAGCGCAAGGCTAGCCGACTTCGGGGCTGAGGTGGCGTTCCGGTGGCAGCAGCCCGACTCGGGGCTGAGGCGGTGTTCCGGCGGCAGCGGCCCGACTCGGGGCTGAGGCGGTGTTCCGGCGGTGGCGACCTGACTTCGGAGGTTCAGCCGCAAGCTCGTCGGGAGCTCGCAGGTCACAGGTTGGTGACCTGTTTTTCCGGAGCTCCCGTGGCAACAGCTTCGTCCGCTGGACTGGAAGGCGGCAGCTTCGACCACCCCGGGCCGCGGAGTTTGAACCGGCCCGTTCGTGGTGCATAGTTGAGCCACGGGACTTACTTAGCATCACCCGGTGTGGTCACAACATCGGAGGCCTGGATCGCCTCAGCGCAGAGGGAGAACAAGGAGGGAAGAGCCAAAGACTTTAAGACTTTTGCCTTCCATCACAGTGAGGAGGTGCCTGGTGAAATCACTGTAGTGGATGTTAAATTTGTGTTTATTGTGTGTTTTGTTATTTTTTTATATGTATGACTGCAAAGCAACAAAATTTTGTTCAGCCTGAAAGGTCTGAATGACAATAAAGGATACTTGACGACTTGACTTGCTCACAGATCCCTGAAGGTGGCAGTGCAGGTAGACAAGGTGCTGAGGGCACTTGAGATACTTATGTTTATCTATTGAGGAATAGAAGATAATAAAGAACAGTGTGGTCATGTTAAACTCTACACAACTCTAGCTTGACAATAGCTGCAGTACTGTGTGTAGATGTGTTTAAACATTGCAGATAAGATGTGATAATAGTAGACAGCCTACAGAGATTTACTTAGCTTTGCTAGGGATGGATAATAATAATTATGGGGAGTGATTGTCAAGGTTAGGAGTGTTTCCTTATAAAGTAAATGGATGGGAAATTTAATTGAATGCATAAAATGTATGAAAAATCGAGATGGGGTGAACAGGGAGGATATATTTGCCTTGCAGAGTGGTCAATATGTTGGCACATAGATTTAAATGGGAGAAGGATGAGTGGGTGTTGAAAATATATATTTGCACTTAATTAGTGGTAATCTGGTGCTCATTGTCAAAACTGTGCAAGTAAAAAAACTTATTATGTTTAAAAGATATCTAGATCAGCGATTGAAGAATTACTCGACCAGACTCTCAACCAGATACTATTGGCTCCATTTCCAGCAATATGGACATTCCGGGCCACGCAACTTACTTCTGTTCAGTATAATTCTACAAGGGTTAGATATAGCTCTTGCAGGCTGACGGAATCAAGGGATACGGGGAGAAAGCACAACGGGGTACTGATTTTGGATGATCAGCCATGATCATATTGATTTGCGGTGCTGGCTCGAAAGGCCGAATGGAGGTTAATTGGCCTCTTTAAATTGCTACGTGTGTGTAAGCAGTGGATGAGAAAATGGGATAACATAGAACTAGTATGAATGGATGATTTATGGTCAGTGTGTACTTGATGGGCTGTAGGACCTGTTTTCATGCTGTATCTCTAAATGCCACAAGTCACTCTATATATCAGCAGAAGGGGAAAGATCCAACAGAACAATTATTTGTGAACTTTTTGACAGACTTTGTTGTTGATCGTGTAATTAAAATGGCTGAAAGAGAGGTGACGTTCGATGCATTAAAGGCTATAATTGATAAGAATTAAAAATCATGTCTGTGCAGGTTTAGGAAGTATCTCTGCAGAGAAGGAATTGGTGAGATCACTCTGAAGAATGGTCTTGACCCGAAACATCACCCAATCCTTCTCTCCAGAGGTGCTGCCTGTCCCGCTGAGTTACTCCAACATTTTGTGTCTATCTTCAGTTTAAACCAGCATCTGCAGTTCCTTCCTACAGGTTTAGGCAGCATTGGCATATTGGCTATTCAGTGAGGAAGGGATGGGAGAAGACCATTCATAGATTGGAACCCTAGGCCTGTAGTTTTAGTTCATACTGAACTGAAGAAAGGAGATGAGGAGGAATTTCTTTGGTTGGAGGGTAGTGAATCTGTGGAATTCATTGCCGCAGACAGCTGTGGAGGCCAGGTTAATCGATATTTTTAAGGTGGAGATTGACAGATTCTTGTTTAGTAAAACTGTCGAGGTTATGGGTCGAAGGCATCAGAATTGGGTTGAGAGGGAAAGATACTGTAGATCAGCCATGATTGAATGGTGGAGTAAACCTGTGGGGCTGAATGGCCTAATTCTGCTCTTAGAACTTGTGAACTAATCAGCTGAGAACTTGGATTCAGTAACTCAAAACCAATTATTTAAAACCACAGATGTTTTTGGAACTATCAAAGATACCCAATCTGGGTGAAGAGGCAAGCAATTATGCAAACTGAATGTTGAAATGACTTGTGAAATTAGTACAGGCAATGCATATCCTGTGTGGGACATTATGTAATCTAAAGCTCCACAATCATTTGCAGATATGAAAATAAATCTGGTACGACAGCTGGGAAATTTACATTCAATTAATTAGAGAAAAGAAAAAGTTGTTAAAAAGTAACCATGAAGCAACCAAATTAATGTCAAAATTTATCTGGTTCACTCGGGAATCAAATCTACCATCTCACCTGATCTGGCATAACTGTGGCTCTGAACCCACAGTAAAGTGATTAACTCTTAACTGGCTTCCAAAATGATGGAACAGATAATTTAGATACAAAATGTTGGGGTAACTCAGCCGGAATGGCAGCATCTCTGGAGAGAAGGAATGGGTGACATCTTGGGTAGAGACCCTTCTTCAGACTTGACTCGGTCTTGACCCGAAACGTCACCCATTTATTCTCTCCAGAGATGCTGCCTGTCCCGCTGAGTAAAGGGCCTGTCCCATGAGCATGCAACTCCATGCGGCAAGCGCGACCTAATGTGGTCGTTTGAGCCATACGGCGTCGCGGGGCCGGTCCCATTTGGATCGCTGGAGCCGTATGGAATTGTGCGGAGCTGGTCCCGACATCGCTTGGGGCTCCGAAAAACTGACCGTGTTCAAAAATTCCGCGCGGCAACGGCCTGCCGGCCCGCAGCCGCCTTGACACCGTACGCACCTCCTCGACAAGCATACGCAGCGTCTTGACGCCGGGCGCAGCATCTAGATGCCGTACATCACGCGCAAACTTCCCGCGGACTTCGCTCGAACTTCACATTACACACTCGGCCGCCGCGCGGCACCTGCTACCGGTTTGGTCGCACACGCCGCAAGCAGGCACATGCTGGTGGGACCGGCCCAGTACGGGGATCACTCGACCTCCGCGCGACCCCCGCGCAGCCCCCGCTTCCGGTTTGGGTGCGCTTTCCGCATGCTCGTGGGACAGGCCCTTTACTCCAGCATTTTGTGTCTATCTTCGGTGTAAACCAACATCTGTAATCCCTTCCTAACAGATAATTTAATTGTTCTAATCATGATAAAAAAAAACTTGAAAATAAAGCCAGTGTAGTGGCCTGGTCAAGGTCAGGAAAAGGCCAGACGCCAGGCGGATTCAAGAGAAGCTTTTTATTCCAACTGTCAGAGTACACACCACAACACCCTCGAGAGAACCCCTGACAGCGTCGTCGGGAAACCCCGTGGCAGACCAACGCCCCTGTCCCTCAATCGGCGAGGGGGATGATCCAAGGAGTGGCCTACCCCCCAGGGACCACCACAGGACCCCCCCCCACAAGTACCCGAGGTACGAAACGGACAGGAGGGCGTACACGGCGGCCTGCCCGGGTGCACACAATGCCCGGCCCCGGAACAGGCGACTGATCAACAAGTGCGGGGTATGAAGTAGCCAGAGGAGGAGGTACCCTAGACAGAGGTCGCCCCCGCTTATGGGGCCGCGCTACCAGCGCCAACTGATCAATATCAATATGTGCTGGCTTCAACCGCGCAACTGAAACAGTCTCACGCCGACCCCCCACGTCCAGGACGAATGTCGACGAGCCCTGTTCCAAGACCCGAAAGGGACCTTCGTACGGCCGCTGTAGAGGTGTCTGATGTGCATCCCTGCGCAGAAAAACAAACTGGCAGTCCTCCAGTGCAGAGGGAACTTGCGGATGGAAGGACCCATGACGAGACGTGGGCACCGGCGCCAGCTTGCCCACCGTCTGCCGAAGACGTTGCAGAGCTTCTGAAGGCTGCTCCACCTGGCCACGTGCCGGCGGGATGAACTCCCCAGGCACCGTTAACGGAGACCCATACACCAATTCAGCGGAGGAGGAGGCCAAGTCCTCCTTGGGTGCGGTGCGTATCCCCAGCAAAACCCACGGTAGAGCATCTACCCAGTCTGGGTCAGTGAGCCGCGCCCTCAGGGCACCCTTAAGCTGTCGGTGAAACCGTTCCACTAGGCCGTTCGACTGTGGGTGGTACGCTGTCGTGTGGTGCAGATGAACACCCAGGAGGCGTGCCATGGCCGACCACAGCTCTGACGTGAATTGAGGCCCCCGGTCAGAAGTTATGTCCAGTGGAACCCCGAACCGGGCGATCCAGTGCGCCAACAATGCTCGAGCACAGGTAGTAGTGGTGGAATTCTGTAGCGGAATGGCTTCAGGCCACCGCGTGAAGCGGTCCACAACGGTGAATAGATATGTCATGCCCTGGGACGACGGCAGCGGCCCCACGATGTCCACGTGAATGTGGTTGAAATGTTTCTGAGGAATGGGGAACTCCTGCAACGGCGCGTGCACATGTCGTTGCACCTTAGCGGTCTTGCACGGGATGCAAGTGTGCGCCCAATGTCCAACCTCCTTCTGCAGCCCATGCCACATAAAGCGGGAGGCTACCAGGGCCATGGTCGCCCTGACAGAGGGATGCGCAAGGCCATGGAGCACCACAAACACCCTGCGCCGCCAGGCGATGGGGACGATGGATCGCGGAACTCCAGAGGAGACATCGCACAGCAGCATGGTACCCCCAGGACCACAGACAATGTCCTCCAACTGCAGGCCCGAAACCGCCGTACGATAGGCGGCCATCTCCTCGTCGACAACCTGAGCGGCTGCCAGGGCGGAATAATTGATCCCCTCACCGACTTGGAGAACCGTGTGGACTGCAGGTCGCGATAAGGCATCGGCCACCCTGTTGAATTTGCCCTCAACGAACCGGATGGAGGTGGTGTACTCGGACACATACGCCAACTACCTCTGCTGTCGGGCAGACCATGGGTCTGATACCTTGGCGAACGCGAAGGTTAGCGGCTTGTGGTCCGTGAATGTCGTAAATGGTCTCCCCTCCAGAAAATAGCGGAAATGGCGTACGGCGAGATATAGGGCAAGGAGCTCACGGTCGAAGGCGCTGTAACGACGCTGAAGACCACTGAGATGCCTGCTGAAGAAGGCAAGTGGCCGCCTGCACCCCTCAATGAGCTGCTCTAAGACTGCCCCAATCGCAACCTCAGAAGCATCCACCATCAAGGCGGTTGTGGCATCCTCTCGTGAGTGGACGAGCATTGTGGCCTCAGCCAGTGCCTGCTTAGCCCTCTCGAATGCCGCTGTTGCTTCCATGGACCAATCAACCTCCCTGTGATGACCAGCAATCAGGTGGAAAAGCGGACGCATGATTGCAGCCGCTGACGGCAGGAAGCGGTGATAGAAGGTGACCATCCCCACGAATTCCTGCAGGCCCCTAACTGTGGTCGGACGGGGAAACCTGCGGATAGCGTCCACCCTGGTCGGCAGATGCACCACCCCTTGTGCAGTCATGCAGTGGTTGAGGAAGTCGATAGCCGTCACCCCGAAACGGCACTTGGATGCTTTGATAGCCAAACCGAAATTGCTGGGGCGCTGACACAGTTGATGGAGGTGGATGCAGTGCTCCTGTTGCAAGCGACTGGCCACCAGAATGTCGTCCACGTACACAAAGACAAAGTCCAATCCGAGGCACACGCAGTCCATAAGCTGCTGAAAGGCCTGCGCGGCGTTCTTCAACCCAAACGGCATCCGCACAAATTCGAATAGACCAAATGGTGTGATAATGGCCGTCTTCGGGATATCGGCGGGGCGGACCGGAATTTGATTGTACCCTCACACGGGTCCACCTTGGTGAATACGGATGCTCCAGCCAGATGGGCATTGAAGTCCTGAATGTGCGGGACCGGATACCTGTCGGCGACGGTCGCATCATTCAGGCGACGGTAATCCCCACACGGGCACCAGCCCCGTTCTTCTTAGGGACCATGTGGAGCGGGGAAGCCCATGGGCTATCGGAGGGACGCACGATGCCCATCTCCTCCATCTGGCGGAACTCCTCCCGAGCTAGACGGAGCATGTCTGGGGCGAGACAACGTGCCCGGGCGTACACATGCGGGCCAGTAGTGGGGATATAGTGCTCCACCCCATGCTTGGGGGTGGAGGAGCGGAAGTGGGGTTCGAGAATGCCGGGAAAATCTGCCAGAATGCGTGCGAAAGTTGCATCCACGGATGACAGGGGGCCACAGGATCACCAGTACTACAGGAAGACCGGCTCCAGAGGACAGAGTGCATCCAGCCGCCGCTGACATCCAGAGCATGAATGGCCGCCGGAAGTCGGCACATCCAGCGGCAGGGAAACGTCACAATGATGACCGGCCCTTTAGTTTCCCGAAACGAAACCTGGGTGGGAATAGCACAAAGCCTGGTGAGCAGTTTCCCCAGGATGTCGGTGATGGAATAGGCAGAACACTCACTTCCACACCATGTTGACGAGGAAACGTCCCCCACTGCGGCGATCTGGATGAACTTGCAGGTGAAAGGAGGCTGGTTTGAGTTTCCCGCGACCTCTGCTGGCATTGGTTCGAACTGCAGGTTAGCCTTGCTGGAAGGACGTGCCTGCTGTGGAATGCGCAACGGCCGCCGGATTTTGTCGCGGGGGCCGACCGGGAGCAGCAGAGAAGCGGTGGATAGCGGTCCCGACCTGTCTCCAAATGCCTCGGGAAGGATGTCCACTGCTTCAAGGTTGTGATGGTGAGAATTCCACAGCTCGTCGGCATGTTCACCCAGCGCCTGCATGTCGGTAAACGGATCCCTGGCGAGCTGCATGCGAATGTCGGGAAGCAGCTGCTGCAGGTAGGCATATTTAAACAGAAAGCACGGCTCATGGTCCCCCATTAGGGTGAGCATGTCTTCCAGGAGGGCAGACGGCCGGCGGTCACCCAGGCCGTCCATTCTGAAAATGCGAGCTGCCCGCTCGGCCTCACCCAGGCCAAACCTCCTGATGAGAAATTCTTTAAGGCCAGTATATTTATTTGTTACCGGGGGGGCCCTGAGGAAAGGCTTAACTCGCCTTGCAGTTAGTTGGTCAAGCGAGCCAACCACGTAATAGTACTTAGTCTCATCCTGCGTGATACCTCTCACAGCAAACTGTGCCTCTGCCTGCTGGAACCAGGTTTCGGGCTCTTCGGTCCACAGAGTTGGGAGCTTCAGCGCAACAGTGTTATTATCCATCATGATGCGTAATGAACGACGCGGGGTCACCAGTGTAGTGGCCTGGTCAAGGTCAGGAAAAGGCCAGACGCCAGGCGGATTCAAGAGAAGCTTTTTATTCCAACAGTCAGAGTACCCACCACAACACCCTCGAGAGAACCACTGACAGCGTCGTCGGGAAACCCCGTAGCAGAGGAGAGCACCCTTGACAGCGTCGTCGGGAAACCCCGTGGCAGACCAATGCCCCTGTCCCTCAATCGGCGAGGGGGATGATCCAAGGAGTGGCCTACCCCCCAGGACCGCCACACCAGATTGCTTTCCCAGCACTTGACCTATTTACAGTACCATATTCAGACACAACCAAGGCATCCATTTTTTAGACATTATCACTCCACAAATGTTGGCATAATTTGCAGATTGCCCTTCAAAATGCAACACGATAAACAAATGCGTAATTGAATTCCCTTCTGAGATTTAAGTTTTCCAGTGTAAATAATTAACTATATCTATGAAATTAAAATGCTGTTGAAAAATTAATGTGCATTAATAACTCGATTAAGCATGAATAAATGTAGTTTAATATTTATCAGGCAATTATGGTAAATTAACAGATTGGTTATTCAGCATTCTGCCAGGTGTTTGTGCTCATATTTGGTTCACTCTCCAGGAGTCATAATTTACAGTTTGATGCCAGATATATTACATTACTACTACCTTTTGCATCCATCCAGCTCTTACATAAACTTATTACTTCCCAAATTATTGGTTGGATTAATTTTTTTCACTGGGTGAGGATGACTATAAAGGAAAATGGAAGCCCTGCATTAATGAGAATTAGGAGGAATCATTGGATTCAGCCCTAATCCGTTTACCCATTTCCTATCTGAGCTCCTATCCAGTTGTGAATCTGTGGAACTCTCTGCCTTAGTAGGCAGTGGAGGCCGATTCTCTGGATGCTTTTAAGAAAGAGTTCGATAGTGCTCTTAAAGATAGCGGAGTCAAGGGATATGGGAAGAAGGCAGGAACGGGGTACTGATCAGCCATGATCACAGTGAACGGCGGAGCTGGCTTAAAGGGCCGAATGGCATACTCCTGCACCTATTGTCTATTGTCAAACAACTTTGTAAATGTTTTCTTTGTCTCTACTTCCACTACATCTTCTGGCGGCTTATTCCAAATATTTATCATACTCTGAGTGAGAAACCTAAACCTCACATTTCTCTCGTCTATCCTTAAATCTTAGTTTAGTTTAGTTTAGTTTAGAGATACAGCATGGAAATAGACCCCTCGGCCCAAGGAATCCATGCCAACTGCCAATCGTCTACTCATACTCGATCTGTGTGGTCCCACTTCTGTGTCCAATAGCGAACCTTTCATTTCTTTTTGGAGATACAACATGGAGCAAGCCTTTCGGCCTACTGAGAATGCGCTGACCAGCAATCAACCACACACTTGTTCTATCCTACACATTAGGACAATTTACAGAGGCCAATTAACCTATAAACCTACATGCATTTAAGATGTAGGAAGAAACTGGAGGAAACCCACGTTATCCCAGGGTGAACGCGCAAACACCACACAGACAGCACCTGAGAACAAGATCGAACCTGGTCTTCTAGCACTGTGAGGCAGCAGCTTTACCAGCCATGCCACCGTGCCATCCTCTTTTTTCTCATTGCACCTCTATCTCAACAATCTAGACTGTCCTGCCCATTGGAAGAAAGCTCCTGACTATCTATCCAATCCATGCCTCTCATAATTCTGCAAACCTTTTAGGTCACCCCCAGCCTCCTATGTTCCTTCGAGAATAAATCCAACCTCTGCAATCTCTTGTCATAACAAGATATTGTAGACTGAAGAGGCAGTTTTGTAAGGCAGGCAGCTGAGTTGAGCTGTTATGGTTTAGTGTTGGTGCTGGTTGTGAACAAATTTGTAAAATTGGAATGGAAAATAGAGCTCACAATGTAAGGAATATTATTTACTTTGGACAGTACACTAATTGCTAAGGTTAATTTACGCTGCACTCATCCATATATATGAAAATTCCTGTGATAGTTTCCAAACTCTCCCAAAATCACATCTTGAGACTTATTTTCCTTAATCCTTTCATTGTTCTAAACAGGTTTCACTGCAACTGAAAATTGCACTATCCCCATAACAGATGGATTTCACCGCGAAGGTTTGTAAACCCAAAGT
The DNA here is from genome assembly GCF_028641065.1 of Leucoraja erinaceus. Lineage (NCBI taxonomy): Eukaryota > Metazoa > Chordata > Chondrichthyes > Rajiformes > Rajidae > Leucoraja > Leucoraja erinaceus. The sequence continues at coordinate 31,898,294 of NC_073381.1, forward strand.
GTGATGATGATAACAATTACAACAGTATTTTGAAGATTATGATTGTTCTGATGATCTCTCATTTTTCGTGTGAAATTTGATATTCTTATCTAGTCAGAAATGATCATAAAGAAATGGAAAAGGTTTACATTTAACCAAATCCCAAAGTGCACTCCACAAATTAAATCTTCTTTATGTCCAGCACTGTTGTAATGTCGGGAAAGACAGCAACCAAATTGTGGCACATAGTTTTTCTACAAAATGCATTAATACATTCAGCAGATAATTTGTTACACAATGCTGACAAAGTGATGAATATTGGCTATCGGAAAAGGAAAATACTGCTAATCTATAAATTGCACAGGTGGAATTTTTACATCTATCAAACAGGTATCCAGGCTTTGATTTAAGTCATAGTCATACAGTACAAAAACAGGCCCTTCAACCCTACTTGCCCATGCCAACCAAGGTGCATTATCTACACTAGTCCCACCTGCCTGCGCTTGGCTCATCTATCTATAAATAACTAAAACTTGTTATCTTCCAGTTTGGCGTTCTTTCTATTTGCACAAAAACAGTTTGCGATAGCGCTGCGTTTTTCCACCAGTTCACCAGTGCACAGATCAATCTCTTCTCCTGCCAGTCGATGCCACGTGGATTAGTCTGTTCCACATGTCATTGCCCCTTCCTGCCCCATTGCATCTTTACTGGAGTGAGGGTGGCTGGCGGAGGTTTCCAACCCGACTTTCGGTGGGAACCGAAGCAGCTCAGCCCCAAGCAGCTCAGCCCCAAGCAGCTTGGCCCAAGCAGCCCAGCCCCAAGTGATGCCCACCTCTCCCCATGGCTCTTCCCCGTCTTTACTCCAAGCTCACTCCCCCCTCCCCCACAACCCCTCACTCAGCCACAAATCCCCCCCCACAAACCCCCCCCCCCATAATGCCCCACCCCCACAATCCCCCCACCCCTACAACCCCCACCCACAACCCCCCACCCCCACAACCACCACTCACCCCCAGAACCCCAGAACCCCCCTGCCCCCACACACCCCTCCCCTGCTCACACACCCTTCCCCCCCACAACCCCTCTGCCCACACCCCCCCCACCCACACACACACATCCCCCTCACACACACACACACATACCCTACCCCACACACCACCCTCCCCAACAACCACACACACCCCTCCCTCACACCCCCTCTCCCCATCCCACCCCCCCCCCCCACATCCCTCCTCCCACCACTCCCACACCCCTCCCGCCCATATACACACCTCCCCCCGGGGGCGGAGATACGATGCGGAAAAAAATCGTGCCTCTATCGAGGTAAGAGATTTTTTTAAAGTTTCTCTCAACCCTACCCTTCCACACCCCACAAAAAGACAAGTTAAAGAACACTAAAACAGACATTTAACACAGACTATAAAACAACAAAGAAGGAATGGACAGACATACTGTTGGCGAGGCAGCGATTGCTGGAGCCACACGGTGGATTTCCAGTCTTTAATAAGATCTAGATCTTGCTGTAAACCTACGTATCGTTCCTCACTATCAGCTATACCACCAATTTTGGTGTCATCATCAAATTTACTAACAATGTTAACTACATTGTATGTAACAAACAACAGTATACCCAGCATCGGCCCCTGTGCACACTATTGGTCACAGGTCTCTAATCTGAAAAACAACTTTCTTCAACCCCTCTTTGACTCTTTCCTCCAAGCCAATTTTAGATGCCAAAGTCAAAATCTTCTCCAGTCCTAAGGGACCGCCTGAGAGAAAGGGGAGGCCACAGAAAGATGGTTTATGGAACACAGAAAGTTTTTTTTAATGTGGCTGACTACAATTGGATATGCATTGCAAGAAGTCTCCAAGCAGTCTAAAGTTTCTCTTATTCTGATGTATCGTTCCCATATGAAAATATTCTGGACTGATTTTAAATGTACCAGCCTACAGTGGCTGAACTGGTTGGGTTCTTAATTGAAAATGCAATTTAGAGCTCTATGATATAATTATGCAAAAACTTTTTTACAAGTCTGTGGATGGAGATTATTAGCTGTGCACAGGCCAATATTTTAAAGGCAGTGGTGGGTGAAATAACCTTTACGAGAATTTTGTGCATGAAACAAGGGCACAAATGGATCAAATTATTCGGTTGCCATCCTTCTTGCTGTAAAGACCTTTATAGAAATTCCATATTATAACAATTTCTCAACTCAATCCTGACAAAATACTAAAACCTGACTAATCATATTATTCATTCGCAAGATAAAGCACGTTGAGATCTTCTATGAAATTGTTTGTATTTCTAAACAAGCCTAAAAATTAATCTTCAATTGATATATAATTTTCTGTTCCTTTCAGATATTTTTGAACTGGTCAGTTTGCATGTGTAGTTTCAACCAATAGCAATGATATCAACATTAAGGAATCAAAATAATAATAATTATCATACATAGTATTTAATTAGTTAAGAGTCAAGTGTGTTTTATTGCCATATGCTCTAGTCCCAAAAGGGAACAGTGAAATTCTTACCCAGTCAGTACCCGTGATGAACTGGGCCGTGTTTACACTTATTACATTCTTCTTTGCTCCTGGGCGTTCGAGTTGCTGAACCAGGCAGTTTTACAGGCACATAAGATGTGACAAAAATAACGATAAATATACAGTAAATTACAGTAAGCTGGACCACGGTTGTGCAAAAACGAAAGTATGGAGTACAATCTTAGTAGTGCAAAGTCTGTAATGGTTTCGTAAGGCTAAGCTGGTGGTGCAGTTGGTAGAGCTGCTACATCATAATGCCAGTGACCCGGACATGACTTTGGGTGCTGTCAGTGTGGAGCTTGGTTCTCCCTGTAACCGTGTGTTTGTAGGTTAATTGGCCATTGTAAATTGGCCTTGCTGTGTAGGGAGTGGATGAGAAAGTAGGAGCAACACATTTAAAAATTCTTAAGGGGTTGGACAGGCTTGATGCAGGAAGATTGTTCCCGATGTTCCCTATAGGGTTTTATTCTTTGGAGCGCAGAAGGTTAAGGGGGGAACTTGATAGAGGTCTTTAAAATGATGAGAGGGATAGACAGAGTTGACATGGATAAGCTTTTCCCACTGAGAGTAGGGAAACAAGGGGACATGACTTGAGAATTAAGGGACAGAAGTTTAGGGGTAACATGAGGGGGAACTTCTTTACTCAGAGAGTGGTGGCTGTGTGGAATGAGCTTCCAGTGAAGGTGGTGGAGGCAGGTTCATTTTTATCATTTAAAAATAAATTGGATAGTTATATGGACGGGAAAGGAATGGAGGGTTATGGTCTTAGCGCAGGTATATGGGACTAGGGGAGAATACGTGTTCGCAACGGACTAGAAGGGTCGAGATGGCCTGTTTCCATGCTGTAATTGTTATATGGTTATATGGTTATATGTTGGAGAAGTCCAGAACAAAGGGTCACAGTTTAAGGATAAGGGGGAAGTCTTTTAGGACCGAGATGAGAAAAACATTTTTCACACAGAGAGTGGTGAATCTGTGGAATTCTCTACCACAGAAGGTGGTTGAGGCCAGTTAATTGGCTATATATAAGAGGGAGTTAGATGTGGCCCTTGTGGCTAAAGGGATCAGGGGGTAAGGAGAGAAGGCAGGACCAGGATACTGAGTTGGATGATCAGCCATGATTATATTGAATGGCGGTGCAGGCTCAAAGGGCTGAATGGCCCACTCCTGCACCTATTTTCTATGTTTCTATGTTTCTATAACACAGAACTAATGTAAACAGGTGATCAATGGTCAACATGGAACCATGAGCTGACCAGTCTGTTTCCAGTATATTTCAATCAATCAAACCACTGTTGTTGATTAGTTGCGGTATTGTATCCAGTTGTGAACAACACATTTAAAAAGGACGTGTGGGCTTCAGAGATGATATAAATAAGATTTAATGGGGTGGTTAAAAGGATCAGACATTGCAGTTACATGAACAGATTGGAGACACTTGTATTGTCTATGATGTCGAAAAGATTACAAGGGGATTTAAAGAGGTATTTAAAATTATGAAGTGCTAAGATAGAGTAAATAAAGAAAAATGGCCTTGGTCAATCATTAGATGACAGAACAGTTAAAATGATTGATAAAAGAACTATAGACGAGACAAACTTTATTGCACAAAAAATGCTTATACTTTGGGATTCCCTATTTTATAAGTTAGTGGATGCAAAATTGAATCCTAACTTTACTAGGAAAACGGGTAAATGTTGGGCGGAGGAATCGGTTGGGGAAAGGCCAATGGAATAAGCAAATTGATCTGGTGACAAAGTCAACATTATGTGGGATTCATTCGGCCCGTCAAGTCTACTCTGCCATTCAATCATGGCTGATCTATCTCTTCCTCCTAACCCCATTCTCCTGCCTTCTCTTCTGTGATGTACATCTTTATGATGATTGAGGTAGATACATTGTGATATTTGATCATAAAATAATTTCAATGCTAGCACATTATGGATGGGGATTCTAATGAACATTTACCAATTTCCAGTTGAGGTATAGAACAATACGGTTGAAGTCAAATACCTAATGCTGATTTATTATTTGTCCTACAAAATATGCATGGGGTTCCTGTTCACTGAAACAGTAGATATTGATTGTTCACTTAATTGTTTACCCATAACAAAATATCATAATTAATAAGAAAAACTGAAAATCTATTATTTGGATTTAGAGTTTCGACAGTTCAGAGTTTAGTGAGATTCAATGTGGATAAAGGCACTTTCGCCCATGTAGTCTGCGCTGACCAGCAAACACCCTGGAATAATGTACTATCCTACACACTAGGGACCTAGTTCACATCATAGCAGGGGACTTTAATCACGTGGACTTAAAGGCAATGCTCCCCAAATTCTACCAGCATGTTAAATGTGTTACAAGAGGAGCTAACACACTGGACAGGGTCTACTCCAACATCAAGCTGGGCTACAGGGCTAAACCACTACCATACCTGGGCAAGTCTGACCATATGTCCCTGCTTTTAATTCCTGCATATGCCCCCCTCAGGAAAACTGCTCCTACCATCACAAAGACCATCACAACTTGGCCTGATGGTGCCTCTCAGCAGCTGCAGGACTGCTTCGACAAGACCAACTGGGATGTGTTTGAACACCAGGACCTGGAGGTGTTCACAGACAGTGAACTATGTTACATGAAAAACTGCATGGACACTGTCACAGTGGACAAACGCATCCGGGTCTACCCCAACCAGAAGCCCTGGATGACCCGGGAGATCCAGCGGCTGTTAAAAGAGAGGAACACCGCATTTAGGCTGGCGATAGGGCTTTATACAGCATGGCCCGAGCTAACCTGAAGAGAGGCATCAGAGAGGCCAAATCAAACTACAGGAGGAAGATAGAGGACCACCTGGACAGTAACAACAGCAGGCAGGTGTGGCAGGGGATCCAGTATCTCACCAACTACAAGACCAACCTTGGAGCTGCTGAAGGTGACGCCTCGTTGGCAGAGGAGCTGAACCTCTTCTTTGCTCGCTTTGAAGTGGAGCCACCAGAGACAGCCACATCACACCACATGGTCCACAGCAGCTTAACCCTCAAAATAGAGGAGCATGAGGTGAGGTGCACGCTGCGGGCCATCAATCCGAGGAAGGCTGCTGGACCCGACGGCGTCTCTGGACGCATGCTGAAGGACTGCGCCGACCAGCTGGCTGGAGTCTTTACGAGGATTTTCAACCAGTCTCTGGCCCAGTCCACTGTCCGACCCCGTCTGAAGTCCTCCACCATAGTCCCCTTGCCCAAAAAACCCCACATTTCCAGCCTCAACGACTAACGGCCAGTCGCACTCACACCAGTGGTGGTGAAGTTCTTTGAAACCCTGGTCCGGGGTCACATCACATCACTCCTGCCCCGAAGCTTTGACCCCCACCAGTTTGCGAATAGAGCGAACAGATCCACAGAGGACGCTGTAGCCACAGCTCTCCATGCTGCACTGTCCCACCTGGAGCAGCGGGGGAGCTACGTGTGGATGCCTTTGTGGACTACAGCTCTGCTTTTAACACCATCCTTCCCCACAAACTGGTGGACAAACTGGGGGACCTGGGACTTCCATACTCCACCTGCATGTGGATAAATAGCTTCCTGTCGGGTCGCAGCCAGAGAGTCAGAGTGGGCCATCACACATCCACGGCCCTCAGCCTCAGTACCGGCTCTCCACAGGGCTGCATGCTGAGCCCCTTGCTTTACACCATCTACACATATGACTGCACCCCCGCCCACCACAGTAACACCTTTGTCAAATTCGCGGATGACACCACGGTGGTGAGGCTCATCTCTGGAGGGGATGAGTACGCCTACCGGGATGAGGTGGAGCAGCTGACAGTGTGGTGTGGAGAGAATAACCTGCTCCTCAACACCTCAAAGACTAAGGAGCTCATAATAGACTACAGGAAGAAGAAAACGGACATTACGCCATTAATCATCAGAGGGGACTGTGTAGAGAGGGTGGCGGATTTCCGCTTCCTGGGAATCCACATTGAGGAGGACCGACATGGAGCATGAACACCTCTGCGCTGCTGAAAAAGGTCCAGCAGAGACTGCACTTCCTGAGGGTGCTCAGCAAGAACAACATCACCCAGAGACTGCTGCTGTCCTTTTATCGGTGCTCCATAGAGAGCATCCTAACATACTGTGTATGCATGTGGTAAGCGCTCCAGAGGGCTATTGACAACGCCCAGAAGATTGTCGGCTGCCCACTCCTCACCTTGGAGGACCTACACAGTTCCCACTGTCTCAAGAAATCCCAGAACATTATAAAGGACATTTCCCACCCCGGACACTTCCTGTTTGAACTGTTGCTGTCAGGCAGACGGTACAGATCAATGAAGACAAGGACAAACAGACTCAAAAACAGTTTTTATCCCACAGCAATAACTACACTTAATGTAGCCACCAAATGAGCGCAGGTGCGCTACATACTAAAGGGATTGTGAAATCGACAGAAGAATGTATGGTTGTGTGTTTATGCTTGGTTTATTCATGTTATTTATTTTAGTTGTTTTATTTCAGATATTTCTCTTTTACGTATCATTAGCTTTTAGATAATGTGTGAATTGTGCACTGACTGGTTGGCATTTTTAATTTTGTTGTACATGTTTACATGTTATAATGACAATAACGAACAATTTCAATTTCAAATTACAGAACCCAATTAACCTACAAACCTGCACATCTTTTGAATGTGAGAGAAAACTGGAGTACCCGGAGAAAACCCATGCGGTCATAGGGAGAATGTATAAACTCTGTACAGACAGCATTTGTTTCAGCCATAGTATGGAACTGCCATTCAAAGGAAACCACAAAATGCTGGAGGAACACAAAGGGCCAGGCAGTAACTGGGGAGTGAATGGACAGATGATGTTTTGGGTTAGGAGCCTTCATCACAAAATATGTTTTTATTCAGGAAGACTGACTACCAGCAACAGAGGAATTGAAGAGTGCAAATGGACTAACCAGAAGTCACCAAATATGAACTGCATGCAAAATATTGCATTGTTCTGGCCTCCTTGCATATAAAAGAACTTATTTGCATCATTAGCCTGATTTCCCATTCAAAGTGATCATGGCTGATCTGTATTACTACTCTATTTGTAGTCTTTAATATCCTTAATTTCATTTTCACAGCAGTGTCTAATATGTGCAGCACAGAATGATCATTCCAAGAAACTCACCTTTGGCACCAGTTACCAGTGTTGCTCTGAGGTTTTGCATTTTGGGATGAGTATCATGAGCCAAATTTGTATCAAGTATCCCTCAACCCCGAAAGTTATGTTGCCATCTTCCTAAGAGCCTTGCATGCAATGGGGAAGATGGTTGAGTATGAATGTGTTGTTACGATAATGTTAAACAGAATGTTGCAAGGCAGACAGGCAGCAAATACCATGACTGGGCAGAATGCAGAAGAGGAAAATCAAAGATCATCTTGATTGAATTTAATGAGATCAGCCACTCCTCATGAATAATACTGGCTAACATGGCATACTGTTTCAATGAAAACAAATGCAATTATAGCCACTATTATTATGATGTTATAACTAAGCATATTAAGTCATATCAATCCTTAATAAATGTTTGCTCAATCATCTATTTAGTTTAGTAAGTTAGAGATAAAACACTTCGGCCCACCGAGTCCACACTATCCTACACACACTAGGAATAATTTACATTTATAGCAAGCCAATTAACCTACAAACCTGTACAGCTTTGGAGTGTGGGAGGAAACATGAAGATCTCAAAGTAAACCCACGCAACTCACAGGGAGAACGTACAAACTCTGTACAGACGGCACCCGTAGTCAGGATCAAACCTGGGTCTCCGGCACTGTAAGACACAAATTTCCAAAGTTAGCTACCAGTTTATATTTTATGTTAAATGGAGCCAAGCTAAATCTTACTAGTGATCAGTCAATCAGTTTTATTAATCTAAGATCTGCAATCTAAGACTTGAAAAAGACAGGTTGGCAATGCTCGCGCGAGCATGTTGAAAAACATTTTCTTTCCTGGAGGTAGATTGATCTTTTGAAGCTTGTTTCTGACCAAACTCCATGGTCCTTTTTCACACCTCTCAGCACATCATCCAGCTTCATGAGATTCATGAGGTCAGTTCCACAATTAGGCCGACATCATCTAATTCTATCTCCACATCCTTGGTAGTCAGGCTGCTGGTGAGTCATGCCTTACTCCACCTCCGCATTGAGAAGATTGAATGGCTTTATTGTCATTGTGCAGTGTACAGTACAGAGACACCAAACTGCCGTTAGCATCTCCCCAGAAGAACGAACATAGAATAATTAGCATAAATATACGTACATACGGTCGTAGTAGTAGACTGGGGTCTGTTGGTTAGAAAGTCCAGTATCCAGTTGCAGAGGGAGGGGTCGATGCCCATATCCCTGAGTTTGGTGATCAGTTTTGAGGGTATAATGGTGTTGAATGCCGAGCTGTAATCGATGAACAGCATTCTTACATAGGTGTCTCTGTTGTCGAGGTGGGAGAGGGCGGAGTGAAGTGCCGTTGAGATGGCATCTTCCGTACTCTTCCACAAATCCCTGTGCTCCCTACCCTTCACTGGCCATTGTCAGCCGAATTAGACCATTTGCCTCCTCTGTAGTTTATTTAATTCTGTACTAAACGTTCAGATATTCTCCCTCACCCAGGGGCGGAAAATCCGGTGGGGGCAGGGGCGACACGTCCCCTCCATGTTTTGAGAGGTGAGGGACATCTCCCCCAAGTTTTTGTAATCCGGATTTTAAAACCCTGTGAAATCTCTGCTTTCCGCAAGACAATGGGGGTGGGACTGATGGTCGAGGGCGCCGATTGGACGAGAGAGACGTTGGTCAGCAGGCAATGGGGGCGGGGCATGATAATTCAGCGCGATGATTGGAGGAGGGAGGAGTGGGAGGGGGGGGTGGGACTGGGGATAGAGCACGATGATTGGAGGAGGGAGACATGATCATTCGCAGCCAGAATCAATCTCTGGCGCTGTCCTGTCCCCTCCCGAGTACCCCCCCCCCCCCCCCCCAGATGGCCAGAGAGGTTGGCAGCAAAGATCCTCCGCTATAGGTTCTTTGGTCGGGAATCAGACGGGCCAGGGCAAAAAAACAACACTAAACCCAGCTCAACTCTGCCTGATCCGCCAGGTAAGCCTACAGCCTTCCTGGACGTGGGAAATATGTCCAGCGCGGAGAAGCAGTGCTGGTATCCCGTCAGTCCAGACAGGGCTGTAGTTAACACCATGAGACAGGCAGAGTTGAGCTGCATTTAGCGATGGATTGAGCCTCCGAAGCCTCGCGCATGTGTCTGTGTGAGTGCGCGCATGCGTGAGTGGCCGCCAAAAAATAGTGTACCTCGGTCCTCTCCATGCTTTGATAGCGAGTTCCGCTCTTGCCCTCACCCTTCCCCTTTGTGCCTCAGACCTGACTGCTGCTAATGTTCCCCCCTCCCCCCAACAGTGTTCAAAATGTTATACTTGTTTAAAGAGGGAATGGCCATAAGGCAGCACAGCCGTGCAGGTAGTAGAGCTGCTGCCTCACAGTGCCAGAGAACTGGGTTAGATCTTCACCTCAGATGATGTCTGTGTGGAGTTTGCACATTTTTCTTGTGAGTGTGTGGGTTTCGTCCAGGTGCTCCGGTTTCCTCCCACATCTCAAAGACGTGCTGGGTTTAGGTTAATTGATCTAACATGTGCCTAAAGTGTAGGGAGAAAGTGGGATGACATAGAACTAGCGTGAATAGGTGACTGCTGGTCGGCAGAGACTCAGTTGTGCTGAAGGTCCTGTTTCTATGTTGTATCTCTAAACTCTAAAGGAAGGGGATTCCAGCACTTACTGCCTATTCCCTTTCACTTTGGGTACCCATCTACTTTCCACCTGTACCTTTCAGTGTGGCTACCTCACCATTATTTCTATCTATGATGCTCTTATACACCTGGATGATCCTGCGGTTGTCCAGCCACAGCCGTTCCCTCATGTGGTCAGTCAAGATGCACTTGCCACAGATGTAGTCCTCATCAGGGACACTGGAACAGCATAACACTGCTCTGACTTCTAGTGTCATAACACGACCACCAGAGGAACTTGTGAATAGAAAAGGACTCATCTTATTTTATATCAGCCTCCTCACCAAAACTTCACAAGCTAAACCATTTGTACTTCACCCTCAACAAATCGCTCAGCTCAAGAAACAGTACTTAGTGCATCAAAGCCACTAATTGCCTGAGAAACCCACAAACTCCAATTTAAGTCACATTAACACAGAATGACATTTTCACTTTCCTGTTTGACTTGAACCGACCAACACCAAATTAAGTAAATTATGCCAATAACAGAATCATGATGATCTTTTTGGACTGCCAGGAGGTCCAATTAGCAATGCCACCACATGTAATTGTAACTAGATTAGATGTTGACAGACTTTTGATTAGACTTTTGATTAGAAATTCTGTAGGATTATGTTCAAGCAGATGTTGTGGAATGTACCATCCATCGAAAATCACAGTGCTGCGGATTCTTTAATCTACTTTCTCACACAGGCTTCCCGATGGGCCGCAGCTGTGGATTAGGAACGCGGCCAGACGCCTTTATTGAGGCGCCGCCATCTGGATGCCTCACGTGAAGAATCCTGGGTCGGGGCCCGGCCGGGATTTCGCAGGTCGGGCGGAAGAGCTGGGCCTCGCGGGACTGAGTCCGGGTCGGCGGAGCGGCCGACGGAGACCACGGCTGGGACCCGGGTCGACGCCATGGAGGCGTGAAGTGGGGCATCGACAGTGGTGAGGCCTCGTGGCGGCAGTGGTGAAGCGGATGGGGGCTCGCGGCGGCGGCGATGCCTCTAGGTCGATGAGAGGGTGGAGGAGCCGTGAAGGAGTGGGAAGAACAATGGAGGGCCTGGTGTGTGGGGGTGTCATCACAGTGGGGGTAGATCAAAAGGAGGAGCTGACTAACTTGGTAACTTTGACAGCACTGTAGGTGGCCGCTATTTGTATACATTGGGTATGCAGCAAAGAATTTCACTGTGCCTAGTCACATATGACAATAAAATATTCCATTCCATTCCATTCCATTTCACATTCAATCTGTATTTTAGGCAGAAACATTGGATAATTTTCACTATGTGGGTAGAGTCACCAAGTCATTTAACACAAAAACAGACCCTTCAGCCCAAGATGTCCATGCCAACTAAGATGCTGCATCTAAACTCCCATTTGCTCACATTTGTCCCATAGCCCTCTAAATGTAGAAGAGAGTGAAAAACTGATGGCAATGGAATGGTTAGAAACTGCAGTTGATGAATCATAGAGTGCTACCAAAACACAATTTTCCTGATCAATTTACTATTCCTTGCTTTCTATGCTTTTAATGTATAAAGAAAGAAAGTATGAACAGAATCAACATGATTGTTGGCTGAAAGTAAATGTTATTTAAGATATCTGAAGAAGATACTTCTGAAAGTAATTTCCTTATTATACGAGACATTCAGCTGGGATAATCCATGGTTGATTTAGTAAAAAATTGATTTAAATCACTTGGAACTTTGAAGAAGACTTAAACAATTTTATTTTTCCTATATGTGAAACTAAATTAGTATCTCAAGTCTTACTGTTAAATCTGTGGAATTCATTGCCACAGACAGCTGCGGAGGACAAGACATAGGATATTTTTTGGAAGGAGATTGAGAGATTCTTGATTAGTAAAGATGTCAAGGGCTATGGAGAGAAGGCAGGAGATTGGGATTGAAGTGAGAAAGATAGATCATCCATGATTGCTGGCATATGCTCGATGTGCCGAATGGCCCAATTCTCCTCCTATGACATGAACTTACAAACTTCATAAATTCTCTACCTGTGACACAAACTCACAAACTGGTTATTGGCCAGCCATTAAATCTCTTGTTCGATCACAATTTAATACTGCCCTCACAATATTTTCACATGAATTGATGACAAACCTGATTATTGATGGCAGATGTCATGAAAAATAAATAATGCTACTTACGTGAATAAAACCTTTCCTTGGATTGAACCGGTCTTACTATGAACAATGAAGTGGCTTGTAGCTATTGTAAATAAGGTAACACTCGGTCTAGCAGGTTGGCTCACATTAATGCATGAAAATGATTGGCTCTTCATTAAATTAGATAAAACATGAAATGTATTGCGACATTCAGGATAGTTCCTGGGGAGGTACTCAAATGTGAATCTTAACATTTTACAATGATTTTTCTGTCACTCTTTCTGGTATAGAGTGAAATGAAAATGAAATATGACACTTTGATCTTCTCTGCCATTTATGATAGCTTTTGAAGCATGTGCAATCAATGCTTTCAATAATCCTGTATGTTTCTTTACTCCCACGTTTCATTTGTGATTCAAATGCTGACACTTATATTTCCCTTGGCAGAAATTTGTGGCTTGGGATACGAGCACTAAAGTTTAAACTGAGGAGATGTCATCTTTTGAACGTATTAAATTGTCTACTCTTTCAGTAAAAGAAGGTACAGTTCTGTACACTTTGCTTTTGGTGTGGACTCCTATATATCGGCGCAAGCTGGGTGATTGTTTCGCCGAACACCTACGCTCAGTCTGCCTTGGCCCATGCGATCTCTGGGTTGCCAAACATTTTAACTCCCTTTCACTTTCCCGTGCTGATCATTCTATCCTGAGCCTCCTCCACGGTCTACCTTTGCAAATCAGAGGAACATCACCTCGCTTGGGCAGTTGACTACCCAGTGGTATAACCATATAACCATATAACAATTACAGTATCTTGGGCCTGCCTTCTCTCCTTACCCCCTGATCCCTCTAGCCACAAGGGCCACATCTAACTCCCTCTTAAATATAGCCAATGAACTGGCCTCAACCACCTTCTGTGGCAGAGAATTCCACAGATTCACCTCTCTCTGTGTGAAAAATGTTTTTCTCATCTCGGTCCTAAAAGACTTCCTCCTTATCCTTAAACTGTGACCCCTTGTTCTGGACTTCTCCAACATATAACCATATAACAATTACAGCACGGAAGCAGGCCATCTCGACCCTTCTAGTCCGTGCCGAACACGTATTATCCCCTAGTCCCATATACCTGCGCTCAGACCATAACCCTCCTTTCCTTTCCCGTCCATATAACTATCCAATTTATTTTTAAATGATAAAAACGAACCTGCCTCCACCACCTTCACTGGAAGCTCATTCCATACCGCTACCACTCTCTGAGTAAAGAAGTTCCCCCTCATGTTACCCCTAAACTTCTGTCCCTTAATTCTCAAGTCATGTCCCCTTGTTTGAATCTTCCCTACTCTCAGTGGGAAAAGCTTATCCACATCAACTCTGTCTATCCCTCTCATAATTTTAAAGACCTCTATCAAGTCCCCCCTTAACCTTCTGCGCTCCCAAGAATAAAGACCTAACTTGTTCAACCTTTCTCTTTAACTTAGTTGCTGAAACCCAGGCAACATTCTAGTAAATCTCTTCTGTACTCTCCCTATTTTGTTGACATCATTCCTATAATTTGGCGACCATAATTGTACACCATACTCCAGAATTGACCTCACCAATGTCTTATACAATTTTAACATTATATTCCAACTTCTATACTCAATGCTCTGATTTATAAAGGCCAGCACACCAAACGCTTTCTTTACCACCCTATCTACAGGAGATTCTACCTTCAGGGAACTATGCACAGTATGAACGTTGACTCTTCTAATTTTGAGTAACCTCTGTATTCCCTTTATCTCCTCCCCTTCCACACCCTCGTTATCCTGCCAGTTCCACTGTTCACATCCTTATATCCCTTCATTGTGACCTCCTCCATGGCTCGACTTTTGCTTGGCCATTTGTTCTGAACCTTTTCATACCTCTAGTTTCACTCTCCCCTGACTCCCACTGCAGAAGGGTTTTGACCTGAAACATCAGCTATTCCTTATCTCCAGAGATGCTGCCTGACCCGCTGAGTTACTTCAGTATTTTGTGTCCAAAATTAGTAGCTTTGTTTCTTTTCTTAAGAATGGCCACGCATATTATACCTACTTTTTTAATGTATCTAAAGAAAAAATAAATACAATTTTCATGACTCTTCTAAGGTTCTCAAAAAATGTATCTTGCCCATATAATTGTCAAATGAAGAAGTATTCTTTCATCCAAAGACGGATGGAAATATCGAACTCTCTCTTCTGAGGCTATGAGTGGTTGTGGTATTTAATTGTTACTATGCAGACCAAGTGCAGACCCGTTGGGTCTGTTTCCCCAACGGTGTTTCGGCATCACGCTCACATTAAACATCCCCCAAACACACAGGTGGGGGGAGGGGGGTGAGAGGGGAGGGAGGGGAGAGGAGGAGGAGGAAACAGGACAGATTTGGGAGGGAAAGGAGAGCGGGGGGGGGGGGTGAGAGAGGGGGATGGGGAGAGAGATGTGGGGGAGGGGGTGGATGGGGAGGGAGGGGAGGAGGGAGGGAGGGTGAGAGGGGAGGAGGGAGAGAGGGGGAAGAGTGGTGAGGGAGAGTGGAGGGGGAAGGGGGAGAGGTGGAAGAGAGGGGGGGGAGGAGGAACTCCAGTGAATACAAGCCTAGTCTTTTCATCTTTCCTCATATGACAGTCTCGTCATCTCAGGGATCAATCTCGTGAACCTACAACGTGCACTGCATCAATCACAAGGACGTCATTCCTCAAATTAGGAGACAAAAACAGGACCCAGGGTCAGGATCAAACATAGAAACATAGAAAATAGATGCAGGAATAGGCCAGGAGTAGAAGTAGGGGGTGAGAGAAGGGGATGGGGAGAGAGATGTGGGGGGGGGGGGGGGGGGGGGGTGGGAGGGAGGGAGGGGGGGGGGGGGGGGGGGGGGGAGAGGGGGGGGGGGAGGGGGGAAAGAGTGGGGGAGGGAGGGGGAGTGGGAGAAGAGTGGGGGGAGAGAGTGGAAGAGTGGGGAGGGAGGAGGAGAGGGGTAGGGGGAGAGTGATGGAAGAGGGGTAGGAGAAGGGGGCGGGTGGAGAGAGGGAAGGGGTGGGGTAGAGAGGGAAGGGGTGTGGGGAGAGAGGGATGGGTGGGTGAGGGAGAGGGGTGAGGAGAGGGAAACATATAAACATAGAAATTAAGTGCAGGAGTAGGCCATTCAGCCCTTCGAGCCTGCACCACCATTCAATATGATCATGGCTGATCATCCAACTCAGTATCCTGTACCTGCCTTCTCTCCATACCCCCTTTTGGCCACAAGGGTCACATCTTAAATATAGCCAATGAACTGGCCTCAACTACCTTCTGTGCCAGTGAAATCCAGAGATTCACCACTCTCTGTGTGAAAAATGTTTTTCTCATCTCGGTCCTAAAAGATTTACCCCTTATCCTTAAACTGGTTCTGCTTCTATGGGTGAGAAGCCAGTTTATTTATGAAATATTGGGGGGGGGGGGGGGGGGGGGAAGGATTTGATTGATAATGTGTACAGGTGATAATGTGAAAGGCGGCCGGCAGCCGGACGGATGGACGGCGGACGCCGGCAGGCACACAGTTTTATATAATAAAATAGAAGATAGACAGATAGATAGATAGATAGATAGATAGATAGATAGATAGATAGATAGATAGATAGATAGATAGATAGATAGTTGTTTTACACAGTTGGATGGAGAACAATGATGGGAAAGGAAGGAAAGACCGATTAGTTATGATCTCAATGAATGATGAATAGACTCCAGAGGTGAATGGCCTCTTCTGACATTGTGTAAACTCGTTGACAGACCTATTTGCACACTGGAGCAGTAACACCATTAAGACAACCTGTTTTGGGGTGAAATGGTGGCTTGAACAAGAGAGATCTCCTCACAGAGTGCAATTAGTGTCACCACAACTCAACAGAAAAGGCAGGAAGATATTCAATTTGGCATTGCATTTATATATAACCAATTCCAAAACATAGCATTCCCTCACAATGCATTGCATTGTTACTTTATATATTTTCAGTCAACTATGAAATTGAAATCCAAGCTAACAGGAGTATTTTTAAATGTACCAGCATGACACTCTCCTGCAATAGATGAAAGGTTGTTTGACATCTTGCAGATGGAAGTTGACAAGATAAAATTTGTCAGTCAATGTGGCTTGGCAGTGGTAGAATGCAAATGGAAAGTTATAAAAGCATACAAATAAGAGTCAGTCCATCATTCTAAACTCACCAGCAGTTGCTTTTCGTTGCCAAGGTCACTGTGATTTAATGCAAAGTATAAAATAATTAGAAATGTGAAATCAATGAGAAACCATTGTGTGAAGAATTACTACATCAGTATGATCATTGACATTAAAAACACATTCGTGCAGTGGCATGATAAATAAACTCGCACAGTGACATCATGGATGAATATATGCAGGTTTCTTCTGCTTGACATTTGGGGTAAAATTTCACAAATACCGTAGTTTTATTCAAAATGTCAAACTAGGGATTTTCTTTGAATATATTTACAACCTCAATAGATATTTTTAAATAGTTTTTCTTTATTAATTGGGAGATCCCAATATTTCCATGGGATTGGCTGTAAACTCAAAGAGACCAAGACCGCAACATGACCATGGGAACATCAGGCAAGATCTTGAATTGCCTCCTCCTTAAGGAAAAAAGCCCAATAAACCTAAATAGATACATAGAAAATAGGTGCAGGAGTAGGCCATTCGGCCCTTCAAGCCTGCACCGCCATTCAATATGATCATGGCTGATCATCCAACTCAGTGTCCCGTACCTGCCTTCTCTCCATACCCCCTGATACCTTTAGCCACAAGGGCCACACCTAACTCCCTCTTAAATATAGCCAATGAACTGGCGCCAACTACCTTCTGTGGCAGAGAGTTCCAGAGATTCACCACTCTCTGTGTGAAAAATGTTTTTCTCATCTCGGTTTTAAAGGATTTCCCCTCTATCCTTAAGCTGTGACCCCTTGTCCTGGACTTCCCCAACATCGGAATCAATCTTCCTGCATCTAGCCTGTCCAACCCCTTAAGAATTTTGTAAGTAAATATCCCCATGTTATCAAAAGCATAGAGCGAGAGAATTTGCAAGTCTCAAATTTCAGTGGCATTTTTCCCCCTTAACGACAAACAAATGTGATGCCAGAATGAATCCAGAATCGAGACATAATAGAGAAATACTGAGCATTATCTCGGAAAGTTACCACATTGCCTGAAGACAGTTGAAGCTGGAGCCAGGACTTGATTGAAACACTTGTTAAACGTAAAAATAAGTTATTCTGCTAACATTATGGGTAGGTGCTTGGAATTCTGACAACATTTCTCATTACCTTTAGAATGTTATGTTGGTTGTAATAATTTGTATTAATTTCCGTATTAAACTTAATGTGTTTATCTTTTCCTTTGAGCCATTGCTCAACTCTTTGAAACTCCCAGAGAGCATTACTGACAATAGTGACATGAGGGATTTCAGACACTAATTGGGCCTGAATGCATGCCACAACATAGCACAGAATTACAATCCTCATATTCAAGGTTCAAAGTAATTATATCTAATTAAAAATTTGTACAATTTAATCTAAATTTAAAACAGAACAGGTGATTACATTTTGAATTAATTTTGGAAAAGCTCACTTCAAAGATGAGCACATTTCCTCACATATTCAGATTATGCATGAATAAGGAAAATTCTTACCACTATCCTTGTCAAGGTCTAATCTTTGTCTGGATGAAACAGAGCAACGCATATACATTAACTGAAGAGGTACAACTGCTGCTCTTTTTTTGAAGCACCAGATTTACAACTGTGCTGCATTAAAAAAAAACCTTAACACAATTCCACCAAAAGAAATGATTAACAGCAACAAGCATAACATCTTGACAATAAACGGCGATGATGCTGAGTCGTTGATTACGTTTCCTTCATGCATAAAGATGCTTTATTTGCCTGGTCAGTAAAATCATGATATGATGATTCATTGGAGCTAATTTCATACCTAACTTTTATGCATTTGATTAATCCTGCACTCTGCAATTGGACAATTACTTCTTAACGATGGTAATAAATCATAGGTGAAATGATTTCTGGGCATGACAATGGAGCTGTCCTCACACATAATCAACTCCAACAACTCCACAAAATGTTTCTCATCAGTACATGGTGGAAACTTTGGCAGTTCGTCTCCTGTTTGGTGCTGTGCTTGAGGCAGGATTGAACTACAGAGGGTAACTGAATAGGATCAATTTAAACCTCATGAGTCAATGTCAAAGTTCCGTATGAGCAACAGGAATACCAATTTTATAATTTTCATTGAAATATATATATATATATATATATGGTTATACTGACACAAAAGGGTCTGAAGAAGGGCCCCGACACGAAACATCATCCATCCCTTTTCTCTAGAGATGCTGTCTGACCCGTTGAGTTACTCCAGCACTTTGTGTCCATCTTTGGTTATACTGACACATTGTTATTCACTTTATATATAGGCCTGATTGTATGAAGAAGCCTAGGTTCTGATAATATTGGGGAGAAAAAACTCACGATTGAGATTATGTAACTGGTTTGAGTCCTGAGAATAATAAATCCAAGCATGATGATATCGTCACAAGAGGCCACCTCAAACTGCTTGAAAGTTTACACTAGATGCACTGTGAAGGTCAATGGTAAGGCAGGATTATGTTTTTAAAATAGTTGCACCATGCACAGCTGGGAAACAGGACCTTCAGCCCATCTAGTAAGTAAGTAAATAAGTTTTATTTATATAGCACGTTTTAAGTCAACTTGCATTGACACCAAAGTGCTTTACATAAAATAGATAATAAGTTTCCATACAGACCATAGAAGAAGGTTAAAAAAAATAAAGAAAATGGACACAACACATTATAGAGTTCAACGCAAACGTCCCCCCACAGCAGAATCAAAAATTTCCACTGTGGGGAAAGGCACCAGAAAGTTAAGTCCTCTTCCTCTGTGAAACACCCGAGGTCAGGGCCCATTTGTGTGGCCTTGCAGCCAGTCCAATAATTTTCAGGGCCCTCTTGCCATGAAGATGGAACCTCCGGTGTTGCGTGAAACATTCCTCAGTGGCTTGGAAAGCCTGGAGCGGCTGCCTCCTCCCCGGAGACCGGGGCACTCGTAGCCCTCAGGCCACGCCGGTTGGAGCACCAACCCCGGCGAACTCGATCCCAGGCTCCGCGGCGCTCCAAATCCAAAAGATGTTGGGAGTCGGCGGCCACAGCACTCCGGAGCTTTCCGCACGGCGACCCGGTAAGGCATCGCCCGCTCCATGTTGGTATCCCAGCGCTGCGCCACCGCCGCTGAAGCTGTAGCCCCGGCCGGTTCCGACAAGAAACGCCGCTCCATTCTCGATGGTAGGCCGCGAGGACGGGGCAAAGAAGCAGCTCGGAGGGATGATGCCTCTCCGACCAGGTAGGGGACTAAGAAATAAAGTTTCCCCCTTCCCCACCCCCACCCACCACATAAAAGACCTCCAACTAGCATTTTTTGACGGGACTTAAAATAAAAAAAAAGGTGAAGAGACGGACTGCCGGCCATCTAGTCCATACCAATACTCAATTGCTCATTTGCACTAGGTCTATGTTATCCCACTTTCTCATCCACTCCCTAAACACTAGGAGGAATTTACAGAGGCCAATTAACATACAAACCCGTATGACGTTGGGATGTAGGGGGAAACCAGTGCATCCGGAGCAAACCCATGCAGTCACAAGGAGAATGTGCAAACTCCACAGAGACAGCACCCGAGGTTAGGATCGAACCTGAGCCTCCGGTGTTGCCAGGCAGCTGCTCTACCAACCATACTACTGTGCCACCTTAATCTTGGTGTTATAACAGGTGTTATAAACTGTCAAGGACAGTTAAACACAAGAAAAAAATAAGTGTAAAGAAAAAACAAATGCCAAACCAAGATCTGGGTACAGCATTTGGAGGACATCCTCTCCATTAGACAATGTTGGCAGGAAATATTAAAATATAATTTTCTACTGAAAAAAAGAAATAAATAGGGAGAAAGGATGAAAAATATGTTGATTGGTATGACCTAAATATAACATGTTTCTTTTCCATTTCTTACTTTTCGTGACAAAGATGAAATTGAACACCTTATTTCTTGCTCCAATTCATGTATCTTTTCCTTTAATATGGTAGACATCTGTAGGCAAACTTGTATATCGTCAAGAACTGTACACAATTCTTGAATGTATATAGTCAAGAAACTTTAAATAGTTACTTTTTCTGCTCATTCTTAATTCTCTGCATGTCCGGAGGTCAACGTCCTGCATTGTGCTCTTTTGTAACGACTTGCACCATGACTTTTTATTGAATCATTTTATTGAATTTTATGTTTTATATATTATCAATGTGTATTGCGCTTGCAGGCCTGTTATGCTGCTGCAAGTGAGAATCCCATTGTTCCATTGTCAGTACATATGACAATAAAGCACTCTTGACTCCTGACCTTTGGTTAAGCTTATGGATATGAACAATATAGTGTTTACTATATTGCTGGCAATCATAATATCTCATTCTGGTTACATATTCTTTCTTTCCTGTGGATATACTGAATGATGCTGTTGCACAGACTCAAATATTTAGAATCATTTCTGACAGTATCTGTCCACAGCACTTTCTGGTCAAAAGTTCTACCATACACATATGAATAGTCAGTTGATATGAATTGTACGCCAGCCTCCAGGTCAAAGTTTCAATGTCCTTTGCAGGAAAATAATGAAGTTGAGAGTGATAAGCTCTCAGACATGGAAAAACAGAATGGAGGTCAAAACATTGCAGTTACCGGGAAAGATGAAATAAAAATTTAAATTGTTGCGCTGGTGAGGCAGCATTTGGAAAGAGAAAGGCGCTATGTTTCAGGTCAAAGACCTTTCATCAGAAGTACAGAACCCGAATGAGCTGGCGTGAAGACTGAATGTTTCTGTACAGAGTTAAGTGCGAGACACTTTCCCAGTGAACACAGAGAATACGAGAATTGACTGTCACAAAAAAATGTGTGACAAAAGAGGAATTCAATCCAGAATGAGAAAGATTAGCAAATACAGCCGGAGGTCGTGCAAAGCAAAAGTAATTGTGTGACCCGTGAAGGTTAAAAATCATAATAGGGAAAGAGAGACTTCAGACTCAGTTTGTTGGATACAAAGTTAATCCATTGGAGTCAGGCTGAAAGCAAAAAAAAATAAAATCTAATAAATCTTAAGGGCAGAAATGAAAATTATAACTAATAAGACAATGAGGCAGTTATGGAGTGAGGAAGAACTCAGTGAAAAATAATTGAACAAAGAATAATTTTTTTCGTTTTTAAATGGTTTAAATAAATAGTTAATAAAGCAGTGGTTTATCTTTTTTAAATTGCATCTGGAAATTGCTAATGAGGCCAGTATTTATTGGCAATTCTCAATGGTGAGTCAACTTTGAGTTGCTGCAGAGGGAAGATGTGTCAGGTATAATATAATTGTACCTTTACCACCACACTCTGATATTCTGTCCTCCAGTAATCAGACATCCTTCCACCAAACTTCAACCACCTTATTTGCCTCGACTGCTGCCTTCAGGGATCCCAGGATTTATACCAATGGCCCTGTGTTCCTCTGTACTTCCTCGGGTCTATTTCTTTTAATATATATCTTATCCTAGATTATAACATCATAAGATTATGTGATAGGAGCAGAATTAGGCCATTCGACCCATCAGGTCTACTCCACCATTCAATCATGGCTGATCTATCTCTCTTTCCTAATCCCATTCTCCTGCCTTCTCCCCATAACCTCTGACACCCATACTAATCAAGAATCTATCTATCTCTGCCTTATATATATCAACTGACTTGCCTCCAGAAGCAAGTCTTTCTAGTAACAAGAACCTGCAGAAGCTATTTTACAAGGGACACAAAGTGCTGGAATGACTCAGTGGGTCAGGCAACATCCTGGATATCCATGGTATCCATGGATACATGACGTTTCAAGTAGGGAACCTTTTTCAGGCTGATAGTATAGGGTGGTGGAAGAAAGCTACAAGTGATAGATGCAGGACAAAGCGTGGCAAGCACAAATGCGAGCGGGTTTAGATAGGCAGATGCTTGGACAAGGGTCAGAGATGAAAAAAGCAATTGATGTCATCACTATGACCAATCATTTCTACAGCTATGTTACCTTCCGGTTCTACCTTGACATGCCATATCTTACATTAATCCTTGTGTATAACTTCAAGGCTTGATTGTACCAATGCTCTTCCTTCTATATTCTTGCCTCTGTATCATGTCTTTCAGAACCTTACCGTTCATGTCTTAACATGCTCCAACTCCTAATTACTTCAATGCTTCATAATTCTCAGGAGCAGGACCTCAATGTTAAATTTAAAAAAAGTCTCATCCTTGATTTAAAAACCTCTATTATCTAATCCATCTCAGTCCCTTCATCTCCTCCTGCTCAATAATTCAATTTATTATTCCAAATCTGGCCTTATGCTCAAAACAAAACAAAAGTAGAATGCTCAAAATGCCTGGCATTTATAGAGAAACATGTTATACATTGCATTTCAGATTGATATCAAATGTCACGTTATCAACCTGAAGTATTGACTCTAGTTTCATCTCTCTAAAGATGCTGCTTGACTATTCCTAACATTCCCTTTTACAAAAACCTTTTTAGAGTCAAGAATTAAGAACGTTTAATTGTCATATGTACCAATAACGGAACAATTAAGTTTTTACTTGCAGCAGCACAACAAGCCTGTACTCATACTGTACATAACATGCAATAAACAAAAAAATCAATAAATTAATAACCCCTATACTATACTATACTAGTGTAAAAAGTGCCTAGTGCTACCAAAGAGAGTCCATAAGGCATAGTATGTTATGTAGTGTTTAAGAGCCTAATAGTTGTTGGGACGAAAACAAATTATTAATATCCTTTACATTCATCTTTAATAATCATTGATGATTTCAAGCTTCAGAATTATATTAAGCTCACTTCTGGTGTTGTAACTCACAAGCATTTATTGTTAGGGAAGGGGCCAATGTATCTTACAGACTTTCTGGCTACCTGGCACACTTCCAACTTTTGAAGTTTCAGATATTAAATATATTACTGCCCCTGCAGGTATGACCAATTCATTTATATATGGACAGCAAAAAGGTGAGTCCTACTCTGATGCCTGAAGTAGATCATTTTCAATGCTTCTCCAGATTGAACAAAACCTATTAATCTTAAACTTTTGGCTTCGCATTCATCAATCAATCCTTTAGCCGTGCGACTTTTAGCTCTTCTTTTATACTATGCTTCGGAGCATTTGTAAACATTTACAAAGCCTCCTGAAAGTCCATAAACCCTTCAGAGATGTGATGTTGTTTTATCTACGAAAAATGACATCCATTTCATAACCTAAAGAAATGTGCAGGAAGGAACTGCGGATGCTGGTTTAAACTGAAGATAGACACAAATTTCTGGCATAACTCAGCGGGACAGGCGACATTTCTGGAGAGAAGGAATGGGTGATGTTCCGGGTCGAGACCCTTCTTCAGACTTAAAGAAAATGTATTTGGATTATCCAACAAGTTGTTGAAAAGTAAAATCAAAAGCAGATGCTAGAAATTTGAAATAAAATGCTGGAAATAATCAGCAAAACAGAGGCATCCGTGGCGACAGAAACAAAGTTAATGTTTCAGGCCGATGTTATTTCAATAATTCTGATCAAAGGCCGTTGACCTGAATCATTAACTGTGATTCCCTTTCCATGGTTGTTTTTCTGAACTGCTGAGTATTTCCAGTACTTTCGGCATTTTTATTTTTAGCAATTGTTTTCGCATTTTCTGATGAGGAAAGAGTGGATTAGATTAGATTAGATTAGATTCCTTTATTGTCATTCAGACCTTTCGGTCTGAACGAAATTATGTTGCCTGCAGTCATACACAGAATCAATAATAACAAAACATACAATAAACACAAATTTTACTTCGGAGTTACGTGAGTGACTACGTGAAGAACCCCGCCAGGACGCATGCGTGTCATATCGCTACACGCATTGCAATGAGTCACAGCAGGGGGAACGACGTTCCCCTAGCGGCAACATTTGAAAGTCGGGAACAGCTGGTAAGAAGACTCTGCGTTCCTTCCACTTACCTTTTAGGTGGAGACATGGACCGATCCACGAAGGCTGCGGGAAAGCTGGCGGGGGAGAACCGCAGAATTGCGGGCAGTCGGCAGCAGCAGCAAACGGCACGCTGATCTCCTGTAATGGGAACAGCTGTGCCCGACTTCCCTCCCGACTTCGCTCCCGCGCTGGCCCCGGCCGGTCGGGAGAGGTGAGCAGCTGGAGGAGATACTAAGCAGCTGCGAGCGACCAGTGCCCGTGTGCACCGGGGTCGGTTGTAGCGGCTGCAGCATGCAGGATAAAGAGCAGCTGGGAGCGGCCAGTGCCCGAGAGCATTGGAGCCGGTTGGACCGGCTGCAGGAGCAGTACCCCTTGTGGGGCTGCAGAGTGGAAATACTCCAAACTGGCAAAGCCACAGTGGGCAACTAATAAGCCCCACAGCAGTACTCCTTGTGGAGCGGCACAGAGTTTCTCACTCTTCAGAGGGGAACACCAAGAGTCAATCCTGGGCTGGCTGCAGGAGCTGCAACAGGAGCAGCTTCAGGAGCAGCCGTGACGGCCAGTGCCCATGAGCATTGGAGCCGGATGGAGTGGCTGCAGGAACTGGAGCAGGAGCACCCTCAGGAGTAACGGCTTCAGGAGCAGCAGCGATCATGTGCAGTGGAGCCGGTTGGGTGCCCGAGAACATCGGGACCAGCTGGAGCGGCTGTTGAAGCAGGTAAGTGCCAGCTCCATGAGATGGAGACTAGTCACAGAGGGGCAGCTAGTAAGTCCTACAGCAGTACCTCTTGTAGGGCTGCACAGTGTTCTCCCTCATCAGAGGGGAGTATAGGGGGTCAATTTTGGGCTGCACTTGAACAGGGGAGCAGAACACACCCCTAGTACACTTAGGGTGCAGAAAACCTATGGGAAAACACTTACCATCAGGGAACTGCAAAACCTGAATGTTCCCAGTATCAACCAAAACATGGTAGGGCAGGGAATTGAAATGGAAGAAAGTTCTAAGTCCTAACAGCGGGACGGGATCGGTCGCACTATAAACAGAGACATGACACTAGATCACCAGGATGCACTGGCCTTATATAATAATAATAATAATAACTTTATTTATAAAGCACTTTAAACAACTGCAGTTGCCACAAAGTGCTGTGCATGAGAACTCATGGACAAGAAGTTATTACAAACCATTAAAAACCGCAAAACAAAGGACTATAAAACAGTAAAAATTAAAAGACATTAAAAGCACTAAAAACAGGAGCAATGTCTCAGCCAGCGTCGAAAGCCAGAGAATAAAAATGAGTTTTAGGGTGGATTTGAAGATGGACAGTGAGGGGGCCTGTCTGATGTGCAACTGCAAGGTGTTCCAGAGTGCCGGAGCAGCAACAGAAAAGGCTCTATCCCCTCTGAGCTTATATGCTAACCTGGAACCTCCCAACCTCCAATATTAAAATTTGGAGGCATCTTATCTTAACAGGGAAAGAACTTCACATAGAGGGAACTCTGGGGCACATTAAGGAACGTCTTATAAACTACTTCCTGGGAAATGTGCTACCCTCATCAGACACCGGCACCTCAACGACCACGGAGGATGCCGAAATAGTAACAAACCTACTAATAGTAACCAGGGAGGTTGGTGGGAGATAACAGATCTATCTGTATGCATAGAATTATTCTATCGACACTTAAAATTCAGAGTTACAAGGGTATACCTTAGAATTATTCATTCCATTATCCTCCAGTTCAGCATGTACCGAACTGAATGTTCATGCTTAACGGGTAAGAATCAACTAAAGCACATACTGAACTACAGTGCCCATATATTATAGGAGTTATGGAGGACATCCAACATGTATCACAGGAATTTGTGTCCTAAATGTCCTTATCATAATTTAGAAGTGGTTGCCACTTCATCTTAGATTGACTCATTTGAATACTTTGTACTTTATATCCATTACAGATGGGAACCTTCGGTGCAACTAAGGTATTGATCCTAGGGTACTACATGGCAAGCATGGTATTAAAATATGCTTGCTATATAGTACTCATTGGAGGTGCCCACAGATGTATTTAAACAGACCGTCTGCGGTCCACCGTTAACACACTTCACATGGCAGTGACTTTGCCGTAAGAAAGGGTACAGCCTTTATGGATGCTTGCAGGGAACTAAACCATCCATCAGACGGGTAGTAGAATCATTGGCATTAGGGGCTGTGTGACAGCCACATGATATCGGGCCTTTACACAATCATAGTACAGAGCGTAACACGCGTCACTCAAGAAATTATGTGGGGGTCATTCTGACAGACTAATGAAGCAACCAACAGAGGCCACTATGGTACAAAAATGGTGGAACATACATTAGGCTTGTTCCTAACCAAACACAGTTACCCGTCTATGGAACCATATACTGATGGGCCTTGGATTGGGATGCTACTAATTCCATCTCCAGCTGTGGGGGAGATGGAATGCTCAGGAGGCATCACTACTAACGTTGGGCATATATACCTGGGGAAGTGCGAGCTAGTCATGGCTTTAAGTCATATTGTTTTGGGTTATATCACCAGTATGTTAGTCTACAAATTGACAACACCACTGGGGTAGCATATGTCAACCATATTGGTAGAAACATATCAACACCATGTGACTATCTGGCCAACACTATTTGTGAATTGAGTTGAATTGAATCCTTTATTGTCAATCAGACCTTTCGGTCTGAACAAAATGTTGTTACCTGCAGCCATATATGTAATAATAACAACACACAATAAACACAAACTAACATCCACCACAGTGAGTTCACCAAACACCTCCTCACTGTGATGGAGGCACGAGTCTTAGAGTTACTGTCTCTATTAATCTGGATTAATAGCGGATCCAGATAGAGATTGGATCCGTCTACGATGAGGCCTAATGGAGCTGACGACCTCGAGGCTCCGGAGGCAGAGCCTGCCAGGACTCGCTCTGAGCTCGCTCCCGTGAGGGTGGTCCGACTCAGGGCTGGAAGAGGTTGGGACGCTCCCGTGAGGGCGGCCAGCCCGAGGGTGGAATGAGGCTCCCGTCGGAGCAGCCGAGCTCGGGGAGGTGCGGCGCTGGCAGCCCGAGGGAGGTTCGGTGCCCAAGTCGGGGCAGCCCAGCCCGGGGAAGAAGCGATGCCCAAGTCGGGGCGGCCCGGTCCGGGGGAGAAGCGACGCCCATGTCGGGGCGGCCCGGTCCGGGGGAGGTTCGGCGCCCAAGTCGGGGCAGCCCAGCCCGAGGCTGAAGACGGCACAGTACTCACGTGAGGGTGGCTGGGACGGTGTTCTGGCGGTGGTGGCCTGAGTCCGGGGTTCGGCCGCGGGCCAGCGGCTGCGTCTGCAGAACTGGTGGGCGGCAGCTTCGACCACCCCGGGCCGTGGTGTTTGAGCCGCGGGACTGTTTTTAACATCGCCCGGGGGGGGGGGGGTATCGCCCCAGCGCAGAGGGAGAAGAGGAGGGAAGAGACTGCAGACCTAAGACTTTTGCCTCCATCACAGTGAGGAGATGCTGGGTGGACTCACTGTGGTGGATGTTAATATGTGTTTATTGTTGTTTTATTGTATTGTATTATATGTATGACTGCTGCAATTTCGTTCAGACTTCGGTCTGAATGACAATAAAAGGCTATCTATCTATCTATCTATCTATCTATCTATCTATCTATCTATCTATCTATCTATCTATCTATCTATCTATCTATCTATCTATCTATCTATCTATCTATCTATCTATCTATCTATCTATCTCAGCTTCCAACTACCAGGGAAACTGAATTTAGTGGCAGACAACAGGTCACGCTAAGTCTAAAAACTCTGTATGGATGTTGGATAAAATATGTATTGCTGGAACAGCCGGTATGGAACACCAGATAACGACCTATTCACATCCATGCTCTTACCAGTTATCAAATGATGTTCTTGGGAGCCAGAACCTGGGGCAGTGGTTCAGATGTATCTTTGCTGATTGGGGGATCATTTATGCATCCCTCCCTTTGCCTCATCAGTCGGGTATTTAGGAAGAAACTATAGACTCCACGTCTCGAATTTTGATAATACCTGATTGCCCTACGCAACCATGGGTATTGGTGATATCAACATGGGTCAGAACCATACATCACCATCCATCATAGACCTGATTTACTGGGTCTTCCCGCAACAAGGGGAGTTACCCATGTCACTATTATATATTAACCAATTTATTTAGAGTTGAAAGCACCTCTTCTACACCTGGGACTGACAGACTGAATGCGGAATTATTTCAGCGGGTCACAGACAGTCCACCCAAACATCAGTACGTGGTATCCTCTAGTAATGGGAAGTACTGTCACAACAATAATCATCACCCACAGATCTATGAACATCCCGTCTGTTCTGGAATTCCTGGCAAGCCTCCATTACGATGAGAGGCTCAGTCATAGTGCCATCAACTGCGTCAGAAGTGCTCTGTCAACATACCTGTCGAAGGTACAGAGCGGCATTCTGTTGGGATAAACCCTGGTAAACAAACTCATGAGGGGCATTTTAATATTAGTCCTCAAGAACCAGGTACTCCCAAATATGGGATGTGAGCATTGTACTGACCATGTTAAGAAACTGGTCTCCAGCTACAGCTCTATTCCTACGGAAATGGACTATGAAAACAGTCATGCTGATGGTACTGGTCACGCCACAAAGGGTCCAGTCACCACAGAAAATAAGTTTGGACAACATGATTAATTCATCTGGAATTTAAGGTTTACATCAGTGTAATAGTCATACAGAACAGACAGGGGTCAACACGCCTAAAAAACAGAATTCAGAGACTACCCTACATATGGTCTTCTCTGTATTATAACTCACTTACTATCATACATGAAGTATACTAAGATCATCAGAGGGAAGAAATGTCACTTTAATAGTAAGATTAAACGAGAACTTACCAGTTTGAAGTTTGATCTGTATTTTATGAGGAGGAACGTTGAGGGAATACGTGAAGAACCCGCTTCCAACGCATGCGTGTCATTCTTCAAAGCAGCGGTGTGAGGTCACAGAAACCTATAATGACCTAACATAGTAAGATTATCAAAGAGATACCAGTTTTTGATATGATCATAAGAGGGTGGGAGCGGAGGGCACGTATTCCCTCAACGTTCCTCCTCATAAAATACAGATCAAACTTCAAACTGGTAAGTTCTCGTTTAATCTTACTATTTTACTTCGGAGTCACGTGAGTGACTACGTGAAGATTTCAAAGCTCTGTGACCTCATGCCGTGGAACGAGTCCATGCTTCACAACTGCCTTGGGTATTGGGAGAGAGCATCATTAGTAATTTCAAAACACACTTATACAATATTGAAAATCATAGCCCTGTAACCTTTCGGGCAAATTATATTGTTGAACGTAAAATGGTTTCCGAACACGATGATGGCTTCAAAATAAACTGGTTTATTATAAAACCTTTGGAAAATCCTTTCGGATGAACATCCTGCCATTCTGAGGATTTGGTCTGTGGGTACCTCTAGAATTTTTGCTGCGGATGTTGCTGCAGCCCTGGTGGAATGAGAGTTAAAAAACATTAGTGTCTATTCCTGCCATCTTTAGGACATATTTGAGCCACCTTGATATAGTTTGGGTCGTGACCCTTTTGTGCGGTTTCTTGTAAGAGATTAACAACGCCATTCTCTGACCTCGAATGCTCTTAGTATATTCTATGTATAGTTGGATGTGTCTTGCTATACACAGTCGTTCATCATATGGGTATACCATAAATTCAAACACTTGACCCGATGAACCTGGTCTGTTTTCTTTTATTAAATCCTGTATGACAAACACCAGTTTCTCGGGTGAGATGATCAGGGAGTCCAGGCTCAGTTTGCTTAATGGCTGGACTCGTTGTGCGGTAACTAACGCCATGAGCATAACCATCTTCATGGTCCGTTACTGAAGTGACAATGCTGTTATGGGCGACCAGCTCCTCAGCATGTTTAGAATGACACCCAACTCCCAGATTTTGGAGTACCTGGTTTTAGGGGGATTACCATTGAATATGCCCCTCATGAGTTTTGTTACCAGGGGGTGTGTTCCCACCGTGTGCCGCTCCGTTCCTTGTGATAGGTAATTGGAGAGTGCACTTCTGGCACTATTGATGGCACTGTAGCTCCATCGATTATCATAATGGAGGCTTGTTAAAATTCCAATACGGCCAGAATGTTCTTGGCCTTTTGGTCGAGGTTGTTGTCCAAGCAGTATATGCCCCATTTCTTGCTGCTTCCGTGTTGACAGTCTTTGTGCAGATGAGATGAGATTCATCGTCCTGTCTGACAGCCCCATGCCGTGTAGTGGGTCTTTCAGACTCTACAAATCAACAAATCCATAGTCTTATGGCATGGATGACTGCCCCCAGTCACTGGATGAATTAATAAATTTGGCTATGTTCATGAGGGAACATGGTTCTAACACCATCCCCTGTATGACCGAATACCATGATTGAGTAGGCCAGTCGGGCACTATGAGAATCCCAGATGCCGAGTCTTGTTGAATTTTTTCCCTAGTACCCCATTGATGGGGCAGAACGGGGGAAATACATCACCCTATGGCTTTGTTTACGTAACAATGCCAAGCTGGTTTTAGAATTTTAGTAAATAATATTGGGGCTGATGTTTGCCCCTTTGGTAAGCTCTATATTGCCAAAGTCCCCCCCCCCCATCCAGTTAAATTTCAAATACCGTCTGTGATCCCCTCTGATGGGTACTGTATAATATGTATCTTTTGAGTCAATGCCTGCTATATAGAAAACCCAGCTGACACTAATTCTTTATCAGTAATAAGAGTATCCATCTTAAAATTGAACATATTGAACAAATGTGTTTAGGGTTGAAAGGTCAATGATAATCCTGCAACCCCCATCTATTTTATTTTTAATAAATATGTTTGATACAAATTCTAATGTTCCATGAAAAGTATGCTCAATCACACCTTTTGTGTACAATTTTTGTAGCACCATGTGGGCTTTAGATTGTTTGGTTTATGTAAGGACAAAATGCCATTCTGGTGTATGTTGTACTGGGGTTATTGGGATGAGTAAATTCTATCTGATAACCCTGAATACTGCTGAGATTATATGAGTCTGTAGTGATTTTACACCATACATAACTGTAGTGTTGCAACCTCCCCTCCCCCACCGTCGTGGGTCCCTTTTTTACAGAAGAACCACACCCACCTACCTCCATGGTTACCGGTGGTTGTGTTATTTCCTTGGTTTTTTGAAAAAAGGGGGTTCTGGTTTGATATCTCTTGTCCGGGGTTGTGTGGGAGGTTGAGGCTTCCGCATCTTCCAGGGTGGCCGCCCTGGCCATACCCCAAAAAGGCTACTGCGGGTTATATTGATTTCTGGCACTGCCACTGGTATGAGCCACATTTTTATGGCCTGCATGTGGCTGGTATCGTGCTCCAAAATAGGCCCTTGCGCTGGCCTTGATGAGCCCCAGTGTCTTGGCTTCGTCCACACACGGTTCTTTGTTTGCAAATGGTAGCATTTTAGGGGTCCAGTGCTGGCTGAATGGCAGCCTTCCACATGTAGTTCAGCTCATATTGCATATTACTAAAACAGAGCTAGTGCGTCTTGATGGTCTTTGGTTACCTCTGTTTAGTCCAGGGTGCGGGTGTATGCTGTGATCCCTTCCGTCAATCCCTTTAAGGTTTTCTGGATCTTGAGGTCCTGGTTCCTGATGTTCCTCCCCATATGCTGCCAAATGCATTGGTTTACACTGGGCACCTGTAATGCCTCACCGTTGCCAGGTGGCAGATGTCTGGCCAGTCTCTGTAAATATTTCTTGTTGGAGTTTGTGGCCAGACATATAGTTAATACTATTGCCATCCTGGATCCAAGTCTACCCCTGTTTGACTTGGTTTAAAGTAATCAGCCACCATGTCCAGCAGAGTCCCTGCTGTGTTAGGATCATGGGACGCTGTATTACCAGGCTCTGGCCCATCAGGGTCCTGCCTACTCTTTTTTATAGAGTTAGAGATCTCTAGGGGTCCCGCACGGGGTACCCATGTGGGGCTTACCTCCTGCCCACTGTGGCTAGTCTCCACATCCATGTGACTGCTACTGTGAAGGAGCTCCTTTTTCCCCCCGCTGTTTCCGTCCCCCGTACACACGGGCACTGGTTTGCGGGTTTTCCTCGCCCTACCGCTGACCGCACCGTCTTGTATGTAGGTCCACCTCTCCACACGGTCCCGGTACTCACAGGCACCTGTGCTGGCTGCTGTCATGCTGCAGCCACTCGTACCGGCTTCCTCCAGCGTGGGCTAGCGGGTCCACGCCGTCTCCGTACTTCCAGCGCCATGGACCCATCTAATACTTTAACCAAAGGATTAATAAACAGATTTTTATGAAAAAACATAGAAATTAGGTGCAGGAGCAGGCCATTCAGCCCCTCGAGCCTGCACCGCCACTCAATTCAATGGGGTCCGTGGGGTTGTACCCGATTCGTCGGGCTGTGTAGCCGGTCAAAACCGGCTCCAACGCTCTCAGCGCTCCTGGCTGCTCGTTTATCTCAGACCGCTGGGACCGACCCCGGTACTCACGGTACTGGTCCCTTGCGGTCGTTGCAGCCGGTCAACCCCACTCCAATGCCCTCAGTTCTGGGCACTCCTGCTTATATGGTCCCTAGATAAGGGACGTATCAGATGTTAAAACTGATAAGAAACAGATACTACACTTGATCTTAGCCAAAAGGCCAAGAAGCGATCTATGTAACTAAAAACCCGCTGGGACCGACCCCGGTACTCACGGTACTGGTCCCTCGCGGTCGATTGCAGTCGGTCAACTCCACTGCAAAGTCCTCAGTTTGTGAGCCTCGGCGCTGGCCGGTAGCGCTGCTTCAAGCCAGACTCGCTTCCAAAGCGAGACTGGCATACTGGCCGAGAAATGAATTTTCCCCTGGTGCGGGAGCGAAGTCGGGCACAGGTGTTTTCCCTCTCCGGGAATCGATGTGCCGTTGCTGCTCCTGCCGCTGCCGCTGCCGCCGCTGCCGTTGCTGCTCCTGCCGGCTGCCTGCACTCCGCGGTTCTCCCGCCAGCTTTCTGCAGCTTACATGGACCCGGTCCATGTCTGCACCTAAAGGGTAAGTGGAAGGAACGCAGAGTCTCTTACCTGCTGTTCCCGACTTTCAATTCTCCCGCTGGTGAACGTCGTTCCCTGCGTGTCGGGTTCGAGCCGCTCGGACCGACCCCGGTGTTCACGGGACTGGTCCTTCGCGGCAGTTCCGCAGTCGGTAAAACCCGGCTGTTCGTAGGGACCCCTTGGACCAACCCCGGTGCTTACCGTTTGAAGAAGGTTTTCGGCCCGAACGTCCCCAGTTCCTTTGCTCCATTAGTGCCGCTGCACTCGCTGAGCTTTTCCAGCCCTCCTGTGTACCCCCGGTACTTACAGCACTGGTCCCTGCTCTCTGTCCTGCAGCCTCGGCGCTGGCCGCTAGCGACTGCTCCAAGCCAGTCTCGCTTGAGACTGGCATACGGGACGTCTTTGCTTTGCTTCCCGCCCGGCCGAGAAGTGAATTTTGCCGGTGCGGGAGCGAAGTCGGGCACAGGTTTTTCCCCTCCAGGAAACTGGTGCCGTTGCTGCTCCTGCCGGCTGCCCGCACTCCGCGGGTCTCCCCCGCCAGCTTTCCGCAGCCTTCATGGATCAGGTCCATGTCTCCACCTAAAAGGTAAGTAGAAAAGGAACGCAGAGTCTCTTACCTGCTGTTCCCGACTTTCAAATTCTCCCGCTTGGGGAACGTCGTTCCCCCTGTGTGACTCGTTGCAATGCGTGTAGCAATATGACACGCATGCGTTGGAAGCGGGTTCTTCACGTAGTCACTCACGTGACTCCGAAGTAAAATCAGCTACTAACAGCCATTCAAAACAGTGACAGTCCAGACCATCTCTAGATGGCTAAAACAAGTCCTAAAAAGGCTGGAGTGGACACTAGCATTTCAAATCTCACTCCACCAGGGCTGCAGCTACATTTACAGCTATGAAGTTGGACGTACCAATGGACCAAATCCTCAAGACAGCAGGATGGCCAACGGAGGAACTTTCCAACGACTTTATAACAAACCAGTCATTGAACCTGGAACATTTGCAGAAACAAATTTAAATTCTGTAATATAATATACCCATAAATATAGGCAATAATTGGTGTTAATATTTTTACTGTTGGATT
Organism: Leucoraja erinaceus; assembly: GCF_028641065.1. Lineage (NCBI taxonomy): Eukaryota > Metazoa > Chordata > Chondrichthyes > Rajiformes > Rajidae > Leucoraja > Leucoraja erinaceus. The sequence continues at coordinate 31,933,093 of NC_073381.1, forward strand.
TCAATATCGTATTGATGTCTAATGATGTTAACTCTATTCTCCCCAAAAATCAAGGCAGATGTGATGCATGGACTCGTTCCACGGCATGAAATCACAGAGCTTTAAAATCTTCACTTAGTCACTCACGTGACTCCGAAGTAAAATAGTAAGATTAAACGAGAACTTACCAATTTGAAGTTTGATCTTTATTTTATGAGGAGGAACGTTGAGGGAATACGTGCCCTCCGCCCCCACCCTTGATCATAGTCTGAACTGGTATCTGTTGTCTAATCTTACTATGTTTAGTCATTATAGTTATCTGTGATTCCACACCGCTGCTTTGAAGAATGACACGCATGCGTCCTGGCGGGGTTCTTCACGTATTCCCTCAACGTTCCTCCTCATAAAATAAAGATCAAACTTCAAACTGGTAAGTTCTCGTTTAATCTTACTATTAAACATCCACCACAGTGAGTTCACCAAGTACACCCTCACTGTGATGGAGGCAAAGTCTTAGTCTCCGTCTCTTCGCTCCTTGTTCTCCCTCTGCGCTGAGGCGATTGATCCAGGCCGAAGATGCTGTCCTCCAGTCCAGCGGACCTCCGTGGTGATGTCGCCGCCGCTGAAAACCGGAACGCCGTCTCTGCTCCGAGGCGGCCCGCCACAGCATCAGCTCCGGTCCGCCACCCCCGCTCCAGGCCGCTGCCCCAACTCCGGGACCCACAGTCTCCGCTCCGAGCCACCGCCCCAGCTCTGGGTCCCGCAGTCTCCGCTCCGGGCCGCCGCCCCAGCTCCGGGTCCCGCAGTCGCCGCTCCAGGTAGCTCCGGGTCCGGGTCCCGCAGTCTCAGCTCCGAGCTCTGCTGCATCAGCTCCAGGCCGCCGCCGAAAGCCAGAAAGCCGCACCAGCAAGTGGGGCCACCGCTGCCTTAGCCCCGAAGACGGCCAGCCTCGCGTTGGTAATTCCTGGCTGGCTCTGCCTCCGGAGCTTCGGGGTCGGTCGCAGGTTGGAGGCCGCCAGCTCCACCATTAGGCCTCAGAGCAGACGGAGCCAGAGAAGGGGGATACGACACGATCTTGACATTGCTGCGATTCTTGCCCATGCACTGAAAGGATGCTAATGTGCTACGTTCTTCAATTACAGCCATTGCCCTGGTGAAGATACTCCCACACTGTTTTGTGGCGAGATCAAGGTTTTACACCCAGCAACAGTGATATATTTCTATGCCAGGGTCGTGTTTAACTTGAAGGAGAACCTACACTTGAATCCCTTGTCCTTCTTATTGGTACGGTCACTAAATTGGTAGGTGCTGTCAATGCAGCCTGAGTAAGTAACAGCAATGTAGTTTGTAGATGCTATACTGTGATTAATATACTTTAGACATTAAACTTTGAACTTTAGAGTTACAGTGCGGAAACAGGACATTCGGCCCACTGTGTCTGCGCTGATCGGCAAACATCCCATACACTAGCACTATCCTACATACTAGGGACAGTTCACAATTTTATGGAAGCCAACTAATCTACAAACCTGCACGTCCTTGGAGTGCGGGAAGAAATCGGAGCACCCAGTGAAAACTCACGTGGTCACAGAGAGAACATACACATTCCGTACAGACAGCACCCGTAGTCAGGATCATACCCTCCGGGATTCTGGCACTGCAAGGCAGCAACTCTAACACTGCGCCACCGTGCTGCCCAATATTTAAGAAAATGAATTACCAATCAAGATAACTGTTTATTCCTGGTTGATGTTTTGCTTCCAGGAATAACACTCATCCAGGCAAGTTGATAATATTCCATCACTCTTCTGTCTTCAACTCTGGAGATATTGGGGGAGGATTGTTGTGATTGAAAGTGGATCACTCACTGCAAAATAAGCAGCCTCTGGTCTGCTCTTGTAAGACTATTTATACAGGCTTGTACGTTAATTGGCTACAGCATTTCAACTGACTGCCCATGTACACAATAGATGGATAATTATTCAAAGATTGAAAAGGTACCTGGTTTAGAAGGGATTAAATCATTTATTCTGTTAATATTTTCCATCCACAATGTGGAATACAATGGTCTGGAATTTGCTGGGAATGGTAAGCATTCTGTGCTCATTTTTTTTTTAGTTTAGAGAAACAGCATGGAAACAGGCCCTTCAGCCCACCTAGTCCGCACCGGCAAGCAATCCCCGCACATTAACACTATCCTACACACACTAGGGACAACTTTTATTTACACCAAGCCAATTAACCTACAAGCCAAACCTGTACATCTTTGGAGTGTGGGAGGAAACCAAAGCAGGTCACGGGGAGAACATACAACCTCCATACAGACAGCACCTGTAGTCAGGATCGAACCCGGGTCTGTAAGTCAGCAACTCTACCACTGCGCCTCCATTTCTCGTCGGGTCTCAGTCGTCGTTGAGGCCGCAACGAGGAGCGGCCTACAACAGGAAGAGACCGGAGACTCAGGTGTCGACTCACCATTGCCGTCGCGGAGCTGGCCGAGTCCGGAGCGGTGGAGGAGCGCTGCTGCTGCTGATGCTGCTGATGCTGTTGCTGCTGCTGCTGCTGCTGCTGCCCGGAGAGTCGGAGGCTCTCTACAGGTCTGTGGACGACGGCGCCGGGAGCCCACGGCTCCCTGGGGAGAGACCGCTTTTCGGGGCTTCTGCGGCGGCGACTTCTCCCGCCCGAGTTGCGGGGTCGAAGAGCTCCTGGAGCGGGGCCTACACCACTGCCCCGCGCGGCTGGAATGGCCGCGGACTTTGCGAGCGCACACCGGGGGCTCCAACATCAAGACCCGGTGTGCGACCTCGCACCACCCGGCGTGGCTTTAATGGCCGCGGGACAATCGCCATCGCCAGCCGGGGGCTATGACTTTGACTCTGACATCGGGGGGGGGGGGGGGGGGTGAGTGCAGTGGAGATAAGTTTATTTGGCCTTCCATCACAGCTATGTGATGGATGTTTATGTTAAATGTAATTATTGTTGTGTCTGGGGTCTATTTGTATGTAATGTATGGCTGCAGAAACGGCATTTCGTTTGGACCTCCAGGGGTCCAAATGACAATTAAATTGACTCTGACTGACTCTGACCATGCCGCATCGCGTGCCTTCCCAGGAGATCCACACTTAGCAGGTTCTAGCAGAAAATCATTTTTCACACAGACAGTGGTGAATCTCTGGAACTCTCTGCCACAGAGGGTAGTTAAGGCCAGTTCATTGGCTATATTTAAGAGGGAGTTAGATGTGGCCCTTGTGGCTAAAGCGATCAGGGGGTATGGAGAGAAGGCAGGTACAGGATACCGAGTTGGATGATCAGCCATGATCATATCGAATGGCGGTGCAGGCTCGAAGGGCCGAATGGCCTACTCCTGCACCTATTTTCTATGTTTCTATGTTTCCACGCTGTTAGTTAAGTTGTGAGTGGCACAAAGTAGAGTATTCTGGCCATAAATACCTTCAATTGTGAAGCAGTGAACAAGCCCTATCCATGGTGGTGTTCAACAGCTGTCAGAGCTGCCAAGCCTTTTACAATCTTTATGCAGGGCTGACATTCAAGGGAGAGAAATCTCAAGAGTATTTATCCACCATGTACATTGGGAATGAACCAGAACAATGAAAGCCTTACATGCTGCAGCTTTACAGGCACATTTTACACAAGAATAATAAATATTATTGGTTAGTTACAACTACACCAGAACCATGGTGGTGCAAACACCAAACACCAAAGAAACATGGAATCATCAAGCTATAGAATCATTTGGCGCAGATACAGGCCATTTGACCCAACTCATCAATGCTGACCAAGATGCCCCATTTTAGACTAGTTTACTACAACATGTGCCAAGGTACAGTGAGAAGCTTTTATTTTGCATGCTAACCAGTCATCGGAAAGGCTATGCATGAAAAACTATACAAGGCACAAGAGATTACAGATGCTGGAATCTGGAGCTAAAATTAAACTGATGGAAGTATGGACCAGGCAGCATCTGTTGAGGAAAATGATTTTACGTCAAAACTGTTCATCTGAATTTCTTGAAGGAAATTAGTGCTTGTCAATGAACCTCAGAAGGTGTCTAATTATGAAGCATTATCTAGATTTCGCTTGAATGTGTATATCTGCAATTTCAGTATTTTGGCATTTCTCCAGCATTATTGTGGAGGCAAACTGCCAATTCATCGCAGCAGCTTTCAGGAAAACCCAAACAAATAAATCAGTACATTAAATTAATACTCTGGGATTCTCAGTTCATTGACATTTTACTAAAGTCTATCTGGAGAGTGTTGAAAACCAGAAGTTTGACTCCATTACAGTATTGATTTATTTCTCTTACATGTTGTGTTAGGCATGTTCTCAAATTACTTTGTGTCCTTGTGCGTGAATTAATGAGCACTAAACAAGAAGGTCCAAATGCAAGGTCCAAATGTAATTGTTTACTAAAAATACACAATTACTCTTTCATGTTCAACAGCTGAAGTGGATTAATTCAAAAAAATTTAATAGAGAAAGATCAGCCAGCCATCTTATTTGAAACAGTTGAAGGGATTGATACTTTATGAAGACTTGATGGGTTTAATAACATCAAATTATATAACACAATAACACAACCGATTTGCATCCCACTCTCACTGTAATCGCAATTTCAAACTTTTCCAATGTCCAACTTTCAGTTCCCATTACTACATTGGCAGGTGGGAGTGATCTTACGCAGACGATAAAAAGCTGATCCTCCAGTCCTTATTTCCAGTTCTTTATTGGTTCTTTATTGAAGTAGTTGTACAGACAAAAAAATGAATATACCAGACCCTCTTTATTCTTATACAAATTGTAGCTTTCTGTTCTTACTATCTGGTAAGAACTGTTTTCTCTCCAAATCCCATGGCTGGTCTGATCTGGTCAGTCCCTCTTCCCCTATAATATGTGTCATGCCCATCTACATATCAAATGCCCACCCCCAAGCTTTCAAAATAATACTGCGAGAAATATATAGACAAAATAATATAATATGCTAACAGTAATTAGCCTAAGCATGGATGGCTCCTACACTCACGATGATATTGCATCCAAGAAAGGATCATATCATCACAGTCTTGTTGACAGAATGTATCATGTTCTCGAACTAGTCTCCAGAATGGTATAAATGAATTTAAATGTTCTTCAATTAGTTAGAAGCAAACAATGTCCTAATTCATTATATTGTTTGGAAGAATGTTTTTCTTTCTTTCCAACAAGATACGGATTACGTGAGAGGGCATAACCACCTCAAATACTAAAGTGAATAATTTATAAGAAAATGTTTTATAAGAAATTTTTACATCCCAATACAGGCTTGAGCCAGGGAAAGAAAGTACTAAACAGAAAAATGGTTTTGTGATGTCCGCAATTGGAGTTAAATTAAATAACGACATTAACTTCTGAGAAAATATGTCCTTTAATTAGATGAAGATGTATGTTGTTAAAAGGAATCTTTGTTAATGCTAAATTCTCAGTGTAGATGGTTGCTAGACATCCCAGCAAGCTCTGGGATGCAGTTAGAGAGTGAGGGAGAGTGAGAGAGGGAGGGAGACGGATGGGGAACGAGACAGGGGGAGAGGGAGGGGAAGAGTAAGAGGGAGGGGAGAGGGAAGAAGAGGGAGGGGTAGGAAGAGAGAGAGGGGGAGAGCGAGGGAGGGGAGGAGGAGGGGAGAGGGAGGAGGACATTCAACAGTTCCTCACCATTAATTCCCTCACCTTTACTTTAGACTTTAGACTTTACAGTTTTGTGACGTTTACCATTCGTGCTGAAAATCACCACTTTTTTCGGTAGTAAACTGTTACGAACATTTAAAATCAATGCGCTATATATGTATATATATATATATATTTTTTTTTTTTTGTGGTATATTTGAGGAAGATAGTCCATAATTTGAAAGACTGTGACAAAAATGTGAATGTACAAACTTATAAAGTCAGTTACCTTTATAGGATCAAATCCGGGTCTGCAGACGCTGGATAATCGAAGGTACACTAAAAAAGCTGCGCCACTGTGCAGTACACACACATCTATGGACACTAGTGACAATTGGCACATCTCGGGCCGAAACCCTTCTTCAGACTTTGACACTCTTTTTACTTCCTGTTGGCCATCATCAAATGTAACAGATATGACAGCAAACAATGGGCACCCGGAAAAAAAAGAGGCAAAAATAAATTAAATTCTCTAAAAGATTGCGCCAAACATAATTTTTCCATAGTAGAGATGATCATCTACGTGAAACAACGTTCAAAGTTGTAAACATTTAAGTTTTATAATTGGGTTTCGGAAACCTCAAAGTGGACACTTACTAAAGAATCATCCTTATGTGTTGTAAAACTACAATTAAATGTTGAATTATATAAAAAAAACAAAATTTTCTTTGAAGTATTGAAACAAATGGAGAGAGCAGAGAATCCTTAACCAAACTGGCTCGAAGGTTAACTGATCTGATGTGTTTTGATGAAGAACAAGATTAAGGAGGTGACTGCTCAGCAGTGGCCTTGAGAAACTGTGGGAAAATTAGAAACTTGTAATGTGTCGCAGAGCGAGCTTGACAAATTACTGGAAACCTTGGTCTGCCAGAAGCAGGATAATAACAAAGGATTTCTAACTCTCCGCAAGCAAAGAAAAAATAAGTATACTCTCAGATAAGGAGTGATCACCCATTCATTTTGGGCTTTTTATGAACATTGCTTTTTGGATATATATTATTAAGTGTCCATTGAATAATGGATTGGTCATAAAAAGTTGTTCGTTCAACCAATGTGTTGACATAACATTTTAAATGACGTTTGCTATAGATTTCAACCAGAAGACTTGAGGGAAATGCACCAAAATTGGAAAATCATACACATACAGCTCCATCTACATACTAGATGAAGTGGGTCCCATGTTCACATGAAGGGCTGGTCCCCCAATGCAATATTCCACCTTCACAAATTCCAATATTGATGGCCAGTGAGGGGAGGGGCTTTATGGAGGGCTACTATGGGTGTTGTGGGACAAAGGGACAGGTTTCCAGAGGTGCAGTATGGACAGCTCAGTCAGTCAGGCCTGGTGGGCTGGCAGCTCAGTCCGTCAGGGCTGGTGGGCTGGCAGCTCAGTCCATCAGGGCTGTTGAGCTGGCAGCTCAGTCACTCAGGGCTGGTGGGAGGGCAGTCCAGTCACTCAGGGCTGGTGGGCTGGCAGTTCACTCATGGCTATTCATTGCAGGCCACCAAATTCAATTTCATAGCATTTCAAGCAGAGTGCAAGCCACCGCATTAAGTTCCATAGCATTTCAAGCTGAGTGCAGGCCACCACTTTCCATTTCATAGCATTTCAAGCAGAGTGCAGGCCACCACATTCAGTTTCGCAGCATTTCAAGCAGAGTGCAGGCCACCACATTCCGTTTCGCAGCATTTCAAGCAGAGTGCAGGCCACCACATTCCGTTTCGCAGCATTTCAAGCAGAGTGCAGGCCACCTCATTCAATTTCACACCATTTCAAGCAGAATGCAGGCCAATGCATTCAATTTCACAGCATTTCAAGCAGATTGCAGGCCTCCAAATTGCCAAACAACTCATTGCATTGTTATTAAGGGCTAACAAATCATTTATTGCAAGTACATTGCAGACTGACAGTTCAGTTGATTCACAGCTTAGATTCACAGTTGTAGACTCTCCCTCACGATCTTCCAGAGAGAGTGACTGACTCGTGTCCAGGTATCCGGGGATTTATAGTCCTCCCCCCCCGAAGGGGCATTACCTTAATTGATTGACTGGCGAGAGGACCAATCAGCTGATCTCAAGATTTTTTAAACACTCATAAATTAGTAAGATTAAACGAGAACTTACCAGTTTGAAGTTTGATCTGTATTTTATGAGGAGTTACGATGAGTTATTACGTGAAGAAGCCCGCTTCCAGCGCATGCGTGTCATTCTTCAAAGCAGCGGTGTGAGGTCACAGAAAACTATAATGACCTAAGATAGTAAGATTATCAAAGATATACCAGTTTGTGATATGATCATTAGAGGGTGGGAGCGGAGGGCACGTAATCCCTCATCGTAACTCCTCATAAAATACAGATCAAACTTCAAACTGGTAAGTTCTCGTTTAATCTTACTATTTTACTTCGGAGTCACGTGAGTGACTTCGTGAAGATTTCAAAGCTCTGTGACCTCATGCCGTGGAACGAGTCCATGCTTCACAACTGCCTTGGGTATTGGGAGAGAGCATCATTAGTAAGTTTAAAACACACTTATACAAAGACTTGTGTGGTAAAAAACAAAATTAAATTTATTAATTTAAATCATAGCCCTGTATTCTTTAGGGCAAATTATATAGTTGAACGTAAAATGGTTTCTGAAAATGATGATGATGATGGCTCCAAAACTGGTTTATTATAAAACCTTTGGAATGTCCTCTCGGATGACCATCCTGCCAGTCTAAGTATCTGGTCCGTGGGCACCTCCAGCATTTTCGCTGCGGATGTTGCGGCAGCCCTGGTGGAATGAGATTTAAACACATCAGTATCTATCCCTGCCATCTTTAGGACAATTTTGAGCCACCTTGAAATAGTTTGGGTCGTGACCCTTTTGTGCGGTTTCTTGTAACTGATTAACAAGGCCATTTCCTGACCTCGTATACTGTTAGTATTTTTGATGTATAAACGGATGTGCCTCACTATACACAGTTGTTCGTCATATGGATATGACATGAATACGATCACTTGACCCGATGAACCTGGTCTGTTTTGTTTGATTAGTTCCTGGATGATAAACACCAGTTTCTCGGGTGAGGTGATCATGGAGTCCAGTCTCAATTTACTTAATGACTGGACTCTTTGAGCGGTAACAAGTGCCATAAGCATAACCATCTTCATGGTAAGTTTCTGGAGTGACAAAGCTGTTATGGGCGACCAGCCCCTCAGCATATTGAGAACGACACCCACATCCCAGATTTCGGAGTACCTGGTTTTAGGAGGATTTGCATTAAATATGCCCCTCATCAGTTTTATTACCAGGGGGTGTGTTCCCACCGTGTTCCGCTCCAATCCTTGTGCCAGATAATTGGAAAGTGCACTTCTTGCACTATTGATGGCACTGTAGCCCAAACGGTTATCATGATGAAGGCTTGTTAAGAATTCCAATACAGCCGGAATGTTGTTGGCCCTCTGGTCCACGTTGTTGCGGAAGCAGAATAAGCCCCATTTCTTTATGTGTCCAAGGTACTGCTTCCTTGTTGACAGTCTTTGAGCCGATGAGATCAGATTCATCGTCCTGTCTGAGAGCCCCATGCCGTGTAGTGGGTCTTTTAGACTCTACAAATCAATAGATCCATAGTCTTATGGCATGGATGGCTATTCCCAGTTACTGGATGAATTAATAACTTTGAGCTATTTCCAATAAGGGAACATGGTTCTAATACCATCCCGTATACCACTGAATACCACGGTTGAGTAGGCCAATCGGGTACTATGAGAATCCCAGATGCCGAGTCTTGTTGAATTTTCCTTAGTACCCGATTGATGAGGCAGAACGGGGGAAAAGCATAAAAGAGACAATTCCCCCAATGCAAAGAGAAAGCATCTGTAGCTTCTGCCCCAGGGTCTGGTTCCCAAGAAACATACCTTGGTATCTGGTGATTCAACCGAGATGCAAACAAATCAATATCTGGTCTGCCATATTTTGCTGTAATTTCAGCAAATATATCTTTATTTAACATCCATTCCGTGTTCTCGTTAAATTTGCGTGACCTGGTGTCTGCCACTAAATTTAGCTTACCTGGAAGGTAAGTAGCCGATATCCATATATTTCTTTGGATACACCATTGCCAAATTAAATTTGCGAATTGATCACAAGATGTCGAAATGTTTCCACCCATGTGATTGATATATGCCACTGTGGTGGTATTATCAATTTGTAATCGTACATGCTGGTGGTTAATAGCTGAGCAATATGACTTAAGGCCATAAAAGGCCCCTAACATTTCTAGGTAATTAATGCCACGTGAGTTAAGCAATACTGCCTCTTCTTCCTTCCATCTCCCTCCACAACTAGAAACAGAGTTAGTTGCTCCCCAACCAATGGCGCTGGCATCTGTTTGTAATACCATAGACGGGTTGTCAATAATGATGGGGTTTGAGCAATACCCAATATTATGAACCCACCACTGTAGTTCAATGATAGCTTCCGTAGGCAGTTCCATAGGTCTATCAAAATGACCTTTATTAATTTTGAGTGCTCTAATTTTGGCACTTTGCAAATTTTGATAATGTAATGGCCCAAATTGTGTGGCCGGAAAAGTGGCCACAATCTTCCCAATTATTCGGGCTACCCGTCTAATGGAGGGTCTGACGGTGTTAAGAAGCACGCTGCAATCCTCCTGTAGGGCTGCGGCTTTATCTATTGGTAAAGTTATTAACATATTGACCGTGTTAATGGTGAATCCTAAATAATCCATATTAGTTGCTGGTATCAATTTACATTTAAGTGGATGGATGACAAACCCTAGTTGTTCAAACAATAGTTTTGTGGCGAGCACTGTTTGATATGCCAATTCATAAGTTGTGCCAACAATAAAGATGTCATCTAAATATGCCATCACCGTATGGCTTTGTTTACGTAACAACGCCAAAGCGGGTTTCAGTATTTTTGTAAATAACCTAGGGGCAGATGTTAGCCCATTTGGTAAGGCTCTATATTGCCAAAGTTCCCCCATCCAGTTAAACTTCAAATACCGTCTGTGATCCCTGCTGATGGGTACTGTATAATATGCATCTTTTAAATCAATGCTTGCCATATAGAACCCAGTTGACACTAATTCTTTAGCAGTAATAAAAGTATCCATTTTAAAGTGAATATGTTGAACAAAAGTGTTCAACGTAGAAAGGTCAATAATAATCCTGCAACCCCCATCTTTTTTATTTCTAATAAAGATGTTAGATACAAATTCTAATTTTTCATGAACAGTATACTCAATCACACCTTTTGAGGACAATCTTTGTAGCTCCCTGTGGGCCTTAGATAGTTCCGCTTTAGCAAGGACAAAAGTCCTTTCTGGTATATGTTGTACTGGGGGTTTTTGGGGATAAATAAATTCTATTAGATAACCTTGAATACTGCTAAGAATATATGAGTCTGTAGTGATTTTACCCCATTCATAGCTATAGTATTGCAACCTCCCCCCCCACCATAGTGGGCCCCTTTTTTATAGCAGAACCACACCCACCTACCTCCATGGTTACTGGTGGTTTACTTATTTCTTGGGTTTCCTGAAAAAGGGGGGTTCCGGTTTGATGTCCTTGCGGGTTTGTGTGTGAGGTTGAGGCTTCCGTGTCTTCCAGGGTGGCCGGCCCTGGCCATATCCTAAAAAAGGCTGCGGTTGGTAATGCTGAGGTTTGACAGTGCGACTGGTGTGAGCCACATTCTTAGGTCTTGCGTGTGGCTGATACCTCGCTCCAAAATATGCCTTTGCACTGGCCTTAATGAGCCCTAGTGTTTTTGCTTCATCGTCAAGTTTTCTGACTTGTGCGGTCAAGTCCTTCCCAAATAAAAGAGTTGATGTATTAGCCGTTTTCTGTTTGCAGATAGGCGCATATCTGGGGTCTAGCGTTGGCTGAATGGCAGTCTTCCGCATATTATTCAATTCGTACTGCACATTGCAAAACAGAGCTAGTGCATCCTGGTGATTCTTGGTGAGCTCTGTTTTGTCCAATGTGCGGGTGTAGGCCGTGATACCTGCTGTCAGCCCCTTAAGTGCTCTCTGGATTTTGAGGTCTTGATTTCTTATGGTCCTCCCCATATGCTGCCAAATAGATTGGTTCACAGTGGGCACTTGTAACGCCTCACAATTTCCCGGTGGCAGATGTCTGGCCAGAGTTTCGGTGAATACGTCTTGCTGTAGCTTGTGGCCAGACATATAGTTGATACTGGCTGCCATCCGGGGATCCAAGTCTCCCCCTGTTTGACTTGGCATAAAATACGTGGCGACCATGTCCAGCAGAGTCCCTGCTGTATTTGGATCATGGGCCTCTGTATTGTCGGGCTCTGGCCCCTCAGGGTCCTGCCCACTCTCCTCCGAAGAGTCTGAGATTGGTGGGGGTCCCTCACGGGGTACCCTTATGGGGCTTGCCTGCCCACTCTGGCAAGTCTCCTTCTCGGGACTGCCACTATTAATGAGCTCCTCGAGCAGCTCCTTTAAGCGCTCTCTGTGCTGGGCTGCACTAGGCATTTTAGGCTGCCCCACTTCTTGCAGGCTTTCAGCAAATTGCTCTTTCCTGGTATATCCCAGCTGCTCCCGTCCCTGGTACTCACGGGTGCTGGCTTGCGGGCTTGCTTCCTTGGGCCGCTGACCACACAGTTCCTTAGTGTGTACCCAGTCCGCGGCGTCTTTTGGGTGTTCTGTGTGCACCCATTCATAGCGGGTTAATTGCATCCCGCGCTCCTCAGCCGCAGTGTGTTGACACGGGCTGGTCTCCCGTTGCGGAACAAAGTCGTTTTTTTTTCTAAATGATGCGTCTTCCTCCGAACTTTTCCTCCCGCCCGGGCCATAGGTTTTGGTGGTGCCAGAACGGTTTCTGGCACAGCTGGTACTTCTGCCGAGGTGTCCATAGTCGGCGGCTGCTGTTCCTGCCGTTCACCGGTGTTTTCCACTCGTTTGTCGGGCAGCTTCTTTGCAGGCCGTTTTCTAGTAACTCTATCCATTTTCCTAAAAATGTAAAATGTAGAGTCCTTACATAGAAACATAGAAACATAGAAATTAGGTGCAGGAGTAGGCCATTCGGCCCTTCTAGCCTGCACCGCCATTTAATATGATCATGGCTGATCATCCAACTCAGTATCCCGTACCTGCCTTCTCTCCATACCCTCTGATCCCCTTGGCCACAAGGGCCACATCTAACTCCCTCTTAAATATAGCCAATGAACTGGCCTCAACTACCCTCTGTGGCAGAGAGTTCCAGAGATTCACCACTCTCTGTGTGAAAAAAAGTTCTCCTCATCTCGGTTTTAAAGGATTTCCCCCCTATCCTTAAGCTGTGACCCCTTGTCCTGGACTTCCCCAACATCGGGAAGAATCTTCCTACATCTAGCCTGTCCAACCCCTTAAGAATTTTGTAAGTTTCTATAAGATCCCCTCTCAATCTCCTAAATTCAAGAGAGTATAAACCAAGTCTATCCAGTCTTTCTTCATAAGACAGTCCTGACATCCCAGGAATCAGTCTGGTGAACCTTCTCTGCACTCCCTCTATGGCAATAATGTCCTTCCTCAGATTTGGAGACCAAAACTGCACGCAATACTCCAGGTGTGGTCTCACCAAGACCCTATACAACTGCAGTAGAACCTCCCTGCTCCTATACTCAAATCCTCTTGCTATGAAAGCCAACATGCCATTCGCTTTCTTTACTGCCTGCTGCACCTGCATGCCTACCTTCAATGACTGGTGTACCATGACACCCAGGTCTCGCTGCATCTCCCCCTTTCCCAATCGGCCACCGTTTAGATAATAATCTGCTTTCCCGTTTTTGCCACCAAAATGGATAACCTCACATTTATCCACATTAAACTGCATCTGCCAAACATTTGCCCACTCACCCAGCCTATCCAAGTCACCTTGCAGTCTCCTAGCATCCTCCTCACAGCTAACACTGCCCCCCAGCCCTACCTGCCTTTTGCTGGTCCTTTTGTACTCTCCCGTTACTGGGGACGTCCTCCCCCTCCTGTTTGACTCGTACAATGCGTGTAGCGATATGACACGCATGCGCTGGAAGCAGGCTTCTTCACGAAGTCACTCACGTGACTCCGAAGTAAAATTATTATTTTTCATCGATCGGAAAACATCTTTGGGGCTGCCTCGGAGGAGGAGGACTGTGAGAAAGATGGCCAAAGATCATAGCGATATATGGTAGCATTTTTTCTAAAGTCAATATACAGCGCAGCCAAGAAGTGGTCAAGATAAGACTTTTAGTTATATAGATAACATGGAATAGAAGGCAATTGCATTCAGCCACTAAATGTTAACTCTTCCCCTCTTCTATTTCAAGCCTGTATAAAACATTAGGCTGCGCAGGATCATGGGAGAGAATATCACTGTGAAACTGAGAGCATCCTTTGGCCTTATATGTGCAAATGCCAGCTTGAAGACTGCTGTGCTGTACACTTCTGATGGTGCATCAGTGAGTCCTACATGTATAGAATCATCTTACATTGTCTGGGTTAGAGGGTGGCACTGCTGTATTTGCCAGAAAGACTTACATGAGGAGTGCATTACACTCCTGTTGCAGAAGTTGCAAGTGGAGACATCAGACCCGCTCAAAGAAACGTCCGTGGAGACTTGACTAGTTTTAGCTTTGCATGTTATTGCATGTTTGAACAGTAATTCTGTACGGACTCTAGAATATCTCACTAAGCCCCCAGAATGCACACTGACCATAGCAACATAGAAACATAGAAACATAGTAAATACGTAGGTGCAGGAGTAGGCCATTCTGTCCTTCGAGCCTGCACCGCCATTCAATATGATCATGGCTGATCATCCAACTCAGTATCCTGTACCTGCCTTCTCTCCATACCCCCTGATCCCTTTAGCCACAAGGGCCACATCTAACTCCCTCTTAAATATAGCCAATGAACTGGCCTCAACTACCTTCTGTGGCAGAGAATTCCAGAGATTCACAACTCTCTGTGTGAAAAATGTTTTACTCATCTCGGTCCAAAAAGATTTCCCCCTTATCCTTAAACTGTGACCCCTTGTTCTGGACTTCCCCAACATCGGGAACAATCTTCCTGCATCTAGCCTGTCCAACCGCTTAAGAATTTTGTAAGTTTCTATAAGATCCCCCCTCAATCTGCTAAATTCTAGCGAGTACAAGCCGAGTCTATCCAGCCTTTCTTCATATGAAAGTCCTGACATCCCAGGAATCAGTCTGGTGAACCTTCTCTCTACTCCCTCTATGACCACCTACATATAGGCATCAATGTACATTTGTTGGAATAGTGGAATTATGGAGTTAAGGATATTTTTGGTAAATACCAGGAATGTTGGTCTGCAGGAAAAGGCTATTAATATTAGATTCATTTCAGAAAGGATTGTTGATGCTGGAGAATGGATCGAATGGATTATGAGCCTGTGCACTCAGTATCTTACTGCCCTAAAGATCTATGCTCCTATCCCCTCTTTCTGTTCATTTTTACTTTCCCACTTCTGCCTCTGACATCACCAGGACAGCTCCCGGTGAACAGTTGCATGATGGAATTTGCAGCAATTGATCAAGCAGGTCAAGAATCTCACTGGGCCAATTTGGTGTCTACCTCAAGAATCTCACTGGGCCGCATCTCTCCTGTACACTCTCCTGATCAATGGAGGGAACAGAGCTGATATATTAGGATTCAAAAAAGACACAAAGTGCTGGAGTAACTCAGCGGGTCAGACAGCATCTCTGGAGAAGATGGATTGGTGATGTTTCAGGTAGGGTCACTTCTTCATATACTAGGATGCTGATCGTTCACTCGATGTAAACCTTGGTTTATGCATTGCATTCAATGGCTCACATTTTCTAGTCAGCTCTGAGTCCCCTGCTGGTGATCTATACACCAAGAATGCCCATCCAGCAGCATGAACTTGATAGGTGACAACCTCCTTCACAATAATTCTAGCATTGCAAAGATGTGTTCTTAAACTCGCTATGACTGTACAACCAAATACAGCTATAATTTCACCTATAGGTTTACAGTTGACAACACTGTTTTTGGCCAAATCACAAACAATGATGAGATAGGCAGTTCAGTTCAGTTCAGTTTAATTTAGCGTATTGTCATGTGTACCGAGGTACAGTGAAAGGCTTTTGTTGTGTGCTATCCAGTCAGCGGAATGACAATACATGATTACAATCAAGCCATTTACAGTGTATAGATACATGATGAGGGAATAGTGCAAGTGCAAGTGCAAGTGCAAGGTGGAGCCAGCAAGATATCACAGATAGTGCGAGGGTCACCAATGACGTAGATAGCAGTTCTGGACTGCTCTCAGATTGTTGTAGGGTGATTCCGTTGCCTGTTAACAGCTGGGAAGAAATTGTCCATGAATGAAATAGAGAATTTAGTAATAGTTTTCCATGGCTTAATTGTCAAATTTGTTCAAACCTTTGAATGTTTCTGACTGCCTGTGACATTCTAAGCATTGAAAAGCAATTACAAATCAAATAGACTATTATAATATTAAAAAATTACAAGATACGGGTGCACAACCTTTTATCCGAAAGCCTTGGGACCTGATACTTCTTGGATTTCGGAATTTTTCGGATTTCCGAATGGAAGATTTTTAGCGTAGATTAGGTAGGTAGCGCGGGCGGCTTGAAAAGTCTGGAGCGGCTGCCTCCTCCCCGGAGACCGGGGAATCATTGTAAATCATTGCTTAAATATTAGTCAGATAGTTTGGAGGGATTTTATGGGGGGGGGGGGGGGGGGGGGGGGGGGGGGGGGGGGGGAAGGGGGAAACTTTAATTCTTAGTACCCTACCTGGTCGGAGAGGCGGGGAGCGGGCAATGCCTTACCAGGTCACTGTGCAGTAAGCTCCGGAGCGCTGTGGCCACCGACTCCCAACATCGCGGAGCTGGGGCTGCGGGCGTCCGGCCGCGGGTTGCGCCGGTTGTAGCTCCGACCCCAGCAACTCTACCCCTGGCTGCACGGCGCTCCAAATCCAGCGCCGCCCGTGGCCGGATGCCCGCTCCCCCCTCTCTGACCAGGTAGGGGATTAAGAATTAAAGTTTCCCCCTTCACTGCCCCCCCCCCCTTCACATAAAAGCCCTCCAAACTAACTGACTAACATTTAAGCAATGATTTACAGATGTTTAAGTGTCTCCCCGGTCTCCAGGGAGGAGGCAGCCGCTACAGTAGTACAGACCTGGGTTGACCGTGGATCGTTGCGGGTCAGGTTTGGCGCCAAACACGAGCTTTAGTGTGCAGACGACATCCTGGAAAAAATGTCCGGTTTTCGGAGCTTTTCGGTTTCCGGAACTCCGGATAAAAGGTTGTGCACCTGTAATAACATTTGAAGCAGAAAACAAGACACTTAAATTCACACAAGATAAATACATTAAAATAATCTCAAGTAATTACAAGAACATAAATTACATCAACATTAGCCATTTGCTTTGCAGCTGCTCCTCTTCAATTAAATGTATGCAGATAAAACACAACATGATCGAGGAGCTCAATGGGTCAGGTAGTATCTGTGGAGGGAATGGGCAGATGCTGTTTCAAGACCCAATATTTCACCTGCCCATTCCCTCCACAGAAGCTGCTTGACCAGTTGAGTTTCTCCAACAATTTATACTGTGCTCAAGATTGCAGCACCTGCAGTTCCTTGTGTCTCGAATGAATGACGTTTTGGTTTATTATTGTTATATGTAGGCGAATCGAGGACCAGAGGACATAAGTTTAAGGTGAAGGGGAAAAGATTTAATAGGAATCTGAGGGGTAACTTTTTCACACAAAGGATGGTGGGTGTATGGAACGAGCTGCCAGAGGAGGTAGTTGCGGCTAGGACTATCCCAACATTTAAGAAACAGTTAGACAGGTTCATGGATAGGACAGGTTTGGAGGGATATGGACCAAGCGCGGGCAGGTGGGACTAGTGTAGCTGGGACATTGTTGGCCAGTGTGGGCAATTTGGGCTGAAAGGCCTGTTTCCACACTGTATCACTCAATGACTCTATATCTTTATGTACTGAGGTATAGTGAAAGGCATTGTATAGATGCTTGTCCTGCACTGTCTAACCTGGTGCCTGATTTGCAGTTGGGTTTCCCAGAGCATGCGTTTAGTAATTGCCATTAGTTCACGTTCCCTCGCTGGACTTATTTTGAATAACTCACTATCAGGAAACTTGATGAAGACCGTCAGCACATTTGGGAATTCTGGAGCCGGGCATACATATATAGGAATTCTAGAATTTGTAGCTCTTACCGAGGGAAACACCAGTCAGTCCACTATACCAGAGGGTCTGTGCCTTTGTTTCAGGCCTTGACTCTTGTGCCTGAGTTCCCGACAGGAATTATGCATCAATAAGTGAGGACATCTCCTGTGTTCAAAAACCCACACTATCACTGATGGCCTGAGTAAAGCATGGGGAATGGCATCAAGAATTTAACATTAGCATTTGTTCAGCTCGCTTTGTTGAGGTCAGGTCGGGGGCAGTTCTCCCGCCATGAGTACCGTGTAATCATGTGCTCCCTGCTCCATGGTCGGATAGTCAGCGAATAAACCATCTCCTCCACCACCAGGTGAGAAGTGGGTGTGGACCCCCAGCAGGACCAACACTTCCAGCGGCGGAAGTCCGTAGGAACTGGAGGACAGAGATGTGTGGTGCGTCTGTCACCCGCACCACAGCCTCGCTAATGTTTTTAACGATGTTGATGATGATGATATCGAAATAAACCTTGGGAAGGAGTGTAAAGCTGGATGCCTTTTCACATTATGTTGGAAGGAACTACAGATGCTGGTTTACACCGAAGATAGACACAAAATGGCTCAGCGGGACAGAGATCTTGATATGCTGCTTGTCCTGCTGAGTTACTCCAGCATTTTGTGCCATTTCATATTGCTTATTTTTCCATAGTTATCATGTATTCTGCTGCTGAGTTTTGTACAGTTGGCCTATTTTATTAAGTTTAACTGAAATTTATTTTTTATTGAATAAATCTCACAATGTTTTGTTTAGAAACTCCAAACCAGTTTAAGATTCACCTCAGTCTTAAACCAAGATTAATTTGATTTACCAAACAGTATCAGACATGGAGGCCTCATTATCCTTTATCAACTCCCACAGGCTTTAGAAAGTGAAACAACAAATAATCCAATGTGTTTAAACAGTAATTTTCAACTCCACTTGAGCCCCTATTTATTAGGATCAAAGACAATAGCAGAAATAATGTGGTAGAGAAATGGTTAAAACAAAATGCTGTGGATTTGCTGCACAATACTTAGTCAAGATAAATGAGGTGGTTTTATATGCCTACAGCAAAAGTAGTCAAATCCATCTGAAGTTAAGCCATTGAAGCTGTTATCCAGAATAACGAGAAATAAGACATAAACTTTTCTAGAGCATAAAGTTAGAATGGCAGCGGTGATTCTAAAGATGTTCAGAGCATCCATTTGTATTTTCTAAAGGTACAAAGATATCCTTGGTTTAAGATGAGTATTGATTTCATCCTGAATCAGGGATTGTGCTCATACCCAGAAGGATTTAATGGTCGGTCGATGGCAATGGATTTTTGAACTTAACAAAACGAGGGATGTCAGTACTGGCAAATCAAACACATTCTCCTCACACCACCCAGTCTCAGCATTAACATGCTGGGAATAGGCTAGGTCCAGAGTAAAATTATCTCTAATTTGACTGGAAATAAACTCTAATCCTGACCTCAGCATTCTGTTCATCCAGTGAATTGCTTATTCTTCGTACTGGAGATTGTTACAAAATGTTAGGCCATAGGAAGTTATGTTCCATGGGGCCACACTGGTTGAAGTCAGGCAGTAGCCGATCTCAATTGGTGGTACTCTCATCTCCAAGAATGAGCTGTTTAAGGTAGAACTACAGATGCTGGAAAAATCGAAGGTAGACATAAAATGTTGGAGAAACTCAACGGATCAGGCAGTATCTATGGAGAGAAGGAATTGGTGACGTTTCGGGTCGAGACCCTTCTGCAGACTGATGTTGGGGGGGGTGGGGGTGGGGGGATAGAAAGGAAGTAGGCAGAGACAGTAAGACTTGTGTGAGAACTGTGAAGGGGAGGGGAAAGAGAGAGAAAGCAAGGGCTATCTAAAATTAGAGGTCAAAGTTCATACCGCTGGGGTATAAACTACCCAAGTGAAATATGAGGTGCCGTTCCTCCAATTTGCGCTGGGTCTCACTCTGGCAATGGAGGAGGCCTAGGACAGATAACTCAGAGTGGGAATAGGAGGGGGAGTTGAAGTGCTGAACAACCGGGTGATCAGGTTGGTTAAGAGGGACTGAGCGGAGGTGTTCTGCAAAGCGATCGCCCAGCCTGCGCTTGGTCTCGCCGATGTAGAGAAATTGTCTACCTTTTTGTCTACCTTCCAAGAATGGTGACTTCAGCCTCATATGGTCTGGGACGCTAGATTGATACAGTACCACGGCAGAACTCTGGGATTAAAATTTTCCAGCATTTTGATAAGGTGAGGTTGGATGAGAGGTTGTGAGATACAAATGTAGATGTAGGAAGTTTGGAGCTGTCATCTACTGTGTTCTCTTCCAGGATCTACTAAATTGCTCACAGCTATTCACAATTTTTAGTGCCAGTGCTAAAAAAGATCAGTCTGTCCATTGTTTAGACCGTCATAGAGTCATACAATGTGGAAACAGGCCCTTCGATACAACTTGCCCAGGCTAACCAACCTGTCCATTTACACTAATCCCACCTGCCTGCCTTTGGCCTATATCACTTTAAACCTATACTAGTCCTGTACCTGTCTAAATGTTTCTAACTATTGCAATAGTACCTGCCTCATCTACCTTCACCAGCAGTTTATTCCATATATCCACCAGGGTATTTTTTTGTGCAAAAAGATACCCCTCGGGTTCCCAATAAGTCTTTTCCCATCACCGTAAACCTATGTCCTTCAGGCAAAAGACCCCAATCTAATAATCCCATTATTTTGTACACTTCTATAAGATCACCCCTCATCCTTTTGCTTTCCAAGGATTAAAACCCTAGTCTGCTCAACCTCTCCCTGTAGCTCAGTCTCTCGAGTCCTGGCAACATTCTTGTAAATCTTCTCTGAACCCTTTTAAGCTTGAAAACATCTTTCCTATAACATGGTGACCAAAACTGAACACGATACTCGAAATGTGGCCTCACCAATGTCAAATACAATTTTAACATGACCTCCCAACTCCCATATCATTTGTGGGATTAATTTTGTGTTATCTAGTTTATCTTAATTCCATTTATGATGTTCTGAGCATATTCATCTGCATAAACTTAAAGGATTTTTAATCCTACATATGTCAAATATTTAGAAACAATCACGTTTTGACATGTTTGACAGTCAGCTCTAGCCCGTTAGCATCTGACACTTCTCCCTCAAGCCCTTGCACTTCCCACATTGAACCATGATCAGACAAGGATCTGCAGCTGCTGGAATTGTGAGCAAAACATAAAGTGCTGGAGTAACTCAGTGGGTCAGGCAGCATCTATGGAGGACATGGATAGGAGATATTTTGAACTTCTTCAGACAGGACCTTCATGGTTGGTCAACTGAGTTGTAGAGGATGAACCAGCAAAGCGTTCATGTCCACAGACAAAATAGTTTATCTTATAGACAATAGACAATAGGTGCAGGAGTAGCCATATCTAGCTCTCTCTTGAAAGTATCCAGAGAACAGCCCTCCACTGCCCTCTGAGGCAGAGAATTCCACAGACTAACAACTCTCTGTGAGAAAAAATGTTTCCTCTACTCCGTTCTAAATGGCTTACCCCTTATTCTTAAACTGTGGCCCCTGGTTCTGGACTCCCCCAACATCGGGAACATGTTTCCTGCCTCTAGCGTGTCCAAACCCTTAATAATCTTATATGTTTCAATAAGATCCTTCTTATCCTGGGCTAGTATGCTCTTATCCTAAACTCCAGAACATACTAGCCCAGCCATGCCATACCCTTAGCATATGACAGTCCCGCCATCCCAGGAGTTAACCTTGTAAACCTACGCTGCACTCCCTTAATAGCAAGAATGTCCTTCCTCAAATTAGGAGACCAAAACTGCACACAATACTCCAGGTGTGATCTCACTAGGGCCCTATACAACTGCAGAAGGACCGCTTTGTTCCTATACTCAACTCCTCTTGTTATAAAGCACAACATGCCATTCAGCTTCTTCACTGCCTGCTGTACCCGCATGCTTACTTTTATTGACTGATGAACAAGGACCCCCAGATCCCGTTGTATTTCCCCTTTTCCCAACTTGACACCATTTAGATAGTAATCTGCCTTCCTGTTTTTGTTACCAAAGTGGATAACCTCTTGTGCTTTAAATCTTATGAGTTTAGTAAATCTTTGTTATCATCTTTTCACTATTGTCGATCTATAATATGCTGCATAGAACTATGCACAATACTCTAGTGATGGCCTGACCAATATATTATAAACATTCACAATCACTTCTTTCACGTTATATTCAATAAAGCATTGAATCCCAAATTGGTATCTCTTGCACAAAACCTTGATTTCAATTTCCCAAAGTTATTCTACTCTACAGGGGCTCTGTGGTAGAGTTGCTGCCTTACAGCGCCAGAGACCCAGGTCGATCCTGACTATGTGTCCTTACGGAGTTTGTATTTCCTTCTTGTGACCCGCATGGGTTTTCTCTGGGATCTCTGGTTTCCACCAGCACTCCAAGAACGTACAGGTTTATAGGATACTTGGCTTGGTATAATTGTAAATTGTTGGTTAGTGTACATGTGTGGGGATTGCTGGTTGGCGCGGACACAGTGGGCAGAAGGGCCAGTATCGGTGCTGTGTCTGCGCATTACCTCCAAACTAAATTAAACTAATAGAAACCAAGTAATGTTTTGTTTTAAATGGGCCATATTATCTGACTCGCGGTGAGAAAAGTAATAGCATCCTTCACATTCTTACCTCTTAAGATGGCGGATGTGCAGGAATGGGTGCTGTCTGTGTATGGCAGCCTGCCTGCAATCCGTCTCTTCACCTTTTTTTATTTTAAGTCCTGTTAAAAAATGTTAGTTAGTTAGTTGGAGGTATTTTATGTGGGGGGTGTGGGGGGGGGGGGGGGGGGGGGGGGGGGAAGGGGGAAACTATTTCTTAGTCCTCTACCTGGTCGGAGAGGCATCATCCCTCCAAGCTGCTTCTTCGTCCCGTCCTCGCGGCCTACCATCGGGAATGGAGCGGCGTTTCCTGTCGGGACCGGCCGGGACTACAGCTTCAGCGGCGGTGGCGCAGCGCTGGGATGCCAACAGGGTGCGGGCGATGCCTTACCGGGTCGCCGTGCGGTAAGCTCCGGAGCGCTGTGGCCGCCGACTCCCAACATCGGGGAGCTGTGGCTGCGGGCGTCCAGCTGCGGGCAGCGCTGGATTTGGAGCGCCGCAGAGCCTGGGATCGAGTTGCCGGGGTCGGAGCTCCAACCGGCGCGGCCTGAGGGGAGGAGGCAGCCGCTCCAGACTTTCCAAGCCGCTTGAAGAATGTTTCACCCAACGCCGGATGTTCCATCTTCACAGCAAGAGGGCCCTGAAAATCATTGGACTGGCTGCAAGGCCACAAATAGGTCCCGACCTCGGGTGTTTCAGAAAAAGAGGACTTAACTTTCTGGTGCCTTTCCCCACAGTGGAAATTTTTGATTCTGCTGTGGGGGGACGTTTGTGTTAAACTCTATAATGTGTTGTGTCAATTTTCTTTATTTTTTAAGCTTTTTCAATGGTTTGTATGGAAACTTATTATCTATTTTATGTAAAGCACTTTGGTGTCAATGCGAGTTGACTTAAAACGTGCTATATAAATAAAACTTACTTACTTACTGCTTACATGAAGTGGGCAGACTTGCAGATTTCTAATATGGCTAACTGCACAACTGTCAAATGAAGAATTAGTGTTGTTTACATTGTTACCATTGTGAGAGGTACGGACAGGGGTTTTTGTAGCAACAGATGGGATTCGAGGATGGTGTGCTGCCTCCCTGGTGCCAGGATCCAGGACATCACGGACAGAGTGCAGAAAATCCTCAAGGGCAACGGTGAACAGCCAGTAGTTATAGTGCATGTCAGCAAAATCGATGTCGGAAAGAAGGGGATGAATATTCTGAAGCATGACTTTAGAGAGCTCGGAAAAGTGCTGAAAAGCAGGACCTCCAGGGTTGTTATCTCCGGTTTGCTGGGTGCCGTGCCTCGTGCTGGCGAGAGCAGGAACAGGGAGATACAGGACCTGAATGTGTGGCTGAGGAACTGGTGCAGGGGGCAGGGATTTTGATTCTTAGACCATTGGGATCTGTTTTGGAGTAAGGGGGAACTGTACAAAATGGACAGATTGCACCTTAACAGGTGGGGGACCGGCATTCTGGCAGGCAGGTTTGCCACTGCAACACAGGTGGTTTTAAACTAAATAAGGGGGGTGGGGGGGGGGGTGTCAAATGGGATAGTCAAGTATGGAGTTAAAGGGAAAGGGAGTAAAGGGATAGTTAATGACCACAGAATTAACGGGAAAGAATGCTCACAAAGGGATAGGAGAGTAGGGCCAAGTGTAATTGGGATTGATGTAAAAGGTGAGATGCTTAAGGAATTAAAAGTACTGTATTTGAATGCGCGAAGTATAAGAAGTTAAGTAGATGAGATTGAGGCTCAGATAGAGGTTGGTAGATATGACATTGTGGGGATTACTGAGTCATGGCTGCAGGAGGATCGGGTCTGGGAACTTAATATTCAGGGGTATACATCCTATAGAAAGGACAGGCAGGTGGGCAGAGGAGGGGGGTTAGCTCTTCTGATGAGGGATGGAATTCAGTCCCTTGCGAGGGACGACATAGGGACAGACGAGGTAGATTCACTGTGGATTGAGTTGAGGAATTGCAAAGGCAAGAAGACACTAATTGGTGTTATCTACAGACCCCCAAATAGTAGCCCGGATATAGGGTGTAAGTTTCAGCAGGAGTTAAAACTGGCATGTAACAAATGCAATACCACTTTGGCGATGGGGGATTTCAATATGCAGGTAGATTGGGAAAATCAGGTTGGTTCAAGACCCCAAGAGAGAGAATTGGTCGAGTGCCTCTGAGATGGATTCTTAGAGCAGCTTATAATGGAGCCGACCAGAGAAGCAATTCTGGATTTAGTGTTATCCAATGAACCAAATTTGATAAGAGAACTTGGGGTTAAGGAACCGCTTGAAGGTAGTGATCATAATATGATTAGTTTTAATCTGCAATTTGAGAAGGAGATGGTTAAATCGGAAGTGGCAGTGATGCAGTGGAACAAAGGGGATTATGAAGGCATGAGAGAGGAGCTGGCCAAGGTAGACTGGAAAGGGATACTAGCAGGAATGATGGTGGAACAGCAATGGCAGGAATTTCTGGGCATAATCCGGAAGACGCAGGATAATTTCATTCCAAAAAGGACAAAAGATTCTAAGAGGAGTAGGCTAACCGTGGTTAACAAGAGAAGTTAGGGAAAGAATAAAATGAAAGGAAAAGATGTATAACACAGCAGTGTTATGAGTAGCCGGAAGCCAGAGGATTGGGACAGTTTCATAGGACAACAGCAGGAAAGAAAACAGGCAATACAGGCTGAAAAGATGAAGTACGAGGGGAAACTGGCCATGAATGTAAAAGCTTCTTTAGAGATGTTAAGGGAAAAAAAATAGCAAAGTCAAATGTGGGTCCCTTGAAGGCAGACACGGGTGAAATTATTATGGGGAACAAGGAAATGGCAGAAGATTGAAAAGGTACTTTGGATCTGTCTTCACTAAGGAAGACACAAACAATCTCCCAGAAATACTGGAGGACCGAGGAGGGGGTCAACGAACTGAAAGCAAGTATTCGGTAGGCTAATGGGACTGAAGGATGATAAATACCCTGGGCCTGATAGACTGCATCCCAGGGTCCTCAGGGAGGTGGTTCTAGAAATAGTGGATGCATTGGTGATCATTTTCCAATGTTCAATAGATTCAGGATCAGTTCCTGTGGATTGGAGGATAGCTAATGTTAACTCACTTTTCAAGAAAGGAGCGAGGGAGAGAAAACGGGGAATTACAGACCAGTTAGCCTGAATTTGGTGGTGGGAAAGATGCTGGAGTCAATTATTAAAGAGATAATAATGGGGCATTTGGATAGCAGTAAAAGGATTAGTCCAAGTCAGCTTGGATTTATGAAAGGAAAATCATGCTTGACTAATCTTCTGGAATATTTTGAGGATGTGACAAGTAAAATGGATGAAGGGGAGCCATTGGATGTAGTGTATCTAGACTTTCAGCAAGCCTTTGATAAGGTCCCGCATGGGAGACTGGTGACTAAAATTGGAGCACATGGTGTTGACGTGGATAAAACATTGGTTGACAGACAGGAAGCAAAGAGTAAGAGTGAACGGGTCCTTTTCAGAATGGCAGGCAGTGTTGAGTGGAGTGCCGCAAGGCTCAGTGTTGGGGCCGCAACTGTTTACCATATATATTAATGATTTGGAAGAGGGAATTAGGAGCAACACTAGCAAGTTTTCATATGACACAAAGCTGGGTGGCAGTGTGAACCGTAAAGAGGGTGTTAGTGGGTTGCAGGGTGACTTGGACAGGTTGAGTGAGTGGGCAGATGGTGGCAGATGCAGTATAATATAGATAAATGTGAGGTTATCCACTTTGGTGGCAAAAACAAGGGGGCAGATTATTATCTCAATGGGGTTAGGTTAGGTAAGGGGGAGATACAGCGAGACCTGGGTGTCCTTGTACACCGGTCACTGAATGTTGGCGTGCAGGTACAGCAGGCAGTGAAGAAAGCTAATGGAATGTTGGCCTTCATAACAAGAGGATTTCAGTATAGGAGTAGAGAGATTCTTCTGCAGATGTATAGGGCTCTGGTAAGACCACATCTGGAGTGTTGGGTTGGTCTCCTAATTTGAGGAAGGACATCCTTGTGATTGAGGCAGTGCAGCGTAGATTCATGAGATTGATCTCTGTGATGGTGGAACTGTCATATGAGGAAAGATTGAAAAGATTAGGCTTGTATTCACTGTAGTTTAGGATGAGAGGGGATATCTTAGAGCAACATATACAATTATAAAAGGACTGGATAAGCTAGATGCAGGAAAAATGTTCCCATTGTTGGGCGAGTCCAGAACCAGGGGCCACAGTCTTAGAATAAAGGGGAGGCCATTTAAGACTGAGGTGAGAAAAATCTTTTTCACCCAGAGAGTTGTGAATTTGTGGAATTCCTTGCCACAGAGGGCAGTGGAGGCCAAATCACTGGATGGGTTTAAGAGAGAGTTAGATAGAGCTCTAGGGGCTAGTGGAATCAAGGGTTATAGAGAGAAGGCAGGCACGGGTTATTGATTGGGGACGATCAGCCATGATCACAATGAATGGCGGTGCTGGCTCGAAGGGCTGAATGGCCTCCTCCTGCATCTATTTTCTATCTATGTTACTATGTTTCAGCCATTCCTCTGTGTTATAATACAACGTTATAACCATTGCCTATCATATTAACAGTTGAACAGAGAAAGATGTGCTTGTAAATGGGGACATGGTTTCCTCTGGTTTGAGTCTGTGGAAACAAATAGATAAATGGAACTCCACAAGAGCGGGGATAATCCCTGCTTCCAGGATTGTGCATTAACCATATAACCATATAACAATTATTTGTCATCTGAAAATCACAGAACATGTTAACTTGTCATGTAGGTAATACTCCTGAGCTGTGTGCAAAAAGAAATGGGCATGGTTGCTTCAGCAAAACAGTAGCTGAATAATAGGCGTGAAGTGAACCTTTAAGAGGTAACGTCCTCCCACAACCTTGTCATGAAATTAGCTCTGCAGGCAATTTAATGCTGATCAGATGGTACCAGCACATCCTGCTGTCAGTGACAGCAGGTGCCTTTTGATATCATCCTCTTGGCTCCATTTCCCTTCGTAAAAATTATTCCCCACATTATAAATTACGACATCACTTTGTGACTCAAAATTTTACATTCATTCTCTTTACACTCCAGTTCTCCATGCAGCCCATAAGGCTATGTGCAGAGAATATTCAATGGTTTTGTACAGATGATATGGTCTATGTAAAGAAGCCTTTGGACCTTGCAAACAAACCTTGGCACCTTTGTGTCAGGTGCCCCTTCCAAAGAGGAAAAAATAAAGTAATATTTTAAATCATAAAATGATTTCAGCTTAATATTGTGATGGAGGAATAATATTTACTTTGGCCAACATAACGACATAAGTGCTTTCAAATGAGTTATCCTATTATATATTTCTCCCAAGTTTCCTTCCCATTGCGATCAATACTTCTCAAATAATTTGTTTAACCTTTGTAATCATCAATGCTTTAGAGTCATAGATTCACACAACAGAGAAGGCCATTTGACCCAACTCATCTGCCAACCAAGATTTTTGTCCCATATCACTCATGCCATTTCATATCAACGTACTTGTCCAAGTGTCTTTTAAATATTATTATTGTACGTGTTCAACTACCTCCACTGGCAGCTTATTTCATATACCCACTGCCCTCTAGTGTAAACATTGTCCCTTTGTTTGCCACTAATTTTTCCCATCTCACTGTAAATATATGTCGTCTAGTTCTTGATTCACCTGCCCTAGGTAAAAAACATAAATTTCATATCACATAAACATATGTTCATAAGTGATAGGTGCAGAATTAGGCCATCAAGTCTACTCTCCAATTCAATCATGGCTAATCTATGTCTGTCTCCTAACTCTGTATATTCACCGTATCAATCCCCCTCATGATTTTATCCACCTCTATATGATCAACCTTAACCCTTTAGCCTCCAACACTCCAAGGAATATAGTCTTAGCTTGCCCAATCTTTCCCTATAGCTCAGGCCCTTGAGTCCTGCCAACATTCTCATAAACCTTTCCTGTACTATTTCCAGCATAATAGCATCCTTCATATAGATGGGTGACAAAAACTGAACACAATATTCCAAATACAGCCTCAACATGTCTTGTACAACTGTAACATAATATCCCAACCTCTCTACTCAATATGCTGACTGATGGAACAATGAAACAAAGGCCTTGTTCCACACCCTCTCGACCTGTGACACCACTCTCAGGGAACTGTGCACCTGTACTGCTATATCCCTCTGCTCTACAACATTCACCAGGGCTCTAACATTCACTGTGAAGGTCCTGCCCTGGCTTGACTTCCCAAAATGTAACCTCACACTTATCTGCTTTGAACATCATTAGCAATTTTTCAGTCCACTTGCCCAACTGATCAAGATTTTCATCAGTTTTATAACTTTTGATATCCACCTTTTCTGTTTCACACCACCTACAGTATGTTACTATCATTTGTAAAGTTACTAATCATGCCTTGTACATCATCATCCAAACTGATGATATAAACCACAAGCACCAATGGGCCCATCACTGATCGCAGAGTCACATCACTGATCACAGACATCCAGTCCCAAAAGCAACGTTCTACCATTGCACTCTGCTTCCTTCCATGAAGCCAAATCTGCATCCAGGCAGCTAACTCTCCCTGGGTGCCATGTGATCTAACCTTCCAGAGCGGATTCTTATCAAAGGCCTTACAGAACACCATATAGACAACATTAGTGGCTTTTCCCTTATCAACCTTCTTAGTTACTTTTTCCAAAAACTCTATCAAATTCATGAGACACAATCTCCCATGCGCAAAACCATGACTATCCCGAATCAGACTCTGTCGATCCGAATGCTTATATATCTATCAGAATCCCCTCCAGTAACTTACCAACCACAGATGGTTAGGCTGTTTGGAGAATAGTTCATAGGCTTTTCCTTGTAACCCTTCTGAAATAGAGACACAACATTCGCCAGCCTCCAGTCATCCGCAACCTCACCCATGTCTAACAATGATTCATGATTCTCATCAGGGCTTCTGCAATTCCTGCTCTAGCTTCCCACAGTGTTTTCGGATATATCTGATCAGGCTTGGGAGATTTGTGTACGTTCATTCGCCTTAGGATGTTGACCATCTCCTCGACCATAATACGGCTTATTGTTTGTAAACGTTTCCTTTTAGTTGTGTTATTTAATCCTTGATAGTTTGACCCACATCATATCACATTCAGTATTTTTTGTTCAAAGTTCAACAGTTTCACATTTCTCTGGTGTACAGGGATTGCAGAAAAGCATACCGGGTCACTGTGCTTATTATGATAATTCTGCATTCCCGTGGGAAGAATATATCAAGCAGCAATTGTTTTCATTCTTGATCCACAGAGTTCAGCATTCTGAGAGAGGACATGCGTGTCAACCATCAATGCCTTGGATTAAATGTCTAGTAGTGTTGAAGAGTCAGCATTTTACCAGCCAAGATCAGTTGGATTTAGACAGCATATTCTGCCCTTCCTAAAGTTGTCTCCTCCTGTGCTCCTACTGAGTGAAGGTACTTGCACATATGTGTGCAAACAGATAACGTTGTGCTTCTGAGGTTGAGGCAGTTTGTAATCACAGTCATGATGATAGAAGGGAGAAAGAAAGAGATTAGTTAAAACAAATGTAGGTCCCTTGCAGTCAGAAACAGGTGAGTTGATCATTGGGAACAAGGATATGACGGACCAATTGAATAACTACTTTGGTTCCGTCTTCACTAAGGAAGACATAAATAATCTGCCGGAAATAGCAGGGGACGGCGGGTCAAAGGAGTTGGAGGAATTGAGTGAAATCTAGGTTAGTCGGGAAGTGGTGTTGTGTAAATTGAATGGATTAAAAGCCGATAAATCCCCAGGGCCAGATAGGCTGCATCTCAGAGTACTTAACGAAGTAGCTCCAGAAATAGTGGATGCATTAGTAATAATCTTTCAAAACTCTTTAGATTCTGGAGTAGATCCTGAGGATTGGCGGGTAGCAAACGTAACCCCACTTTTTAAGAAGGGAGGGTGAGAGAAAACGGGGAATTACAGACCAGTTAGTCTAACATCGGTAGTGGGGAAACTGCTAGTCAGTTATTAAATATGGGATAGCAGCACATTTGGAAAGTGGTGAAATCATTGGACAAAGTCAGCATGGATTTACGAAAGGTAAATCATGTCTGACGAATCTTATAGAGTTTTTCGAGGATGTAATTAGTAGCGTGGATAGGGGAGAACTAGTGGATGTGGTGTATCTGGACTTCCAGAAGGCTTTCGACAAGGTCCCACATAAGAGATTAGTATACAAACTTAAAGCACACGGCATTGGGGGTTCAGTATTGATGTGGATAGAGAACTGGCTGGCAAACAGGAAGCAAAGAGTAGGAGTAAACGGGTCCTTTTCACAATGGCGGGCAGTGACTAGTGGGGTACCGCAAGGCTCAGTGCTGGGACCCCAGCTATTTACAATATACATTAATGATCTGGATGAGGAAATTGAAGGCAATATCTCCAAGTTTGCGGATGACACTAAGCTGGGGGGCAGTGTTAGCTGTGAGGAGGATGTTAGGAGACTGCAAGGTGACTTGGATAGGCTGGGTGAGTGGGCAAATGTTTGGCAGATGCAGTACAATGTGGATAAATGTGAGGTTATCCATTTTCGTGGTAAAAAACAGGAAAGCAGACTATTATCTAAATGGTGGCCGACTAGGAAAAGGGGAGATGCAGCGAGACCTGGGTGTCATGGTACACCAGTCATTGAAAGTAGGCATGCAGGTACAGCAGGCAGTGAAGAAATCGAATGGTATGTTAGCTTTCATAGCAAAAGGATTTGAGTATAGGAGCAGGGAGGTTCTACTGCAGTTGTACAGGGTCTTGGTGAGACCACACCTGGAGTATTGCGTACAGTTTTGGTCTCCAAATCTGAGGAAGGACATTATTGCCATAGAGGGAGTGCAGAGACGGTTCACCAGACTGATTCCTGGGATGTCAGGACTGTCTTATGAAGAAAGACTGGATAGACTTGGTTTATACTCTCTAGAATTTAGGAGATTGAGAGGTGATCTTATAGAAACTTACAAAATTCTTAAGGGGTTGGACAGGCTAGATGCAGGCAGATTGTTCCCGATGATGGGGAAGTCCAGGACAAGGGGTCACAGCTTAAGGATAAAGGGGGAAATCCTTTAAAACCGAGATGAGAAAAACTTTTTCACACAGAGAGTGGTGAATCTCTGGAACTCTCTGCCACAGAGGGTAGTTGAGGTCAGTTCATTGGCTATATTTAAGAGGGAGTTCGATGTGGCCCTTGTGGCTAAAGGGATCAGAGGGTATGGAGAGAAGGCAGGTACGGGATACTGAGTTGGATGATCAGCCATGATCATATTGAATGGCGGTGCAGGCTCGAAGGGTCGAATGGCCTACTCCTGCACCTAATTTCTATGTTTCTATGTTAATGACAATCATTAGAGAATTTCATCCATTTCCACTGATTGAACATCTTGGTCGACATTCATCTACTCCTGTGTAATCTAAATATGCTAGACTTGAAACATACATTAAATTCAACTTCGCAACTTAGACTCCAATTAAGTAAAGAGAAGTAAATTTCAGAAGTATAGTTTGATTTGAATTTGTGGAAGTTAACACAAGGCAAAATTCTATTTCTGCACCAAACTTGTAATATTTTTAATTCTAACTCCATATCTAAATATAATGGAGTATCCCAGCTCATAGAGAAGATCAGCCATGGATTGTATGTGTCAGTTTGTTCCTGACTTTCTCCAACAAGCTTTTAAGCCAGGAACTAGCTGGAGGTCAAAATGTTGGTCTAGTTTAGTTTATGTTTAGAGATACAGTGCAGAAACAGGCTCTTCAGCTCACCGCTGCGCCGACCAGCGATCCCCACACACAATCACTATCCTACACACTCGGTACAATTTACAATGTTACCTAAGCCAGATAATTAATAAAATTCTATGTCTTTGTAGTGCAGGAGGAAAGCAGAGCACCTGGAGAAAATCCACACAGGTCATGGGGAGAACATACAAACTCCGTGCAAACAGCACCCGTGGTCAGGATCGAGCCCGGGTCTCTGTAAGGCAGCAACTCTACCATTGCGCCACTGCGCTGCCCATCAATATTTTATATTTCCATACAGCACCGATTGAGGCCATTTGGCCCATCAAGTCTATTAATTAATTTACAATGCAAATGTTATGAAGCCATAGAATCCTAAAGCTGAGATACAGGTCATTCGAGCCACCACATTCAAGCAACCTGTGGGTATCTGTCTGAATTAAACCTATAGCCAAGCGTTTGGCCAGCAGCCTTCTATGCCTAATTGATTCTCTTATGTTATTACGCTTATCAGTTTTCTAATTTATTCATTTGTTAAAAATCTTTGAAATTATTTAAATGTGTTTCAGCTGTTTATTAATGTTTAATCTTATGTGATATTTAGAAACAGTGGGGACTGCCTTCTGAATTGATGATGATGGTGAAAATGTGCCAGAGTAAAATTATGCCATATGTGAGCACAAGAAAGCCATTCTTTTAACCGCAATGGGCTCCAAATTGTATTTTAACAAATGTTAAAATGCTGCAGAAAGCACAGGATGCTGCTTTTAGCAAACTAGTGTGCAAGAACAACTTCATCCCAATAACTATCAGGCCCTTGAACATTGCAAACATGAACTGCACTAAGGGCTTCAGGCTTTTTGCAATAAAATTGTGTTCTTTCAGTTATTGAATATTTTTGTTTATTATGTTATCCGTTTCTGTTATGCTGCTGCGAGTATGAATTTCACTGATTCACTTTGGTACATATTACAATTAAACACTCTCTTGACTCTAGATTCTGGAACTGAGAATCAGAATTGAGGGAAGGCTGTTAGTGAGCACATTGTTATATTGTGGACATGGTTCAGCACAGCAAAACTGGTATTTTCTTTAGGAGTTTGTTTTTGTTTAATGGATGACCAAATTTGAAGTTTTTAACATGCATACTATGATACTTGAGCTTACATAGAAAATGTCACATAAAATGTCACATAAATGACAATTGTCATCGGCACGGACTAGAAGGGTTAAGATGGCCTGTTTCCCTGCTGTAATTGTTGTATGGTTATATGGTTAACATCAAGAAATAATAATGATCTCTAAAAATAAAGAGGCAAATGCTGTGTTTGTCAAGACTGCAAAGCCAAATAACTATATCTTTACAGATATAGAAATGGACTATGAGAATTTTCCAAAGATTGCACTTTGATTACTTTTAGAGGGGGATTGATTATCCACTCACTGATCATAGACAATCGCTTTAAATTATTTGGGGTGAACCATTGTGGGTTCTGTAGTATAGCAATGTGTGCGAGCAAAAAGTCTGAAGACGGGTCTCGGACTCTCCTAGTGGCAGAATAAGGTTGCAAATTTGTTTGCTCCCTTAACTTTTAACTTTTACTTACCACTCTTTCAATGTTACTTGTTATTACTTGACTTCAAGGTTCAGTCCAACTTTTCATAAAGTGTTGATAACACTTTTATATGCCTTAATTGTGAAAAGGATGGAGACAAGAGGGAAAGGTGGCTCCCCAAGGAAGGAACGTGGGAAAGCCACAGCCACAGCCACAGCTTCTGACTATTGTATTTTAGAAGCAATATCGAAAATGAACGATGAACTGAAAAATGAAATGATAACACGATTTTGCAGTTTGGAAGAAATGGTGAAAGGAGTTTCGAGCAAATTGAATGAAGTTCAAGACAAGCTGATTGTGTTACAAGATGAATCTCGTGAACTAGGAGCAACACTAGCAAGTTTGCGGATGACACAAAGCTGGGTGGCAGTGTGAACTGTGAAGAGGATGTTAGGATGTTGCAGGGTGACCTGGACAGGTTGAGTGAGTGGGCAGATGCGTGGCAGATGTAGTATAATATAGATAAATGTGAGGTTATCCACTTTGGCGGTAAAAACAAGGGGGCAGATTATTATCTCAATAGGTCAGGAATGCGGGAGGTACAGTAAGACCTGGGTGTCCTTGTACACCGGTCACTGAATGTTGGCGTGCAGATACAGCGGGCAGTGAAGAAAGCTAATGGAATGTTGGCCTTCATAACAAGAGGATTTCAGTATAGGAGTAAAGAGGTTCTTCTGCAGTTGTATAGGGCTCTGGTGAGACCGCATCTGGAGTATTGTGTACAGTATTGGTCTCCTAATTCGAGGAAGGACATCCTTTTGATTGAGGCAGTGCAGCGTAGGTTCACGGGATTGATCCCTGGGATGGCGGGACTGTCATATGAAGAAAGATTGAAAAGACTAAGCTTGTATTCACTGGAGTTTAGAAGGATGAGGGGGGATCTTATAGAAACATATAAAATGATAAATGGACTGGACAAGCTAGACGCAGGAAAAATGTTCCCAATGTTGGGTGAGTCCAGAACCAGGGGCCACAGTCTTAGAATAAAGGGGAAGTCATTTAAGACTGAGGTGAGGAAAAACATTTTCACCCAGAGAGTTGTAAATTTATGGAATTCCCTGCCACGAAGGGCAGTGGAGGCCAAATCACTGGATGGATTTAAGAGAGAGTTAGAAACATAGAAATTAGGTGCAGGAGTAGGCCATTCGATCATTCGAGCCTGCACCGCCATTCAATATGATCTTGGCTGATCATCCAACTCAGTATCCTGTACCTGCCTTCTCTCCATACCCCCTGATCCCTTTAGCCACAAGGGCCACATCTAACTCCCTCTTAAATATAGCCAACTGAACTGGCCTCAGCTACCTTCTGTGGCAGAGAATTCCAGAGATTCACCACTCTCTGTGTGAAAAATGTTTTTCTCATCTCGGTCCTAAAAGATTTCCCCCTTATCCTTAAACTGTGACCCCTTGTTCTGGACTTCCCCAACATCGGGAACAATCTTCCTGCATCTAGCCTGTCCAACCCCTTAAGAATTTAGTAAGTTTCTATAAGATCCCTCCCCCAGTCTTCTAAATTCTAGCGAGTATTAGATAGAGCTCTAGGGACTAGTGGAGTCAAGGGATATGGGGAGAAGGCAGGCATGGGTTATTGATTGGGGATGATCAGCCATGATCACAATGAATGGTGGTGCTGGCTCGAAGGGCCGAATGGCCTCCTCCTGCACCTATTTTCTATGTTTCTATGTTTCCATAAAAGGAGGAACAAATTGATAAATTGTGAATCCTGGGCCAGGAGAGAGATTTGAAGATTGAAAAACTGGAACTGGAGAATGAATGAAAGTAATCAAGCAGTCCAGCAATACAAGATTAAAAATATGGATCTGGAACACAGAAGCCATTGACTCAATTTGCGAATTGTTGGTTTGCCGGAAGGTCAAGAAGGAGATAATGTTATAAAATATGCTTCTAAAATGATAAAGGAAACTTTCAACATTGTGCACTATGAAAATCTTCTATTTTTGGATAACACACACAGGATTGGGAAGAAATCTGGTAATAAACTGAGACATTTGATTGTTCGGTTTCACTTCTTGCAAACGAAGGAGAATATTCTCCAGGCAGAAAAAAAGTTGGGCGTGGTTGAATATGAAGGATGCAAGTTTCGGTTTGTTCCTGATTATAGTTCCGAGCTTTTGGAAATAAGAAAGTCTTTCCATAATGTAATGTCTGATTTGTTTAAGAAAAAGTTGCGCCCTGCCTTACTTTATCCAGCTAGACTGGGTATACAACTTTTTAATGGTAACATTCGATTTTCTAACGATCCTCAAGACGCTTCCAGCTTTCTGGAGGCGTATGAGGGTGAAGTTGACCAGGAGTAATTGATAGCTGATTAAGTTATAATTGGAGATGTGTTGTTCCTATTTTGACACTATATCATTTGGTAATGATTAAGAATTTAACTGGACGAGTTGTTTTTCTTTTATATATATTAATTTTTAAGAATTTCTCTGTTAGTTTTTCTATTTTTAAAATTGAAGATTTTTTTTCCCCCTGTCTTTAGACAAATTAAGTGAACGCAGTTCTTGGTTTTCATATTTTGACCTTGGATAAATAATATGAAGTAGCTCTTGCTCTTGTGCTCCACTGCCAACATGTACTTTTTAAAAATTAAACCACAACATTGACTGTTTTTTGGCTATTGAGTGGCAAATATGGTTTTTTTTACGCTGGGTGCTGTTGTTAGGAGAGATGGGGTAGAGAAGGGATTAGGTAGCATACTGACTGTCTATTGGTCAGTTTCGGGCTTTACATGGATGGGGGGGGGGGGGGGGGGGGGGGTCTTTTGTGTTTCTTGCTTAGATTTTGTTTCTTGCTTCATTTGTGCAGAATTTGAACTACAAAAATGTCTGAAATGTCGTCACTTCTGGCTCTGCCCTAGATTTTTTATCTTCCAGTATCATGAACTATTAAGAGCTTTAAGAAATTAACCCTTTACATCCCACATGGTTTTTACAAACAATATGGATAAAGTTATTAACTTCCTTTCATGGAATGTGAATGGCTTGAACCATCCCATTAAGAGGAAACATTTTTTTTAAGTTCTTCGTAGATTAAATGCTCGGATTATTTTTGTTCTGGAAACTCATGTAAGGCAAGATGACGATCACGACTTTTCAAGTTTTGGAGAGAACAGCAGTTTCATTCAAATTCACAGGCTAAGGTGAAAGGTGTCTATTTTTATTGACTCCTCAATTCCATTTGTTCATTATGAAACTATTTCTGATCCATATGGTAGATTTTACTTCGGAGTCACGTGAGTGACTTCGTGAAGAACCCCGCTTCCACGCATGCGTGTCATATCGCTACACGCATTGCAACGAGTCACACAGGGGGAACGGCGTTCCCCAAGCGGGAGAATTTGAAAGTCGGGAACAGCAGGTAAGAGACTCTGCGTTTTCCCTTTTTTACTACTTACTTTTAGGTGGCTGCGGAAAGCTGGCGGGGAGACCCGTGGAGGGCGAGCAGCCGGCAGCAGCAACAGCACGAGTTTCCCTGGAGGGGAACAACCTGTGCCCGACTTTGCTCCCGCACCGGCAAAATTCACCTCTCGGCCGGGCGGGAAGCAAAGTAAAGAGGTCCGTATGCCAGTCTCAAACGAGACTGGCTTGGGACCAGTCGCTAGCAGCCAGCGCAGAGGCTGCGGGACAGACAGCTCGGACCAGCGGTACCGGGGCTCGAAACGCTCAGCGAGTGCAGAGGCACTGATGGAGTAGGAACGGGACGTTGGGGACGAAAACCTTCTCCAAAAGGTAGGCACCGGGATAGGAACAGCCGGGTTTTACCGGCTGCGGAACTGCCGCGAAGGACCAGGCCCGTGGATACCGGGGTCGGTCCGAGCGGCTCGAACCCGCAACGGAGGGAACGACGGTCACCAGCGGGAGAAGGAAAGTCGGGAACAGCAGGTAAGAGACCCTGCGTTTCCTTCCACTTACCTTCTAGGTGCAGACATGGACCGGGTCCATGTAAGCTGCAGAAGGCCGGCGGGAGAACCGCGGAGGAGTGGCAGCAGCGGCAGCGGCAGCGGCAGCAGCAGTGGCAGCCGGCAGCTGCAGGAGTACCGGCAGCTGCAGGAGTACTGACAGCTGCACGAGCACTGGCAGCGGCAGCGGCAGCAGCAGTGGCAGCCGGCAGCTGCAGGAGCACTGACAGCTGCAGGGGCACTGGCAGCGGCAGGAGCAGCATGTGCACATCGATTCCCGGAGGAGGAAAACACCTGTGCCCAACTTCGCTCCAGCACGGTGAAAAAATTCATTTCTCAGCAGCAAAGGACTTTGCAGTTGACTGGCTGCACTCTACTACAAGGGACCAGTATGTGAGTACCAGGGTCGGTCCCAGCGGGGTTTTTTAGTTACAATGATCGCATCTAGGCTTTTTGGCTAAGATCAAGTGTAGTATCTGTTCTTATCAGTTTAATATCTGATACGTCCCTTATCTAGGGACCATATATTAATAAAATCTATAGTAGCTGTTATCATCAGTTTTAATGTCTTATATGTCCCTTAACTAAGGACCATATAAGTAGGAGTGCCCAGAATTGAGGGCATTAGAGTGGGGTTGACCGGCTGCAACGACCACAAGGGACCAGTACCGTCAGTATGGGGGTCGGTCCCAGGGGTCTAAGATAAAGGAGCAGCCAGGAGTGCTGAGAGCGTTGGTGCCGGGTTTAAAGGAATAGATGGAAGCAGCTGTGCCAGTTATCCTCCACACCGGCCATATCCACTCCACGGAAGGAAGGACAATACTGGAGAAGGAGGACCGTGGAACAGCGGGCAGCCAGCAGCAGCCAGCGGCACTTGGATCATCCGTAGTGGGATCAGCTGTGCCCGATGTCGGCCCCGCACGGGCCAGCTCCATGCGGCCGAGCGGTAAGGCTAGACACAAATCAAACAAGGTAGTGGACTCAGAAGGGTCCGACTTTGCATAAAACCGCCGGCAACCAGCGCCCGAGAGGGCTAGAGCGGGAAGAAGCGGTGTATGGAGCCTTGCTCCAACATGATAAAACCACAGCAGTACCTCTTTGAGGGCTGCACAATGCTTCTACCCCATCAGAGGGGAGCACTGTGGGTCAGTTCTGGGTTGACTTGCAAGAGGGGTCCGCAGAACAAAAGACAAGTGGGCAGCAGTTAAGCCCACATGGGTACCCCGTGCGGGACCCTAGAGATCTCTAACTCTATAAAAAAGAGTAGGCAGGACCCTGATGGGCCAGAGCCTGGTAATACAGCGTCCCATGATCCTAACACAGCAGAGACTCTGCTGGACATGGTGGCTGATTACTTTAACCAAGTCAAACATGGGTAGACTTGGATCCAGGATGGCAATAGTATTACTATATGTCTGGCCACAAACGCCAACAGGGAAAAATTTACAGACACTGGCCAGACATCTGCCACCTGGCAACGGTGAGGCATTACAGGTGCCCAGTGTAAACCAATGCATTTGGCAGCATATGGGGACGAACATCAGGAACCAGGACCTCAAGATCCAGAGAACCTTAAAGGGATTGACGGAAGGCATCATAGCATACACTCGCACCCTGGACTAAATGTAGGTAACCAAAGACCATCTAGACGCACTAGCTCTGTTTAGTAATATGCAATATGACCTGAACTACAGGGGAAGGCTGCCATTCAGCCAGCACTGGGACCCCAAAAAATGCTACCATTTGCAAACAAAGAACCGTGAGTGGACAAAGCCAAGACACTGGGGCTCATCAAGGCCAGCGCAAGGGCCTATTTTGGAGCATGATACCGGCCACAGGCAACGCCATAAAAAATGTGGCTCATACCAGTGGCAGTGCTAGAAATCAATAACCCGCAGGATCCTTTTTTAGGGTATGGCCAGGGCGGCCACCCTGGAAGATGCGGGAACCTCAACCTCCCACACAACCCCGAACAAGAGATATCAAACCAGAACCTCCTTTTTTCAAAAAAAAAAAACAAAACAAAAAAAAAAAAAAAAAAAAAAAAAAAAAAAACAAGGAAATAACGCAACCACCGGTAACCATGGAGGTAGGTGGGTGGGGTTCTTCTGTTTAAAATAGGGACCTACGATGGTAGGGGAGGTTACAACACTACAGTTATGTATGGTATATAATCACTACAGATTCATATAATCTCAGCAGTATTCAGGGTTATCTGATAAGATTTACTCATCCCAATAACCACAGTACAACATACACCAGAAGGGCATTTTGTCCTTACATAAAACCCACATGGTCTACAAAAATTGTACACAAAA
This sequence comes from Leucoraja erinaceus, assembly GCF_028641065.1. Classification (NCBI taxonomy): domain Eukaryota; kingdom Metazoa; phylum Chordata; class Chondrichthyes; order Rajiformes; family Rajidae; genus Leucoraja; species Leucoraja erinaceus. The sequence continues at coordinate 31,973,366 of NC_073381.1, forward strand.
GATGTGATTGAGATAAAATAGAGTAGGGTTGCAGGATTATCATTGATTTTAACCCTAAACACATTTGTTCTAGATATTCATTTTAAGATGGATACTCTTATTCTTGATAAGACTTGGTGTCAGCTGCGGGATTCTATATGGCAGGCATTGACTTAAAAGAGGAACTTTGGCAATAGAGCTTACAATAGGGGTAATTATTAGCTCCAATATTATTTACTAAAATTCTAAAACCAGCTTGGCATTGTTATGTAACAAAACCATAGGGTGATGTTTTTCCCCCGTTCGGCCCCATCAATGGGGTACTAGGGATAATTCATCTACACTCGGCATCTGGAATTCTCAGAGTTCCGACTGACCTTCTAAATCATGGTATTCGGTCATACAGGGGATGGTTTAGAACCATGTTCCCTAATGAACATAGCCAAAAATTATTAATTTATCCAGTGACTGCGGGCAGTCATCCATGCCATAAGACTATGGATTATGGGTTTATAGAGTCTAAAAGACCCACTGCACGGCATTGGGCTGTCAGACAGGACGATGAATCTCATCTCATCTGCACTAAGACTGTCAACACGGAAGCAGTACCTTTGGACACATCAAGAAATGGGGCATATACTGCTTGGACAACAACCTCGACCAAAAGGCCAAGAACATTCTGACCGTATTGGAATTTTAACAAGCCTCCATTATGATAATCGATGGAGCTACAGTGCCATCAATAGTGCCACAGGTGCACTCTCCAATTACCTATCACAAGGAACGGAGCGGCACGCGGTGGGAACGCACCCGTGGTAAGAAAACCAGGTACTCCGAAATCTGGGACGTGGGTGTCGTTTCTCAACATGCTGAGGAGCTTGTAGCTCATAACAGCGTTGTCACTTCAGTAACAGACCAGGAAGATGGTTATGCTCATGGTGTTATTTACCGCACAACAAGTCCAGCCATTTAGCAAACTGAGCCTGGACTCCCTGATCATCTCACCGAGAAACTGGTGTTGTCATACAGGTTTTAATAAAAGAAAACAGATCGGGTTTCCTCGGGTCAAGTGTTTGAATTTATGGTACACCCATATGGCAACCGACTGTGTATAGCAAGACACATCTAACAATATATGGAATATACTAAGAACATTCGAGGTCAGAAAATGGAGTTGTTTATCTCTTAAAAGAAACCGCATGAAAGGGTCACGACTCAAACTATATTAGGTGGCTCAAATAGGTCCTAAAAATGACACTAATGTTTTAACTCTCATTCCACCAGGGCTGCAGCAACATCCGCAGCAAAAATTTGTACAGGTACCCACAGACCAAATCCTCAGAATGGCAGGATGGTCATTCAAAAAGGGTTTTTCCACAGGTTTTTATAATAAACCAGTTAAAATTTGGAGCCATCATTTGTATTAAGAAGACATTTTATGTCCAACAAAATAATTGCCCGAAAGGTTACAGGGCTATGATTCTCAAATTTAAAAAAAAAAAAATGTTATATAATTTTTTCATTATACCACACAACTCTTTGTATAATTGTGTTTTAAAATTACTAATGATGCTCTCTCCCAATACCCAAGGCAGTTGTGAAGCATGGACTCATTCCACGGCATGAGGTCACAGAGCTTTGAAATCTTCACGAAGTCACTCACGTGACTCCGAAGTAAAATAGTAAGATTAAACGAGAACTTACCAGTTTGAAGTTTGATCTGTATTTTATGAGGAGTTACGATGAGGGATTTCGTGCCCTCCGCTCCCACCCTCTTATGATCATATCAAAAACTGGTATCTCTTTGATAATCTTACTATGTTAGATCATTATAGGTTCCTGTGACCTCACACCGCTGCTTTGAAGAATGACACGCATGCGTGGAAGCGGGGTTCTTCACGAAATCCCTCATCGTAACTCCTCATAAAATACAGATCAAACTTCAAACTGGTAAGTTCTCGTTTAATCTTACTATTTTTGGTGATTACTAGTGTTCTTTATAACCAAAAAACTCTATGGTATGGTGAATGTTTATGTACCAAATATTGATCACCCTGAGTTTTTAAACAGTTAATTGCATCCTTTCCTAATTTAAATGAACATGTTTAATAATGGGTGGAGATTTCAACTTGTTTGAACCCTTTGATTGACAGATCTACATCTGATCATGTGCTTCCAAATAAATTAGCTAGTTTGATCAATTATTTTTTACTTGACTCTGGAATGTTAGAAGTTTGGAAATTCTTACACCCAAATGACAAAGAATGTTCTTTTTTTTCTCACATGTATATCATAGTTATTCTAGGATTGATTACTTTGTAATAGATTCTCGGCTTGCTTCATCGGTCACTGCGTGTGAGTATGATGCAATTGCTATTTCTGATCACGCACCATTGAAACTACCAATTAAACTACCTGATTTCATGAAACTACCAATTAAACTACCTGATTTCAAGTTTACTGCTAAACAATGGCAATTTAATGCTACTTTGCTTCAAGATTTAAATTTTGTTAATTTTATTAAAGATCAGATTGCTTTCTTCTTCTTAACAAACTCTACTGAAGAAATATCCAATGGTGTAGTCTGGGATGCTTTTAAGGCATATATTCGTGGACAAATTATTTCATACTCCGCGGGATTAAAAAAACAAACTCAAAAAGAAATACGTATATTGGCTGATGAGATTAAAGAAATTGAGAAATTTCTAGTTTAGAGCTCTATAAGAATAGAGTTGAACTTTAAATGAGATATGATTTGTTATTAGTATCACCGATTGAGAACCAGCTGCTTAAAACCAAAAGTCAATTTAAAATACATGGCGAAAAATCTGGTAAATTACTCGCTAATCAGTTGAAAATTATCAGTGTCGGCCAAACGTGAGATTACTAAAGTGAGTAAACGGGATGGTACACTAACTGTAGACCATGACAAAATTAATAAATCCTTTCAGGAATTTTATACCTCCCTATACCAATCAGAATTTCCTACTGATTCCAATATAATGCATGAGTTTTTAATGAAACTGAACTTGCCAAATTTACCACATAATGAGTCTCTGTTGTTAGATGAACCCATTACGGAGGAACAAATACTGAAAGCAATCCTTTCAATGAATTCTGGTAAAGCTCCCAGTTTAGATGGGTTTACAGTATAATTTATAAAGTATTTTTCAAGTTTATTGTCTCCCTGGCTATACAAGGTTTTTAAAGAAACCTTTTTAATGAATAGATTACCACAATCCTTTTATAAAGCATCTATTTCTTTAATTCTTAAAAAAAGATAAAGACCCTATTGAAGTGACATCATATAGACCTATATCACTGTAAAATGTAGATTCCAAAATTCTTTCCAAAATATTAGCTATGAGATTGGATAATATTTTACCGCAAATTATTTCTGAAGATTTATTAAAAATCGTTACTCATACTTTAACGTTAGGAGATTAATGAATATCGTAAATACAGCATCAAATAAAACCCCAGAAAGTATCATTTGACTTGATGCCATGAAGGCATGTGATAGAGTAGCATGGGAATACTTATTCAATACACTTGAAAAATTTAAGATTGGTCCAAAATTGATTTATTGGATCAAGCTGATATATCATATACCTCAGGTTTCTGTACTTATCAATAATCAGAGATCCCCTTTTTTCAGGCATTTTTGAGGTACTAGACACGGCTGTCCTTTAAGTCCTTTACTGTTTGATATTGCTTTGGAACTTTTGGCCACCGCTATTAGGGAATCCCCTAATATTTTTGGTATTGTCCGTGGGAATAAGATACATAGGTTATCTCTTTGTGCAGATGATCAGTTATTATTTATTTTTAACCCTGAGAAATCTATTCTAGCAATAGTAGCATAACTTAATCAATTTAGTAGTTTCTCTGGTTATAAACTAAATCTTAGTAAGAGTGAGCTTTTTCCATTAAACAATCTAGTTTCGAATTATGGACAGTTTCCACTTTTGATTGACTACCGAAAGTTTTACTTATTTAGGTATTAAGATTACCAAGAAACACAAGGATTTATTTAAAGCTAATTTTACGCCTTTAATTGACCATATCAAACAACAGTTTACCAAATGGTCACTAATGTCCTTATCTTTAATCGGCTGAATCAATGCTATTAAAATGTTTATCTTATCTAAATGTTTGTATTTATTTCAGACAACACTAATTTTTATTGCCAAATCTTTCTTTGATATTATTGATTCCAAAATTTCTTCATATATATGGCAGAATAAAAATTCCAGACTAAGTAAAAAACACTTACAGAAATCAAAAAAAGACTGTGGTTTGGCACTGCCGAACCTTAGATTCTAGTATTGGGCAGTTAATGTTTGTTATTTAACATTTTGGACAAAAGATTTAGAAAATACCCAATGCCCAGGATGGATAAATCTTGAACTTGATTCTATACAAGGGCTATCATTGACTTCTATTCTAGGGGCCTCGTTACATTTTACAATTACGAGATTGAATAAATATATGTCTAACCCAATAATAAGACATACATTTCGAATATGGTTTCAATTTCGTAAGTTCGTTGGACTGAATGATTTTATCTTATCAAGTCCTATCATATCTAATTTTCTCTTCCAACCTTCTAGTACTGATCAAGCCTTTCTGTTATGGAAGAGGAAGGGATTAGTAGATTTTCATGATTTGTTTTTGGATGGTTGTTTTATGTCTTTCGAACAACTCTCCAATAAATAAAATTTACCTAATTCACACTTTTTTAGATATTTACAAATTAGACATTTTTTGAAGGCTACTCTACCCATTTTCCCATTTTCACACAACAAAATGAAATCTTGGAATTTTTTTTACATTTTAACCCTTATCAGAAAGGATTAATAACGACTATTTATGAGTTGATTTTGAAATTACAAATAGATATATTTGATACAATTAAGAATGACTGGGAAAGAGAACTCCAAATTTCTCTATATATAGAGAAATGGGAGAGGATCCTTCAATTAGTTAATACTTCCTCAATGTGTGCAAGACATGCTCTGATACAATTCAAGGTGGTTCACAGAGTTCATATGTCAAAAGATAAGTTACCTCGTTTTTATGGTCATATAAATCCTACCTGTGACAGATGTAACTCTGAAGTGGCCTCACTGACCCATACGTTTTGGTCCTGCCCACCTCTGGAAAAATATTGGAAATAAATTTTTGATACTATTTCTGTAGTTTTAGGTATTGATTTACAACCTCATCCCATTACTGCAATTTTTGGGCTACCAATGTTGGATTCTATTCATTTGTCCCGTTCCGCCCATCGGCCAATTACTTTTACTACATTAATCGGCAGAAGATCTATTTTACTTAAATGGAAAAACTCTAACCCTCCGACCACATTCCATTGGTACTCTGAAACGATATCATGTTTAAATTTAGAAAAAATCAGGAGTGACATTGTTGAACCCTTGGTTAAATTTCATAAGACTTGGGGAAGATTTCTTCAACATTTTCACACAACATAAATTGCTCCCTCTCCAACCGTTATAAAAATTATTTTACCTTTATATGGTGGAACGGACTTGACGACAAACAGGGACCTAAATTGTTGAAATTCTCAGCTCAGATTCTGTTTTGCTTTTTTCTTCCTAGTTTAGGGGGGGTTTTGTTTCTTCCTTTTCTCCTCTTTTTTTTTCTTTTTATCTTTTTTTTTTTACGTATATAAGTTTTCTTTTAAACATTTAACTATATTTACATAGAGACCGGGAGGTCTATATTCAATGTGTATTTTGATACTGGACTCATATTTAGATTATCCCTGTTATTAATGTAATCTTGATCCCTATGTATCAATATCATTGTTATGTTTATCACTATTCTTTTTGTTTTGTTTTTTGTTTTTGGAAAAAAAGCTAATAAAAAGATTATAAAAGAAAGAAAGAAAGGTTCTCGACCCGAAACGTTACCCTTTCCTTCTCTCCAGAGATTGCTGTCTGTCCCGCACAGTTAATCCAGCTTTTTGTGTCTATCTTCAGCAAAAGGCTAAGATCCATTTCCTTATGCCATGGTTTAGCAGAGACACTGTAATATCCTCAGCTTTGTTCAACTACTTGAACACATAATGCTATTGTGTTTCATAGAGTGCATCCTTATTTCACCATATCATCCAGCATCAAATGGTGTGGCTGAGAGATTACTGAATAAAGCACTGAAGGAACAATTGTTAAAAGTTGCTCAAGATTAATAATTAGCCATTGATTAGCAACCTGTGCCCAAGCACAAAACAATGGCATATTCCACCACAGATTCCACTCCTGCTGAATTACCGATGTGTGAAAGACTCAAAACCCCATCGATCTTAGTTCAGCCAAGTCCTAAGGGCAGAGTGGCGGAGATGCAGTTGAGACAAAAATAACTTCATGACTGAAGTCATGGAGTGAAGCAATTCAATCAACATGTGAGAGTTCATCTGTAAACATCACCAGGCAAATCTGACACCTGGAAATGGGATTTCAGACTGACAGTTCAAAATATCCAATACAAAACGATATTATGTGAAAATATAGAACAAAGAACTACAAAGCACAGGAACATACCCTTTGTCTCACAATGTCTGTGTCGAATATGATGCCAAGTTAAACTAATCTCCTCATCCATGCGCCTATCTAAAAACCTCTTCAATGCTTCTACCATATCTGCCTCCACCACCATGCCTAGCAGCATGTTCCAGTCACCCACCACTTTCTGTGTGAAAAACTTGCCATGCATATCTCCTTTAATCTTTGTCCTTCTAGTGTTTGACATTTTCACCTTGGAAAATAGGTCCTGACTATTTACCCTTTCTATGTTTCTCATTATATTGTATACTTCTATCTGGTCTCCCCTCATCCTCTGATGTTACAGAGAAAATAACCCAAGTTTGCCCAGCCCCCCCTGAGACCTAATACCTTCTATTCCTGGCATCATTCTGGAAAACCTCTGCATCTTCACCAAATCCTCCACATCCATCCTGTAATGGGGCAAACAGAATTGCATACTGTATACTTTCCCCATACATTCAACCTCCGAAAGTGCAACACATAGAAACATAGAAAATGGGTGCAGGAGGAGGCCATTCAGCCGTTCGAGCCAGCACAGCCATTTATTGTGATCATGGCTGATCGTCTCCAATCAATAACCCGTGCCTGCCTTCTCCCCAAATGCCTTGATTCCAATAACACCTCACACTTGCTCAGAATAAACTCCAGTTGCTATTTCTCCGCCCATTTCTGCAGTCTATATCCTGCTGTGTAGTGATTTATATCCTGCTGTGTAGTTTGATAGCCTTCTCACTGTCTGCAGCTCCGTTTTGTTGTAATCTGCAAATAGGAGTTAGAATCAGATTGTATATGTTAAGCACATTTACAGGAAGAGAAATACAGGTGAATACTGAAGAGTCATGTAAATATGTGTGTATTCCAAAAGTTAATCCAGTGAAGACAGCAAAAATATGGCACAAGAGTATACTGAAAATAGTTAAGAAGGCAACTGTATCAAGCCAACAAATGGGTTTATAATGCCAAAGACAAAAATTCCATTTCAAATAAACTCATTAAGACATGTATTATGTTAAATCTGTATAATGCCTTAATTCCTCTTTTGAAAAAGTAGATAGCTGTGTAGTTCATATAAATATATGATGTATGTAACATAACTCTACAGGACTACAGTTGTTACATTATGACCTTGCAAGGGTGTACCACAGATTATATTCCTGCTGAATTACTAATGGAAGACTCAAAACCCTGTTGAGCTTAGTTCTGCCAAATCCTAAGGGCAGAGCAAGAGAGAAGCAGTTAAAACACAAATAAAATTCTGACTGAAGTTCATGGAGTGAAAAATTATATTGTTCATTCTCCGACTGCCTGTTGAAAGCTGAGGATGAACATGTCAGCAGATCCAATGTGACACAGGACAGCGATGCAGAACGCCAGATGATGAATTAGCGCTTGTAGTAGCAGAAATATGTCAATTTTTGGTGCTTCATTGCGTGAACAGTGCTCAAAATTATATAGATTTAAAGAGGATTGTACTTGGGTGAGTATAATCACAAGGGTAAATTTAAAGGAAATCGTGAGTTGAAAGGAATATTATGTTAGTATTTATAAATGCAATTGTGAGGGGGGGGGGCTAGGAAAAGGGTGCATTGGGCAATAGAAGGAGGTAGAGCTTTTGGGGAAGGAAGGCTTGAGGGAAGGCAGGTTTGAAGGAATGGATACTAGGGAAGGGAAGGGATCAAGGGAAGGGGAATAGAGGAGGGGGGGGACATTTGGAGAAAAGGGTACTTCGGAAGAGTGGAGATCAATGTAGGAGGTTCTGAGGGAGATGACATTTAGGAGAATTAGGACTGAAGGACCAGCGAAAAGAAGAATCGAAGAAGAGTTGGGTAAAGACAAGAGAATATTATGGAAGGAAGGTTAGTTTGTGGAAAGAGGTAGTGAGGGACAGAAGAAAGAGGTACAGGGCAGGAGATTTTAGGGAAGGAAGTATCATGGGAAAGACAGACCTTGGGGAAGGTCTAAGGAGTGGAGATGGATTAGGGGAAGGCAGTACTGAAGGAAGGAAGGGAGTAAACTGGCTCTGCGAGAACAGATATTTAGGGAAGGGAGGCGAGAGGATGTTGGTTGTAAACAATTGTTTAAATCCACACAACAGCATCTGGTCCCCAGATACCTTAGGCCACTTTGCTACCAGATCGTCCTGTATCACGTGCTGTGGTAGCTGGTGTGCAATGACTATCCGTTGTTAAAACAAATCATAAAGGGCAAGATGTAATCTTAATGGAGGTTAACAATGTTGCACAACAAGATAGTCTGCATATACCAGTCTTTCTGATAAACCACATAAACTATTCGATTTGGATCGCAATTTGCAGTCCTGTTTGTTCATTGAAGCGTCCCAACCCGAAACGTCACCTATCCTTTTTCATCAGAAACGCTGCCTGACCCGTTGAGTTACTCCAGCACTTTGTGTCTATCTTTGGTACAAACTAGCATCTGCAGTTCTCTGTTTCTACAGCAAGATATCATACTTGCTTTATAATAATAGTGGTTATGCCTGATCCATGCTAAACATTTTTGATCCATATCTCCCGCTATCCTTAGCTGCTGATCTCACAGTTGAACATTTCAATTGAGCATCAACCTTTGAGACTAGAGATTTCCATTATCTTTTTATGCAGTGCTTCCTGAATTAGACAATAGACAATAGACAATAGGTGCAGGAGTAGGCCAGTCGTCCCTTTGAGCCAGCACTGCCATTCACTGTGATCATGGTTGATCATCCACATTCAGTACCCCGTGCCTGCCTTCTCACCATATCCCCTGACTCCGCTCTCTTTAAGAACTCTATCTAACTCTCTCTTGATAGCATCCAGAGAATTGGCTTCCACTGCCTTCTGAGGCAGAGAATTACTCAAATTCACAACTCTCTGTGTGAAAAAGTTTTTCCTCAAATCCGTTCTAAATGACTTACTCTTTATTCTTAAATTGTGGCCCCTGGTTCTGAACTCCCCGAACATCGGGAACATGTTTCCTGCCTTTAGCGTGTCCAATCCCTTAATAATCTTATATGTTTCAATAAGATCCCCTTTCATACTTCTAAATCCAGAGTATGCAAGCCCAGCCGCTCCATACTATCAACATATGACAGTCCCGCCATGGAGGGAATTAACCTTGTAAACCTAAGCTGCTCTCTCTCAATAGCAAGAATGCCCTTCCTCAAATTTGGAGACGAAAACCGAGCCTTAAATTTTACTTAACTGTAAAATAACATCTACTTCTTCTGAATTGCACTTTTCATGGTCATAACGCCAATAGAAATAGAAATGCTGCATCTATCATATGTGATGGATTAACAGCCTCAGTCATGTCTACAGAGTAACCTCCAAGACCAAGTGCCTCTCTGAAAAAATGTGTTGCCATGTGAGCCACACATAGAGATATGAGTCAAGGGTGTTTCCTTATGATATATACTGGGACCGGAAATGTTACTTACTGCAGCTTTACAGGCAAATTAAGTGCAATAATGCAACAAATAAATGTACAATCAATTATCAGTTGTAATTTAAAGGTAGCTAGACTATAATCGCGCAAGCCAAAGTATGTAGTGCAACTTTGTACAAAGTCCTCAGTAACTTGGTGTTGAGGTATGGTTGTGGTTAGGGTGCAAGGGTGGTTCAAGAGTCTGATGGACCACATGCTGTGTACCTGTAGTAATCAAACTCACCATTAATCATGCAAAAAACAAAATATTAAAAAAAGATTAAAACACCTACTGCACTGGTGAGCAATTAAACACTTTTAAATTAACTCAATTAAATAAAAAGGTGAAATAAAATTATTCCTCACAGCTGCTTCTGTCCATTGAATTGAATGAAGCCATTGGTAACGGCATTGATTTGTACTGAACCTTTTCATACTTCTAGTTCCCTCTCCCCTGACAGTCTGAAGAAGGGTCTCGACCCAAAACGCCATATATTACTTTTTTTCTGAGATGCTGCCTGATCCGCTGTTACTCCAGTTTGTTGTGTTTATCTTTGGAGTCACTATACTTGTTTCTTAATTAACCAATAAATTTCTCAATGCAATTGCAGGACAACTGCAGGAAGTTGGCACTCCAGAATAAAGAATACAGTCAGAATGATAGACACAAAAAACTGGAGTCACTCAGCGGGACAGGCAGCATCTCTGGATAGAAAGAATAGGTGACATTTCGGGTCGAGACCCTTCTTCAGACGATTCAGATGAAGAAGGGACTCAACCCAAAATATCACCCATTCCTTTCCTCCAGAGATGCTGCCTGTCCCGTTGATTTACTCCAGCATTTTGTGCTTATACCCGATCACACTAGTTCCATGTTATCTGACTTTCTCATCCAATCACAACATATTAAGGACAATTTACAGAGTCCAGTTGACCTACAAACCCGCACATCGTTGGGATGTGGTAGTTCCCGGGCACCCGGATGAACTCCACATGAGTCACAATGAGATGTGAAAACTCCACACAGATAGCACACGCGATCAGGTTCGAACCAGAATTTCTGATGTTCTGATGAAACCGCGCTACCAGCTGCACCACTGTGCTGCCCTAATGGTTACAATTAATGTTTACATTTGTATTCTTAATAATCTATATACATGGACACCTAGATTCTTAATTCCTCTCCTATTAGAGGTCTGTAATTAAAGCTAATATTTGTATTTTTAGGAACTTATGATGCATGACCTTGGATGTCTTTAAATGGAAACTCCATATATAACCATATAACAATTACAGCATGGAAACAGGCCATCTCGGCCCTACAAGTCCGTGCCGACACAACTTTTTTTCCCTTAGTCCCACCTGCCTGCACTCATACCATAACCCTCCATTCCCTTCTCATCCATATGCCTATCGAACTTATTTTTAAATGATACCAACAAACCTGCCTCCACCACTTCCACTGGAAGCTCATTCCACACCGCAACCACTCTCTGAGTAAAGAAGTTCCCCCTCATATTACCCCTAAACTTCTGTCCCTTAATTCTGAAGTCATGTCCACTTGTTTGAATCTTCCCTATTCTCAAAGAGAAAAGCTGGTCCACATCAACTCGTCTATCCCTCTCATCATTTTAAAGGCCTCTATCAAGTCCCCCCTTATCCTTCTGCGCTCCAGAGAATAAAGACCTAACTTATTCAACCTTTCTCTGTAACTTAGTTGTTGATACCCAGGCAACATTCTAGTAAATCTCCTCTGTACTCTCTCTATTTTGTTGACATCCTTCCTATAATTGGGCGACCAAAATTGTACACCATACTCCAGATTTGGTCTCACCAATGCCTTGTACAATTTTAACATTACATCCCAGCTTCTATACTCAATACTCTGATTTATAAAGGCTAGCATACCTAAAGCTTTCTTTACCACCCTATCTATATGAGATTCCACCTTTAAGGAACTATGCACGGTTATTCCCAGATCCCTCTGTTCAACTGTATTCTTCAATTCCCTACCATTTACCATGTAGCTGCCCTGGGCTGACATACCCACCTTCTCGATATCTCTTCAATCTCTTTGAAATCTTATTATCTGCTTACTTATTGATTTCTATTCAAACTTCATATGGTGAGCATTTTTTAATAACATGCTATTTGAAACAGCATTATAATGAGGCACAATGAGGTTAGATATTTGTTGTCTTCTTTCACACATGACTATCTGAGAATCCAATTCACCTCCAGAGTTTGCTTTGTAATGAATAACATTAATTTTGATAGGTCTTTGATCAAGAGGTGAATATTGTCCAGGAGACCGACAGCCTATAGATAAAGGAACATCAATTTAACTCCTGGATTCTATTTCCAGAACCTGACCTGAAACCATTCAGGTGGGATAAAATGATCAAAGGCCTTCACTCACTACAATCAGTTTATTGTACTATGGATAAAATACAAGCACTAATACATTATTCCCTTTCACTTCAAATACTGTTCACATAAACAGTTATCTTTAAAGTCAAACATTAAGCATTATTCACAGACACTGTTCCCTTTAACTTCAAAGAGTAGTCATCCTATTCCCAGCTGTATAGTAGACCAGCCCTGTCTGCAGTTCTCTTGCTAGTTTCTGAGCTGGACCCTAAATGTACTCCTTTCTTCATACACAAAAACAAACATGTGAAGTGATTGATGCAATCATTCTTCCTTCCCTTTTGTCTATTTTTGCAAATCCATTGAGTATTTCATTTGATCATTTCCCATCGTTAAGCCATGAACAGTCCATTGTCATACACAGTGCAAAGAAATATCCTCATTCTGTTTGATGTTTAGCCGTTATCATGTCAACTTGTTTTGATGGGGACTTGTTCCTGCATCATCAGCATTTTGAAAGATTTATAAATAGGATTTAATGTAGCAATGATTCAAATTGAAATGTTGCAGGATCAATTCGAGACAAAGAGATACCCTGGAACTGTGATGGCTGACATTTGACCTGATTATTATTATTAACTCGGATTCTCTTTCCAAAGGCGCTGCCCAACTTACTTGCCATTTTCATTTGAGATTACTGACATCTGCACATTTTTTGTGTGTATTTTTATGGCTCAAAATCGGTTGTGTTGCAAAACCGGTTATCAGTCTGACCATGGGGGATTTGAGAGACGAGGTAAAAAGTTAAATTAAAACAAGCACATGTCATTGCGGGCACTCCAGCTAGTTCCTTGGTCACTGTACTCAAAAAGTCAGTCAATCGTGTCTTTTGTCTCCAGGTGAATAATTTCACCTGCATTCCATTCAGCACACAGCTTGTTTTAAAAGTTCATTTGAAAACCCTGTTGTTTCCTTGTGGCCTGCTGGGATTTGAAGCTTGGCCATTTTTTTAATAAGTGATAGTTGTAAACTTGCCTTTGCAGTACAGCTGCCTGGTCCATTTAATGCTGGTGTTATACGTCGTGTTATAGTTAGTATAATTGCCTGGACTAGTTACAGGTCATAATTTATTAAAGAAACCTTGTTGCGCATCCCTCTCAGTAACCCTCCTGAAATTTGGAGGAATTCAAATGCGTACAACTTAACTAGAGTAATAGCACATGGTAGAAACAAGGAACTGCAGATGCTGGCTTATTTTTTTTTAAAGGGCACAAATTGCTGGAGTAACACAGTGGGTCAGACAGTATCCCTGGCAAACATGCATAGGTGACATTACGGGTCAGTCTGAAGAAAGGTCCCGTCCCGAAACATCACCTATCCATTTTCTCAGGGATGCTGCCTAACCCGCTGAGTTACTCCATCACTTTGTGTCATTTTTTTTAGAGTAATAGCATGTTCCACACGAATGATTTCAAAGGCAAAACTTTTTTTTAAGTTAGAAGCAAGGAATTGAAGATGCTGTTTAAAAAGAAAACCCACAAAAGTGCTGGAGTAACTCAATGGGTCAGGCAGCAGCTGCTAGATTGGGATTTGTTTTTTAATAGTTTGAAAAAGAGTGAGATTTGGAGTGAGAAATAAAGTTTGATGAAATTCAATAAAATGCTTAAATATTATTTAATAAAAACATAATTTTTCTTTTATTCCGTCTCAACATTTTAAACTAACAAATCTGGTGCTGTTGAAGAGCAGCAATTTCCCTCCATTTATATGTATTTGAAAGGAAGTCTTTCAAAAACTGTAAAGTGCTGCATATTGGGACCTATCTCAGGATTGCCTGGGGCCATTTCTCTTTTCTGCCTGATCTATCTTGGCCTGAGTGTTGCGAATAAGCACCGCTACAAAATAATAAGACTCTTGGATGAAATCATTTTGCCCATTTTGACATGAAAAGTAAAAAGAAAAAAGTAACAGTCAATGTATTGTTTATCAGTATTTCAAATCTGGCTTCAGCTTTCAGGCAAATTTGCTGAGAGCAAAGCTCTAATACTCATTTCTACTTTAAATAAAAATCAATAAATAGACAAGCAGTCGACGCAAACAAAATGAATGGATTTTTAAAATTTTCAGTTATGACAGTTACCCTGCATTATGTAATAAACGATCTATCATTGTTGGATTACATATCAAAATAGCATAACACTTACAAAGCAGAATGAAACCAGGATGACTGCATTTCTGAAAGAAGTGCATGCACCCTGGCCTTTCCTACAATAATATTCTCCTTGGACTTGACAGCTCAAATGACATTCCATTATTTTATTCCCATATGACTATGATTAAAGAGTAATCTAAACTGTCAAGCAAATCATAGGTTTTGCCAGGGAATGCAGACACAAAAGTGGAACCGTTTTAACGTTAATCTTTGCTCTAACTCTAAATTTATATTAATGATAGTCATTCCTTAGTCTTGCTTACAAGCAAATGTCATAAATGATGGTGGGAGAAGAAATAAGCTGCATGGTGCCCAAGGCAGCGATCAGCCTTTTTTTTTACCTCCCTGGGTGTTAAATGACTATTTACATCTTTGCTGCTGTCTTCGAAAAATTGTAAAAGTCATTTTATATTTTAGAGTCAAGAGTGTTTAATTGTCAAATGCACCAGAAACAGAATAATGAAGTTCTTACTTGCTCCAGCTTTACATAGGACATAGAACAGTACAGCAGAAGAACTGACCTTCCTGCCCACAAAGTCTGTGCAAACATCAATGCAAAGTTAAACTAATCTCCTCTGCTTGCATGTGATCCATTTTCTTCCATTCCCTACATAGCCATGTCGCTATCCAAAAGCCTCTGAAATGTTGACTCCACCACCACACCTGGCACCCACCACTCTCTGTGTAAAAATCTTGCCCCCACATATCACCTTTAAACTTTCCTTCTCTCATCATAAGGCTATGCCCTCTGGTCCATGGGATTTCTGCCATGCGTAAAAGATTATGACTGTCTACCATTTCTATGCCTTTCAGAATTTTATGTCTCCCCTCAATCTCTGACATTCCAGAGAAAACAATCCAAGTTTGTCCAACCTCTCCTTTTTGGTAAAACAATCGATTCCAGGCAGTATTCTGGAAACCACCCCTGCATTCTCTCCAAGTTTTTACATCCTTCCAGTCCATCCAGAACTGCATACAATATTCTAAATGCGACCTAACCAAAGCCCTACAAAGCAGCAACAGGCATTTTGATGCAACAATACTCCAAATAAATATACAATAATCATTGGTAATTAATTATCCCTGGCACTAGTAACAAGTCCACAATAATGCAAATTGAGTTGCACAGTGCAAACTAAAGAAAGTCCGCTGCTCTAGATGTCAGCAGATCTATATCGGTGAGACCAAGCGGAGGTTGGGCGATCGTTTCGCCGAACACCTCCGCTCGGTCCGCAATAACCAAGCTGACCTCCCGGTGGCTCAGCACTTCAACTCCCCCTCCCACTCCGCCTCCGACCTCTCTGTCCTGGGTCTCCTCCATGGCCACAGCGAGCAGCACCGGAAATTGGAGGAACAGCACCTCATATTCCGTTTGGGGAGTCTGCACCCCGGGGGCATGAACATCGACTTCTCCCAATTCTGTTAGTCCTTGCTGTCTCCTCCCCTTCCTCAGCTCCCCTGCTGTCTCCTCCCACCCTCCAGCCTTCCGGCTACTCCTCCTTTTCCCTTTCTTGTCCCCACCCCCCCCCACCCCTGATCAGTCTGAAGAAGGGTTTCGGCCCGAAACGTTGCCTATTTCCTTCGCTCCATAGATGCTGCTGCACCCGCTGAGTTTCTCCAGCTTTTCTGTGTAACCTAAAGAAAGTGCATTATAGTTCACAACTGAGGTAGGGGTATAATTAGGATTGTGCATAGTGGTTCAAGAGCTTGATGGCAGATTAGTCTGAAGAAGGGTCTCGACCTGAAACGTCAACATTCCTTCTCTCCAAAGATGCTGCCTGTCCTGCTGAGTTACTCCAGCATTTTGTGTCTATTTTCAGTTGATGGGGTGAAGATGCTCTTGAACCTGCACATTATGTGTCTCAGGTTCCTGTGCCTTCTTCCCGGTCCTAGACTCTTTGGGTGAATGATGATAATGCTATGTTTTTTTCTGGCCGTTCTGCAACAGTGGAGATAGAGTTTGCTGTAATTCACCCAGCATTTATGCTGCAGAACCTGCTCTTGGATCCTATGCCAGGCTGGACCTAGCAAACTCCATGAACATATTAATTTGAATGGAAATCTACAATGTAAAGGAGCTGGATAAATTGTCTCACAGGAGGTTGCAAATACTGGAATCTGGAGCAAATACCAAATAGTTAGAAGAACTCAGCAGATCGAGCAGCATCTGTGAGTAGAAACAAATTGCTGGCTTTTCTAGAATATAGTGTGTTGACCCAAAACATCGACAATTTCATTTCCCTACACATGCAGCTCATTCTGTTGGGTCCTCCAACAGTTCTGTCTAGAAAAAGATAAATAGTTATTTTTTGTTAGAATTTTTTTACATTTGCTTTAAAATTATTAATGCTTTAAAAATGCGATTAAATATTTCAGGTGATATTATCTTTTTAACATTTTTTGTTTTTAAATCATTACAAAAAGTTGTTCATTGCATTTCAAAAATGGTAAAACAGATTTCCTGGAAACAGAGGGCGTGGCTTTGCCAGTATATCAGAGGAGTTTCATGGGGTGAGGCATGTTCTGATAAACCCAGGTGGACAAAGAGCATTGAGTACGGCACTGGTTGTGGCTATTGAAATTACCTTCCCTGATGTGCACAGTATCAATATAAATTAATAGTATGGATGGCCATTCCTTTGAACAACACAGGGCGGCACGGTGGTGCAGCAGTGGAGTTGCTGCTTTACAGCGTTTACAGCGCCAGAGACCCTGGTTTGATCCTGACTACGGGTGTTATCTGTACGGAGTTTGTACGTTCTCCCCGTAACCTGCATAAGATTTCTCTGAGATCTTCGGTTTCATCCTGCAGTCCAAAGATATACAGGTTTGTAGGTGAAGTGGCCAGGCATAATTGTCAATTGGCCTTAGTGTGTTAGGTTAATGTTAATGTACGGATCGCAGGTGAGTGTGGACCTGTTTCCGGGCTGTATCGCTAAACTAAACTCAATTAAGCACTAGGACCTTTCATTTTGGGTGCTCAACCTTCTCTACCATATTTCATTTACAAAAAATCTATTATTTGAATCACAACAATATGTCACACTGGGAAACATGACACTAAACATGACACTAAATCTGAATGCAATGAGTCACACGTACTGCACAATAAAACAAATGACTGGTAAACTTGATTTTTAGTCATGTAAGAGGAGAAATTGTGAGCAGGAACACTGTGCTTTTCATCACATTCACTGTCATGGGACATTGTCCCAGAATTCTCAAAAATGTCAGAATACTTTGCTTTATAACGCCTGAGCTGAACATAGAATCTAGAGAAGTACAGCAGAGGAACAGACTCTTCGTCACACAAAGTTTGTACCCAAAATGATGCCAAGATAAACTAATCTCAATTGCCTGCAGTTGATCCATATCCTTCAATGGATATTTTTATGACATAGATAGGTTCTTGATTATTACGGGTGTCAGGGGTTATTGGAAGGCAGGAGAATGGGGTTAGGAGGGAGAGATAGATCAGCCATGATTGAATGGAGGAGTAGACGGGAGGGTTTAAACTAGATTGGCAGGGGAATGGGATCTTGTGCAGGACAGAGGCACGCGAGGCTAAAAGTTGGTTTGGAGGATGGTTTGGGAAAGGTTAGTGGACAGAATAGGTGGGTGAAAGACGGAGAGCGAGGAAGGAGGGTTGGTTTAAACTGCACGTATTTTAATGCAAGGGGCCTGATGGGTGAGGCAGATGAGATTAGGGCATGGATAGATGCGAGCGACTGCAGTCACGGAAATCGCTCACAAAACATGGGGGGAGGGGAGAGGGGAGACACAGTTCATTGGTGGCCGCGCTGGTATGCGCACACAGGTGAGGCTTTGGCCATGGGCCCTGTGGATGGTAACATCAGGAGCTGACCTGGTTGGTGACCGACTCTGAACTCCAGCAACTGCAGCTTTGTCCGCCCTGAATCGTGAGGCTTCAATCGGCCCGTTCGCGGGGGCTCAGAGGTGACCACTTTGATTCCTGAGAGGTCCCACTCTGTCTCTAGTTACTCTTTTCCCCCTCACGTATTTATAAAATCTTTTGGCATTGTTCTTTTTGGGCCTGTCCCACTTAGGCGACTTTTTAGGCGACTGCAGGAGACTGCATTCGCCACATGGTCGCCACATGTTTGCAGTTGGTTTCCGGGGAGTCGCCTTCATGGTCGTGAGGAGTTCCCGCATTCTGGGAAGTAGTTGCGGCCTCATTATGGTCGCCATGAATTTTTCAACAAGTCGAAGGTTCTTGGAGGTTCTCGTAGGTTGTAGCCGGTGCTGACCAGGACATTTCACTGGGTTTATTGGGAAAAAAAGGTAAGCAGTCAATTTTCAGAACCAAGGATAACCGACCGGTAATGTTAAATGTCTGCCGAGCTTCACAGCCGTGCATCTCTGGGTTCTTAAAAGTCCTGTGTCGATCTTTTCAGAAAGAACTGCGTGACCTTCTGTAGTGTCTCCGTTTGAGCAAGGCCTAGAGGGCTTAATCAGGCAGGTATGAGGATCGAACCCATGGTGGTTAGGAAAGTAGTTGAACTGTAATTGTGTTTTGTCAAAATATAGTTTAGATGCTCAAGTGCTTGATTCAGTGGTTTTTGAGTGAAACTAGACTGGGGGGGAAGCTTAGAATGAGCACTTTACACAGAGGAATATATGATATGATATGATATGCCATTTATTGTCACTATACATGTACAGTGAAACTGAAAGCTGCTCGTACTCAGTGCATACATACAATTTAGCACAAAAAACAAGAAACAGAAAAAACAAAAAACAGAAGGGAGATGGGGGGGGGGAATAGGTGCACAAATTCTGCGGCGCTACATACATATATACATATATACAGATGGAAGTCCTTGTTGGGCGGTGTAGTCAGTGCATGTGTGAATTTGAATTTATAGTAGTTATAATTCTCGGAAAGCAACTATTCCTGAGTCTGTTTGTCCTGGATTTGATGCACCTATAGCGCCTTCCAGAGGGCAGCAGGTCGAACAGTCCAAACGCAGGATGGGAGCTGTCTTTGATGATCTTCTTTGCCCTGCTAAGGCAGCGGGAGGTGTAGATGTCCATCAGGGAGGGGAGAGGGCAGCCAATGATCCTCTGCGCTGTCCTGGTTACCCTCTGAAGCCTCTCCCTGTCTGCCATGGTGCAGCTGCCATACCATGCTGTAATGCAGTATGTCAGCAGGCTCTCGATGGACGAGCAGTGGAAAGTCAGCAGCAGGTTAGAGTCCAGGTTGTGCTTCCTGAGGACCCTCAGGAAGTGCAGCCGCTGCTGAGCCTTCTTGATGACCGCTTTCGTGTTGTCCGTCCAAGGATGTCAGCAGCGATATGGACGCCGAGAAACCGGAAGGTGTTGACCCTCTCCACACACTCGCCGTTGATGTGTAGGGGTGCTAAGTCGGTGCTGTGCCTCCTGAAGTCGACAATGAGCTCTTTTGTTTTCCTGGTGTTCAGAGCCAGATTGTTTTCTGAGCACCAGGTTGTCAACTTCAGGACTTCCTCTCTGTAGGCTGCCTCGTCTCCCTTTGAAATAAGTCCGACCACAGTAGTGTCGTCAGCAAATTTGACGATGCGGTTGTTGTTGTGGGCCGGACTACAGTCGTAGGTGTAGAGACAGTATAAGAGGGGGCTTAGCACACAGGGCTTAGCACACAGCCCTGTGGGGAACCGGTACTCAACCTGCGAGTGGAGGAGAGGTGGGGGCCGAGTCTCACAGTCTGGGGCCGGTTGGTGAGGAAATCCTTTATCCAGGCACATGTGACAGTGGGGAGGCCGAGAGTGACCAGTTTACCAATGAGAATGTCCGGAATGATTGTATTAAAGGCTGAACTAAAATCCACAAAGAGCATCCGGACGTAGCTCTGCCCCTGCTCCAGATGGCTCAGCACAGAATATAATACAAGCTGGTGCGGAGGCCAGAGGCGTGTATGGAAGGGTACCAGCACAGTAGGTAATGGGGAACTAGTAGCATGTCCCCAGAGCCAGCAGGGGAATGACTCCCTGGTGAAATCGTCTCTCCCCTTCAGTGAAAGCCCTGTCCCATGGTACGAATGCATTCCAAGAGTTCTCCCGAGTTTGCCCTGATTCGAACTCGGAGATTTACGGTAATGGCCATTCGTCAGTACTCGGGGCTCCCGTGGACATTTTTCATCATGTTGAAAAATCTTCACGAGTCTTCCCTTGCTTACCTGCCGTTAGCAAGTCTTCCCCAGTACCTGCCATTAGCGCTAAGAGACGTCCCCAAGCTCTCATGTACCCACTACGTTCATTCTCCGTGCTTACCACGAGTTTGCTTTTTTTAAAACTCGGGAGAGCTCTTGGAATGAACTCGTACCGTGGGACAGGGCTTTCACACTGCCTGTTCCCTGCCTCTTGTGTTGCTAACTACTGATTTCTCCTCCCAAATCTTGCTGCCTTCATGCTCATGAGACCAAGGCATGAAGGCTAATCCTTTCGAGGTCTTGTTTCTTAATCTCAAACAGATTTTAATTGAATAAAGCATTAGAAACAAGAATTACATTTTGCACAAGACAACATGAAGCCAATCAGGAACTGGCTTTTTAACTGCGATTAGAAAACATGCAATAAATAGTTTGGGAAACCTGTTCTTAAGCAGATAGATAAAATTCCCTTTTTTAATTAAGAAAAGGCAAGAAAAGGTTGTTCTTTTTGTATTCTACAATTTGTGATCCGGTAATGAAATTGCAAATTTAAGAACTATCTCTGAGACACATTCAGTGTGGGCTGAGAAATGAGTGGAAGGAGAAACAGAAATCTGGTCAGGCTGTTCACGGTATCTTTTAATGTTTTTCTGGATGTATTTTGAGTTGCTGCTGTCAGGCAGGAATACCTGCTTGCAATTTGAGAGGAGGTAGAAAGAACCTTGTTGAGGCCTGGTAAAGGATTGGAAATGTCAGGAAGACCTCTGATCCCACCGGTAGGTATTGCGGAATGGGAGGTTATGCAGAGTGCGGGAGCAATAATGTATTGACAGGGAGATGTCTTTGTTGGAAAGTCCAACCTTGGCAGCGATACACACATCAGGCAAGTGACAAATATGGCTGGTGTGATCCAACCAGCAAATAGTTCCATAAAGACAGTAATCTCAAGACATTTGCCAAATGCTGGCAGGTGGGACTGGGGCATGTCGGTCGGCATGGGCGAGTTGGACTGAAATGCCTGTTTATACACTGTATGATACAGCGACTCTATGACTATTTCAAGTACCCAAATTAAAAAATAGTTTGAACATAGACTGTGGAAAATTACAGCACAACAACAGGCCCTTCAGCTCATAATGTCTGTGCCGAACATGATGCTGTGCTAAACTAATCTCATCTGTCTGTACATGAGCCTCATCCCTACATTCCCAGCATATGCATATACCTATACAATAATCTATTAAATGCCACTCTCGTTTCTGCCTCCGCTACCAACACTGGCAGTGAGTTCCATGCACCCATTTTCCGCTGTGTAAGAAACTTGTTCAACACATCTCCTTTAAACTTTGCCCTTCTCAGCTTAAAAGCTGAGAAGGGCAGCTTAAGCCTTTACTCATTGGCATTTCATAGAACCATAGAAATATAGAAAATAGGTGCAGGAGGAGGCCATTCAGCCCTTTTAGCCAACATCATCATTCATTGTGATCATGGCTGATCATCCCCAATCAATAACCCATAGAAACTTAGAAAATAGGACCCACTGTCCAAAGGTTTTGAATGTCTACCATATTAATGCCTGTCATAATTTTATATACTAATAAGGGGAGGGAAGACTTATACGGACAGACGTCCTTTCAACCTCTGACGATCGAGAGAAAATAAATTGTGGTCTTTTCACCCTCCCCTTATAGCTAATATCTTCCAGCCCAGACAGCATTTTGATAATTCAATAAGAAATCAATAATTTTGTCAACATTTATCACCCTTACGCAAGAAAGCTAAAAAAGAGAAATTGTACCCTGTTTGGTCTTATATCAGTTGCAATGGAGTAAATGAGAAGAGAATGATGAACACCTGCGGAAATGTGAGGAGACTAAAGACAGTGGGGAAAGACTTGGTCTCAGTCTAATGAATATTAGGAGGAAGTAGCTAAACTGCCAAAGTACAGAACAAAATGTTTTTGAATGAGTAAAGATCTCCCTGCTCTGACAATCAGAATGACTTTCAGAAGGTATTCAGTAGTTCCTCAGAAGAAACAGTCAGCTAAAATTAAAACTCATGGAGGTAAAAGCAATTAAGCTTAGGGGGACATCTATTTTTGACCAAAACATAGTATGTCCAAAGATGTTTAGAATGATGAAGAATTAATACAGAGCAGGTGCAAATAGATTCAGGGGGATTATGTAGACGGGTCACTAAAATATACAAGTCAGGCACAGAAATACACAAAAGGGTAATGGAACGTTGTTCTTTAAAACAAATGGGAAGGAATATTTCTTAGTTTTAGTTTTAGATACAGATTGGAAACAGGCCCTTCGGCTCACCGCACATTAACACTATCCTACACACACAAAGTGAGAATTTACAATTTTACCAAGCCAATTAACCTACAAAGCTGTACTTCTTTGGAGTGTGGGAGGAAACTGAAGTCCTTGGAGAAAACCCAAATGGTCACTGGGAGAACATATAAACTCTGTACAGACAGCACCCGAAGTCAGATTGAACCGGGTCTCTGGCACTGTAAGGCAGCAACTCTATTACCGCACCACTGTGCTGCCCCAATATAAAGTGGAGGTAGTTATTTTAAAAATAAAATCAATGGTTAGATCAAAGACAGAGTATGCTTTTTCTGTGCAGCAAACCTTAAAAAAAAAGATCAACTTCAGCAGAAGATATTTATGTATGCCCTGGAATTTAAAAGGATGAGAGGGCATCTTATAGAAACGTATAAAATTATAAAAGGACTGGACAAGCTAGATGCAGGAAAATGTTCCCAAATGATGGGGAGCCCACAGCCAGGGGCCACAGTCTAAGAATAAAGGGGAGGACATTTAAAACCGAAATGAGAAAAAACTTTTTCACCCAGAGTTGTGGAATTCTCTGCCACAGAAGGCAGTAGAGGACAATTTACTGGATGAATTTAAGAGAGCGTTAGATAGAGCTCTAGAGGCTAGCGGAATCAAGGGATATGGGGAGAAAGCAGGCGCGGGTTACTGATTGTGGATGATCAGCCATGATCACAATGAATGGTGGTGCAGGCTCGAAAGGCCAAATGGCCTCTTGCACCTATTTTCTATGTTTCTATGGTTTATTATTCATACATGAGATGTGGTAGTTCCCTGAAGGGCTTTAGTGAACCAGATGGGTTTTTACAATAATCTAGTCGTTTTATGGTCACCATTACTGTAATCAGGTTGTTATTCCAGATTTATTTAATTACTCAAATTTAATTCCCCATCTGTTGTGGTTGGATGTGATCTCATGTCTCCAGATCAGTTGGCCACACCTTTGGATATCAGACTGTTTACTTCCCTACAATGCTGTCTAATCATGCCTGAACAAGCCAAGAAATATAAATTGTAATTTTAACCCTTAAAAGTGAGATGTGTTTTAGGTTGAGTCAGAAGTTAAAGCATTTAAAGTCTGAAACAATCCAACCTATCCCAAAGTTTTCACTGCCAACAATTTAAACAGAGCCCAGATGAGGGGCATGAGATAAATTCACCCTCAGGAAACAGAGTAGTCGGTAAAAGCTTTTGGAGACACAGGAACTGTAAATGATAGTTTACTAAAGAAAACACAAAGTGCTGGTGTAACTCAACAGGTCAAACAGTATTCTGGGGGACATGCATAGGTGACATTGTGGGTCAGGACCCTTTCCCAGTGAATGTTTTCAATGTATTTTCACAGGGTTTATAGTTTTGAGATACGGCATGGAAATAGGTCCTTCAGCCCACAAAGTCCACACTGACCCACAATCACTCATAAACTAGTTCCATGTTATTTCACTTTCGCATCCTACTCATTGGGGGCAAATTGCAGAAGCCAATTAACCTACAAACATGCACGTCTTTGGATTGAGTGAGGAAACCGAAGCAACTGGAAGAAACCCAGGTGGTCACAGGGAGAACATATAAATTCTGCACAGACAGCGCCCAAAGTGAGGATTGAACCCAGATCTCTGGCACTGTGAGGCAGCAGCTCTACCCCTTAAAATTTAAAAGCAAATACAGCAGCAATAAAGTATCAGGATGTCCAGCAGATGAAAGGAAAGCTGAATTCAACACGTACTATAGATTACATATGGATTGTAGATTACTGCTGTGCCAGGGAGCAGGTGTTTTAACACCAACTACAGTATTGTTAAACTGCAGAAATGTCCCTCACCTCCACTACTTTCACAAGAGGCCCTCACTTCACTGAGCACCTCAAGCAGTAATTTGCAGCCCACTTCCACCCCAAACTACTGGCAATTTCTCCCTGCCCCTCCCCATCCGTGCCTTGCAGTGACTGCAATGACTAGTGGGGTGCCGCAAGGCTCAGTGCTGGGACCGCAGTTTCTAATAATATATATTAACGATTTAGACGAAGGAATTAAATGTAACATCTCCAAGTTTGTGGATTGACACAGAGCTGGGTAGCAGTGTGAGCTGCGAGGAGGATGCTATGAGGCTGCAGGGTGACTTGGGTAGATTGGGTGAGTGGGCAGTTGCATGGCAGATGCAGTATAATATGGATAAATGTGAAGTTATCCACTATGGTGGCAGGAATAAGCAGGCCGATTATTATCTGAATGGTGTCAGATTAGGGAAAGGGTCGGAACGAGACCTGGGTATCCTTGTACATCAGTCGCTGAAAGTAAGCATGCTGGTAAAGCAGGCAGTGAAGAAAGAAAATGGCATGTTGGCCTTCATAGTGAGAGGATGTTAATATAGGAGCAAGGAGGTCCTCCTGCAGTTGTACAGAGCTCTGGTGAGACGGAGAGGTATGTACACAAAAAACAATAATAGTGCAATAATAATAATAATAGTTTATTGTAGTTCAGAACCTATTTGAGGTTGTAGTGTTTAACAGTCTAATGGCTGCAGGGAAGAAGCTGTTCCTGAACCAGGACGTTACAGTTTTCAGTCTCCTCTACCTTCTTCCCGATGGCAGGGGTGAAATGAGTGTGTGGCTAGGTTGGTGTGCGTCTCTGATGATGCTGGCTGTCATTTTGAGGCAGTGACTACTGTAAATCCCTTCGATCGTGGGGAGTTCAGAAACTTTGATGGACTGGGGGGCAGTGTACACAACTTTTTGCAGTCTTCATATTAGCTGTTCCAAAAAAATTGCCCACAAGCCAGACATTAATAACTTTACAGCAAGAAGTCAGAAGCCAAGAACCCCTTCCCAATTCAAATTCCTCAGAACCTCAGTTACCACTACACCCCTCAAATTTGGCACCCCAATAATCGGGATAATGTTTCCCTGGTGTGAAGATTTGTTTTCCTGTCAACGTTTACTCCAATATAGATTTATTGTTGTGATATCAAGGTTTGATCTTCTGAAGTAAGTAGTTAACACATTTGAAGCTTCCTAATCCTATGACAGCTAGATTTCATTAGTAAAACTTGTCATCAATAAAATAAATCCAACCCCCCTTTTATTTCTTCAATTAAAAACATGAAAGTAATCACCAGCAACTGAAAGTCTGATACCCGATAACAGTCAGTGTCCTTTGTGATGAGAATTGCAATTTACATTTCATGCTCACAGCAATAGGATTAAGAATCTTTTCAATTGCCTATTATGTAATGATGAAATCCAGTAAGTAGACTGTCAGTTATGATAAAAATCACACTTAAGTCACGGCACTGGCATCATGTGCTAACTGCATGATCCACATAAAATTGTTTTTCAAAACATTTGTCTGCATTTTCTTTTGTTGCTCTTCTCCATTGCAAGAATCCCTCAAACTACTTTTTTTAAATTCTATTTTTGTGTGTGTTTTTAACTTATTATAATTAGTTTTCTTTAAAATTTATAACGTTTATACTCTTGCATGATTCTTATTCTTTCAGGTGTACTGACATTGTGCCGGTAGGCAGTCTTACTCAGAACATAGAATAGTAAGATTAAACGAGAACTTACCAGTTTGAAGTTTGATCTGTATTTTATGAGGAGTTACGATGAGGGATTACGTGAAGAACCCGTCCAGCACGCATGCGCGACGTACTTCAAAGCAGCGGTGTGGAATCACAGAAACAACACAATAATTGAATAAACATAGTAAAGACAAGGATAACTAAGTTACCAGTTGATCTCTATAATTGAGCGTGGGAGTGGAGGGCACATAATCCCACATCGTAACTCCTCATAAAATATAGATCAAACTTCAAACTGGTAAGTTCTCGTTTAATCTTACTATTTTACTTCGGAGTCACGTGAGTGACTACGTGAAGATTTTAAAGCTCTGTGATTTCAAACCGTGTAACAGTTCATACTTCACTCGCTGCCGAAGTCATTCGAGGGAGGAAGTATGTTATCGTAATCAACCATGAATCTGTTTGTAAAACAATAATGGTGTTATTAACAATAACAAGACCAAAATGCTCCCCCGGGCTTAAATTATATATTTTTTGCAGATTCTAATACTTTTTCTGCAAACTATACAGGTTCTGCCAGCGGCTTGTTATAAAAGTTTGGAACGTATACTCCCTAGACCACCCCGCTGTAGCCAGGATGTGGTCCATAGGCACGTCCATCCTCTTAGTCACCGATGTGGATGCTGCCCTGGTGGAGTAAGATTTATACACGTTGGCATTTACTCCAGCAACTCCCAGTACCTGCTTGAGCCACTTGAGATAGTTTGGCTCGTCACCCGACCATGAGGTTTCTTGTGGCTGACCCATAAGGCTTTTTCTCTCCCTCGAGGATTTCTTATTGTGTCGATGTAGTTCAATGTGGGTCATGACACATAACCGTGGTTCAGGTGGGTATGCCCAGAAATCCATGACTAGGCCTGATGTTCCTGGTCTGCTCTGTTTGACCAGCCCCTAAATGGTAAATGTAACACGGTCTAGTGTTATAACCATATGTCCAATCGTAGTAGATGGAGGAACTGGACTCTTTGTGCTGAGACAAGGCCATCAGCATGACCGTCTTCAGAATGGGCTGTTCCAGGGTGAGGGACCTGGCTGGTGACCATCCCCTAAGGTACGTCAGGTCCACACTGACATCCCAGATTTGGGTGTACCTAGGTCTGGGGGATTAGAGTTTAATATGCCTCTCCTGAATTTGATCACCAGCAGGTGGTACCCGTTGTCCTGGTGCCCGAGTTAAGTAGGCTGGCTGTGTTGATGGCGCAGTAGCTGAGTCCTTCATTGTGGTGAAGACCTGCCAGGAACTCCAGTACAGGTTTTGTTGTAGTTGAATATGTAGTTCCTGTATTTGAATAGTATCTTCCTACTTCTTGATGTTCGCCAAGTATGTTCCCTAGTGGATATGCGATGGGATGCTGTCATCGTGTTGATAGTGCTGTTTGACAATCCAGACCCAGCAGTGGTCTTCCCAATTCTGCAACCCAGGCCCAGTAATGGTCTTTTCAAATCTGTAACCCAGTAGTTTAACTTATCGTGGCATAGGTGGCTTATGCCTGAAACTGGGTGAGTTAATAAGTCTGGGCTATTGGGAAATCATTAGGGCTTTGATGACCATGTCGAAGACCACTGGGAACCATGACTGTGGGTTTGCGTTTGTACCCTACTGATGAGGCCGTAGTACCTGACTGATGAGGTAGAAAAAAGGGGAGAACATAGAGATTGGATCCCCCCCCCCCCCCCCCCCAGCGGGAATGTATTAATTGCCGCTGCCCCAAAGTTTGGTTTCATGCGACATACATCGGTATGTGGTAATTCAAATGAAATACAGGGAAAGGGATATCTGGTGTTCCATATTGCTTTGTAATTTCAGCAAATACTTTGGTTTAATATGTCTGTTTACAGTATTTAGCTCACCTGGTAGGTAAGTTTGTTGATGGTCGAATATGTTTGACGACATAAGGTTACCAATTGTTAAATAAATTGTCACATGATATCGATTTTATTCTGCCCAAGTGGTTGGTTTATGCCATACAACCATATAACCATATAATAATTACAGCACGGAAACAGGCCATCTTGGCCCTACAAGTCCGTGCCGAACAACTTTTTTCCCTTAGTCCCACCTGCCTGCACTCATACCATAACCCTCCATTCCCTTCTCATCCATATGCCTATCCAATTTATTTTTAAATGATACCAACGAACCTGCCTCCACCACTTCCACTGGAAGCTCATTCCACACCGCTAGCACTCTCTGAGTAAAGAAGTTCCCCCTCATGTTACCCCTAAACTTCTGTCCCTTAATTCTAAAGTATGCCAGTGTATGCCACCACTGTGAGTCTCTTTGTCGGGAGTATGCAGGAATTACCGTTGGAGTTTCCCGCCAGACCGCTGCTGTTGGTCAGACAGCTTTTAGTGGACTGGACATCGGCTCAGTACCCTGACTGTGGACCGCAGTGTGTGCGGTCCCGGTGCCGCCTCTCTCCCCTCCACTGACGGAACGCTCCTTCCCTGGAGTCGAACGGGGGCCACTTCCCCTGTTCTGCTTTGCTCTCTCCAGTTTCCCCTGGAGCAATAAAGAGGAGCAAAGTAGTGAAATCGAACCTGTGGGTAAGTACTTACCTAACGGTCCGTTCCTTCAGGCTTGTAGCGGGAGCGCCCGTACTCCCGTTCGTCGCTGTTGCATCTGCGTGAACGTTCATGTCGCGCATGCGTGCTGGACGACTTCTTCACGTAGTCACTCACGTGACTCCGAAGTAAAATTGACTGTGTTTCATCACCTTATGGATTACCTGGCAGAACTGTTGAGACTGGTGAAAAATGGCATCTTAATGCTTATTCTGTAGCTCCCTGCATTTGTATAATTGCAACCCATCATGTAAACTGCTTTAAATTCTGAATTTTTTTTTCATGATTTGTGGGGACTTTCAAATATTTCTTGTATCTTATAATGGAATTAACTACATAAGTCATCTGGATTTCAATTCAATAGAGAATGCCTCGATTAATATATTGTCTTCCCACACTTCTAATGCTGATGGCAGGAATGTCTTTACCGATGAAAACCAACATACAGGACGACATACATCATACAAGAAGGGTCTCGACCCGAAACATCACCAATTCCTTCTCTCCAGAGATGTTGCCTGGCCCGCTGAGTTACTCCAGCACTTTAGGTCAATACAAGACAGCACTCTCGTGCAGTACTGAGGGAGTCAGCATTGCCAGCACTGCCATCTATGGATGAAGTTAGGTCAGGTCTCATCTGCCCTCTCTGCTTCTCATGAAAGATCGCTTATCATTCTTCTGAATAAAAGAAGGGAAATCCTTTCTCTGACCCTGGCCAATATTTATTCCTCAAATGACATGTTAACATAGCTTATCAGCTCATCATTATAATTATTTTTGTAGGATTTCACTGGCTGACCGTTCCCCGTTACAAAATGGGGGATTAACTGGCCTGTGAGAGAAGAAATTCTAATAACCTCAGTTTAAAACAACTGGCTCCTATTTTGCAGTTATGTCCACTTAGTCGAGACCATCACACTTGTGCAAACCTGTCAAAATCTGGCACATCAAGTCTCCTGAGGATCTTATATCTTTGAATAAGATCACCTCTTAGCCTCCCTTTATAAAACAACCCTCTCATCGTAGCAATAAGCCTGGTGAATCTCCTTTAGATTGCTCCCATTGCAGTCATATCATTTCTTAGGGTAAATTGACCAAAATTCTGTGCAGTGTTCCAAGTATAGCCTCACCAACACTATGTACAATTGTAACATACCTCCATATTCTAACTCCAACCCTTGTACGACAAAGGCTAAAATGCTCCAATGCCTTCTTTGCTATTTGTTGAATTTTCCTGTACATCATTTTAATTCATACAACAGAACACCTAGATCCCTGTGAATTTCATTCATTTGCATTCTCTCATTGAGATAAGTATCTGCCCTTTTGATTACAAAGGCCATAGTGAGTGCAGGTGATCCGGTGATCCAGTATCTCTAACAGATTGGTGTGATTTGAGGATCAGAGACTTTTGTAATCCAATGATCACAGAAGAAGACAAAGTGCATATAGTTATGAGGTTTGATTGAAACAAGGTGATCATTGGATTAAAAAATTATCAGAATGAAAAAGTCCCAGTCAATGGGTAAGTTGAGCAAAAAAGGGCACCATGTGTTGGAATAATTCAACAGGTCAGACATCATCCCTGGAGAACATGGATAGGTGATGTTTCGGGTTGGGACCCTTCTTCAGACTGATGTTTCAGCTCAGTACCCTTCCAGATAAATTGGGCAGTCGGCTCTTGTCAATAATGTGATGCAAGGAAATTAGATAACCAATATCACAACTTTGCTTGGAAGTATTTTAATGATAACATGTTCAAGCTTGTGCAGTGCCAGAGCCTTAGGCTTTACAGCTGTCTAGTACAGTGACAGATGTTTCAAAGTTATGTAACCAAAGAAGGCGGTTGGATAACCAAAGGAATGGCAATGCTAAAGGCATGTACAAATCTTTGGAAAGTACCATATTCAAACAAGGTATCTTGTTTGACCTTGAATATGAAATAAGTGAGAAACCCAAGTAGCTGATAAATAGATCTGCACACAATGTTTCAGATGGACGAGTGAGTACGCCAATGTCGGTACACCTTGCAAATAAGTACTCCTGTTTGAGTACGGATGGGGGTGACAGCCTGCCCGGGGGTAGCGACAGTGGACGGGCCTCCAGCACAGAGACCGGCCCTGTTGCTCCGAAAGGTACGGACAAAAAGAAGAGGCCAATAGTAATTGGGGACTCTATTGTTAGGGGGTCGGATAGGCGATTCTGTGGACGCAGTCGGGAGACCAGGATGGTGGTCTGCCTCCCTGGTGCCAAGGTCTCGGACGTGTCTCAACGCGTCCAAGATATCCTGAAATCAGAGGGAGAGGAACCTGAGGTCGTGGTACATATAGGTACCTATGACATACGTAAAAAAAGGAAGAGGTCCTGAAGGGAGGATTTAGGGAGTTGGGAGGAGAGTTAAGAAAAAGGACCAAAAAGGTAACAATCTCAGGATTACTGCCTGTGCCACGCAACAGTAAGAGTAGGAATGGAGCGAGGTTGAGGATAAATGCGTGGCTGAAAGACTGGTGCAGAAGGCAGGGATTCAAGTTTCTGGATCATTGGGAATTATTTTGGGGAAGGTGGGACCTGTACAGAAAGGACGGGTTGCACTTGAACCCGAGGGGGACCAATATCCTGGCGGGGAAATTTGCAAAGGCTACTGGGGAGACTTTAAACTAGAATGGTTGGGGCGAGGGACTCAAATAGAGAAAGCTAGTAGACAGAACGGGAGGCAGGAAGCTGAAAAGGGAAGCACTCGGACACAAGAGGAGAAAGAAAAAAAAAGAAATAAATAGAGAATAAGAGGCGGGGGGTTTCTTAAATGTGCATATTTTAATGCTAGGAGCATTGTAAGAAAGGTGGATGAGCTTAGAGTCTGGATAGACACCTGGAAGTATGATGTTGTGGCGATCAGTGAAACATGGTTGCAGGAGGGCTGTGATTGGAAACTAATTATTCCAGGATTTTGTTGCTTCGGGTGTGAAAGAATTGGAGGGGCAAGAGGTGGAGGTGTTGCATTGCTAGTCAGGGAAGATATTACAGCAGTGCTTTGGCAGGATAGATTGGAGGGTTCATCTAGGGAGGCTATTTGGGTGGAACTGAGAAGTGGGGAAGGTGTAGCAACACTTATAGGGGTGTATTATAGACCGCCAAATGGGGATCGAGAATTGGAAGAGCAAATATGTAAGGAGATAGCAGATATTAGTAGTAAGCACAAGGTAGTGATTGTGGGAGATATGAATTTTCCACACATAGACTGGGAAACACATTCGGTAAATGGGCTGGATGGTTTGGAGTTTGTAAAATGTGTGCACAATAGTTTTTTTGCAACAATACATAGAGGTACCTACTAGAGAAGGGGCAGTGCTGGACCTCCTGTTAGGAAATGAGACAGGTTAGGTGGCGGAGGTATGCGTTGGGGAGCACTTCGGGTCCAGTGATCACAATACCATTAGTTTCAATATAATTATGGAGAGGGTCAGAACTGGACCTAGGGTTGAGATTTTTGATTGGAGAAAGGCTAACTTTGATGAGATGCAAAAGGATTTAAAAGGAGTGAACTGGGACATTTTGTTTTATGGGAAGGATGTAGAAGAGAAATGGAGGACATTTAAAGGGGAAATTTTAAGAGTACAGAATCTTTATGTTCCTGTTCGGTTGAAAGGAAAGAGTAAAAATTGGAAAGTGCCCTGGTTTTCAAGGGAAGTTGGACATCTTGTTCGGAAAAAGAGGGAGATCTACAATAATTATAGGCGGAATGAAGTAAATGAGGTGCTTGAGGAGTATAAGGAATGTAAAAAGAATCTTAAGAAAGAAATAAGAAAAGCTAAAAAAAGATATGAGGTTGCTTTGGCAAGTAAGGTGAAAGTAAATCCAAAGGGTTTCTACAGCAATATTAATAGCAAAAGGATAACGAGGGCTAAAATTGGTCCATTGGAGAGACAGAGTGGACAACTATCTGCAGAGCCAAAAGAGATGGGGGAGATATTGAACAATTTCTTTTCTTTGGTATTCACCAAGGAGAAGGATATTGAATTATGTGAGTATGGGAAACTAGTAGAGTAGCTATGGATACTATGAGTTTCAAAGTAAAAGAAGTACTGACACTTTTGAAAAATATAAAAGTAGATAAGTCTCCAGGTCCTGACAGGATATTCCCTAGGACATTGAGGGAAGTTAGTGCAGAAATAGCCGGGGCTATGATAGAAATATTTCAAATGTCATTAGAAATGGGAATAGTCCCCGAGGATTGGCGTACAGCGCACGTTGTTCCATTGTTTAAAAAGGGTTCTAAGAGTAAACATACCAATTATAGACCTGTTAGTTTGACTTCAGTGGTGGGAAAATTAATGGAAAAGATACTTAGAGATAATATATATAAGCATCTGGATAAACAGGGTCTGATTAGGAACAGTCAGCATGGATTTGTGCCTGGAAGGTCATGTTTGACTAATCTTCTTGAAATTTTTGAAGAGGTTACTAGGGAAATTGATGAGGGTAAAGCAGTGGATGTTGTCTATATGGACTTTAGTAAGGCCTTTGACAAGGTTCCTCATGGAAGGTTGGTTAAGAAGGTTCAACTGTTGGGTATAAATGCAGGAGTAGCAAGATGGATTCAACCGTGGTTGAATGGGAGAAGCCAGAGGGTAATAGTGGATGGTTGATCGGGTTGGAGGCAGGTGACTAGTGGGGTGCCTCAGGGATCTGTGTTGGGTCCTTTGTTGTTTGTCATGTACATCAATGATCTGTATGAAGGTGTGGTAAATTGGATTAGTAAGTATGCAGATGATACCAAGATAGGGGGTGTTGTGGATAATGAAGAGGATTTCCAAAGTCTACAGAGAGATTTAGGCTATTTGGAAGAATGGGCTGAAAGATGGCAGATGGAGTTTAATGCTGATAAATGTGAGGTGCTACACCTTGGCAGGACAAATCAAAATAGGACGTACATGGTAAATGGTAGGGAATTGAAGAATACAGTTGAACCGAGGGATCTGGGAATAACCGTGCATAGTTCCTTGAAGGTGGAATCTCATATAGATAGGGTGGTAAAGAAAGCTTTTGGTATGCTAGCCTTTATAAATCAGAGCATTGAATATAGAAGCTGGGATGTAATGTTAAAATTGTACAAGGCATTGGTGAGGCCAAATCTGGAGCACGGTGTACAATTTTGGTCACACAATTATAGGAAGGATGTCAACAAAATAGAGAGAGTACAGAGGAGATTTACTAGAATGTTGCCTGGGTTTCAACAACTAAGTTACAGAGAAAGGTTGAATAAGTTAGGTCTTTATTATCTGAAGCGCAGAAGGATAAGGGGGGACTTGATAGAGGTCTTTAAAATGATGAGAGGGATAGAGTTGATGTGGACAAGCTTTTCCCTTTGAGAACAGGCAAGATTCAAACAAGAGGGCATGACTTCAGAATTAAGGGACAGAAGTTTAGGGGTAACATGAGGGGGAACTTCTTTACTCAGAGAGTGGTAGCGGTGTGGAATGAGCTTCCAGTGGAAGTGGTGGAGGCAGGTTTGTTGGTATCATTTAAAAATAAATTGGATAGGCATATGGATGAGAAGGGAATGGAGGGTTATGGTATGAGTGCAGGCAGGTGGGACTAAGGGAAAAAAATTGTTCAGCACGGACTTGTAGGGCCGAGATGGCCTGTTTTCCGTGCTGTAATTGTAATATGGTTATATGGTTATATGGTCCAAACAAAACATGTAGGAAGGAAGGATCTGTGAGATGCTGGTTTACTCCGAAGATAGACACAAAAATGCTGGAGAAACTTGGTGGGACAAGCAGCATCCCTGGAGAGACGTAATAAGTGACGCTTCAAGTTGAGACCGTTCTTCAGACACTTTCAACATTGATTGATTGATTTGCTTCTCAAACACTATGAGGCAAAATGAAGAATACAATTTACTTTGATTTGTGTTCAACTACCTAATTTTCCAAACCAGCAATCCATTTGACTTTTAACTTTACAGCACTTAAACATTTTATTGGCACTATAATCTCAAGGATTTACAGGACTTCACTGATTTCCGCAACTCCATGCTTCATAAACTTCACAACAGAAAGATTTATTTTTGATTATAAAGAACACCGATCCAGACAGCAAACTCCAGGGCAACCTCCGTGGAGCAAATAGTACTTACACTCCAGTGTAAGAAAAGTTTTGAACACCCAATGAGGGCTTTGTTTTACATCACCACCCTCTCCCTACCATCCTACTAGTCCCTTGAAAATAAAGTGGAGGACTTAAGAGCAAGGCTGCTTTACCAAAGGGAACTGAGGGAATGCTCTGTGTTCTGTTTCACAGAGATATGGCTCACCCCCAGCTCCCCAGACTCAGCAGTCCAGCCTGAAAGTTTCTCCATCCATTGCATGGCCCGTACACCGGTATCTGGGAAAGGGAGAGGAGGGGGCGTCTGCCTCATGGTCAACTCTGCATGGTGCTCAGACATGGCAGTCCTATCCAACTCCTGCTCTCCACACCTCGAACATCTGGTGGTGAAGTGCCGCCCCTTCTACCTACCGAAGGAATTCACCTCCCTCATCCTGGCTGCAGTCTACATCCCACCCCAGGCAGATGTCCATCTGGCACTGGGGGAGCTGCATTCCGTGGTCAACAAGCACCAGACGGCTTACCACGAGGTATTTACCACCATTGTCAGGGAATTCAACAAAGCCAACCTGAAGAAATCATTCCCTAACTTTCACAGACATGTCTTTTGCAGCACCAGAGGATCGAACACCTTCGACCACTGCTACACGACCATCAGAATGCCTATCGCTCTATTCCTCGCTTTGGTAAATCCGAACATGCTGCTTCTTCCTGCCTACAGGCAGCAATTGAAGAGCGCACCCCCAGAGGTGAGGACTGCACAGAGCTGGTCGGGGAGGCAGAGGAACAACTCCAGGACTGTTTGGAGTTTGTAGACTGGGCAACGTTCAAGGACACAGCAACGGACCTGAATGAATATGCCACAGTCGTTACAGACTTAATTAAGAAATATGTGGAGGTCTGGCAATGCAGAGGTCTACAAGAAGTCCAGATATGACCTTGGTAAGGCCATCAAAAAAGGCCAAAAGGGACTTCCACTCTAAGCTGGAGGATGAGACGGATATTCGGCAACTCTGGCGGGGCTTGAATGCCATCACCTCCTTCAAGGCGAAATCAAGAGGCAGCTTAAATGACAGCGAAGCATCACTCCCTGACGAGCTCAATGCCTTTTACGCATGCTTTGATAGGGAGAACATTGATGTGCCTTCCCAAGCCCCCATTCGCCTTGATGGTATTTCAGTCCCAGTCACAGAGGCCAACGTCAGAAGATCCTTCAGAGGGGTAAACCCTTAGAAAGCGCCTGGACCTGATGGTATACCCGGTCCTGTTCTAAAAACCTGTGCGGACCAACTGGCTGGAGTTTTTGCAGACTTTTTCAACCTCTCACTTCTGAGGTCTGAGGTTTCCACCTGCTTTAAAAGGGCATCAATAATACCGGTGCCCAAGAAGAGTAAGGTGACGTGCCTCAATGACTATCGACCAGTGGTACTAACGTCTGTGGTGATGAAGTGCTTTGAGAGGTTGATTATGGCGCATATCAACTCCTACCTCGACAAGAACCTTGACCCACTGCAGTTCGCTTACTGCCACAACAGGTCAATAGTGCATGCGACCTCACCGGCTCACCACTCCGCTCTGGACCACATGGACAACAAAAACGCTTATGTCACGCTGTTGTTCATAGACTACAGCTCGGCGTTTAATACCATCATCAAGCTGATTACCAAGCTCACAGATCTGGGTCTCTGCACATCCCTCTGCAATTGGATCCTTGACTTCCTCATCCACAGACCACAGTCTGTCCATATTGGTGGAAATATGTCATCCTCAATAACGATCAGCACGGGAGCACCTCACGACTGCGTGCTCAGCCCCCTGCTGTACTAACTGTATACTCATGACTGTGTTGCCAGACAGTGCAAACTCCATCATCAAGTTCGTTGAAGACACCACAGAGGGTGATGAGTCAGAGTATAGAAGTGAGATCGACCGATTGTCCAAATGGTACCAACACAATAACCTGGCTCTCAACACCAGCTAAACCAAGGAACTGATTGTGGACTTTGGGATAGGTAGGATAGGGACCCACAAACCCGTTTATATCAACGGGACGAGGTGGGAAAGGGTCAAAAACTTCAAATTCCTGGGTGTTCATATTTCCAAAGACCTTTCCTGGTCCCAGCATACATCAGCGCCTCTACTTCTTGGAAAGATTACGGAGAGTCGGTATGGCAAGGAGGACTCTCTCTCGAGCTTCTACAGGTGCACAGTAGAGAGCATACTGACTGCTTGCATCGTGGCTTGGTACGGCAACTTGAACATCCAGGAGTGGAAAAGACTGCAGAAAGTTGTGACCACTGCCCAGTCCATCACTGGCTCTGACCTCCCCACCATCGAAGGGATCTATTGCAGTCACTGTCTCAAAAAGGCTGCCAACATCATCAAAGATCCACACCATCCTGGTCACACTCTCATCTCTCTCTTGCCATCGGGAAGAAGGTACAGGAGCCTGAAATCTGTAACATCCAGGTTCAGGAACAACTTCTTCCCCACAGCCATCAGGCTATTAAACACTACATCAAATAAGCTCTGAAGAATAACAGTCTATTAATAATATT
This sequence comes from Leucoraja erinaceus, assembly GCF_028641065.1. Lineage (NCBI taxonomy): Eukaryota > Metazoa > Chordata > Chondrichthyes > Rajiformes > Rajidae > Leucoraja > Leucoraja erinaceus. Next base: position 32,011,222 of record NC_073381.1, read on the forward strand.
GCACTTTATCTGTTATTTATTGTATGTATGGTCTATAGACACACTGAACTTTTATCTCCCGTTCTGTATTATGTTTACATATTCTGTTGTGCTGCAGCAAGTAAGAATTTCATTGTCCTATCTGGGACAAATGACAAAAAAACTCTCTTGACTCTTGACTCATGACTCTTGCATTTAGTTTAGAGATACAGCATTTATACAAAGCCAATCAACCTACAAACCTGTACGTCTTTTAAGTGTACCGAAGATCTTGGAAAAAACCCACACGGTCATGGGGAGAACGTAAAAACGACATACAACAACGCCTGTAGTCGGGATCGAACCCGAGGCTCTGGCGCTGAAAGCTCTGGAAGTCAGCAACTATACCGCTGCGCCACGGTGCCACCCCATTTCATGACCGTTGTTTCAATAAGTGGGATAGTTGTGAACTTGCTGCTTTAGTCAAACTCATCTTGCAAAGTTCCTAATTCCATTGATCCCGTGGTAACGATAGTAAACATTTGTGCAAACTAGTAGATCAAATTGGGATTTACAGTAAACTGTAAAGAATGGTTATCCATCTGGAAAATACTTTTCTACATTCCTTTTCTACATTTGATAGTTATTTTAAAAAATCTACGCGGACTAAGACTTTCTATTTTTCAATTTTGCCGACTATTTTTTTCAAATGTACCATCAACAATGTAATGTCAGCACTTGGTAGACAAGTGGCTTATTTGCATGGATGACCATTTTGAACTGGGAAAGGAACGAGCTGTTATATGAGCTAATGGAACCTGACAACTGGGTTTTAAAAGCCTTGTGAGGGGTGGGGGGATTTGGTTGATGTTGTGGTTGTGGGACTTGCTAAGAGGTTTATTTCACAACATTTAAACGCAAGGACGCACATGCCTAATAATAATTAATAACATCATTATGGTCTTCAATGCAAGCTTATACTGCCAAGAATGAGAGATGGTGAATTTAGAAATATGCTAAAGCAGTTCATAAATTAAAGTTAAAGGAGCAGAATTCCCATACGTGCTGACTGTCTTCATCAAGCTTCCTGACGGTGAGATAGGAAGTGGTGGCGCTAATCGCGGAGCTGACGGCTTCCAACTGGGACGGACCTCGAGGCTCCAGAGGCAGAGCAAAAGAGTTCACTGTGATTTGTCACATGTGACAATAAAGTATTCAATCATCCCTTCATTCATTCATTCATTCACTCCCATCAGCACATGATTTCCAAATGTACTAAGTCTGCCATGCTGAAAGAGCAAATTGATGACTTTGCAAGTAAATAGATCAAGGCTTCCCGAAAGAAAACACTGAATGGGTCTGTACTCACACACCTTCCCTACCGAGGGCTGAAGGGCATCACTGAGGTGTTCACTTTGACACCAGAAACTCACTTCCAACACATCCACTTTTAAAGAGAGACGTTAACTCCGATAAAGAGATAGAAATGAAGAACTGCAGATGCTGGTTAATACACAAAAGGGCACAAAGTTCCAGAGTGACTGGATGTGGAGTGGATGTTTCCACGAGTGGGAGAGTCTAGTACCAGAGGCCATAACCACAGAATAAAATGAACTACCTTTAGAAAGGAGACGAGGAAGAATTTTTTTTAGTCAGAGGGTGGGGAATCTGTGGAATTCGTTGCTATGGAAGGCTGTGAAGGCCATGTCAATGGATATTTTAAGGTGATTTACAGGAGTTATTGGGAGAGGGCAGGAGAATGTGGTTGAGAGGGAAGGATAGATCAGACATGATTGAATGGCAGAGTAAACATGATGGGCCAAATGGCCAAATATGTTCCTATATCTTATGAACTTTTGAGTAACTGAATGGATCAGGCAGGATATCTGCCTAACATGCTGAGTTACTCCAACACTTTGCATCCTTAAAGGGCCTGTCCCACTTTCACAACTTAATTCACAACCTTTTTTTACTCGTGGACATTTTTCATCATGTTGAAAAAACGCCCCGACCTACTTGATGTAACGAGTACCTACGACTAGCATCACGACCAGCTACGACCTACCTACGACCTCCTACGACTTTGTGACGACCATGCTGCAAGTATGAGTCAAGGGCAAACTCGGCAGAGGTCGTGAATTAGATCGTGAAAGTGGGACAGACCCTTAACTCAGATAAATATCTGATACAGATACTTGTTTGCCAGCATCACAAAAACTTGGCTGATAAATGTCAAATTGTATTCAAGCCACACAAGGGCCAGATGGCCTTTCAACCTCATGACAATCTGCATTCGGTTGTCAGAGGTTATGGGGAGAAGGCAGAAGAATGGGGTTAGGAAGGAGGGATAGGTTAGCCATGATTGAATGGAAGAATAGACTTGATAGGCTGAATAGCCTGATGTTATTCCTATCACTTATGACCTTATGATCTTATGAATGTCTGCCCTTCATACTCAATTATATTACTAAATACCCATGTGTCAATATTCTAACCAAACACTAACTTAATAAAGCCAAATTGTATGCAACATCCAGAGGTGAAGCGCAGTCATGCAGCAAATAGTGTTACTGTCTCACGGCATCTGTGTCCCAAATGCATTCCTGATCTCCAGTGCAGCATGTGTGGTACTTGCATTATTTTCCTGTGACATCAGTTTTCCATCTCGTCTGAAATTAAGACATATCTCGTTCCACTCCAAAGGGCACTCCCAAACTCACTGCAAAAATTGAATCCAGGTTCTGGCTCATAAAACATAGAACATAGTACAGAACAGAAAAAAGCCATTTAGCCAATGTTCGTGCTGAACATGTTGTCAAAATAAATTCATCTTATCTGCCTGTACGTGATCAAAACCCCTCCATTCCCTGCACATCCATGTGCCTATCCAAAATCCTGTTAAACTCCATTATTATTTAGTATTGGATCCTCTCAAGATGCTCTGCTAAGCACTTGCAGGAAGCCCTGCAGAATTTCAGAGCCCTCATGCACTCCATAATGAAGGAATGATGTTTGCCGCTGTCCAAATTGAAGACAGCCTGAATGCAAAGACATCAGAGACACTTCAGTCTCTCAAGTAGGATGAATATATGTGAAGAAGTCAGATGAGATCCCTCCATGGTTACTGATAAACAAAACAGTAACAGATACAGGAATAAAACATAGTTAAAATATTCTTGAAAACCTTCTTTTAAAATTTGAAGGAAGGAAACATTTTCAAATCCTTACCAGGTAAAAATCAATCCTGTTTACAAGTGTGTTTGAAACTGAACTAAATTAGAATCTTCTCTGTCCAAAATCTATTGTTAAATACTGAAAATGATGATCTGATAAAATGGAGCCGCACCATTGCATTAAAAAAAGGAGGTTGATGTCAGAAGATAAACTATATTGACTAAAAATCTGAGATTTCCACATCCACGATCAGTTTGTTGAGATAATATAGAGGGACTGAGATTAGCTTCAGGCATTTCTAACAGCAAAGGCAGATCCCCGGAGAGGATCTGCACATCCAAGGCCGGCTGACTCTCTAACCAGAGTGGAATAAACATTTGGAGAATGATTTGATTCCATATATAATTTCGGTGAGGTGAACTTGAAAGCAGGTGCTCAGCTCTCAGTGTTAGGAAGATACTAACGGACACTGTTAAGATGTGAACAAAAGAACGGGAAGCTGAAAGGTGGCGGGGGGGGGGGGGGGGGGGGGGGGGGGGGGGGAGGGGGGGGGGGGGGGGGGGGTCAGAAGCAGTCAATCTCATTTTTTCTCTCCTGCGCTCTGTCTGTCGAGCATGTCAGCAGGTTCCCCCTCAAAGGCTTGGGCGTGAAAGCATTAATTCCATAACAGCAATTTTCACCAAGGACACCATGCATCCTTGAAATCTTCACCTTGATACCATCTGGGGTTTGCCATCCAGTTTATGCTGACAAGTTAATGACGCCTACATTTGGATTAATGAACAGTCTTACATCAATCAGCTTGAATGACATTAGCATTCACATTACTGACTCTTTATCGGCTTCTACCCAAACTAACATGGAACACAGTGCATGGATTAACCCTTTCTTTCTAGTTATCGAGGAAGGCAAGTGACAAAACGTGAAGAAATAATTACCTACTGATCTTAGAGCAATAATTAGCAGCTGCTGGATAATAAATATATATTTTGAAATATAACAGAGAATGTTATGGGAGATGCAGTTTAGTAACAGCTCAGCTGACCCATGCTTCACTCAAATGCTTTCTATTTTTCCTAATCTAATGCCATCATAATAGCTTCCCATTTAATTTAAAGAGGTTAATTCCCGGGATAGCGGGACTGTCATATGTTCATAGAATGTAGTGGCTGGGCTTGTATACTCTGGAATTTAGAAGGATGAGAGGGTATTGAAACATATAAGAATATTAAGGGTTTGGTCATGCTAGAGGCAAGAAACATGTTCCCGATGTTGGGGTGTCCAGAACCAGGGGCCACAGTTTAAGAATAAGGGGTAAGCCGTTTAGTACGGAAATGAGGAAAAACCTTTTCACACAGAGGGTTGTGAATCTGTGGAATTCTCTGCCTCATAAAGCAGTGGAGGTCAATTATCTGGATGCTTTCAAGAGAGAGTTAGATAGAGTTATTAAAGATAGTGAAGTCAGGAGATATGGGGAGAAGGGAGGAACGGAGTACTGATTTTGGATGATCAGCCATGATCACTGAATGACGGTGCTGGCTCGAAGGGCTGAATTGGCCTTCTACTGCACCTATTGTCTATGGTCTATTGTCTATTGTCTAAATGCACATATCCTATTTGCCTCAACTACTTCCTGTGGCAGTACGATCCACACTTTACGTAAAAACCTTCTTCTAAATGCCCAGTTTTCAAAGAGTGGTTAAAGCAAAAGCTTGCAAGGAATTGCCTGTGGTCCTTACTGTATGTTTCTGAATTCCCAAGAAAGCAAACAATTAACGATTATGGTTTTTGGACAAAATAATGAACATAGAATATAAAGAAAATTCAATTTTGCCATAGTAGCAACAACTGCTTGCTAATTATGATGTTAAAATGGGGTTCATTTTAACATCAAATAAAATAGAGATTGCTATGAATTCAGTTTAGTTTCGTTCAGAGATACAGCACAGAATCAGGCCCTTCGATCTGACCATTGATCCCCGCACATTAAGGCTATCCTGCACGCACAAGGGCCAATTTACAATTATACCAAGCCAACTAATCAACAAACGTGTACATCTTTGGAGTATGGGAGAAAACCAAGATCCCAGAGCAAACCCATGCAGGTCACATGGAGAACATACAAACTCCATGCAGGCAGTACCCGTAGTCTGGATCAAACCTGGGTCTCTGGCGCTGTAAAGCAGCAACTCTACCCCTGCGCCACTGTGAATTGCTGAGGTTAAGCTTAGATAAGTCACATGTTAATAGCATTGGACAGCCACTCTACAGAATAGATCACATTCTCCATGCTTGTACTTACTAATATCTCTGGGTATATTACATACATGCCCACATGAGCTACTATAGATAAGTTGTTTGCCTGACATTACTCATCCCAATTGTTGCTGAAATGAGCCTTTGTCTGCAAGATGGCTATTTATTCTTACCTTACAGTAGTTACTACACATAATACATATTTAATTTACTTTAAGATGCCTTGGGACATGCAGAGTTCATAAAGGACACAGAATAAATGTGATATCAATGGCCATTGAATAGTTGCTTTTATGTCTTCTGAAATCCACGTCTGATTCATGCAATACCTTACTCATCAACTGGAAAGTTTTCATTTACCACCCCACAGGGCTTCTCTCTAACTATAGGTTTCCTATAATCACTAAAATCCAAACAGCTATTTTGCATATTTAGTTGCACAAAGGCAAACCCTTATGAAAATATGAACCCTTATGGCAAACCCTTATGAAAATTTCATTTTAGATCTGATGATAATTGGATTATATACTCTCCTCTTACGGTGTACTTACTCATTTTAAGACATAGTCATACATCATGGAAACAGGCCCTCTGGCCCAACTCATCCATGTTGATCAAGATGTTCACCTGGGCTAGTCTCATATGCCCAAACCCTCTTATCCTTTCCTATCCATGTGTCTATCCAAATGTCCCTTGAATATTGTTATTGTACTTGCCTCAACCACTTCCCCAGGCAGCTTGTGCCTTGTACCTACAACACTCAGTGTGAAAATGTTGCCCCTCATGTTTTCATTAACATGTTTCCCTTTCACATTAAGCCTGTGCCATGTAGTTTTAGATTCCCCTATTCTGGGAAAAGTCGGTGTGTATCCACCATATCTAAGCCCCCTTTCATTGTATACACATTCATAAGATCAGCTCTCAGTCTTCTAAACTCCAAGGAATAAAGTCATAGGCTACCTAACTTCTCATTATGAATCAGACCTTGGCACAATTCTCGTAAATCTTTTATGCACTCTATTCAGCTGAATAGCATTTTTCCTATAACTGGGTAAACAAAACTGAACACAATACTGCATACAGCCTCACCAATGTCTTGTGCATCAGCAACATCATGTCCCAATGTCTACATTTTCAATTGTTCTGGTTAGAACAATCTGATCATCTGATTGTTTTAGAAAGAGAAAGAGGATGGAATTTAGGAGCATCGTGACACCTGCACTAACTATCCACTGGATGCAGCAACTTATTCAGTTTACTTCAATATAGTCTGTCGGCCAGGAGATGGCTAACTGCTTGGAGAACATTATCACCTCTCAAATCTAATTTAACAAGAAGTCAGCATGAAGCTGCTGGATTGTTGTTAAAGTACAACAAATTCAGTAATGTCTGAATTAGTTGCACTTTAGAAAACCTACTGCTAATCTGATAAAATGCCATTGGCCTGAAATTTTAACTCTATCGCTCTCTCTCCCCACGGTTGCCACCTGACTTACTGTCTTACACAGCCTGATGTTGAAGTGACTTAAGAGCCTGTCCTACTTACGTGTCCTTGGCACGCAAATTACGCGACCTCGTGGTTGCGTTGAGCCGCGACGTTCCCGCGGAAGTCGCGCGCGATTTCATGCGTACGCACAGCCGTCTGGAGCGCGTGACGTCATTTAAAGATGGACACAAAGCAGGAGTAACTCAGCGGGACCGGCAGCATCTCTGGAGAGAAGCAATGGATGACGTTTCGTGTCGAGACTCTTCTTCAGTCTGAAAAGAAGGGTCTTGACCTGAAACGTCACCCATTGCTTCTCTCCAGTGATGCTGCCGGTCCTGCTGCATTCCTCCTGCATTTTGTGTTCATCTTCAATTTTCTTGGCCCCGCTCTGGGAGTAGAAGTGGGTGCGGATCCGGACCACAACGGCCGTGAGCCCCAGGCCGAGTTCGGCGATCGTTTGCCTGCTTCTGCTGCTGTTGGATGTGAGACGTTGCATCGAGCCAGGGTCTTGGGCCTGTCCCACTTTGGCTGTCAGTTACGCGACAGGCCGGTGGCGTGCGAAGATTTTGTTCACTACAAAAATTTTGGAGCCCCACGTGATGTCGCATACAATTACATACCCCTCTCCATGCTTCTCAGCGGGACCGGCCCCGCACAACTCCATACCCCTCCGTGCTTCTCAGTGGGACCGGCCCCGCACGGCCACACGATGCCCGTGCGCCTCAACGCGACCATGAGGTCGCGTAATTTGTGTGTCAAGGACACGAAAGTGGGACAGGCCCTTTAAGCTTCAAATGTTATCAGGCAACATAACCATCCTACCAACTACTCCAGCAGTCCTGAACTACTATCTACTGCATTGGAGTGCCATGGACTATCTTTAATCAGACTTTACTGGCTTTATCTTGCGCAAACATTATTCACATTATTCCCTTTATCATGTACCTGTACACAGTGGATGGCACAATTATGCATTGTCTTTCCACTGACTGGTTAACATGCAACAAGAGCTTTTCACAGTACCTCGGTACAGGTGACAATAAACTCAAATCCAAACTCAAAATCTAAAGTTGCTTGGCTCACATACAAGATACAAGATACAATTTATTTGTCATTTGGACCCCTTGAGGTCCAAACGAAATGACGTTTCTGCAGTCATACATTACAAACAAATAGACCCAAGACACAACATAATTTACATAAACATCCACCACATCGCTGTGATGGAAGGCAAAAAAAAACTTATCTCTCCACTGCACTCCCCCCCCCCCGATGTCAGAGTCAAAGTCAAAGCCCGTGGCTGGCAATGGCGATTGTCCCGCGGACATTAAAGCCACGCCGGGTGATGCAAGTTCGCACACCGGATCTTGGTGTTAGAGCCCCCGGCGTGCGCTCGCAGAGTCCCACGGCCATTCCAAGCCGCGCGGGGCGGTGATGTAAGGCCCCGCTCTAGGAGCTCTTCAACCCCGCAACTCGGGCGGGAGAAGTCACCGTTGCGGGAGCCCTGAAAAGCGGTCTCCCTCCAGGGACCCGCGAGCTCCCGGTGCCGTTGTCCGCCAGACCCGCAGTTGCAGCCTCCGAATCTCCGGAGGTCGGGCCGCAGCAGCGCTCCACCACCGCTCCACCCGCTCTGGACTCGGCCAGCTCCGCGACGATGAGGTGAATAGTCGGCACCAGAGCCCCCGGTCTTCCTGTTGGAGGCCGCTCCTCGTTGCAGCCCCAATGACAACGGAGACCCGACAAAGAAAAGGTTGGGTCTCCCGTGTAGGGAGAGATTTAAAAGTTACAAATAATAACAAAAACTACATAAAAACATAGACAAAAAATAATAAAAATGCAGACGGGCTGCAGAGGCCGCTGCTGACGAGAGTCGCGCCGCCTACCGGTGGTATCATGATGTGGTATCAAGAAGAAGATTCAATAACATCATCCTGGGAGAGCGAGGGGTGGGAAATACAGCATGGTTTGAGTACTTGCATCCTGAGAATGAAGGAACTGATCATTATATTTCCGATTTCTTCCCGAGGTTTACTGTCTCCTTGGTGGTTGCACTTTGATCAAAACGCTGAGCCGATCAAATGGACAAACTAGCTAGTTCATCGATCATCTCTTTCTGTTCTTTATCTTTTCGAAGATAAACATTGTGAATATATGTTGTCTAAAAAACTTTACCGCAAATATCACTATTGATTTCTTACTGAATGATCGTTTTTATTCGTCATTCACTGTTCTAAGTCCCATCTTGGTCAGTGGGCAACATGTTAATGTTGGCAAAGCATCCGTCCATAGACTGGGCAGTTCCCGTCCCAAACTGAGGCCAAAATCTAAATTGTACACCAATAAATCAGCCTATCTCCCAACTGCTAAAGCAAGTAGTATATTCCAACAGCAGCTGACTCGACAATTGATCCCTAGAGATTTGGTGACTGATGCAGCAAGAGAATCAGACAAGGGGAGAGGATCATTTCAGTAATTAGGGATTTAAGAAATAAAACACATGAACTCAGTTCCACTGGAGGAACAACCGTGAGTATTTTAAAGCTTTGTTGGGGACAGAAAACATATGAGTCAGGACTTTCTTAACTAAACTGAGCATGAAACACACATAAAAGCAATGTAACTTTAACAAGGAGCTTTCAAGGAATACCTTCAAGCTCAGATAATCGCCCAGCTGAAAGAGTTTCTATGTTTTCAGATGAATGCTGGATAGAGGGCCTAATAACTGGTTGCATTACATCATTGTTTGGCAACTTGAAAACCCAGGAACAAAGGAGATTACAAAAAGTAGTGGCCATTGGGAAGAAGGTAGCATCAATGTGCACGGTGCCTTACAATACTATGCACGACAGTGATCGCAACTTCTACTAAAGCATGGATGGTTGGCTTGTTAGTTGGCTCGTTAGGAACTCATCCGCCCTTTGACAGGTCTTGTTTTTGGTCCTGCCAGGGGTCCACAGCCCCCTCCTCACCTGGCAAACCAGGTGGGAGAGACGGTATAGTCGCCGACTATCCAACCATGGAGCAGGTAGCACGGGATTACATGGTACCCGGGAAGAAGGTAGGAGAGTCTGAAATCCATGACCTCCAGGTTCAAGAACAGCTTCTTACCTACAGTCATCAAGCTATTGAACACGACCAACACCAAAAAAAGCTTTGAATCACCAAGGGATTTGATTGCATTTTAGGGTTAAAGACTTTAGATTTTTGTTTTGTTTCGTACATTATTGGGTTATATTTTATGTATTGATTTTTTCTTTGTGTGTTTATTATGTAATCTATTGAGTACTATGTTTACAAACTGTTGTGGTGCGGCAAGAAAGACTTTCAATGTTCCAATTCAGTACATTGTTCCAGTTCAGTGGCAATTTAGCACTCTTGACTTGGCACTTTACATACCTGTATCTCCTTCTCACATCCCTCAATTCAGTTCGCTGTCATGATGGACATGACTAGCATTGACACTCCTGAGCAACACACTCCTACTTGGCACTTCATGTGTTTAAACTGTTACATTGTCTGAGGGGGCAACTTATCTGTGATAATATTCTGTTTGATCATTTGCTTGGATGGTAATGACTAACATTTGTCCACAATTGTTTACCATTCTCTTACCAGCCCAACTCAGCGAGTCCCACTTGTATGCACCAGATGCATATCGCTCCAAACCTTCCTAATCCATCTATCAGTCCAAGCGCCTTTTTAGTATCATAATTGTAGATTATTCTTCGATTGAAGGGACATTGGTGTATGAGCAAACTATATGAAAATATAAATTTCCTATTAAACCTTGCCTTTATGCAATTAGTTTGTTTAGACTAAAAAAGTATGATCATATAAAAAGGAGAAATGTAGAATTGCATGAAGCATTTTTATGTGGGTCAGAAGAAGGGTCCCAACCCGAAGCATCAATTATCAATGTCTTCCAGAGAATCTGCCTGACCCATTGAGTTACTCCAGCACTTTGTATCTTTTTTTGAAGCATCTTGTTATTGACATACTGCATTACAGCATGGTATGGCAGCTGCACCTTGGCAGACAGGGAGAGGCTTCAGAGGGTAACTAGGACAGCGCAGAAGATCATTGGTTGCCCTCTCCCCTCCCTGATGGATATCTACACCTCCCGCTGCCTTAGCAGGGCAAAGAATATCATCAAAGACAGCTCCCATCCTGCGTTTGGACTGTTCGACCTGCTGCCCTCTGGAAGGCGCTATAGGTGCATCAAATCCAGGACAAATAGACTCAGGAATAGTTGCTTTCCGAAAATTATAACTACTCTTAATTCAAATTCACACATGCATTGACTTCACAGCCCAACACCCGGACTTCCATCTGTATATATGTATATAGCGCCGCAGAATTGTGCACCTATCCCCCCCCCCTTCTCCCCCCCCCCCCTTCTGTTTTTATTTTTCTATTTCTTGTTTTTTTGTACTAAATTATATGTATGCACTGAGTACGAGCAGATTTTAATTTCATTGTACATGTATAATGACAATAAATGGCATATCATATCATATCATATTGATTGCTGAAAATCTGGGAGACTGAAAACAGTCTTTCAAAGACTGAAAACTGAAACTGATGCTGCGTGACCTGTTGAGTTACTCCAGCAGTTTGTGTTCTTTTGTGTATTAACCAGCAACTGCAGTTCCTTGTTTCACCTGATTGAAAATAAGGTGTTTTTGAGCTCTCACCAACAGGGAACCGCGTTTATTGCAAGGCAGGTCAGCGGAGGCACTCTCTGTTATAATTAGATTTAGTTTTTGTTTTAGATATACAGCACGGAAACAGGCACTTCGGCCCACCAAGTCTGCACCGACCAGCGAATCCCATACAATAACACTATCCTACACAAACTAGGGCGATTTTACACACACACCAAGCCAATTAACCTACATACCTCCACTCTCTCTACACCAACGACTGCACCTCCACAGACACCTCTGTCAAGCTTCTCAAGTTTGCGGACGACACAACTCTGATTGGACTAATCCAGGATGGGGAGGAATCTGCCTACAGACAGGAAGTGTCACAGCTGGTGACCTGGTGCCACTGCAACAACCTAGAGCTCAATGCACTTAAGACAGTGTAATTCATTGTAGACTTTAGGAGAGCTCCCCCTCCCCCCACCCCACTCACCATCAACAACACCACAGTCACATCTGTGGAATCTTTTAAGTTCCTTGGAACTATCATCTCCAAGGACCTTAAATGGGGGGCTACCATCGACTCCACAGTCAAAAATGCCCAACAGAGGATGTACTTCCTGCTGAGGAAGCACAATCTGCTGATGAAGCATAATCTGCCACAGGCAATGATGGTCCAATTCTACACGGCCATCGTAGAGTCTATTCTCACCTTCCCCATCATGGTCTGGTTTGGCTCTGCCACCAAGTATGACACCTGGAGGCTGCAGCGAATTGTCCGATCAGCTGAGAAGATTATTGGCTGCAACCTTCCCTCCATTGATGAACTGTACACTGCAAGGGCCAGGAAGCGAGTGGGCAAGATCATCTCTGACCCCTCTCACCCTGGCCACAAACTCTTTGAATCACTTCCCTCTGGAAGGCGACTCTGGACTGTCAAAGCTGCCACAGCCAGACATAAAAACAGTTTTTATCCACGAGTAGTTGCTCTACTCACCAGCCAAAAATCTGTAGCCTCCCTTTGATCTGGTATTTTGTTGGTTCACATGCTTGATCAATTGTGTTTTATCATTAATGTTTTATTATTATTAATGTTTAGTGTTTTCTGAGTCATTCGTAACTGTCACTGTATGTCATGCTGTTACTTGTGTACAGAGCACCAAGGAAAATTCCTTGTTTGTGAATACTTGGCCAATAAACGTACTTACTTACTTACTTACTTACTTACTTACTTACTTACTTACTTACTTACTTACTTACTTACTTACTTACTTACTTACTTACATGTACGTCTTTGGAGTGTGAGAGGAAGGAAATCAAAGATCTCGGAGAAAACACACGCGTTCACAGGGAGAACATACAAATTCCATACAGACAGCACATGTAGTCGGGATCGAACCCGGGTCTCCGGAACTATGCAGCAACTGTACCACCGTGCCACCCGCATTTATATTGGAAACCGTTGTTATGATGTGAACACAGATGCAAGATTTTTACACATTCTAGACTGATGGAAGAAGAGTGGTGATTTCTGATTGGCAGAATTAGAGAGATTAAATATGAAAATATGGAACAATGTAAAATCTTATATTGGTTGAATATTGTTGAATTTCCTTTAACTCACTATATAAGGATTCTGAGAACAAACTAAATGAAAGCAGAGGTAACTCAACAAACCGTTCACTTTGCCATTCAGTGAAGTCCAGAGTAATTAGCTCTTTTCTCGTCCTACCCCCATATCTGTTGATTTCCTGAGCAACTCAGAACATACATAGAAATTAGGTGCAGGAGTAGGCCATTCGGCCCTTCGAGCCTGCAACAATATCTATCGTGAATAAGAATAATAGTGTCAGATATAATTGTCTTGATTGTATCCTCTAACTTGAATCAATAATCAGGCTGAATGTTAGAAAATGAAAGGGGCTAACGTTAATTTAATCATGTGGATTTATACAATCAAAGGAGTCTTGATTAAGTCTTTGACTAAGATCAGCCATCAGGAACACTGGCCAGAAAATGGCTCATTAAAGATATCAAAATGATTCTCAATAAACTAGACATCCACGTGACCTCTATTATTAGTAAAAAACCCGTGAGGCTAAATAGTAAACAATTGATCCGCATGTTTAGATGAGGATGTTGCATTGATTTTGAGGTCATTGGGAATGCCGGTGGAGCAGGGAGAGTTGAGTGGTAGCCAAAGGTGTCATCTCTTCTGACATATCATTACACTATAGCAAAAGGAAGATGCTCAGCTTTATTATTGTGGCAGTTTTGCTTATTACCTACAACTTTTGTCAACTGCAACTCAGACAGAAAAACAAAATGGTATCTGCCAAAGATTATGCTGTAACTAAAATAATCCCCAATATTCAATGACCCTCATTAGCTTGGAAGTAAACTTATCAATTAACCTGAATGGGGGATGGAGATGGGTACTTTCACAACATTTAAAAAGTATCTGTACAAGAACTTTAATTACCAAGGCATAGAAAGTGATGAACAATGTGCTCCTAAATGGAATTAGTACAGCTAATTATTTAGATTTTAGCCATTAGACTTCAAAGATACAGCGCTGAAACTGGCCCTTCAGCCCACCAAGTCTGTGCCAATAAGCGATCAGCACATACAGAGAACCTGGGTCTCTGGTGCTGCAAGGCAGTAACTCCACCACTGAGCCACTGTGCCGCCCAATATAGGTGGATATATTTGATAGATAGCATGGACATGATGGGCTAAAGAGCTGGCTGTGTTTTGCTGTAGAATAAAAATACTTCATGGCTTTATTTCAATGTTCCATTCATTTGCTCCCCTCCCCCATCCCCCACAAGTAATTCAACACAAACAATTCTGCATTGCAAATGCTTTTTAAGCAAAAATCTCACATCATCTAACAAAATCCTTGAAATACTGCAGATACTTCTCTCTCTCTGACAAAGCACCTAACCTCCATTTGAAGCAAAAAGATTGTTTCTGACTATGTGTCAGCACTGGCAACCTCCACTGACTACCATCTTAGAAGATGTTGTCCCTAGCAGTTCCTCTGAATAAATTCAAGATGTTGCTCAGTTGTATAAAGTCTTTTCAGGGACCAGATTCTGGTCTAAGACCAGTTGTAATAGAGTGAAGTGTGCTCTTACTGGACTATATGCTAACAGGTACCTTGTTCTTTCCCTGAAATTATACATGATGGCAATGTTCATGTTCAAACATAGCAGAAATCCACTTTGATCCAAATCTCCATGTGAGACACTCCTTAGATTTGCATTTTTATCATGGTAACGTTTTTTGTTTTATTATTTTTAATTGTTCCATATTTTTGTTTTTATGCTGGAAATGTCAAGATCTAAAGTCGACCGCAATTTCCTTGCTGTCAGCAATTCTGTAGGAGACAGTTTTGGACTCAGGTGGAATACAGCAAGTGGACAGGAATCGAAATGCTTTGATTTCAATGGTGCCTCCTTGCAGTTTCCTGATTCATATTTTTGAAAGCCTGAACAGTTCACTCCACTTATTCATTAGAGGAAAGATGGGATGGGGTGAATGGCACTTGATTTATGCCTTTTTTGTTTCATTCAATCCATAAATATGGCAGAGATGAAATAACATCCACTTTTGAATGCTGATTTGTGAGGTAACCCAGGAGCACAAATTTTGTGAAGCTTTTCAACTGTAGCTTTCAATGTTGAAGCATTCATTGGATAAATGCCTATCAACTTCGAATAAGCATCAGTTCTAAGTAGGAAGATCTTTTCTAAGAAAGATCCAATATATTCAAAATGGGTTTTACACCATGGCTGTTAGATCTTGTTTTTCTTCATCGACAACCATCTTTCTTATTTGGAGATGACTGAGAGCATCTCATTTTCCATGTTATTTCTCAGCTCCGAAAACAATATATTTTATGATCAGTGCGAAGAAGGGTCCTGTCCCTGAAACATTACCTTTCTCCACAGATGCTCCTTGACTTGCTGAGTTACTCCAGCACTTTGTGTCCTTTTATATTTAGATGCTCTCAAGCTCAAAGGCAATTTTAGAACCTGTGGGGAAACCATAAACCATACTAGCTTCAATTCATAGAAGAGGGAAATAAGTAGTCTGTGATCTGTGCAAATGTTAGTGATGTGTCATATATAGCCCCTATTCCAGGAATGGGATGCTGTTCCATTGATGAGACTTAATTCACAGTCAGTTCATAATATCATAAATCCTAATGGATCTACCATGCTCTTGACACAATATATGTTGACAATTCAGAGTACTTCAGAGATTCAATAACTTTCTCACTGATAAGCCAATCTATGTCTGTCTCAATTTTTAGGGTAAAACACTAGCCTTGGCTTGTAAACTTATGGTGGAGCTGAAATTTGCATGAGGTTTGGTTTGGATGCCCATCAATGTGTCCAGATCATCTTGTCCAGATATCTTGTGTAGGAAGGAACTCCAAATGCTTCCAAAGTAGTTTCAGAGATATCTCCATGTCTTCCAAAAACCTTACATGATGTTCCAGCCCCAACCATTAATGTATAAATGTCCCTCCAACACAAAGTTAACACCCTCTGGCAAAGGTGCCTAAATTCGACCAAACAAGTTTGATCTAGAGTCCACATCAACTGCAAGACTGCAATGCCTTAGGCATTTCACAGTCAGATCAACAACTGTTATGACTGTTATATTATTATCTGTATAGGTTTTCAGATTTAGCTCTGACTTTTTAAGTTCAATTGGTCAGCTGGTTGCCAATAACAATTGGTTCGTTTGGTCAAGCAACGTCAAGCTCAAATACAATGTATCTAACATTTACTTCATGACAAGAATGTATAACACAGAACATAAAACAGTACAGTGCAAGAAGAGGTATTTCAGCTCACAACATCTGTGTCAAAGATGATCCTTTTGGATTACGGAAGTTCTGGTCAATATTGGGGAAGTTAAAGTCTCTCACTACAACAATCCTGTGGTTTTCACAATTTTCCATAATCTGTCTATTTATCTGCTCCACTATCCTCCACAAGATATTGGGACGCCTATAGTATAATCCCATTAGACCGTTCTTATTGGAGGTACACAAAAAAGCTGGAGAAACTCAGCGGGTGCAGCAGCATCTATGGAGCGAAGGAAAAAGGCCACGTTTCGGGCCAAAACCCTTCTTCAGACTGAATAGGGGTGGGGGGTGGGGGGTGGGGAGGGGGGGGGGGGGGGGGGGGGGGGGGAAGAAAAGGAAAAAGGAGGAGGAGCCCGAAGGCTGGGGGATGGGAGGAGACAGCAGGAGGGCTGAGGAAGGGGAGGAGACAGCAAGGACTAACAAAATTGGGACCTTTCTTATTTGTGTTCTATTGCCTCAATGGCTGGATCCTCCAGTTTGTCTTCTCTGAGTACCTGAATGTGAATGTGACATTCTCACTGATTATTCGACTATGCCCTCACTTGCAAGTCCTAAATGTTTGTACTTGCTAATCGGTCAATTTTCAGCAAATTTTCAAATGTCAGATGTGCTTCTGATAACAATACGGTGACGTCGGAGTAGAGCTACTGCCTTACAGCGCCAGAGACCCGGGTTTGATCCTGAATATGAGCGCTTGTCTGTACGGAGTTTGTACGTTCTCCTTGTGACCTGCGTGGGTTTTCTCCGAGATCTTTGGTTTCCTCCCACACTCCAAAGACGCAGAGGTTTATCGGTCAATTAGCTTGGTACAAATGTAAAAATTGTCCCTGGCGTGTGTAGGGTGGTGTTAATATGCAGGGTACGCTGGTCCGTGTGGACTCGGTGAGCTGAAGTGCCTGTTTCCAGTTGTATTTCTAAACTAAACTAAACTAAACTAAACTGAGCTGCTACTGAATCTGGCGGTGATTGACTGCACACTCACCTGCCCCACAGCATCACTGTGATGAGTGCCAGTCATCTGCCAGTCTTGTGAACATTTCCAAACTCAGCAGTATGATCAGCCACTGTTTCAATAGGTTTTCTTAATAATTAATGAAATCTAAACCTTTGCATGAATCCCCTTCATCAATTCCTGAGAAAGTTTTATTGTCAGCATCTTTCTTCATATTGTCTTATGAAGAAAGACTGGATAGACTTGGTTTATACTCTCTAGAATTTAGGAGATTGAGAGGGGATCTTATAGAAACTTACAAAATTCTTAAGGGGTTGGACAGGAAGATTGTTCCCGATGTTGGGGAAGTCCAGGACAAGGGGTCACAGCTTAAGGATAAGGGGGAAATCTTTAAAACCGAGATGAGGAGAACTTTTTTCACAGAGAGTGGTGAATCTCTGGAACTCTCTGCCACAGAGGGTAGTTGAGGCCAGTTCATTGGCTATATTTAAGAGGGAGTTAGATGTGGCCGTTGTGGCCAAGGGGATCAGAGGGTATGGAGAGAAGGCAGGTACGGGATACTGAGTTGGATGATCAGCCATGATCATATTGAATGGCGGTGCAGGCTCAAAGGGCCGAATGGCGTACTCCTGCACCTAATTTCTATGTTTCTATGTTTCTATGTTTCTCCAAGTTCAGCAATTTCTCCATTAAGAGAGTTTTGCTATTTTGTAATCAATGTAATTTACTTTAAAGAAATGCAATATTAATTAATAACATGTCTCTCATTTATGGGTGCGAGAATTGAATGCTGCAATCAAGCCCATAGTTGTGAACATTTCCCTTATTTCCCTACTTTTGATGGCCATAGATGCTCTGATTTCCTCTTTCTCCCTATTTTGTAAAACAGCTGCTCTTTAGTCCTATCTGGCAAATACATTATTTTCACATAGTCATGAAGTCATAGAATCATACCGTGTGGAAACAGGCCCTTGAGCCCAACTTTCGCACACCGACCAATATGTCCCATCTACACTAGTCCCACACCTGCATTAGGGAGGTGGGAATAGTGTAGATATATCCCTCTAAACCTGTCCTATCCATGTACCTGTCTAAATGTTTCTTAAATGCTGCAATATTACCTGTCCCAACATATCCTTTTAAACCCATGCTTTCCATGTACCTGCCCAAATGTCTTTTAAATGTTCTGATCCATTTACCTCAATTACCTCCTCATGTAGCTTGTTCCCTACACCACCCTTTGTGTGAAAAAGTTACCCCTCGGGTCCTTATTAAATTTTTCCACCTCACCTTAAAAACTCACTTTGTTAGCTTTGTTTAAATTTTCCAGCAGTCCCTCAGCAGCGGGTGAGCGAGCAGATTACCCAGCCTGCAGTAGCTATACCGATGGGCAGGTCACCAACAGCATCAAACAAGGCCCCTGCAGCATCAAGCCAGTGCCATCACGACAGTTTAGTTTAATTTAATTTAGTTTATTGTCACGTGTACAGTAAAAACGTTTTGTTGACCGAGGCTTACATGAAGAAAATAAGAAATCTGGAATTCATTGCCACAGAGGCTCTGGAGGTGAGGTCAATGGAAATGTTTAAGGCAGAGATAGAGCGATTCGTGATTAGTACGGGTGTCAGAGGTTGTGGGAAGAAGGTAGGAGAATGGGGAAGGAGATGTTGAATGGATCATTGTTAGCTGAGGGGAAGGTGACAACAAGGCATAATAAAGGTGATGATAAAGAAGCATTGAAACATTCAAACATTGAATTGAATCATTTCACTATTTTACCTGTGTATGTTTGGCCTCATGTTTTGTATGATTTGAATGGAAAGCACGGAAAACAAAATTTTCACAGTAATCAGTACACGTGACAATAATAAATTAACCTAAAATAAACTTAACTAAGCAATACTTAGCCGTGAATGGAATGAAGAGGAAATCTATAGGGAGCTCTGCCATGCATGAAATGGGAATTATCCAACACAACTGTATCAGTTCAGAGCAGCCATATATTTCCATTGCAGAAAGAGAGGGCTCAGACGTGCTATATACAAACCCATGTAGAGAATAGCAAATCTTTCCAGTGGTGAAGAAGCAGTCTCTTAATGGAAAAAATGCATTCACAGTCAATAGTCACAGAAATATCGACACATGTAAAGCCAGAAGTTTAATAAGATGCCGTTCAGATCCACCGGCTGACGTTTCGATGGTAGCCTCGCCCAAAGTCCGTCTGTACTTTTCGTCTTTTTTTGTGTTATTTTTAGTGTGTTTAAAAAGTATGTGTTAACGTTCTCTGGTTTGTTTTATGTGAGGGGTGGGGGAGGGGGTCGAGGGAAACCTTTTTTCAATCTCTTACCTTGCCGGAGATGCCATTGTTTTCCCAATTGTATTTCCGGTCGCTCTGTGGCCTAACATCGTGGAGCTGGAGGCCTTGCTCGGGACTGACTTTGAGCCCCACCACAGGGCGTGGACTTACCATCGGAGCCGATTCTTTGCCTGGGATCAGTACTCCCACCGTGACCTGCTGACTTTAACATCATGGAGCTCTCAGTCTCGGGTTTTGACCGACAACGGGAAGCTCCAAAAGCCGCACGACATTCGACTTGACCTGACCCGGGGTAGATCACCCGGCGTAGGGGAGCTGAGATTTCTCCCCCCCCCCCATGCAGGAGCTTGATCACCCCGACGAGGAGGCCCACCACCAGCCACGGGAGTAAGATCATCTCGTCAACGGAAGGTTAGTGGACCCGACCGCTGGAGGACAAAGAAGGGAAAGATTGAACTTTTTTTTTGCCTTCCATCACAGTGAGGAATGTGCAGGAGTCACTGTGGTGGATGTTCATGTTAAAATGTATTTTGTGTGTTCTGTTGCTTTTTATTGGTATGACTGTATGGAAAATAAAATTCCTCGTATATTGCAAAACATACTTGGCTAATAAAGTATGATTATGAATATTATTATGATGATTTTGATTCATCGAAAGACTATTAAAAATTGATAGCATACTCTGGATCAACACTGGGAATATGAGAGGAAACAAACAGTGCTATCCTCTAAAATGGAGAAAGGAAAATGCTACTGATTATGATATCTGATTATGTGAATATTTTGACTGCGAAGGAGAGATTGCCTGAAAGAATTGGTGAGCTGCTAAAATATGAATATATCATAATTATATTTTAGGAAGCTTCCAAAACTATGTGAAAATATGTTTAAAGATTCACACAGAGCCAATGGAATCATAAAATCGTTGGCAGAAGGTCACTCGTGCTATTGTGTCTGCCCTTGTTAATAAAGAACAGTGAACATCAAACAGTGCAGCCCAGGAACAGGCCATTCGGCCTACAATGTTAGTGCCAAATATGATGCCAAGTTAAACTAATCTCCTCTGCTTGCTTATGATCCATATCCCTTCATTCCGTGCATGGGAATAAAGTAGGAATAAAGGCGTAGGTTATTTTCTAAATGGGGAGAGAATCCTGAAATCGATGGTGCAAATAGACTTGGGAGTGCTGGTGCAGGATTCCCAAAAAGTTAATCTGTAAGTTATAATTAGTAATAAAGAAAGCAAACACAATGCTAGCATTTATGTCAAGAGGGCTTGTTTACAATAGCAGGGATATAATGCTGAGGCCTCTATAAGGTGCTGGTAAGGCCGCATTTGTAATATTGTGAGAAATTTTGGACACTATATCAGAATCAGAATCAGATTTTATTCGCCAAGTATGTTTTGCAACATAGGAGGAATTACACTGGCCAGGTCAGTCATACAATTAACAGCAACAGACTCAAAAACACATTTTAACACGAACATCCGCCACAGTGACCCCTGCACATTCCTCACTGTGATGGAAGGCGAAATAAGTCCTTCCCTTGTGTTCTTCCTCGGTCGGAGGAAGGATGTGTTGGCTCTGGAGAGGGTTTGTCGGCAATGGGCCTGTACTCACTGGAGTTTAGAAGAATGAGGGAGGACTTCATTGAAATACAGAATAGTGAAAGGTTTGGATTGAGTTGATGTGGAGAGGATGTTTCCACTAGTGGGAGAGTCTAGGATTAGAGGTCATTAGAATTAAGAATTAAAGGACGTTCTTTTAGGAAGGAGATGAGGATAAAATGTCTTTAGTCAGAGGATGGTGAATCTGTGGAATTCTGCTGCAGAAGGCTGTGGAGGCCAAGTCAGTGGATATTTATAAGGCAGAGATAGATAGTTTCTTAATTAGTACAGGTGTCAGAGGTCACGGGGAGAAGGCAGGAGAATGGGGTTAGGACGGAGTGATAGATCAGCCATGATTGAATGGCAGAGTTGACTTGATGTGCAAAATGGCCTAATTCGACTCCTATCACATGACTTATAAACATGGCCACAAATAATTAAATCCCCTCGTCCAAATCATTAATATAAAACGTGAAGAGTAGCGGCCCCAAAACACCAACCCTTGCGGAACTTTGCAAGTCACTGGCAGCTAACCAGAAAAAAAATCCTCTATTGCCACTCTGTCTTCTGGCATCCAGCGAACCTGCTATCCATGCTAGTATCTGCCCTTTGAAACCGTGGGCTCTTATCTTCCTTAGCAGCCTCGCGTGTAAGGCAATTGACCTGCAGGATTAACTCTAACCCTTTCTCCACTGATGCTAGACCACCTGTAAAATATTTTGAGCATTCTTTGTTTTTATTTCAATGCCACATGTGCTGCAAGATGGGCTAAACAAAGTGAATCAACATTGGGGATTGGTGAAAATGGCACAGAGTGATTGAACAATATGCACAGTGATAGTTCTACAGGGAGAGTGCACCATCTAGTTCTGTAGAGATTATAAAATTACTTTTAATATATTAGTGCCTACTAAGCAATTCCCCTTTTCTGCAACTTAATATTTATATGTAGAAACAATGAACTGGAGATGTTGGTCTACAAAGAAAAATACAATGCTGGAGTAACTCAGCGGGTCAGGCAGCATTTGCTGAGAACATGGATAGATGACGTTTTGGGTGAGGACCTTTCTTCCGACTGATTTCATACATATGCCAAGCTGGAAGATGCATGTGTCTTTACTAAATAAACGTGTCCCACGCTCATGCCAGTTTAACAATGTTGAAAAGAGTCACTGCTACTTGACGACTAACACCCACTGGAGATTGTACTCATAAACCAAGCTACTCCCTGAAGTGAGATCATCATCTTAGAAATTCCAAGCAACAACAGATAATAGGTACACAAAAAAGCTGAAGTAACTCAGCGGGTGCGGCAGCATCTATGGAGCGAAGGAAATAGGCTGCAAGGGATCATTGGGATGGCATTCTAATTACAGGAGCCAAGGGAGAAGAAAACCTTCAAGTTCTTGCAGAAGTGTTTGAAAGACAGCACCAAAATCACGTCAAGCTTAAAGTATGCAAATATGCTATTGTGCAGAAAGAAGTGATCTGTTTTGCTCTACATGTAGATGAAAATGTATCGCACAGAAGGTTGAAGCTATCATTGAAGTCTATTAACCTGTAAGGATTTGTGAGCCCGAACTCCTCGAGAGTATGGTCCATAATTATGCCAAAATTCTACCTGATCTCTTCACAGTGTAAGTGTGACATTTGGGGTAACAAGAATGAGCCATGCCAATGCCATAGTCTTCAGCCAGTGATGGTGCACTTTGATGGCAACAAGGTGCAAAGCTCCGAAGCTACTAGCAACTGGACAAAAAAAGCCTATTATTTACACATCACACATCCAGGCAAAAGAGCAAAAAGGATCAGTTCATATAGGGAAGGAAGCATTGGAGGGAGGAGGCTTAAATAAAGTGGACGTGGAAAAGGTGGTTCAAGTAATGAGAGAGTTTAAAACCAAAGTGCACAGCCTCACAAGCTTCTGAATGGTGCCAGCAAGTCCAGGGCCCAGACAGTGTTTTATATTCAGTGTTTCATATTCAATTGGCATGGATGGATTGGAGTTCTGCAAAGAACTGTAGGAAATCCTAGGAAATGTAAAATGCATGAGGTTAATTGGATACATGCAAACTAAGTGTACATATTGTAAATAATGTTACGGGACAGTTAGCCTGTTACTTGTTGATTGGTTGAAATGTTAAGCCCTGTCTGGTTTGTTTGCATCCCTGGGTAAATGTTGCATTATTTAACATTCCATTCGCTTCTTCTGGAAGCTTCTCCTGCAACAATGTAAGGAGATTCTGTAATTGGCCTGTGTAACTGTCAATTGTTGTAATGTGTTATGTTTGATTGGATTGTAAATATACCACCCCTCTGTAGTTCAAACCCTCAAGGTTTGGGGACTTATAAAAGGCAGCCCCCACGAGGTCCTTTGTCGATCTTCTGGAAGAGTGCTTGGGACTGCATGACCTTTTGTAGTGTTTCTGCTTGCATGAGGCTGAAGGACTTGGCCAGGCAGATACAAGGATTGAACCTGCAGTGGTTTAGGTATCGTATAGGGTAATTTGTTGTGCTATCGAAAAATAAAGATTAGTTGTTCCAGTGCTTGAATCAGTGGTTTATTGACTAAACTAGACTGCGGGGAAGCTTAGAAAGAGCTAATTTACATGTGTGGCAAGATATTTTCCAAAGAGTGTAGTGGGGGCTGGGAATGCATTGCCAGTGGTGGTGTTAGAGGCAGATTTGATAGTGCCATTTAAGAGGCTTTTAGATAGTTTTTTAGATTGGTACATGGAATTTAGATAGGTACATTGAATAGAGGGATATGGATCAGTTACCGGAAGATAGACAATAGACAATAGGTGCAGGAGTAGGCCATTCGGCCCTTCGAGCCAGCACCGCCATTCACTGTGATCATGGCTAATCATTCACAATCAGTACCCCGTTCCTGCCCTCTACCCATATCCCCTGACTCCGCTGTCTTTAAGAGCTCTATCTAACTCTCTCTTGAAAGCATCCAGATAATTGGTCTCCATTGCCTACCGAGGCAGATAATTCCATAGATTCACAACCCTCTGTGTGAAAAGGTTTTTCCTCATCTCCGTTCTAAATAGCTTACCGCTTATTCTTAAACTGTGGCCCGTGGTTCTGGACTCCCCCAACATAGAGAACATGTTTCCTGCCACTAGCGTATCCAATCCCTTAATAATCTTATATATTTCAATAAGATCCTCTCACATCCTTCTAACTTCCAGAGTGTACAAACCCAGCTGCTCCATTCTATAAACATGACAGTCCCACCATTCCTGGTATTAACCTTGTGAACCTATGCTGCACTCCCTCAGTAGCAAAAATGTCCTACCTCAAATTTGGGGACCAAAACTGCATACAATACTCCAGGTGTGATTTCACTAGGGCCCTGTACAACTGCAGAAGGACCTATTTGCTCCTACACTCAACTCCTCGTGTTAAGAAGGCCAAAATACCATTTGCTTTCTTCACTTCCTGCTTTGCCTGCATGCTTACTTTCAATGACTGATGCACAAGGGCCACCAGATCTCGTTGTACTTCTCCTTTTCCAAATTTGACACCATTCAGATAATAATCTGCCTTCCTGTTTTTGCCACCAAAGTGGATAACCTCACATTTTATCCACATTAAACTGCATCTCCCATGCACCTGCCGACTCACCCAACCTGCCCAAGCCACCCTGCATCCTCATAGCATCATCCTCACAGTTCACATTGCCACCCAGCTTTTTGTGTCATCAGCAAATTTGCTAATGTTATTTAATCCCTTCATCTAAATCATTAATGTATATTGTAAATAGGTGTGGTCCCAGCACCGAGCCTTGTGGTACTACACTAGTCACTGCCTGCCATTCTGAAAGGGACCCGTTAATCCCTATACTTCGTTTCTAGTCTGCCAACCGATTTTCTATCCATGTCAGTACCCTACTCCCAATACCATGTGCTCTAATTTTGCCCACTAATCTCCTATGTGGGACCTTATCAAATGCTTTCTGATAGTCCAGGTACACTACATCCACTGGCTCTCCATTGTCCATTTTCCTAGTTACATCCTAAACAAATTACAGAAGATTAGTCAAGCATGGTTTTCCCTTCGTAAATCCATGTTGACTTGGACCAATACTGTTACTGCTATCCAAATGTGCCCCTATTTCATCTTTTATAATTGACTCCAGCAACTTTCCCACCACCGATGTCAGGCTAACTGGTCGATTATTCCTTGTTGTCTCTCTCCCACATTTCTTAAAAAGTGGGATAACATTAGCTACCCTCCAACCCACAGGAACTGATCCTGAATCTATAGAACGTTTGAAAATGATCACCAATGTGTCCACAATTTCTAGAGTACCTTGGAATTCCTTAAGTACCCTGGAATGCAGACCATCAGGCCCAGGGGATTTATCAGCCTTCAGTCTCATCAATCTTTCCAACACCATTTCCTTGCTAATGTGAATTTCCTTCAGTTCTTCAGTCACCCTAGATCCTCTGGTCACTAGTACATCAGCAATATTGTTTGTGTCTTCCTTAGTGAAAAAGGATCCAAAGTACCCGTTCAACTCATCTGCCATTTCCTTGGTCCCCATAATAAATTCACCTGTTTCAGTCTTCAAGGGCCTTAACTATTTTTTCCTCTTCACATAAGCTTTTACTATCCTCCATTAAATTCTTGGCTATATCACCTTCGTACCTCATCTTTTCACCCCGTATTGCCTTTTTAGTTAGCTTCTTTTGCTCTTTAAAAATTTCCCAATCATCTGGCTTCCCGTTCATCTTTGCTGTGTTACACTTCTTCTCTTTTATTTTTATACTGTCCCTGACTTCCCTTTTCAGCCACAGTTGGCCCCTACTCCCCTTGAAATCTTTCTTCCTCTTTGGAATGAACTCATACTGCACCTTCTGAATTATTTGCAGAAATATCTGCCATTGTTGTTCCACTGACATCTCTGCCAGGGTATCTTTCCAGTCAACTTTGGCCAGCTCCTCCCTCATGGCTCCATAGTCCCCTTTGTTCAAATGTAATACTGACGTTACCGATTTTCCCTTCTCCCTGTCAAGATTAAAATTTGGTCACTACCACCTAATGGATCCTTTACCTCGAGTTCCCTTATCAAATCAGGTTCATTACACAACACTAAATCCAGAATTGCCTTCTCCCTGGTAGGCTCCAGTACAAGCTGCTCTATGAATCCATCACGGATGCATTCCACAAACTCTCTTTCTTGGGGACCAGTCCAACCTGATATTTTCAGTCTACTTGCATGTTGACATCTCCTATACCAACTGTAGCATTACCTTTGCGGCATGCCGATTTTAACTCTTGATTCAACTTGCACCCTATATCCAGGCAACTGTTTGGGGACCTGTAAATAACTCCCATTAGGGTCCCCTTACAATTCCTCAGTTCTATCCATACTGACTCTACACCTCCGATTCTATGTCACCCCTCGTAAGGGCCTGAATTTCATTCCACGGCAACAGAGTTACCCCAACCCCTCTGCCCACCTGCCTGTCTTTTCGATAGGTCCAATACTATCTTCTCTCTTCTTCTGCTTGCTGCTTCTCTGAGCTCCATGTAAGGACTGATTGTTAATTGTTTCAGAGTCTGAAACATGATGAGATCAGTCCAGTTTGGCATATTGTTCGGTACAGACATTGTGGGCACAATAACCCATCCCTGTGCTGTACTATTTTGTGTTGTATGTTCTAAATATGAAAAACTAACAACCCCTGTTTTAAATTGCTTTTCACTGAGATGAAAGAAAACTGCAATTTAATTGTAATTTGATAACCTGGATTTTCTTCTTGGAAGCCTTCTCATCCCTTGCCCTTCCTTTTCAACATCTACCTTTCTTGCAGACTTTGAATATGGCATTTTTCTGACATTTACAGCTCTTCCTACCTTCACTTAGAATATATATGATGGTTCTCCTCTTGATCAAGGTATGATGGCTCTCCTCGTGATCTTGGCCGCAGTCTACATGCACGTTAAGAGCATGTTACAATACTGGATAAACATAGCTCCAACTCTCGAGGATTGCAACGACATTCAGGACAAAGCGGACCGCTTGCCTGCCCACTATCCATCAACATAAAGATCCATTCCCTCCACCATCGGTAAGCCGTGACATCAATGTGCTTCACCTGCAGTCACACACTTGAGCAACTCATCAGCAGCTACCAAATCTATCATCTCCGCCATTAGGAAGATCTAGGATAGTTAGTGGATGGAAACACCACCACCTGCAGGTTTCCCTGCAAGTTGCATACCATTTTGTCTGGAAAATGTGTCCTCATTGTTTTAGGGGAGGAGTGAAACATAGAAATTAGGTGCAGGAGTAGGCCATTCGGCCCTTCGAGCCTGCACCGCCATGGTCAAATGGCTTCAGGAGTTCAGCAGTTTGCTGAGGGCAGCATATTTTGGGCATCATTGCCTGGTGAAAAGCAAAATAAATGTGTTCCATGCTAATGAACAATACACTGCAATACTCATCTTCTCGACAATTATAGAAATCAACATTTATCCCCAAAAGGTCATAGAAAAAACCTTCCCTGTCAGACTTGCATAAATAGTCAGTGTTACCCCAAAAAAAGATTCTGAAACAAGTGTCTGAATATATGCTAAGTGGACGAATTGACAGAAAATTCAAGTGGCAGTCTGTGAAGATCCTTTGAATAAACCGTATTTGAGCCATCCACCGTGAAATTACAATGGATTTGTTACAGATTTGAAGTCAATGTGAACACATATCTTACAAGTTGAAGATTATGATCTGTTTTCACCTCAGTGATTTTGATCCCATGTGTTCAAGATCCCAGGCCTTAATGAGCAAATCCTGCAAAATTTCAGATGGGAAACCATTTATCCAAATTAGGATACTGCATATCATTTGGAGAGCACTCCAACCAAGGCCAAGGATTTTCTGAGCACATAAAATGAAGCAAAATCTGTAAACCGTCATAAAATGAATGAAGATGAATTATTTAAATGTCCTCCTCAGGCTCTAAAGAGTTGAGATCTTTAAGATTGTGAGGTAAATAGATTATAGATTATAATGTTCTGTCTGAAGAAGGGTCTTGACCTGAAACATCGCCCATTCCTTCTCTCCAGAGATGCTGCCTCACCCGCTGTTACTCCAGCATTTTGTGTCTACCATAGATTATAATTTAATACATATCAAGTTATTATTATGGAAATAACAAACCAAGGAAGCATGAAGGTTAAATGTGTCAAAGAAAATTAGACATGGTGTAAAACAAGTTGCCAATTTGCTGTCAGCAGTTTCATACTATTGACGCGCTGAATAAATAGCTCTAGTGGATATATCTGCACGGTTACAAAGGAAAACAAGGTAGTGCATTGTACTGCCAAAGGGATGAATTGTAAATCAAATAAGCTTGTACTAGTTCTATATTAAGCCATGGTCAATGCTTCCCGTGCAGTTCTGCATTACTAAATTGTTTGAGCAATGAAGATAACTGCAGATATAAGAGCTTAAATTGTAAACATTATTAGATGTGCAGTTAAAATACATTTTTGTTCCCACAAACAATAGATTGCAATGAAGATTAAGGTTCTCCATGAGGGAGTACAATCTGGGTGACCTTGACGTGCTGTCTCAGATGAAAGACCACTGACTCATGAAATGAGGGAGCGTATTTCATGGTAGTTCAAGGTAGAGGCTAAGAGAGATCCGTATCCATATTAGGCATGAAAATTATGGTATTCAATTATTGACGAGAGCTGATGGGCCACACACGCCCACTGTACACCACTCTGCTATCAGCTTACGTCAGTTGCTCCTGGTGTGGAACCAAAGTCATACATCCGTCAAATTGAGTAGGAACAGCAAGCCTTCGTCCCCAAATAGCAATTATAAGTCAGATTAATTTAATTAAAACTATAAAATGTACATTTCCACGGGAATCTCTGGTGATTGTCCATAATAGCTGTAAGAATGCCAAGGGAATTGCCTTTATTGATTTATTTCAGCACTTCTGTGAAACATCTTGTAATCTGTTAAAACTACGGTGATATGTTCAGGTGAGAATATTTTAAGCGCACTGCCTGAATTGGATGGGATCTGCAATTCATTGAAAGGGTGATGAAAGCAAGAACCCTTATCTCTTTTAAAACCAGAACATGCAGGAAGTACTCAGCTGATCAAGTAACATCTGTGGAGAAAGAAGTAGAGCTTATGTTTCAGGTGAGTTACCCTTCATCTGTCATCTGTTTCTCTCTCGACAGATGCTGCCTGATCTGCTGAGTACCTTCCTCAGTCTTTACTTTCATTTCAGAATCGTAGCTTGTTTGCTTTTCACATTTTAATTCTGCCTGCAAGAGCTTTTGAAAAAGCCAGAATAGACTGTGAGCCATGAAGTGACACTAATCTAAATTGCTCAACATTTGACTGGCTTGAACATTATTGCCTCTTCCTGTCCCATAAATTTCTGCAATTTATGGAGTTTACAGAGCTGAAACACTGCAGCCTCTCAGGGCAACTGCTGATGGGTTTTTACTGCCTGTCTACCAACAACCACTTAATTTGTTTCTGTGTGAAGTTATCTAGAGCTAAGTAGGAAGACTAATCAGTCACCAATGAAAGAATCATGCTCTGGGCTCCTTTTCAAAATAGGTTTGGTTGCTGCTAGTGAAAGTACTTTCTACATGCCTGCTTGGCTTGGTCTATGATTAGCCAGAATGCTACAAAGGGTGAACCTGCTTTCAAACCCCCACCGAAGATAGACACAAAAAGCTGAAGTAAAATCCCTGTCCCACTGAACGAGTTCATTCAAGAGTTCTCCCGAGTTTGTCCTGATTTAAACTCGCAGATTTACGGTAATGGCCGCTCGTAGGTACTTGGGGCTCTCGTGGACATTTTTCAACATGTTTAAAAATCGTCAAGAGTTTTCCCGAGCTTACTGCGTTTCCTGCCATTAGCGTTACGAGCCGTTAAGAGATGTCCCCGAGTCCGACGTACCCGCTACGTACATTCTACATGCTTCCACAAGTTTGATTTTTATTTTAACTCGGGAGAGCTCTTGAATGAACTCGTACAGTGGGACAGGCAGAATCTCTTGGGAGAAGAAATGGGTGATATTTCTGGTCAATAAACTTTTTTTTTGAGGATGCAACTAGGTAAATGGACAAGGGAGAGCCAGTGGATGTAGTGTACCTGGACTTTCAGAAAGCATTTGATAAGGTCCCACATAGGAGATTAATGGGCAACATTACAGCACATGGCATTGGGGGTAGAGTGCTGACATGGATAGAAAATTGGTTTGCAGACAGGAAACAAAGAGCATGGATTAATGGGTCTCTTTCAGAATGGCAGGCAGTGACTAGTGGTGTACCGCAAGGCTCGGTTCTGGGACCTCAGCTATTTACAATATATATTAATGATTTAGATGAAGGGATTACAAGTAACATTAGTAAATTTTCAGATGACACAAAGCTGAGAGCAGTGTGAACTGTGAGGATGCGATGAGAATGCAGGGTGACTTGGGCAGGTTGGGTGAGTGGGCAAATGCATGGCAGATGCAGTTTAATGTGGATAAATGTGAGGTTATCGACTTTGGTAGCAAAAGCAGGAAGGCAGATTATTATCTAAATTGTGTCAAGTTGGGAAAAGGGGAAGTACAACGGGATCTCGGTGTCTGGAGGACACAACTTTAAGGTGGGCGGGGTAATGTTTAAAGGATGTGTATAGAGCAAGTTTTTTTACACAAAGAGTGGTGGGTGACTGGAACACACCACCAATTGTGAGGGTGGAGAAAGATATGATTCAATTCAACTTTAATGTCATCGCACAAATACAAGTATGAGTACAACGAAATGCAGTTTTGCGTCAGTCCGCAGTAGTTGTGCATAAAGAAATTAAAAAAATAGAAAGAGAGAAGATACAGAATAATCAAAAAAATACAGAATAATTAAACAATGGGGACGGAGGGACCAGAGAAATCTATCGGCGGGACTCCGAGTTCAGCAATGTGATGGTATTATTGTAGAAGCTGTTCTTCATCCTACTAGTACGTGACCTGAGGCTCCTGTACCGCCTCCCTGATGGGAGGAGGGCAAACAGTCCATGGTTGGGGTGTGAGGGGTCTTTGATGATCTTCCCAGCCCGTCTCAGACACCGTTTTCAGTGGAGGGCATCCATGGCAGGGAGCGGGGCACCGATGATGTGCTGCGCGGTTTTCACCACCCATTGTAGTGCCTTCCTGTCCGCAGCAGTGCAACTGCTGTACCATACCGTGAAGCAGGTGGTCAGGATACTCTCTATGGTACAGCGGTAAAAGTTGGTCAGGATCCGGGGGGACAGGTGGGCTTTCTTGAGCCTCCTCAGGAAGTAAAGGCGCTGCTGTGCCTTTTGGATCAGCTGGGAGGTGTTGAGGGACCAGGACAAATCCTCCGAGATATGTACTCCGAGGAATTTATAGCTGGAGACGCGCTCCACCTCAGTCCAGTTTATATGAATGGGGGTATGACTGCCTCCTCTGGTCAGCCTGAAGTCAACAATAATCTCCTTCGTCTTTTTGGAGTTGAGGACGAGGTTATTGTTGGCACACCAGGCTGTCAGGTGCTGGATCTCATCCTTGTAGGCTGACTCATCATTGTTGCTGATCAGTCCTACTAGCGTGGTATCGTCAGCAAACTTAATAATGGCGTTGGATCCGTACTTTGGGATGCAGTCGTGGGTGAAGAGGGAGTAGAGGAGAGGGCTGAGCACACAGCCCTGTGGCACTCCGGTGTTCAGTGTTATAGTGGAGGAGGTGAGGTTATTGACCCTAACAGACTGTGGTCTGTTAGTGAGGAAGTCCAGTGTCCAGTTGCAGAGGGAGGTGGAGATGCCAACTCCACTGAGGAGTTGTACAATTTGATAGGGAAAAAGGATCTCCTGTGGCCTTCTGTGCTGCATCTTGGTGATGATACTATCGAGGCATTTAAATCTTTTAGATAGGCATGTGGACATGCATGGAAGGAAGGATAAATTAACATGTACAATTGAATTGAATTTCCTTTATTGTCATTCAACCAAGTTTGAACAAAATTTCGTGCCATGCAGTCATGACAGTAAAAGCACCAAAACACACAATTAACACAATTTAACACAAACATCCATCACAGTGAATCTCCTGGCACCTCCTCACGGTGATGGAAGGCAAAAAGTCTTATCCCTTTCCTGCTTCTTCGAAGCGATCGACGATTAAACTGCTGTATCGAGGTGATCGAGGCTCTCGATGTTGAAGCCCCAGCTGGGCAATGGTAGATCCCGCGGCCGATTTTAAGCCACGTGGTGGTGATGAAAGACACCTTAAATGGGCCGATTCAAACCCCGCGATTCTGGGCGGACGAAGCTGCTGTTGCGGAAATTGATCTGCCGACAGTCATAAAACACAAAATACATGAAACATGAAACATGACGAGTGGAAAGGATTGGGAATATGCAAAGATTGGGGGGGGGGGGGGGGGGGATGAGGGGGAGGGTAGTCAGTCTACTCCACAACAGAAAGGGGAGGAGTTGTACAGTTTGACAGGGAAAAAGGATCTCCTGTGTCCTTCTGTGCTGCATCTTGGTGGAACCAGTCTGTTGCGTAGGGTACACCTCAGGTTGGCCAGCATGTCATGCAGGCAGAGGAGATAGGTTTAACTTGCCATCATGTTCGGCATGGACATCACAAGCCGAAGTGCTTAAACTATACTGTATTGTTCTAGTCTCTATCTTAACCAGCCATAAGATTGGAGAGCTTATTATTGAATTGTGCTTTTAAGTCTCTGCTATTTCAAGTGGTCTGCTGACTTCGTGCTAACCTGCGTCTGTGTCCTTCAGAATTAATTGAAGCTTGTGCCTAACATCAGATAAACAGCTAATCAAACTAAACCAATCTTTTCCCCAAATAAGCAAACATCTTTTAAATATAATTTCATGATTGGATTGGACTAAGGCTAAATAAACAGAACATTCTCTGAATGGATAAAGTACTCAGCTGCTGGTGTTTACAGCATTGTCAGACTTTATTACTGAGCTAGTGGGTGTGATTAAAGTTAGGGAGACATGCTGGTAAAATGGGAATCGATTGAGTAAGAAAACTGCAGGGAAATAACTGACGCTGCTCTGTTGAGCACTTCTTAAGCATCCCCAATTAAATTTTCTTCCGAGTGGAGAAATAATAACTGCTGGAAAATTAGGCTTTACGCCATTCTGAGCTAAAATGATGCAACTAGCGTTCATCTTCGTGGCAACAGCTTCATCTGTTGCATACCAACCAGACCCACATGAACGTAAAGAAGCACAAAAGTCTATCTTTCAGATATAATACTATCGACTTTGAACTGCTTTAAACCACGAGTTAGGATACAGATTCAAAGTGCTACATCAATCCCAATACTCCATTCGGCTTTTCCTGGTCCTCCAAAAAAGTCATAGTCATGCAGCGTGAAAACAGGCCCTTCAGCCCAACTTACCTATGCTGCCCCGTCTACAGTTGTCCCACCTGCCTGCATTTGGTTCATATCCTTTTAAACCTATCATATCCATGTACCGGCCCAAATGCATTTAAAATATTATGATCCATTTACCTCAATTACCCCCTCTGGCTGCTCGTTCCATACACCCACCACCCTTTGTGTAAAAAAGCTGCCCCTCAGCTTTCTATTAAATCTTTCCCCCCCTGCACCTTAAACTTACGTCCTCTGGTTCTTGATTCCCCAACTCTGCATAAAGGACTGTTCATTCACCCTGTCCATTCTCCTCATGACCATATCACTCTTTTTCCGTCATCCAAGGAATAAAGCCCTCATCTGCTCAACCTCTCCCTTTTCAGGAATGTTTAAAGTTTAAATCTCAGACTGGAAAATGGATTGACTCACCCTCATTTATCAGAAGGTGCAATGCCAATATAAATTACAATTACTATTAAGAAATGGAACATTATCAGGTGATTACTATATTGATATCGCAGTTGGAGCCTTTCTAACATGCAAAGAATCATCTATCTCAAGTGGAAACAAACATTTAAAATGTATAATTCCTTGTTTGCATGCCAGTTAAATTGGGAATGCTGAATTCAGTCTGTTTCAATTTCCAAATTTATTTAGAATGGGTGAGTGAGATGATTTAGTCATCGAGTCATACAGCACAGAAGCAGGCCCTTCAGCCAAACTTGGCCATGTCGACAAGATGTCCCACCTCCACTAGTTCTACCTGCCCACTTTTGCTCCATATCTCTCTAAACATTTCCTATCCATCTACCTGTTCAAATGTATTTTAAATATTGTTATAGTACCTGCCTCAATGACCTCCTCTGATATGTTGGTCCATATGGCCGCCGCCTTCTCGATCAAATGGTTTCCCCTCAGGTAAAAGACTCTGTGCATTCACACTATCTATCTCTCTCATGATTTAAACACCTCCATAAGATCACCATTCTGCCTCCTGTGTTCCAATTAATGAAGTCCTCACCTGCCCAACTGCTCCTCACTATAGCTCAGATCCTGAGGTCCTGGCAAGCTTCTCATAAATCTTATCTGCAATCTTTCCAGCGTAATGCCATCTGTCCTATAGCAGGTGCCCAAAACTGAACACAATACTCCAAATGTGGCCTCACCAATGATTTGTACAACCTTTTACATAACATCCCAACTTATATGCTCAATACCCTGACTAGTCCATCATACAGAAAGTCTTCTTGACGAAGATAGACACAAAAGGCTGGAGTAACTCAGCGGGCCACGCAGATATGCTGCCTGTGCCGCTGAGTTACTCCAGCCTTTTGTGTCTATCTTTGGTTTAAACCAGCATCTGCAGTTCCTTCTTACACAAGTCTTCTTGATCATCTTATCTACCTGTGATGCCACCTTCAGGGAACTACGTACCTGCACTTCTACTCAACAACACCCTCAAGTCCCTGCCATTCATAGCATAGGCCCTGCCCTGGTTGACTCACCACTCTCTGTGAGTAAAAGTGTTTCCTCGTCTCCATTCTAAATGACTAATCCTTATTCTTAAACTGTGGCCCCTGGCTCTGAACTCCCCCAACATCGAGAAAATGTTTCCTGCCTCTAGCATGTCCAAGCCCTTAACAATCTTATATGTTTCAATGAGATCTCCTCATCCTTCTAAACTCCAGAGTGTACAAGCCCAGCTGCTCCATTCTCTCAGCATATGACAGTCCCGCCATCCCTTGTAAACCTACGCAGCACTCCCTCAATAGCAAGAATTAGGGGACCAAATCTGCACACAATACTCCAGGTGTGGTCTCACTAGGGCTCTGTACAACTGCAGTAGGACCTCTTTGCTCCTATATTCGATATATTCCTCTTGTTATAAAGGCCAATAAGCCATTCGCTTTCTTCACTGCCTGCTGTACCTGCATGCTTACTTTTACAAGCTTTTACAATGTGTCCAGCACTGATATCTGAGGCACACCACTGGTCACTGGCCCCCAGTCTAAACAAACAACCTTCCACCATCATCCTCAGCTTCATTCCAAGAAGCCATTTATCTATACAGTCAGCTAGCTCTCCCTAGATCACAAGCAATCTGACCTTCCAGAGCAGCCTGCCATGCAGAACATTATCAAATGCCTTGCTGAAGACCATATAAACAATGGCTTATGCATTGCCCTCATCAACCTTTTTGATTACATTATCAAAAAACTCAATCAGATTCATATGATACCCACGATATGATAACCCACGATACAAAACCATGCAGCCATATCCCTAATTAGCCTCTGCCTATTCACACGCATATATATTTTATCCCTCAGAATATTCTCCAGTAACTAGCCCACCACAGTTATTAGGCTCATCGTCCTATAGTTCCCAGGCCTTGTCTTGCAGCCTTTCTAAAATAGAGGCACAACATTAGCTATGCTCCAGTTTTCTAGTACCTCACCCATGCTTAATGATAATTCATATATCTCAGCCAGGACTCCTGCAATTTCTTCTCCAGCCTCAGTGTCCTCAAAACACCAGTGTTCAGAATGTTTCATCCTTTCTGTCAAAAATCCAGATGGACAGATGTCTTGAAGAGGTATCAATTGAGATACCTCTGGAATTAGGCAGCCTCATAAAAGTAGTTTGCAGACTTCATGCGTGGATAAAGTGGAAACAGAACAGAAGGTCAAAGAACAAAGTCCACCACTTTTTAAAGGAAAATAAAAATACAGTTTTTATAAATTAATCTAGTTACAGAACTGAATTTTGTTTTGCAAGTCCCGGGATCATTGCTAAGGGGTGGTGGGAATGTGACAATGTCTCGGATGAAGCCAACTGAGTTGAAGACAGTTGAAGCCAACCCTCAGTACCACAAACAGCACCTGGCTGCCAGAAAACACTGGCTCCCTGGACAGAGCTCCGGACAGCTGAGGTCCAATTAGCTATTATTGGATTGGCCCAGAAAGGACAGGAAAGGGGAGAGGACGGGGGAGAGGACGGGGGAGAAAAGGGGAGAAAAGGGGAGAAAAGGGGAGAAAATGGGATAAAGAGGGATAAAGGGGAATAAAGGGGAATAAAGGGGAATAATGTGGGATAAAGGGGGATAAAGGGGGATGATAGATATAGGGGCTAGCTGAATCAATGGATATGGAGAGACGGCAGGCACAGGATACTGATTGTGGATGATCAAGCATGATCATATTGAATGGCGGTGCAGGCCCGAAGGGCCTCATGGCCCCCTCCTGAACCTATTTTCTGAGTTTCTATGTTTCTATGAAAGGGGAGAATGGGGAAAAAGGGGAAGGAAGGGAGAGCAAAGGGAGAATGGGGGAGGAAGGGGGAGGAAGGGGAATACCTCGCTAGTAGCTGTGTTCCCCAATTCCAGACTTGGAGGAAGTCTGAGCTGCCAGGACAGGCCTGAGACTGGCAGATCATCCTTTGAGGTCAAGACTGAGTGACAGTAATTTTAAGAACTTTTAGGATTTTCTTCAGTAATATGTGCCAGAGCTATCTCTTGCCCCCTCTTTGCCCTACTGATGTATTTCTTAAGTATGCTCCTCATTCCCAAACCTCCTCCAGGGATACACGTGATCCCAGCTGCCTATACCTGTCCCGTACCCCCTTTTTCCTGACCTGAGCCACAATTTATCTTATCATCAGGCTTCCTTACTCCAACCTGTCTTGCCCTTCACTCTAATGGGACCATTCATGCCTCAAACTCTTATCATAACTGTTTAAAACGCATCTAACATCTAACTTTCTGAATGTTTTTGCCTCTAATCAATGTGACCAAGTTCCTGCCTAATACCATCAAAGTTGGCCTTTGCCCAATTCTGAATTTTAACTAGTGGGCCTGCTGTCTTTATCCACAACTATTTTAAAGCTAATAGAGCTGGTCCCAAGAGGCCTGCCCATGGTTACTTCAGTCACTTGCCCTTCCCAATTTCCTAAGAGTAGATCAAGCTTTGCCCTCTCCCTTTGTAGGGCCTGCTACCTATTGCCCGAGGAAACTTTCCTCAACACATTTCACAAATTCCATCTAAGCC
This sequence comes from Leucoraja erinaceus, assembly GCF_028641065.1. NCBI lineage: Eukaryota > Metazoa > Chordata > Chondrichthyes > Rajiformes > Rajidae > Leucoraja > Leucoraja erinaceus. The sequence continues at coordinate 32,048,962 of NC_073381.1, forward strand.
CTTGATGTTACTGAAGTCCCAGTCTATATTTGGGGAGTTAAAAATCCCCTACTGTGCCAACCTCATTAGTCTTGAAGTTGCCTGCAATATCTTGGCATAATTGTCCTTCTAATTCCTGTTGTCTATTTGGGTGTTTGTAGCACACTCCCAGTATAGCGATCTTTACTTTTTTTATTTCTCAGCTCCACCCATATAGTCTCATTGGATGAACTGTCGGTAATGTCCTGCACTGCCATGACATTCTCGTGCTCTCAGTCCTGTCACACTCTCAGCCAGGTTTCCACAACACCTATAATGTCCCAGACATGCATACTGTATCTATCCTCGCCCTGAGTTACCCGTCAGGCCTCGCATTTTAGAATGCAGAACAGGAAGATATGCTTGGCAGATCAGGTCATTGTAAAGCTAATTTCAAAACAAGTATCCGTGGGTTTGACTTTCAACAATTTGAATTAATTAATTTATTGTCAGAAATGAGATTGGACAGTTATTGTAAAGAGATCAGTCGTGACAAAGTCTGAAATGTTCATAAGCTCATGTTCGTAAGTGATAGGAGCAGAATTAGGTAATTTGGCCCATCAAGTCTACTCTGCTATTCAATCATGGCTGATCTAACTTTCTCTCTTAACCCCATTCTCCATCCTTCTCCCCATAACCCCTGACACCCGAACTAATCAAGAATCTATCTATCTCTGCCTAAAAAATATCCATTCACGGCCTCCACCGCCTTCTGTGGCAATTAATTCCACAGATTTACCACCCTATGACTAAAAACGTTCCTCTTCATCTCCTTCCTAAAGGAACATCCTTTAATTCTGAGGCTATGACCACTGGTCCTAGACTCTCCTGCAAGTGGAAACATCCTCTCCACATCCACTCTATCCAAGCCTTTCACTATTCGGTATGTTTCAATGAGGTCTCCCTCATCCTTCTAAACTCCAGTGTGTAGAGGCCCAGTGCCAGCAAACGATCATCATATGTTAACCCACTCGTTCTTGGGATCATTCTCGTAAGCCTCCTCTGGATCCTCTCCAGTGCCGACAGCACATCATTCCTCAGATAAGGGGTCCAAATTTCTTCACAAAACTGCAAATGTGGTCTGACCAGCGCCTTAGAAAGCCTCAGCATAACATCCCTCTTTTTGTATTGCAGTTCTCTCAAAATAAATGCAAGCTTTGCGTTTGCATGTATTTTGGATTTTAATAAATACTGCTTTTGATATGAGAGGATATTAAATCACTGATTTGAATAGTGGATGTTGTCTGATTAAATCGCCAATATGTTATTTTTGTACACGTTACATAATGAGTTTGGCTCAGTTATTAGGACTTAGATTCTGAGTCAAAAACAAAAAGCACATGACGAACCCCACTCTGTCAAATAGATTAGCATTTCAGTACTGCACGTAAAAATTTGCTTTGTTAGAGGAGATATTAGAATGGATAATATCAACTCCATAGAAGAGATTAATCCAGTTTGTCATTTGCAAAGGTGGGGTGAGGGACTGGCCACCTATTCACTCTCATAGTTGTGTGGAAGGTTAACAATGCTGTGTCAGAGTAGAAACAGGTCCTTCGTCCCACCGAGTCCTCGCCCACCAGCGATCCCCATACACTACTGTTTAATTTCTATTTACTATTCCTATTCTATTCCATTTATTATTCCTATAACAAACCACAATCTGGGAAGTAATCGCAGAGAAATTCCCACCAAGCCCAATCCATCTAATTTGTAGACACTCCATGATGTCCAAACAGTTATAACCTCTCAGCCTTATTAAAAGATGGTATGAATTCTGTGCGATGTCTCTATATCATTTTACAATATCTAAGTCAGCAATGCGATCGAATTGCTGATGATGTTTAACTATCTTCTTCTATTTCTCAGTTGTATCCATTATAAATGATTATATATAAATGAATACAAAATTCTTATGGGGTTGGACAGGCTAGATGTAGGAAGATTGTTCCCGATGTTAGGGAAGTCCAGAACAAGGGGTCACAGTTTAAGGATAAGGGGGAAGTCTTTTAGGACCGAGATGAGAATTTTTTTTTTCACAGAGAGTGGTGAATCTGTGGAATTCTCTGCCACAGAAAGTAGTTGAGGCCAGTTCATTGGCTATATTTAAGAGGGAGTTAGATGTGCCCTTGTGGCTAAAGGGATCAGGGGGTATGGAGAGAAGGCAGGTACAGGATACTGAGTTGAATGATCAGTCATGATCATATTGAATGGCGGTGCAGGCTCGAAGGGCCGAATGGCCTACTCCTGCACCTATTTTCTATGTTTCTGTTTCTATTACCATTTGTTTATTTTCTCTTTAAATAGGAGCTCTAGCTAACCTACATTGCCAATTGCAGTTATTTGTAAATCTGTGATGCAGATCTCTTTTCTCTATTCCTTTTAGACATTAGGGTTGGAATTTTTCCCATGGATGCTCATGTTAAATCCAGTCTAGAGTAATGAAGGCATATTCACTGCACTTCACCAATTCTGTGCAATTGAAATCCTTATTTTCCAAAGCGTAGATTATCTTCTAACAGAGGGCAGCACCTTACACTTATCTAGATTGAAATGTATGTGTCCACTATGATTGCCTTCTCAATATCCTGCAATTTGATCCACCCTGCCCATTTATTTTAATGGATGGAAAGATTAATGGTTGGCGTATTCAAACATGCCAGGACACTGAAGCATCATGCATTAACTCAGCTTCTATTTATGTCCATTTATTTTGCAGAAGCAGGGCACTTGGATGAACTTTTCTTTCCACTTATGCCCAGTGGCATTGGAGGCAATTTTAGCAGCTCTATTTTCCATTGCAAATGAGAGGAAGCAACTCACCAGAGACCAGAATTGATGTCTATCAGTATGACTTTTGACCACTCACTCCGAGTTGAAGAAAACGAAAACATCTATTCTATTAACATTATTTTTCATTTATTTTCCTAAATGTAAAAGCAGGGTCTGTGCACATTATCCATACATCTACAACACGGACATCAACTAATTGAAGAAAAATGTTACCATCACGAAGATAAATCAACAGTAGCTGATTGCAATCTTATCATACACGAGGCCCTCGGGCATAAACAGACTTTACATTATTATAATAACTTTTGATCAGCATCAAATTAATGAAGACATTTTCAGCAAGACAATGTCTTATGGCTTCCTTCACCCCACTTCTGGGCTGGCAACCTGCTGAGAACAGTCACAAAGTCATGTCAATGAGCTGCATTGGCCTTGTGTAATTGTGATGGCACTTTCCACTACGTAGGATTTAAGTTGATTTTTCCAAAAATGCATGTTACCGAAGTTCGTAGCAAATAGCAGTGGTATACTTCATTAATAATTGTAATGCAGCACAAGACCATTTGGAGGGACATAAATGGGATACATTTATGTGGCTTTAAAAAAGTGGTTTCAAATAGGATTATCTGTATTTTTAAAGAAGTCTCTAAGTTAACACATGAGGGAAGCCCAGTACAAATATTCTACTTTTAGAGATCTAAATGGCTTTAGAAAACCATGCAAGGAAGTTTGAGAACTAACTGGAAGACTATAGGCAGATATCTGCTGTGGATGGATTTGGGGCTGTATGGATACTTGTTGCCAGCAATGTCCCACAGGGATCATTCTTGGGGCTTCTGTCATTTATGATCCAGTGGATCTAAGAAGAAATATTCTACAAATGTTCATGCTTTTTGAAATTTGTGTGAATATCAGTCCTGTAGATAAAGATTGTCAATATGTTTTGTTTTTCTTGTGTGGGTCAGTGGGGTACCTGATAATTAGCTTCTGCCTGGTAAATAATATGCATCTTTGAAAAGGGTAGCATTATGTCTATGGATAGGGTATGTGTAGAATATAGTCATACAGGATGGAAAGAGGCCCTTCAGCCCAACTCTTTCATACCGACCAAGTCCCATCTAAGCTAGTCCGATTTTGTGGTGTATACCCCATATCCCTCTAAGCCTTTCCTATCCATGTACCTGTCCAAGTGGCTTAAGTGTGGTTACAGTGCCTGCCTAGGCTACCTCCATCGGCTGCAGTTGCTGGGATCTTGATCAAAGCACAAAGTACTGGAGTATCTCAGTGGGTCAGCCAGCATCTGAGGAGGGAATGGATAGACAATGTTTTGGGTCAGAATCCTTCTTCTGATTGATTAGGATCCCAACCCAAAGCATCGCTTATCCATTACCCTCCACAGATGCTGCCTGACCCGTTGTGTGTTTTGCCTATAATTTCCCTAGCTGGTAGGCATGCTTCTCCACATTGTGACCAGAACCCTGTTTGTCCCTGGACTGCACAATAATAACTTGCAGCACAATCTGGACATCCATCCGGTGGTGCTGTTACTAGCTGCCTCCGACCCCAGTCTGGTTGTCTTTTGTTTTTTTTGTTATGTTTAAAGTGTGTTTTGTTTTGTTTTTTTCAGTATTTTGTGTGGGGGATGAGGGTATGGTAAGGGGGGACTGTCCTTCAGTCACTTCCTGATGAGGATGCGACTGTTATCTGAGTTGCGCCCTCGCTCCCCTCCTCGAGGCATACTAACTGGATTGGTGCGGCCTTTCCTGCCGGGACAGGACCAAAGATTCAGCAGCAGCCGCAAGGCGTCGGAAACATCGTGGAGTGGGCGAGTCCTAACCTGGTATCGCCGCTTGGAGCTCCGGAGTGTTGGGCCACTGCTCCAACATCGCGGAGCTGTGGGTGTGGAGCGCCCAATGCGGGCAGCGCTGACCTCGACGTTATGGAGTCCTGGGACCCTTTGCTAGGGGTCACCAGCGCGAATTTCCACCCAGCGCAGCCTATGGACATCGGGAGCCATGGACTCCGGTGGAAGGTGGCCGTTGAGGATGTTCTCCCGTTCGACGTCAGGGTTCCATCATCCCAGCGAGAGAGCCTGAACATCGGGCCGCTCGTAGATGCGACTGCAGGGTGCTCGGGAGGTCCCGAACATGAGTGAACATTGGGGAACATCGGTGAGGAGGTTGACTGGACTTTAGTTCCTTAATTAGGATGGAGAGTGACATAATTAATTCAGAAACAAGGTAACTTTGAGGGTATGAGAAGTGAATTGGCCAAGATAGACTGGCAATTGATTCTTAAGGGCTTGACGGTGGATATGCAATGGAAGGCATTTAAAGATTGCATGGATGAACTATAACAATTGTTCATCCCAGATTGGCAAAATAATAAATCAGGGAACGTAGTGCATCCGTGGATAACAAGGGAAATCAGGGATAGCATCAAAAGAAAAGATGAAGCGTACAAATTAGCCAGAAAAAGCAGCCTACCAGAGGACTGGGAGAATTTCAGAGACCAGCAGAGGAGGACAAAGCGCTTAATTAGGAAAGGGAAAATAGATTATGAAAGAAAACTGGCAGGGAACATAAAAACTGACAGCAAAACATTTTATAGATATGTGAAGAGAAAAAGATTAGTTAAAACAAATGTAGGTCCCTTGCAGTCAGAAACAGGTGAACTGATCATGGGGAACAAGGACATGGCAGACCAATTGAATAACTACTTTGGTTCTGTCTTCACTAAGGAAGACATAAATAATCTGTCGGAAATAGCAGGGGACCGGGGGACAAATGAGATGGAGGAACTGAGTGAAATCCAGGTTAGCCGGGTAGTGGTGTTATGTAAATTGAATGGATTAAAGGTCGATAAATCCCCTGGGCCAGATAGGCTGCATCGCAGAGTACTTAAGGAAGTTGCCTCAGAAATAGTTGACGCATTAGTGATAATTTTTCAAAACTTTTTAGATTCTGGAATAGTTCCTGAGGATTGGCGGGCAGCAAACATAACCCCACTTTTTAAAAAGGGAGGGAGAGAGAAAACGGGGAATTACAGACCAGTTCGTCTAACATCGGTGGTGGGGAAACTGCTAGAGTCAGTTATTAAAGATGGAATAGCAGCATATTTGGAAAGTAAGTGAAATCAGTCGACAATGTCAGCATGGATTTATGAAAGGTAAATCATGTCTGAGGAATCTTATAGAATTTTTCGAGGATGTAATTAGTAGAGTGGATAAGGGAGAACCAGTGAATGTTATATCTGGACTTTCAGAAGGCTTTCGACAAGGTCCCACATAAGAGATTAGTATACAAACTTAAAGCACACGGTATTGGGGGTTCAGTATTGATGTGGATAGAGAACTGGCTGGCAGACAGGAAGCAAAGAGTAGGAGTAAACGGATGCTTTTCAGAATGGCAGGCAGTGACTAGTGGTGTACCGCAAGGCTCAGTGCTGGGACCCCAGCTATTTACAATATAAATTAATAATTTGGACGAGGGAATTGAATGCAACATCTCCAAGTTTGCGGATGACACAAAGCTGGGGGGCAGTGTTAGCTGTGAGGAGGATGCTAGGAGGCTGCAAGGTGACTTGGAAAGGCTGGGTTAGTGGGCAAATGCATGGCAGATGCAGTATAATGTGGATAAATGTGAGGTTATCCACTTAGGTGGCAAAAACAGGAAAGTAGACTATTATCTGAATGGTGGCCGATTGGGAAAGGGGGAGATGCAGCGAGACCTGGGTGTCATGGTACACCAGTCATTGAAGGTAGGCATGCAGGTGCAGCAGGCAGTGAAGAAGGTGAATGGTATGTTAGCATTCATAGCAAAAGGATTTGAGTATAGGACCAGGGAGGTTCTGCTGCAGTTGTACAGGGTCTTGGTGAAACCACACCTGGAGTATTGCGTACAGTTTTGCTCTCCTAATCTGAGGAAAGACATTCTTGTCGTAGAGGGAGTACAGAGAGGTTTCACCAGACTGATTGCTGGGATGTCAGGACTTTCATATGAAGAAAGACTGGATAGACTCAGCTTTTACTCGCTAGAATTTAGACGATTGAGGGGGGATCTTATAGAAACTTACAAAATTCTTAAGGGGTTGGACAGGATAGATGCAGGAAGATTGTTCCCGATGTTGGGGAAGTCCAGAACAAGGGTCACAGTTGAATGATAAGGGGGAAATCTTTTAGGACCGTGACGAGAAAAACATTTTTCACACAGAGAGTGGTGAATCTGTGGAATTCTCTGCCACAGAAGGTAGTTGAGGCCAGTTGATTGGCTATATTTAGGAGTTAGATGTGGCCCTTGTGGCTAAAGGGATCGGGGGTATAGAGAGAAGGCAGGTACAGGATACGGAGTTGGATGATCAGCCATGATCATATTGAATGGCAGTGCAGGCTCGAAGGGCCGAATGGCCTACTCCTGCACCTACTTTCTATGTTTCTATGTTTCCTTCCCTCACAGTGGGAACTTTGGTGCTGCTGTGGGGATATTTGTGTTGTGGACTACTGTGTTTTTGTGTTTGTTTTTTAAATTATTTGTATGACTAAGGGAAAAGTACTTTTGTTGTCTCTTAATTGAAGACAATGACTATAAAATAAATCAAATCAAAATCAAATCAAATCAAATAAAGCAGATTTGTAGAGCACCTGGGCCTAAGATTCCCTGCAGTGTTCAAAAAGGAATGTGGTATGGGAATTATATCAGCCCAGGTCACCCTGACATATAAATAAGTACAGTGATGTGGCCTAGATGCACAAATCCTGTAACATCTCAGCATGTAATGAGGAACCATTTTAAAGCCCCCAAGAATCTGTGGGTTGAAGAGAATGTGGGAGCAAATGACATGTATCTGTTGATGTTTACTGTCTGTATCTTTCTCTGAAGCTCCATGGTTTGACTGTCAATAAGATTTACAAGTTAATACATAAGTAACATGCATTATTCCAAACAGAATGACATTTTCTTAATGACTGTTGGCTGATTGCTCAAATGACCGAACAATTAACTAAAAATGAAAGACAGGATAATGATGTTGCATGCAGTCACCCAGTGCATTTCACAACATGAAGTGAACTTAGTTGTAGGTCTGCGATCTATTGAAATTATATTAATACAGATAGAAGTTGGCATGAAAACAAGATAATGCAATTCAGATGCAGAATCAAGAAACTGTAGATGCTGGTTTACAAAAAAAGTTACAAAGTGTTGGAGTAACTCAACCTGATCTTCCAAGAATCCCACTTGGACTGCATTATAAAATACACAAAGTGCTAGGATAATTCAATGGATCAGGCAGCATCTCTTGAGAAAGTGAATAGCTGATGTTTTGTGTCAGGACCTCGCTGACCATCTACGCTAGTCCCACCGGCCTCCATTTGGCCCACATCCCTCTAAACCTATCCTCTCCATGTACCTGTCCAAATGATTCTTAAAGATTGTGATAGCACTCCGATAGTGCCTGATATACGTATATTCCAGGGCATCTATGCCTTTTCTGCTCAACATTTCCTTGGAAGATATTAGTCTAGCAAATCTCCTCTAAAGTGATTCTATTACATGAACATCCTTCCCTAAATATGACAAATGCTGTAGAAAATATTCCAGGAATGGATCCATTAATAGCTCCTTGCATTTGCATTCAGTCCCCATCATGATATCTGATAACATTCTGTTTGCATTCCTAGTTACCAACTCCATCTGCATGCTAGTCTTTTGGAATCATTCACTGGAACACCCAGATCCCTCTGCATCTCTCAGATCTGCAGTCTCCCACTAGTTAGAAAATATGTTTTTTTTTTTAAAACCTTTTTCCACTTCAAATATATGATTTCATATTTTCCACACAATGCTCCTTTTGCCAGATCTTTTCCCACTCACTTAACCATTTCAATCCTTTTGTGGTCTCTTAATGTCCGCTTGCACAATATTATTTTCACATATTTTTCTCTATCAGTACCCTTTGGCCTATCATAGAAACATAGAAAATAGGTGCAGGAGTAGGCCATTCGGCCCTTCGAGCCTGCACAGCCATTCAATATGATCATGGCTGATCATCCAACTCAGTATCCCGTGCCTGCCTTCTCTCCATACCCCCTGATCCCCTTAGCCACAAGGGCCACATCTAACTCCCTCTTAAATATAGCCAAAGAACTGGCCTCAACTACCTTCTGTGGCAGAGAATTCCAGAGATTCGCCACTCTCTGTGTGAAAAATGTTTTTCTCATCTCGGTCCTAAAAGACTTCCCCCTTATCCTTAAACTGTGACCCCTTGTTCTGGATCAAGAATCTCTCCACTACATGCAAAAATACAATTTCCCCACCGTACCCTAATGCACGCCCATTTCTCCCTACATTGCCTACCTCTTCCCCCCACTTCCATCTATATCCGTCCCTCTGGTTTTACATTCACCCTCTTCTCTCCTTATCTGACACCCCTTTGTCTCATTTTCATCTCTAGCCTTTGTCACCTACTCTACCCATCTGCCAATCCACCCCCTCACCTTGTATCCACCTATCACTTGTCAAGTTTTGTCCCACCCCCACGTCTCTTCCAGCTTTCTCCCTCCTACTACAATCAGTCTGAAGAAGGGTTCCGACCCAAAACGCTGCCTATCCAATCCCTGCACAGATGCTGCCTGAGTTGCAGAGATCCTCCAGTACTTTGTGTTTGTTTACCATATTTATTTGGTAGGTAGCTTTGTTCATGTTTGTATGTTTTCATTCCATGTTTTGTTTTGGCTACTGAAGGCAATGATTTATGGCAGAAAAATGTATGAACAACTTTAAGTTAATACCTAAATAGATTTATATTGATTTCATGCATTTTATTGAATTTATCCCACAGTTACGCTGAACATAGGGGAAGAGGGTTGGTTCATCTCTCACTCTCTGTATGATGCCACTTTGAAAAGGCTGGTCAAATTAACACAAAAAGACCAGTGAGCTCTGAGGAAGAGTCTCGACCCAAAACATCACCTATTCCTTTTCTCCAGAGATACTGCCTGACCCGCTGAAACACTCCAGCGTTTTGTGTCTATCATCAGTGAATTCTGCATCACATACAGTATCATGTTTAGCTGATGGTCAGATGTAAAAGTTCCTTTTGATTTCCATTGAGATTGAAACATAAAGATAAATATTTCCTTTTCATCACCAGGGACATCTTCTTGCCTCCAATAAAATATTACAAGCAAAGGACTGGCTGAAATCTTACAGGAATCAGCAAAGGTCTCTTTATGTAAATGTGTGTAATAAATTTCCACACTGTTGGCAACAATTAATGCAGATGCTAAAAAGTCCCATGTGGGTTTCCAATCATATTATTGTTTCAGTTGTAGAGCCATGGCATGTCATTGCATTTCATCAAGTCACTGCAGTTGTTACTGCAGTTCATGGCCTATAATTAGATGTGGTTCAAAAGTATAATTGTTGCTCAGTGAGAACCAAACAACGTCGCTCATGTACAAGGGTCTGGCACTGTGAGTTAGATAAAGTACGCCAACATGCTCTGCAGGAGGATGTAATAGCCTAAGGGAAACCAGATTGAATACATTTCTGAAATGTAAGTTGTAATGGAAATGTGCTTATAATAATAATAAATCATGTCCATCATGGTAGAACGGATTGAGTCATTAAGCATATTGGCCTGGATGGATGTTTTGATAATGAGGGAAAAGTTATGGAATGTCAAGCAATAAATGGTCGTAAATCTTTACGAAACTGCATTTTTCTCAGGTTTGTGTTAATAATTTTAATTAAAATTGTGGCTAGTTGTAGAATGATGTTTTTATTTATCGAATGCTTATCCCATTGCTTTGTCCACTCTGCTGCTTCCCCCTCCACTGGCTCCTCCCCTCCTCATTCTACCCTGCAGTTGCCGACATCTTCCAAGGTGGAGAATGTCGGCAACTCTAGGGGAGAAGGAGGAGGAGGCAGCAGTTGACAGGGCGGAGAGGTCGAGTGGACAAAGCGACGGCCAATAGGAAGAAGCGGGAGCAGCTGATGGGAGAGGAGGGAGCCACATGGTGACCGAGCGTGACCTGTCATTGGCAGCGACCTGAAGAAAGTGGTGCCAGTCAGGGGCAACAACAGCTGAGCCGCAACAACAGCAGAGCCAATAAGACCATGTGGCAACTGGTGAAGACAGCTCACTGGTAGTTGACAGTGTCTGTAGGTCCATCCACTATAACCAAAATCTGTTATAAAGGGGTCCGTTAAAACAAGGGTTTACTGTATTTTATGAGCCATGCATGTTACTTAAATGCTACAATAATTGCATTTAGAGGCCAAAGAAATTTGCATCTCTCCTGATTTTACCTGAACATCACAAGTTTGTATAAAGTTGTTTATTATGTTTACAATCATATTTCTTTACTTTAACTAAATGCAGGAGGGATGAATGACATCAAACAAAAGAAAATATAATCTGGCAAACGTAAAAAATTGGAGTACAGATAACCAAAACCTTGGTCAAACATATTGACGTCAAAGGAAGAAAATGAGGTGGAGGATTGGACAAGTTAAGATAAATAATTATAGAACTGAGGGCCTTGAGCTGAGACAATATCCATCAATCGTGCAGCATTTAAAATCAGTGTTCATCAGAGAGCAAAATTGAAGGTGCACGTGGTTCTCACAGAGATTTAAGGGCCTGTCCCACTGTACGAGGTAATTCAAGATTTCTCCCGAGTTTTCCCCTGATTCGAACTCGGAGAATGTCCGTAGGAGTTCATGGATGTCTCGTAGCGGCTCGTACAAGTAAAAAGGAACCATTTTTTTCGTCACGAGTATTTTTTTACTCATGGACATTTTTCACAGTGTTGAAAAAACATCATGAGTTTACCAGATTTTCCGAGTACCTACCTTTACACATACGAGCCGCTACGAGACATCCACGACCTCCTACAGACCCGCTACGAACATTCTCCGAGTTCAAATCAGGGGAAAACTTGGGAGAACTCTTGAATTACCTCGTACAGTGGGACAGGCCCTGAAAGGGAAGAGCTTGCAAAGATGAGAAAGATCAGGGTCTTGGAGTGATTTGAAACCGCAAATGGAAATGTTGAAGCTTTGATACTGGTAGACTGGGAGAGAATATGGTAGACAGAACAGGGATGGTGGCTGAAAATACTTTGTGCATGGTTACACATGGGCAGAAGAGTTTCAGGTGAGTTATAATATAGGTAGGATGGTCAAGAGAGCGTTTTATACATTGGCTTTCATCAGTCAGGGTACTGATAATTGAACTTGGGACAAAGGTAGACACAAATTGCCAGTCTGAAGAAGGGTCTTGATCCGAAATGTCACCCATTCCTTCTCTCAAGAGATGCTGCCTGTCCCGCTGAGTTATTCCAGCATTTTGTGCACACCTTCAATTTAAACCAGTATCTGCAGTTATTTCTTACACATAGAACTTGGGACGTAATGTTACTGTTGTAACATAGGGTAGCACAGTGGTACAGCTAGTAGAGTTGCTAGCTCACAGCTCCAGAGATCTGGGTTTGATCCTGATATCGGGTACTTTCTGTGTGGAGTTTGCTCATTCTTTCTGTGACCATTGTCGGTTTCCTTCGGGTGCTCTGGTTTCCTCCCACATACCAAAATCATGCAGGTTTGTAGATTAATTTGCCTCTGTTACAACATTGACCTTAATGGAGTGAATGATACAGTGGGATAACATAGAATTAATGTGAACGAGTGGTCATTGGTTGACATGGACCTAGTGGCCGAATGACCATTTTCCATGCTGTATCTTTATACTAAACTATAACCATATAACCATATAACAATTACAGCACGGAAACAGGCCATCTCGGCCCTACAAGTCCGTGCCGAACAACTTTTTTCCCTTAGTCCCACCTGCCTGCAATCATACCATAACCCTCCATTCCCTTCTCATCCATATGCCTATCCAATTTATTTTTAAATGATACCAACAAACCTGCCTCCACCACTTCCACTGGAAGCTCATTCCACACCCCTACCACTCTCTGAGTAAAGAAGTTCCCCCTCATGTTACCCCTAAACTTCTGTGCCTTAATTCTGAAGTCATGTCCTCTTGTTTGAATCTTCCTTATTCTCAAAGGGAAAAGCTGATCCACATCAACTCTGTCTATCCCTCTCATAATTTTAAAGACCTCTATCAAGTCCCCCCTTAACCTTCTGCGTTCCAGAGAATAAAGACCTAACTTATTCAATCTTTCTCTGTAACTTAGTTGTTGAAACCCAGGCAACATTCTAGTAAATCTCCTCTGTACTCTCTATTTTGTTGACAACCTTCCTATAATTGGGCGACCAAAATTGTACACCATACTCCAGATTTGGTCTCAACAATGCCTTGTACAATTTTAACATTACATCCCAGCTTCTATACTCAATGCTCTGATTTATAAAGGCTAGCATCCCAAAAGCTTTCTTTACCGCCCTATCTATATGAGATTCCACCTTCAAAGAACTATGCACGGTTATTCCCAGATCCCTCTGTTCAACTGTATTCTTCAATTCCCTACCATTTACCATGTACGTCCTATTTTGATTTGTCCTGCCAAGGAGTAGCACCTCACATTTATCAGCATTAAACTCCATCTGCCATCTTTCAGCCCATTCTTCTAAATAGAAACATAGAAACATAGAAACATAGAAATTACGTGCAGGAGTAGGCCATTCGGCCCTTCGAGCCTGCACCGCCATTCAATATGATCATGGCTGATCATCAACTCAGTATCCCGTACCTGCCTTCTCTCCATACCCTCTGATCCCCTTGGCCACAAGGGCCTAAATCACTCTGTAGACGTTGGAAATCCTCTTCATTATCCACAACACCCCCTATCTTGGTATCATCTGCATACTTACTAATCCAATTTACCACACCTTCATCCAGATCATTGATGTACATGACAAACAACAAAGGACCAAACACCGATCCCTGAGGCACCCCACTAGTCACCTGCCTCCAACCCGACAAACAGCCATCCACCATTACCCTCCGGCGTCTCCCATTCAGCCACTGTTGAATCCATCTTGCTATTCCTGCATTTATACCCAACAGTTGAACCTTCTTAACCAACCTTCCATGAGGAACCTTGTCAAAGGCCTTACTAAAGTCCATATAGACAACATCCACTGCTTTACCCTCATCAATTTCCCTAGTAACCTCTTCAAAAAATTCAAGAAGATTAGTCAAACATGACCTTCCAGGCACAAATCCATGCTGACTGTTCCTAATCAGACCCTGTTTATCCAGATGCTTATATATATTATCTCTGTATCTTTTCCATTAATTTGCCCACCACTGAAGTCAAACTAACATGCCTATAATTGCTAGGTTTACTCTTAGAACCCTTTTTAAACAATGGAACAACATGCGCAGTACGCCAATCCTCGGGGACTATTCCCGTTTCTAATGACATTTGAAATATTTCTGTCATAGCCCCGGCTATTTCTATACTAACTTCCCTCAATATCCTAGGGAATATCCTGTCAGGACCTGGAGACTTATCCACTTTTATATTTTTCAAAAGTGTCAGTACTTCTTTTACTTTGAAACTCATAGTATCCATAGCTACTCTATTAGTTTCCATTACCTCACATAATTCAATATCCTTCTCCTTGGTGAATACCGATGAAAAAAAATTGTTCAATATCTCCCCCATCTCTTTTGGCTCTGCAGATAGCTGTTCACTCCATCTCTCCAATGGACCAATTTTATCCCTTGTTATCCTTTTGCTATTAATATAGCTGTAGAAACCCTTTGGATTTACTTTCACCTTACTTGCCAAAGCAACCTCATGTCTTATTTTAGCTTTTCTAATTTATTTCTTAAGATTCTTTTTACATTCCTTATAGTCCTCAAGCACATCATTTACTTCATGCTGCCTATAATTACTGTAGATCTCCCTCTTTTTCCAAACAAGATGTCCAATTTCCCTTGAAAACCAGGGCTCTGTCCAATTTTTACTGTTTCCTTTCAACCTAACAGGAACATAAAGATTCTGTACTCTTAAAATTTCCCCTTTAAATGTCCTCCATTTCTCTTCTACATCCTTCCCATAAAACAAAATGTCCCAGTTCACTCCTTTTAAATCATTTCGCATCTCATCAAAGTTAGCCTTTCTCCAATCAAAAATCTCAACCCAAGGTCCAGTTCTGACCCTCTCCATAATTATATTGAAACTAATGGTATTGTGATCACTGGACCCGAAGTGCTCCCCAACGCATACCTCCGCCACCTGTCCCGTCTCATTTCCTAACAGGAGGTCCAACTCTAGTAGATACCTCTATCTATTGTTGCAAAAAACTATCCTGCACACATTTTACAAACTCCAAACCATCCAGCCCATTTACAAAATGTGTTTCCCAGTCTATGTGTGGAAAGTTGAAATCTCCCACAATCACTACTTTGTGCTGTAATTTAATCACTACTTTGTGCTTACTACTAATATCTGCTATCTCCTTACATATTTGCTCTTCCAATTCTCGATCCCCATTTGGCGGTCTATAATACACCCCTATAAGTGTTGCTACCCCTTTCCCACTTCTCAATTCCACCCAAATAGCCTCCCTAGATGAGCCCTCCAATCTATCCTGCCAAAGCACTGCTGTAATATCTTCCCTGACTAGTAATGCAACACCTCCACCTCTTGCCCCTCCAATTCTATCACACCTGAAGCAACGAAATCCTGGCATATTTAGTTTCCAACACAGCCCTCCTACAACCATGTTTCACTGATCGCCACAACATCATACTTCCAGGTGTCTATCCAGACTCTAAGCTCATCCACCTTTCTTACAATGCTCCTAGCATTAAAATATGCAACTAAAGGCTGTACAAGACATTGGTGAGGCAAATTCAGGGTATTGTGTTCAGCTTTGCTACAGGAAGGCAGCTGAAACAAATTCAGAGAAGATTTACATGAATGTTGCCAGGAGTTGAGGACCTAAGATATAGGAAGAGGTTTGGCAGGCTAGGAATTGATGCAGCAGGTGGGATTAGCTTAGAAAGGGCATCTTGAT
Organism: Leucoraja erinaceus; assembly: GCF_028641065.1. Taxonomy (NCBI): domain Eukaryota; kingdom Metazoa; phylum Chordata; class Chondrichthyes; order Rajiformes; family Rajidae; genus Leucoraja; species Leucoraja erinaceus. The sequence continues at coordinate 32,064,777 of NC_073381.1, forward strand.
CAGCCTGGGCAAGTAGGACCAAGGGCCTGTTTCTGTGGTGTAAGACTCAATGACTCTACTGAGTGCAAAAGATTGGAATATAGCCTGGAGATTAATGAACTGCCATAGTCTAAATCCTTGAAGAAATTACTTTTGAAGATTAGTTGAGGCTGGGACCAGTCAAGCAGCATAACGGTGGTCAGAATGCATCTTGGAAATGACATTGTTCAGTGCTTGGGAGACAATAGACAATAGGTACAGTAGGAGGCCATTTGGCCCTTCGAGCCAGCACTCTCATTCAATGAGATCATGGCTGATCATCCACAATCAGTACCCCATTCCTGCCTTCTCCCCATATCCCCTGACTCCGCTATCTTTAAGAGCCCTACCAAGCTCTCACTTGAAAGTATCCAGAGAACCGGCCTCCACCGCCCTCTGAGGCAGAGAATTCCACAGACCTCACAACTCTCTGGGTGAAAAAGTGTTTCCTCATCTCCATTCTAAATGCCTTACCCCTTATTCTTAAACTGTGGCCCCAGGTTCTGGACTCCCTGAACATCGGGAACATGTTTCCTGCTGCTAGCGTGTCCAAATCCTTAATAATCTTATACGTTTCAATAAGATTTCCTCTAATTCTTCTAAATTCCAGAGCATACAAGCCCAGCCGCTCAATTCTCTCAGCATATGACATTCCGGGAATTAACCTTGTAAACCCACACTGCACTCCCTCAAAAGCAAGAATGTCCTTCCTCAAATTAGGGCCCTATACAACTGCAGAAGGACCTCTCTGCTCCTATACTCAAATCCTCGTGTACTGAAGGCCAACATGCCATTCGCTTTCTTCACTGCCTGCTGTACCTGCATGCTTACTATCATAGGCTGATGCACAAGGACCCCCAGATCCCGTTGCACTTCCCCTCTTCCCAACTTGATACCATTCAGATAATAATCTGCCTTCCTGTTATTGCTACCAAAGTGGATAACCTCACATTTATCTACATTAAACTTCATCTGCCATGCATCTGCCCACTCACACAACCTGTCCAAGTCAACCTGCATTCTCATAGCATCCTCCTCACAGTTCACACCGCAACCCAACTTTGTGTCATCTGCAAATTTGCTAATGTTACTTTTAATCCCTTTATCTAAATCATTGATGTATATTGTAAATAGCTGCGATCCCAGCACTGAGCTTTGCGGTACCCTACTAGTCACTGCCTGACATTCTGAAAGGGACCTGTTAATCCCCTTAGTTAACTATTAGTTTCCTATCTGCCAACCATTGTTCTCTCCATATCAGCACCCTACCACCAATAACATGTGCCCTAATTTTGCCCACTAATCTCCTATATGGGACCTTATCAAATGCTTTCTGAAACTCCAGGTACACTACATCCACTGGCTCCCCCTTGTCCATTTTCCTAGTTACATCCTCAAATAATTCCAGAAACATGATTTCCCCTTCGTAAATCCACGCTAGCTTGGACCAATCCTGTTACTGCTAAATGTGTCGCTATTTCATCTTTTATGATTGACTCCAGAAACTTCCCCACCACCGATGTCAGGCTAACTGGTCTATAATTCCGTTTTCTCTCTCCTGCCTTTCTTAAAAAGTGGGATAACATCAGCTACGCTCCAATCCACAGGAATTGATCCTGAATCTATAGAACATTGGAAAATGAACACCAATGCATCCACGATTTCTAGAGCCACTTCCTTAAATACCCTGGGATGCAGACCATCAGGCCCTCGGATTTATCAGCCTTCAGTCCCATCAGTCTACCCAACACCAGTTCCTGCCAAATGTGGATTTCCTTCAGTTCCTCCGCCACCTAAGATCCTCTGGCTACTAGTACATCAGGAAGATGGTTTATGTCTTCCTTAGTGAAGACGGATCCAAAGTACCTGTTCAACTCATCTGCCTTTTCCTTGTTCCCCATAATAAATTCATCTTTTTCAGTCTTCAAGGGTCCAACTTTGGTTTTAACTATTTTTTTCCTCTTCACGTACCTAAAGAAGCTTTTACTATGATCCTTTATATTCTTGGCTAGCTTACCTTCATACCTCATCTTTTCTCCCCGTATTGCCTTTTTAGTCATCTTCGGTTGAAATCTCCCATAACAACCGTAGCATTACCTTTGCGACATGTAAATTTTAACTCTTGATTCAAATTGTACCCCATATCCAGGCTACTGTTTGGGGGCCTGTAGATAAGTCCCATTAGGGCCTTTTTACCCTTACAATTCCTAAGTTCTATCCATACTGACTCTACACCTCCGATTCTATGTCACCCCTCCGTGCAGTGGAGGCAGGTTCGATTTTATCATTTAAAAATAAATTGGATTATGTGGATGGGAAAGGAATGGAGGGTTATGGTCTGAGTGCAGGTAGATGGGACTAGGGAAGAATAAGTGTTCGGCACGGACCAGAAGGGCCGAGATGGCCCGTTTACGTGCTGTAATTGTTATATGGTTATATGGTTAAAATGGAGTAAAAAAGTACACATTCTTATAACAATTCTTGCATGTCAATAATAAATCGCTGAAAATAATTAAAATATTTTCAAATATATTGAAGGCCTCTTGCAAGATTAACAATATGTTGATCGGATGTTCCAATAAAGTTAATCAACTCTGGCTGCTTAAAAAATGCCTTTACGTTATAGCTATTGAATGCCACATAATCAGCTGCCAGATTAAAAATTTAGAAACATAGAAAATAGGTGCAGGAGGAGACCATTCAGCTCTTCAAGCCAACACCACCATTCATTGTGATCATTGCTGATCGGCCCCAATCAATAACCCGTGCCTGCCTTCTCCCCATATCCCTTGATTCCACTAGCCCCTAGAGCTCTATCTAACTCTCTCTTAAATCCATCCAGTGACTTGGCCTCCACTGCCCTCTGTGGCAGGGAATTCCACAAATTCACAACTCTCTGGGTGAAAAAGTTTTTTCTCATCTCAGTCTTAAGTGGCCTCCCCTTTATTCTAAGACTGGGGCCCCTGGTTCTGGACTCGCCCAACATTGGGAATATTTTGCCTGCATCTAGCTTGTCCAGTCCTTTTATAATTTTATATGTTTCTATAAGATCCCCCTCATCCTTCTAAACTCCAGTAAATACAAGCCTAGCCTTTTCAATCTTCCCTCATATGACAGTCCCGCCATCCCAGGGATCAATCTCGTGAACCTACGCTGCACTGCCTCAATCACAAGGATGTCCTTCCTCAAATTGGGAGACCAAAACTGTACACAATACTCCAGATGTGGTCTCATTGGAGCCCCATACAACCGCAGAAGAACCTCTTAACTCCATACTTAAATCCTCTTGTTATGAAGGCCAACATTCCAATAGCTTGATTCACTGCTTGCCGTACCTGCACGCCAACTTTCGGTGACTGGTGTACAAGGACGCCCAGGTCTCGCTGTACCTCCCCCTTACCTAACCTAACCCCTTTATGATAATAATCCGCCCCCTTGTTTTTGCCGCCAAAGTGGATAACCTCACATTTATCTATATTATGCTGCATCTGCCACGCATCTTCCCACTCACTCAACTTGTCCAAGTCACCCTGCAACTTCCTAACATCCTCTTCACAGTTCACACTGCCACCCAGCTTTGAGTCGTCTGCAAACTTGCTAGTGTTGCTCCTAATTCCCTCTTCCAAATTATTAATATTTATGGTAAACGGTTGCGGCCCCAACACCGAGCCTTGCGGCACTCCACTCGCCACTGCCTGCCATTCTGAAAAGGACCCGTTCACTCCTACTCTTTGGTTCCAGTCTGCTAACCAATTTTCTATCCATGTCACCACCCTACCTCCAATACCATGTGCTCTAATCTTAGTCACGAGTCTCCGTGCGGGACCTTATCAAATGCTTTCTGAAAGTCTAGATAAACTGCATCCACTGGCACCCCTTCATCCATTTTACTTGTCACATCCTCAAAAACTCCAGAAGATTAGTCAAGCATGATTTTCCTTTCTTAAATCCATGCTGACTTGAACTAATCATTTTACTGCTATCCAAATGCCCCATTATTACCTCTTCAATAATTGACTCCAACATCTTTCCCACCACCGAAGTCAGGCTAACTGGTCTGTAATTCCCCATTTTCTATCTCGCTCCTTTCTTGAAAAGTGGGATAACATTAGCTATCCTCCAATCCACTGATCCTGAAACTATTGAACATTGAAAAATGATCATCAATGCGTCCACTATTTCTAGAGTCACCTCCCTGAGGACCCTGGGATGCAGTCCGTCAGGCCCAGGGGATTTATCATCTTTCAGTCCCATTAGCCTACCCAATAATATTTCTCACCTAATGAAAATTTATTTCAGTTTCTCTACCCACTTAGATCCTCTGTCCTCCAGTACATCTAGGAGATTGTTTGTGTCTTCCTTAGTGAAGACAGATCCGAAGTACCTGTTCAACTATTCTGCCAGTGATTATAATGTCTCTGAATTTTTATTGGTTATCTCTAATGACAGATTAAACTAGCCTATAAATCTAATTTAATCCAGCATGCTCCAAATGGGTAACTAAGAATAACTAATAATACTTTCCCGTCAATGTTCAAGAAGAAACTGTCACCACTGGAAATGGAGATTTCAGAGTATAATTAAGGGGTAATGACATGCGCCTTCTAAATTCTGTTCTATGTTCCTCCTTCAATCAACAGGAACTATCACAGATGCACCAAAAAGATTTATGTATTTTAAGGCATAGATCTGTTGAGTTAAAATAATCAAAAGCTGTCTGTCTGCCTCTCTGAAATTGCAGTTTAAAAGAATAGACATGAAGTGGAGACGAGATATTATTTGATGTATAATAATCATTCTGAAATACACAGTGGATTAAAGTACAAGTTATTGTAAGTGGAACTACAATCTAAATGCTGGTTGATTATTTTATTGGATTTAGGAGGCCAATCTACAGTATCTGCTCATTCAAGGATTATCGAAGAACAATTTGCATATTCAATAAATCCATCCTGCTAAAAGACTGGATAGGATAAGCAAAACAAAATTTCTTTAAAAAAAAAAGATTGAATGCAAAACTGCCAAGGCTAGTTGAAGTAACAATAAAGGAATTTTATCGTGTACGATGTGTCTATATACCAGATCTTACTGACCAATTTCCCCATCCAGAACCACCACAGTGATAATCTTTTCTGGAGGCCGACCTGCACCCGGCTGCATGGTTTCAGGAGAGTCTGTATGCCGATGCCAGGGAAGAGGTTGCAAGCGGTCCCAATCCCAAAGCACTATTAAAATATGGAAACATGGAACATAGCACATCAAACAGTACAGCACAGGTACAGATCCTTCAGCCTCAATTACATGCCATACAATGCAATAGTACTAATCTCCAGTGCCTGTATGTGATCCATTCTCTATATATATCATGTATCTATTTAAAAGCTTCTGAAACGGCACTATCGTTCCTGCCTCCACCACCACTCCTGAAAGCGCATTCCAGGCACCCACCACTGTTAAAAAAAAATTGACCTGCACATCTCCTTTTCCCTCTCATCTTAAAGCTATGCCCTTTAATCTCTGGCATTTCCACCCTATGATAAAAATTCTGAGTATCTATCCTATTTTATGTCTCTCATCATTTTATTTGCAACAAACCAAGGTCGCCTCTCTGATGCTCTAAAGAAAACTATCCAAGTTTGCCCAACCTCTCCTTATAGCCAATATTCTCGAATCCAGGCAGTATTCTAGTAAAACCTTCAGTGGCCTTTGACAGATGGCAAACTTTAAGGTAAGCCTTTATCTGCTGTAAAATCAATAATTTAGTTTATTTTTAGTTTGGAGATACAGCGCGGAAACAGGCCCTTTGGCCCACCGGGTCCGCACCGACCAGCGGTGTATATTTTTAGAGTGTGCGAGGAAACCAAAGATCTCTGAGAAAACCCACGCAGGTCACGGGGAGAACAAACAAACTCTGTACAAACAGCAACCATAGTCGGGATCGAACCCTGCATTTCCTGTACGGCAGCAACTCTACCGCTGCGCCACTGTGACCGCCCTTCGAATTGAATTGAATTAATTGAATTTTAAAACTTCTTAAAATATGTGCTTTCAATTAAAAATTAGGCTTTAACTGGCAAAGTAAATGAAAACACTTAAAATAAGTTAAAAGCATTAAATTAAAGCTTTTTAATATATAAACAGTAACTTGCTTTCAATTTTAGTTTAGAGACTGGACTATGTAGGACCCGTTGGGTCCCAGGTTCACACGGGATGGCTGGTCCCCCAACGCAATAGTCTACCTCTCCACCAATTCCAATATTGGTGGCCAGTGGGGAGGGGGGGATGGGGCTTTCTGGAGTGCTAGCATGGGTGTTGTGGGTTAAGTCAAGTCAAGTCAAGCACAATGAGTGCAGGGCCAGCAATCCATTTCAACCCATTTCAAGTCAAGTCAAGTCAATCCACTTCAAGTCTCAGTCAAGTTGATCAATTTCAAGTCGTCTAGTCAAGTCGATTCATTTGAAGGGCAGGCCAAACAACTCATGGCATTGTCATTTCATTTCTAATTTTGCATTGCAAATTCAAGCACAGGCAGGGCAGGCCAAACAACTCATGGCATTGTCATTTCATTTCCAATTTTGCATTTCAGTTACAAGCACAGGCAGGACAGACCAAACAACTCATGGTATTGGCATTTCATTGCCAATTTTGCATTGCAGTTTCAAGTACACGCAGGGCAGGCCAAGCAACTCATGGCATTGTCATTAAGGGCTAACAACTCATGGAATTGTCATGTTGATACTTCCCCCCGCCTCCCCCCAGAAGGGGCGTTACCTTTGTCATAGTGCCTGACGGGCGAGAGGACCAATCAGTTGATCTCAAGAATTTTTAAACACTTTTTTACTTTTCATCAATCGGAAATATCTTCAGGGCTGCCTCAGCGGAGGAGGACTGTGAGTAAGATGGCCAAAAATCATAGCGATATAGGGTAGCGTTTTTTTCTGAAATCAATATAAAGTGCAGACAGGAAGTGGTGAAGATGAGACTTTTAGTTATATATATAGATACAGCGCAGAAATGAGCCCTTCGGCCCACCAAGTCCACAATGACCAGCGATCCCCGCACACCAACAATATTCCACACACTAGGGACAATTTACAATTAAACCAATACAATTAGCCTACATACCTGTACATATTTCCCAGAAAAAACTGTAGGTCATGGGGAGAACGTACAAACTCTGTACAAACATGCACCAATTATCAGGATTGAACCCGGGTGTCTGGCGCAGTAAGGCCGCAACTTTGCCGCTGTGCCACCGTGACGCACAAAATTCCATGCCACCCTTTTGCCCTAAATTGCTCATCAAAGTCAGAAGGTTCTCTGTTCCTAAAACACTTTTGATTTGCTTGATGGGTGAAATTATATCAGGAAAACTTAATTTACCAGCAATTACAGAACGTGTGTGTTTGACGAGTTGCCCATGGAAACTAGGATATACATGGTCTGAACGGCTGAGGGACAATGATTCCATTTGGAACTTTTGGAAGTAACTAGGAAAATCCATCCTTACCTTTTGAATCACATATTTTGATGTTAACATATACCATGTTTATGAAATGATAATTTCATATCATTTAGTTAAAAAGAAAAGGGATTCAGAAAGGAGGTAACAGATCTGTGTAGGTTTGAAACATAGAAACGTTAAAACATAGAAAATAGGTGTAGGAGTAGGCCATTTGACCCTTCGAGCCAGCACCGCGAGTCAATATGATTATGGCTGATCATCCAAAATCGTACCCCATTCCTGCTTTTACCCCATATACCTTGATTCCTTTAGCCCTAAATCAAACTCTCTCTTGAAAGCATCCACTGAAATTTAGTATGTTAGTTTGTTAAGTATTCAAGATTGTTCAAGAGTGATTAACATAGAAACATAGAAATTAGGTGCAGGAGTAGGCCATTCGGCCCTTCGAGCCTGCACCGCCATTCAATATGATCATGGCTGATCATCCAACTCAGTATCCCGTACCTGCCTTCTCTCCATACCCCCTGATCCCCTTAGCCACAAGGGCCACATCTAACTCCCTCTTAAATATACCCAATGAACTGGCCTCAACTACCCTCTGTGGCAGAGAGTTCCAGAGATTCACCACTCTCTGCGTGAAAAAAGTTCTTCTCATCTCGGTTTTAAAGGATTTCCCCCTTATCCTTAAGCTGTGACCCCTTGTCCTGGACTTCCCTAACATCGGGAACAATCTTCCTGCATGTAGCCTGTCCAACCACTTAAGAATTTTGTAAGTTTCTATAAGATCCCCTCTCAATCTCCTAAATTCTAGAGAGTATAAAACAAGTCTATCCAGTCTTTCTTCATAAGACAGTCCTGACATCCCAGGAATCAGTCTGGTGAACCGTCTCTGCACTCCCTCTATGGCAATAATGTCCTTCCTCAGATTTGGAGACCAAAACTGTACGCAATACTCCAGGTGTGGTCTCACCAAGACCCTGTACAACTGCAGTAGAACCTCCCTGCTCCTATACTCAAATCCTTTTGCAATGAAAGCTAACATACCATTCGCTTTCTTTACTGCCTGCTGCACCTGCATGCCTACCTTCAATGACTGGTGTACCATGACACCCAGGTCTCGCTGCATCTCCCCCTTTCCCAATCGCCCACCATTTAGATAATAGTCTGCTTTCCCGTTTTTGCCACAATTAACAAAACGGTTGCATTGAAAAATGCCTGAGAAGCTTCGCTAGAAGCTCCAGACACGTTATTTTAAACTTGGGCTGTGGGATCTAATGGATAATCAGCAAAAATAAATTGTCAAATCCTTCAAGGATTTGTGTTATTTTAGATTGGTTGCCGAAGTTTGTGAGCACATTATTGATGTGGTAAACAGGGAGATTTCACTGAGCTCTCTGGAAAGTTTAAGATAAATTTCCCCATCTGTGAATAATGACAAAAACAATGAATAAAAAGTATGATGGCACTTATGAAGTTTTATAGAAGTTATGAGGAAAAATTCATTACAATTGGGTAAATAATATAGTGAGGAGACAGCATACTTGGCCAAGGACCGGTGTGGACCAAATAGCTGGAGTTTTCAACGACGTCTACGACCTCTTGCTTCTGTGGTATGAGGTTCCCACCTGCTTCAAAAGGGATTCTCTTCTACCAGTGCTCATGGTGACCTGCCTCAATAACTCCATGACTCATTCATCATAATGAAAGACTTGGTTGGTTGTAACGGACATCAACTTCTTGCTCAGGAATGACCTGGATCCATTTCAATTTGCTTTTTATCACAACAGCTCAACATCAGATGCTATCTCACTGGCTCTTCACTCTGGTCTGTCCCTTCTAGTTAACAGGAGCACATACTTCAGGGTGTATTCCTGGCCGAAGATAGACACAAAATGCTGTAGTAACAGCGAGACAGGCAGCATCTCTGGAGAGATGGAATAGGTGACTTTCAGGTAGAGAATGGTCCCGATCCAAAATGTCACCCATGTTAAAAGATATTCTCTCCCCGGCTGAGTTACTCCAGCATTTTGTGTCTATCTTTGGTGTAAACCAGTATCTGCAGTTCATTCCTACACTGTATTCCACACCTCCAGGTTCAGGAAACAACTACTTTCCTATAGCGATCAGGTACGTAAACAACCTGCGTAACCATTATCATATTTTAGCAATGGGACACTATGTCACATCTCTTGTGCTGCCGCGGACTTGTTATCTAAATGTTTTGTATTAATGTCCTTTTTTTTTGCAGGTTTTTTTCAATGTCTTGGAGAATTTACATGTAATTTGAATATAATTTATGTTTTTTTGTGTTGTCTAGTCTATGTTGTGACGATGTTGCTGCAAGCAAGATTATTGCTTTCCCTGTATCTCACTGTATTTGTACATTGGACAATAAATTCAATTTGACCTAATCCAAAATTTTCAAATTTTCAGTTGTAACCAGAGCAGAAAACAGGGCAAGATACTAGCAGTATTGCAACCAGATCCAAAAAGACATAAATCATCTCAATTATTTAGCCAAAATGAAGTCATCTATTTAGAAGCTTGACAATAAAATCAGGTATTAAATTGATATAATATTGTCTGGTGATCTGGCATTACTTTATGAGTACATCTTGATCTTTTTTTGTTGTTTTAGGTTCTGAGACATTGTCTGATTTCAATGTTTTTCAATTAAAAGTAATGCATATTTCCAAATGTCCTTTTAGGTGAAGGGGAAAAGATTTAATAAGAATCTGAGGGATAACATAGAAACATACAAAATAGGTGCAGAAGAAGGCAATTCAGCCCTTTGAGCCAGAACCGCCATTCAGTAAGATCATGGCTGGTCATCCAGAATCACTACCATGGCTGATTCTATGCAACGATGTGACAATATGGGAACATAAAAACTGACTGCAATAGTTTTTATAGATATGTGAAAAGAAAGAGATTAGTTAAAACAAATGTAGGACCCTTGCAGTCAGAAACAGGTGAGTTGATCATGGGGAACAAGGATATGGCGGACCAATTGAATAACTACTTTGGTTCCGTCTTCAGTAAGGAAGACATAAATAATTTGCCGGAAATAGCAGGGGACCGCGGGTCAAAGGAGTTGGAGGAATTGAGTGAAATCCAGGTTAGCCGGGAAGTGGTGTTGGGTAAAATGAATGGATTAAAGGCCGATAAATCCCCAGGGCCAGATAGGCTGCATCCCAGAGTACTTAAGGAAGTAGCTCCAGAAATAGTGGATGCATTAGTAATAATCTTTCAAAACTCTTTAGATTCTGGAGTAGTTCCTGAAGATTGGCGGGTAGCAAAGGTAACCCCACTTTTTAAGAAGGGAGGGAGAGAGAAAATGGGGAATTACAGACCAGTTAGTCTAACATCGGTAGTGGGGAAACTGCTAGAGTCAGTTATTAAAGATGGGATAGCAGCACATTTGGAAAGTGGTGAAATCATTGGACAAAGTCAGCATGGATTTACGAAAGGTAAATCATGTCTGACGAATGTTATAGAATTTTTCGAGGATGTAACTTGTAGCGTGGATAGGGGAGAACCAGTGGATGTGGTGTATCTGGACTTCCAGAAGGCTTTCGACAAGGTCCCACATAAGAGATTAGTATACAAACTTAAAGCACAAGGCATTGGGGGTTCAGTATTGATGTGGATAGAGAACTGGCTGGCAAACAGGAAGCAAAGAGTAGGAGTAAACGGGTCCTTTTCACAATGGCAGGCAGTGACTAGTGGGGTACCGCAAGGCCCAGTGCTGGGACCCCAGCTATTTACAATATATATTAATGATCTGGATGAGGGAATTGAAGGCAATATCTCCAAGTTTGCGGATGACACTAAGCTGGGGGGCAGTGTTAGCTGTGAGGAGGATGCTAGGAGACTGCAAGGTGACTTGGATAGGCTGGGTGAGTGGGCAAATGTTTGGCAGATGCAGTATAACGTGGATAAATGTGAGGTTATCCATTTTGGTGGCAAAAACGGGAAAGCAGACTATTATCTAAATGGTGGCCGATTGGGAAAGGGGGAGATGCAGCGAGACCTGGGTGTCATGGTACACCAGCCAGCCATGAAGGTAGGCATGCAGGTGCAGCAGGCAGTAAAGAAAGCGAATGGTATGTTAGCTTTCATTGCAAAAGGATTTGAGTATAGGAGCAGGGAGGTTCTACTGCAGTTGTACAGGGTCTTGGTGAGACCACACCTGGAGTATTGCGTACAGTTTTGGTCTCTCCAAATCTGAGGAAGGACATTATTGCCATAGAGGGAGTGCAGAGACGGTTCACCAGACTGATTCCTGGGATGTCAGGACTGTCTTATGAAGAAAGACTAGATAGACTTGGTTTATACTCTCTAGAATTTAGGAGATTGAGAGGGGATCTTATAGAAACTTATAAAATTCTTAAGGGGTTGGACAGGCTAGATGCAGGAAGATTGTTCCCGATGTTAGGGAAGTCCAGGACAAGGGGTCACAGCTTAAGGATAAGGGGGAAATCCTTTAAAACCGAGATGAGAAGCACTTTTTTCACACAGAGAGTGGTGAATCTCTGGAACTCTCTGCCACAGAGGGTAGTTGAGGCCAGTTCATTGGCTATATTTAAGAGGGTGTTAGATGTGGCCCTTGTGGCTAAGGGGATCAGGGGGTATGGAGAGAAGGCAGGTACGGGATACTGAGTTGGATGATCAGCCATGATCATATTGAATGGCGGTGCAGGCTCGAAGGGCCGAATGGCCTACTCCTGCACCTAATTTCTATGTTTCTATGTTTCCTTCCCTCACAGTTTCTAATGCTCATATAAATCAAAGGACCAAGTGTTTGGCCACGTTCAGGTGTAAGACTCATCCTCTTCCAGAAAGCAAATATATTGCCCTGCAGAAAAATCTAGTGTGGTGTCAGTCTTTGATGTAGTAAGCTGAAGGTGCAGACAGACCAAGAGGAATAATTGAAGATCTAAAAAGAAAATGAATGAGCTGGATGATCGTGGATGAGCTGAATGGACAGAAAGAGTTGTGCTGGATATCTGAAGGGCTCGAGAAGGAACCAAGCAACTTGGAAAAACTAAAACTGGTATAATATATGAAACAAGAAATCAAAGCAGGAGACAATGAAGAGGAAACAACATGGGAAACAAACCGCATATTCTGAGAAAATAATGTAAAGGAAAAAAAAATTAGAGAGCAAAAGGTAAAGAGAAGGCAAAATTGACTTAATGATGAATTGATGTGGTAAGGGACGCCTATCAAAAGTGTTCACCCCTCATCCTCAGGTGCCTCAAGGGATATAGTCCCAGCCTCTCCCTATAGCTCAGACCCTCATGTGGATAGCAGTAACAGGATCAGACCGAGTCAGCATGGATTTACTAAGGGGAAATCATGCTTGACTAATATTCTGGATTTTGTTTAGGATGTAACTTGGAAAATGGACTGGAGTGAGCCAGTGGATGTAGTGTACCTGGCCTTTCAGAAAGCATTTGATAAGGTCCCACATAGGAGATTAGTGGGCAAAATTAGAGCACATGGTATTGGAGGTAGGGTACTGACATGGATAGAAAATTGGTTGGCAGACAGGAAACAAAGAGTAGGGATTAATGGGTACCTTTCAGAATGGCAGGCAGTGACTAGTGGGTTACCGCAAGGCTCGGTGCTGGGACCGCAGCTATTTACAATATACATTAAAGATTTAGATTAAAAGTAACATTAGCACATTTTCAGATGACACAAAGCTGAGTGGCAGTGTGAATGGGGAGGAGGATGCTATGAGGATGCAGGGTGACTTGGGCAGGTTGGGTGAGTGGGCAGATGCATGGCAGATGCAGTTTAATGTGGATTAATGTGAGGTTATCCACTTTGGTGGCAAGAACAGGAAGGCAGATTATTATCTGAATGGCATCGTTAGAAAAGTGGAAGTACAACAAGATCTGGATGTCCTTGTTCATCAATCACTGAAAGTAAGCATGCAGGTACAGCAGGCAGTGAAGATAGTGAATGGCATGTTGGCCTTCATAACAAGAGGAGTTGAGTATAGGAGCAAAGGGGTCCTTCTGCAGTTGCACAGGGCTCTAGTAAACCACACCTGGATTATTGTGTGCTGTTTTGGTCTCCAAATTTGAGGAAGGACATTCTTGCTATTGAGGGAGTGCAGCATAGGTTCACGAGGTTAATTCCCGGGGCAGTGGGGCTGTCATATGTTGAAAGAATGGAGCAACTGGGCTTGTATACACTGGAATTTAAAAGGATGAGAGGGGATTTTATTGAAACATATAAGATTATAAGGGATTGTAGACGCTAGAGGCAGGAATAATGTCCCCGATATTGGGGGAGTCCAAGTCAAGTCAAGTCAAGTCAAGAGAGTTTATTGTCATGTGTCCCAGATAGGACAATGAAATTATTGATTGCTGCAGCACAACAGAATATTGTAAACAAAAATGCAGAACAGTTCAGTTCAATATACACATACTGTAAATAAGCAGATAAAGTGCTATAGGCTGTTACAGTTCAGAGTTTGTTTGTTGGCGAGTTTTTTCACCCAGAGAGTTGTGGATCTGTGGAATTCTCTGCCTCAGAAGGCAGTGGAGGGCAATTATCTGGATGCTTTCAAGAAAGTTCATTTAACTCTTAAAGATAGCTGAGTCAAGGGATATGGGGAGAAGGCAGGAAGGGGATACTGATTATGGATGATCTGCGATGATCACAGTGAATGGCGGTGCTGGCTCGAAGGGCCGAAAGGCCTACTCTTGCACCTGTTGTCTATTGTCGATTGCCTTGGCACCATCATCGTAAATCTTCAATGTAACCTTCAGCTTGATTACATTTTACCTATAATATAGCGAACTGTTTAGCAGACAGGAAGGATAGAGAACTGGTTGGCAGACAGGAAGCAAAGAGTAGGAATTAATGGGTCCTTTTCAGAATGGCAGGCAGTGACTAGGGGGATTCCGCAAGGCTTGGTGCTGGGACCCCAGTTATTTACAATATATATTAATGATATAGACAAGGGAATTTTACTTCGGAGTCACGTGAGTGACTACGTGAAGACACCGCTAGCCTCTAGATTTCTTGGGCATACTAGATTTTTTTGGGCATACCCCATGGACCTTCGGTTGTGTGTGGTCGCACATCTACTACTGTATGTTAAGGTCACTAAGACCCTGAACGGCTCTGAACTAGCAATGCTGTTAGTTACATAAAACCTCATAAGAAGGTATCAGTACAGACCATCTCCAGGTGGTTAAAATGGGTTCTGGCTTGTGCAGGAGTGAACACTGATATTTTCAAATCTCACTCCACCAGGGCTGCAACAACATCAGCAGCAGGGTTATGGACATTCCGCTGGACCACATCCTTGCGGCTGCAGGATGGTCAAACGAACGATCTTTCCAAACATTTTATAACAAACCCATTGCCAGACCGGGGGTATTTGCCAACTCTATTTGCCAACTCTATTTTAGGTTCTGTTCTATAGTTTCCTCACGGATGAGAGGAGTTACTATTGTTATTATTTGTTCATCAAACAGCATCAGCATGTCTAAATCTATGTCATGTCTGAATGCATTATTAATGTTCACTCATCCTTGGTCAACTGATGCAGTATGTGATGCATGGACTCGTTTCCACGGCATGAAATCACAGAGCTTTGAAATCTTCACGTAGTCACTCACGTGTCTCTGAAGTAAAATAGTAAGATTAAACGAGTACTTACCATTTTGAAGTTTGATCTTTATTTTATGAGGAGTTACGATGAGGGATTACGTGCCCTCCGCTCCCAACCATCTCTCATAAAGGTCAGCTGGTATTTCTTGTTCTCGAATCTTCCTATATTCAGTTCAACAACTGTTATCTGTGATTTCACACTGCTGCTTTGAAGAATGACGCGCATGCGAGCTAGCGGGCTATTCACATAATACCTCATCGTAACTCCTCATAAAATAAAGATCAAACTTCAAACTGGTAAGTTCTCGTTTAATCTTATTATTAAATGTGACATCTCCAAGTTTGTAGATGACACAAAGCTGGGTGGCAATGAGCTGTAAAGAGGATGCTATGAGGCTGCAGGGTGACTTAGATAGGATGGGTGAGATGCATGGCAGATGCAGTATAGCGTGGATAAATGTGAGATTATCCATTTTGGTGGCAAGAACAGGAAGGCAGATTATTATCTGAATGGTAGACACAAAATGCTGGAGTAACTCAGCGGGACAGGCAGCATCTCTAGAGAGAAGGAATGGCTGACGTTTCGGGTCAAAACCCTTCTTCATACTGATGTCAGGGGAATGGGCAGGACAGAGATAGAATGTAGTTGGAGACAGTAAGACATGGGAGAACTGGGAAGGGGAGGGCATGGAGAGAGAGGGAAAGCAAGGGATATTTAAAGTTAGAGAAGTCAATGTTCATACGCCGGGCTGTAAGCTCCCCAAACAAAATATGAGGTGCTCTTCCTACAATTTATGTTGGGCCTCACACTGACAATGGAGGAGGCCCAGGACAGAAAGGTCAGATTGGGAATGTGAGGGGGAGTTAAAGTGCTGAGCAACCGGGAGATCAGGTAGGTTAAGGTGGACTGAGTGGAGGTATTCAGCGAAACGATCGCCGAGCCTGCACTTGGTCTTGCCGATGTACAAAAGTTCACACCTGGAACAGTGGATGAGGTTGGAGGAGGTGCAAGTGAACCACTGCCACCTGAAAAGACTGTCGGGGTCCCGGAATGGAGTCGAGGGGGGAGGTAAAGGGACAGGTGTTGCATCTCCTGAGGTTATAGGGGAAAGTACCTGGTGAGGGGGT
The DNA here is from genome assembly GCF_028641065.1 of Leucoraja erinaceus. NCBI lineage: Eukaryota > Metazoa > Chordata > Chondrichthyes > Rajiformes > Rajidae > Leucoraja > Leucoraja erinaceus. The sequence continues at coordinate 32,081,026 of NC_073381.1, forward strand.
GGTTTGGCTGGGAAGGGATGAGTTGACCAGGGAGTTGCGGAGGGAACGGTCTCTGCAGAAAGCAGAAAGGGGTGGAGAAGGGAAGATGTGGCCAGTAGTTGGATCCCATTGGAGGTGGCGAAAGTGTAGGAGGATTATATGCTGTATGCGACGACGGGGTGGATGATGAGGACAAGGGGGACTCTGTCCTTGTCGCGAATGGGGGGAGGAAGAGCAAGAGTGGAGCTGTGGGATATCAAGGAGACCCTAGTGAGAGCCTCACCTATAATGGAAGAAGGGAACGCCATTTCCTAAAGAATGAGGACATAGATGATCTAGTATGGAAAACCTAATCCTGGGCGCAGATGCGATGTAGACGGAGGAATTGGGAGTAGGGGATAGAGTCTTTACAGGAAGCAGGATGGGAAGAAGTGTAGTCTAGACAGCTATGGGAGTCAGTAGGTTTGTGGTAGATGGCAGTCTGTCTCCTGTGATGGAGACGGGGAGATGTCAGAGTTGGTCCAAGTGAATGGTTTTTCACCATTATCTGAATGGTGTCAGATTAAGAAAAGGGGAGGTGCAACGAGACCTGGGTATGCTTGTACATCAGTCACTGAAAGTAAGCATGCAGGTACAGCAGGCAGTGAAGAAAGCTAATGGCCTTCATTGCAAGAGGATTTGAGTTTAGGAACAAGGAGGTCCGACTGGATTTGTACAGGGACCTTGTGGGAGCACACCTGGAGTATTATGTGCAATTTTGGTCTCCTAATTTGAGGAAGGACATTATTGCTATTAAGGGAGTGCAGCAGAGGTTCACCAGGTTAATTCCTGGGATGGTGGGACTGACATAAGATGAAAGAATGGGTCGCATGGGCTTGTAGTCACAGGAATGTAGAAGGATGAGAGGCAATCTTATAGATACATATAAAATTCTTAAAGGATTGGACAGGCTAGATGCAGAAAAAATGATCCTGATATTGGCGGAGTCCAGAACCACGGGTCACAGTTTAAGAATGAGGGATAGGCCATTTAGGACTGAGAGGAAACACTTTTTCACCCAGAGAGTTGTGAATCAGTGGAATTCTCTGCCACAGAAGGCAGTGGAGGCCAATTAACTGGATATTTTCAAGAGAGAGTTAGATTTAGCTATTAGGGCTAAAGGTATCAAGGGATATGGGGATAAAGCAGGAATATTGAACGGCGGTGCTGGCTCGAAGGGCTGAATGGCCTACTCATGCACCTATTTTTCTATGTTTCTAAGTTTCTAAAATGGTGCCCTGAACTGAATACAATACTCTAAATGCAGCCTCATGAGCATCTTATAGAACTGCAACATGACATCCCAACTTCTATACTCAATACCCTGACTGATGAAGGCCAACGTGCCAAAGACCCTTTTAACCACCCCATCTACCTGCGACTACACCTTCAAGAAACCATGCACCTGCACTCCTAGATCCCTGTGTTCTACAACATTCTCCAGAGCCCTACTATTAATAGACCCTGCCCATGTTAGACTTTCTGATATGCAATACCTCACATTTTTCTCTATTAAATTCCATCAACTATTCCTCAGCCCACCTGGTCAATCGATCAAGATCCTGCTGCAATTTTTCACAACCATCTTCACTATCTACAAAACTGTCTACTTTTGTATTACCTGCAAACTTTCTAATCTTGCCATGTATGTTCTCATCCAAATCATTGACATAGATGACAAACAGTAACGGGCCCAGCACTGAACCCTGAGGCACACCAGGGTTTTGTGACATTTTGTGAATGAAAGACTATTTCCAGTAGGGTCGTACCGGATTATTTATTGCTTTTGCTAATATACATTCATGATTTTGGGTTCAGATCAATGTGCAGAGACTTGAACACAGACGTCTAGACTGACAGGAATGCTGTGGAAGGAGAGTACCCTCAGTTGAATATTTTAAATTGAGGCTCCTTTTCAAAGATCCGTTGTCAAAGATCCCTTATTTCAAAGAATAAAGAAGTTCTTGACTGCTGTCGTGACTAATAATTATTCCTTAAGCAACATCACAACTATGATTAACATTGTTTGTAACGACAGCTTGTTGTGTGTAAACATGTTCTTACTTTCTTACTCTCTGCAACAGAGGGTAGTCAAGGCCAGTTCATTGGCTATATTTAAGAGGGAGTTAGATATGGCCCTTGTGGCTAAGGGGATCAGAGCGTATGGAGAGAAGGCAGGTACGGGATACTGAGTTGGATGATCAGCCATGATCATATTGAATGGCGGTGCAGGCTCGAAGGGCCGAATGGCCTACTGCACCTAATATGTTTCTATGTTTCTATCTTGTATTAGTGGCCACTTCTCAATAGTTATTCATTAGCTCTAAAATATTTTGATACGTATTAAAAGGGATGTAAAAATACCCGGTACACAAAAATGTTGGAGAGACTCAGCGGGTGCAGCAGCATCTATGGAGCGAAGGAAATAGGCAATGTTTCGGGCCAAAACCCTTCTTCAGACTGATGGGGGTGGCGGGAAGAAGAAAGGAAAAGGAGGTGGAGGAGCCCGAGGGCTGAGGGATGGGAGAAGACAGCCCGAGGGCTGAGGAAGGGGAGGAGACAGCAAGGGTAGGGAAATTAAGAACTGGAGGGCATAGATTTAAGGTGAGAGGGGAAATATTTAATAGTTACCTAAGGGACACCTTTTTCACAGAGGATGGAGGGTATGTGGAGCAATCTGCCAAAATAGGTTGTTGAGATAGGTGATATAACAGCATTTAAATAACACTCGAACAGGTACATGGATAGGTAAGGTTTATGGGGATATGGGTCAAACGTAATAATCGAGGTGGAGGAGATAAATGTGTGGAAGGTGACATGACTGGAGAATGTTACATTTGAGGTCATAATGCGTAGGCTGGGCAGTTTCCTACAGAACAGAGGAGTGAAGGGAAACATAATTGAAATGCATCAACCATTAAGAGGCCAAGTGAATGTACGTAGGAAGGGACGATTTCTCTAAGCAAAAAAATAAACCACTCGGGGGGCAGAGGAAAGTGCCATAAAGATTTTTTTTTATTTAACGCAGCAACTGCGATGGTTTGGAATAAGTGTAAGAGCACCTTACGAAAAGCAGAACTTGTGAGTTTCAAGCCAGAATGCGGAGTTGAACACAGCAGAAATGGGAGGTTTAAAAATCGCTGTTTGATTGTCTCATTGAGATGCACGGGAGCAGATGAGAAGTGAAATTATAGCAGAGCGGCCTATTGGGTGTGGACATTTTGGAAGCTAAGTGCAGAAGGGTTTAAACTAAATTGGAAGTGGGAGGGTACCAGAGCGGGAAGGAGACAGAGGAAATCTCCCACCCCAGTCCCATTGTGATGCCATATGTAAATGAGATCCATTTTAATTGGATGTCTGCGAGATGGCACTGTGAAATCATCAATGGATAGTGCTGCAAGAGTCTTCCACTGAAAAATAGTTCATATTTTGAAATAAACGATTAAAACTTTAAAAACGTTGCAAATATAGGTTGGAATGCGACGGAAAGTTGTTCATTCTGTTAAGGGGAAACAAATGTGAGTGGCATGTGTGAAAATGGGAAGTGTGGATAAGCTTTTGGAAGAAGATACAAATTAAGGAGATTAAAAGAAAGCCAACACAGCCCTGCATACCCACGGAAATGTAGATTGTTGAGAACAAAGGGAAGAGTTTTAGAATAATACTAAACCAAGTTGGACCTGTTGGGTCCCGCCCCCTCAACGCAGGGTTGCGAGGGTGGCAAGCGGTGTCACACATACACTAACCACCCCCGCACACACACTAAACACCCCCCTTGATATTATATTAATATTATTCATTTGTTCCTTTTACCCCATACCCGCCCTATCCACTGATGCAGAGCCCCCAATTTGCAGGTGCACCTAGAGAGAGAGGAGGGGTAGAGAATGAGGGCAGAGAGGGCAGAAAGAGAGGGGCAGAGACAGAGGGAGAGGGGGTGGAGGGGATGGGAGGAGGGGTGGAGGAGATGGAGGTTGGGTGAGAGGGGGAGGGGAGGAGAGGGAGAGAGGAGGGAGAGAGAGGGGGGAGGAGAGAGATAGGCGAGGAGAGAGAGGGGGAGAGAGGGAGGGGAGGAGAGAGAGAGGGGAGGAGAGAGAGAGGGGAGGAGAAAGAGAAGGGGAGAGAGGGAGGCGGGAGAGGGGTGAGGGTGGAGGGGGAGATGGGGGTGGACGGTTGGCGGATCGTGGCTTCCACGAGGGGAAACACACCCACCCGCATGACAGATGATCGGGCAGGGGAGACGGAGAGGAGGTTTTCCCCTGTGATGGCCACCAAGGCCACTTTTCCACTGCGCTTCCCTGCACCCGCGCTGTGATAACGACTGTTGCCGCAAGGTTGTAGAATGTCAAGGAGCCCAGTGGAGTGCATAGCACGACCTGAGCAGCAGTTTAATCCCCCACCCTCACCGCGCCCGCGCGCCGATAACGACCGCCGCCGCCATGTTGTAGAACTTCAAGGAGTCTAGCAGAGCGCACAGCATTACGTGAGCAGCAGTTTTAAAGTGCTAAGTGACAAATTTAAAGAAGTGAAAGTTAAGAAGCCAAGAAGTACAGAAGACAGAACAGGTGTGATGTCACTTGCAAGTGCGAGCAGGGCAGGCAGTCAGATCCAATGTAACGTCATCAGTCAGCGAGATCATCTCGTCTATTTTCTAAGTTATTTGAGTTGTGAACATTTTCATAAATAACTCGAGAAATAATGCATGATATTTTCAGATACGGCAGTTTTTAATTTCATGGAATAAATCTCTTCCGGAATATGTAAAAATGTTCCCGCTAGGGCGTAGTTTCATCAAGTAGATGTGGTCGCACACACACACACACACACACACACATGCACGCACACACACACACACACGCACACACATGCGCACGCACACACACATAAACACACTCACACACACACACACACACACACACCCGCGCACACACACACACATCCAAGAGCAGAATTGTAATAGTTATAAGATAGATTTATCACCAACTGAAAACTGATTGCCTTTTTAACATTGAGAGGGTGGGGATGAATGGAAAGTAAGTCATTGCCAATAGAGTCTGGTACTTTGTATCCATGAGTAAAACATACTATCAACTTTTTGGGCTGTGTTGAGGATGCACAGCGGAGTCAACCCACAAAGCAGGTAAATCATGCTCACAGGAATGTTTCCATTATAAACAATGAAGACTGTGGCCATTTAAATTAAGGTGATCAATGCTGTTGCCACCAGCAGCTGAGAGAACAGTTATTACCATTCATTAAAAAAGTAAATGACTTTTCATAAATATGGGGGCATTGTTCCATATAATGGTATCACGGGGAGAGAAGGTTTGATTAATGGAGGCCCATGATAGTACCTTTGTAGAGGACAATAGTTCTATTCCTTGTGTTTTTGCTACAACTATAAGAGAAGTGCATGATATATAGTATTCAGCTATCTACTTTCTGTAGCTTTGTGCTGATAACTTAATGATTTTCTCGAAGGCCTGGGAACATAAAACAATAGATGACGAATTGTTTGGCACAACTAATATGGAGCTTTGCAAGTTTTTGATGTCAAAATTGGTATTGATAATTCAGGTTTAGGGTGAGAGGGGAGATGAGGGGGAACTAAAAAGGAGGATAAGGTAGTGCGTACAATTAATGAGCTACCCGAGGAAGTGATGGAGGCAGGTACAATTACACATTTCAAACACCCTTGGACAGGTAAATAGACAATAGACAAGAGACAATAGGTGCAGGAGTAGGCCATTCAGCCCTTCGAGCCAGCACAGCATTCAATGTGATAATGACTGATCATCCCCAATCAGTACCCCGTTCCTGTCTTCTCCCCATATCCCCTGACTCCACTATTTTTAATGGATAGGAAAACTTTGGAGGGATATGCAGGCAAGTGGGACTAGCTTGGAAATTAGTTGGGAAAGTTGGTTGAGATGGATGAGTTGATTTGAAGAGGGCCTGTTTCTGTTCTGTGTAACTCTTTAACATTATGACGACACTAACTATACTCCACTACTATTTGCCTACCATCACAATAGACCAACGGGGAAGCAATCTTGCTAGCTCTCCACTCTGGACTGGACTATTTGGACAATAAAAACACAAACATCAGACTGTTGTTCATAGATTACAGCTCAGTGTTCAACATCATCATCCTCTTGAATCTTGATACCAAGCTCAGGGAACTGGGTTCCTGTGCATCCTATTCCAACTTAATCCTCATCAACAAAATGCAATTGGTTCAAAGTGGCAACAACGCTTGCTCCTCAATAACCATCAGCACTGGGGCACCTGTGACTATGCGCTCTGTCCCCTGCTCTACTCATTCTCTATAAACTAAACCGTGTAGTTGGACATACCTGTAGTTCCAACTCTATCTTTTAAATTTGCCAATTACACCACTGTTGTTGGACGAATTATGGATAATGATGAGTCAGAGCATAAGAGGAAGACTGATCGTCTGATTGAATAGTCGCAGAAGAACAACATTGCTCTCAATGTCAGTAAGACCAAGGAACTGATTGTTGACTTTAGAAGAGAAAGGCCAAGGATACACAAACCTTGGCTTCATCAATGGTGGTGGGAGAGTCAACAACCTCAATTTCCTGGGCATGCATATCTGTAAATATCTGTCCTGCACCCAGCACATTGATGCAGTGATAAAGAAAGCTCATCAACATCTCCAATTCCATAGAAGATTGAGAGGATTCAGTATGTCAATGGATACTCTCTTGAACTTCTACAAGTGTACAGTACGGACCATATTGACTGGTTGCATCATGGTCTGGTTCCGCAACTCAAACACGCAGGCATGAAGTAGATTACAAAAAGTGGAGAACATGGATACCCAGTCAATCATGGATACTCACCTCCCCAACATTGATGGGACCTATAGGAGGCGCTACTTCAAAAAGGCAGCCAGAATTGTCAATGACCCATACCACCCTGGGCACACTCTCATTTCACTTCTAACTTCGGGAAGAAGGCATAGGAAACTGAAAACCATGAACTCCCAGGTGCACAACCATCAGGCTATTGAACACTGGTGGGGGGTGGGGAGAACAAAGGAGGAAACGGCAAGGGAGGACCACCATGAGGGAGGGGTGGGGAGTGAGGGGGATTGGGGGGAAAAAGAAAGGAAGACCCAGTGAGAGGAAACGGCTGGGAGGGAAGGGGTGGAGAAAAAGTGTGGACCTGGCATGGGGTACTTTGTAACTTTGTCAGTGCCCTTTATGTGGCAACAATTGCATACATTGGGTATGCAAGCAAAGAATCTTACTGTAACTTGTCACATGTAACAATAAAGTATTCAAGTCAATTCAATTCACTGCAAATACCAACTAAGCTTTAAACTACAAACTGTCTTGATTGCACTGGGGACTTCAAGCTGTTGTTTTGTTTTACATTAATATTGGCTTTTCATTTATTGAAGTTCTTTCTTTTGGACAGTTGTTATGTTATTTATTGAGTATTATATTTACAGATCTGTTATGCTGCTGCAAGTAAGAAATTCATTGTTCCGTTCTGGTATATATGACAATGAAACACTTGATTCTTGACTATTACAGTAATTCAACAATTGCTGTTGGTTTGATCTATGGGAGAAGCATAGAGTTGTACAGCATTGAAATAGGTCCTTAAACCCACTGAGTCTGAGCTGGCCATCAAGCAGCCATTTACACAAATCCTAAATGAATCTCATGTTATTCTTGTCCACATCTCCATCTCAGGTTCTACAACTCACATACACACAAGGGATCATTTACAGTGGCCAATTAACCTACAAAGCTGCACATCTTTAGGATGTGGGAGAAAACAGGGACATGTGGAGAAAGCTATGTACTCACAGGGAAAATGTGCAAACTCCACATAGACAGCACCCAAGGTCAGGATTGAACCAAGGATTCCTGGTCACGTGAGGCAGCTGGTCTGTCAACTGCGACACCGTAGTTTGAAATGATGAAATCATTAATTCAATCCCAAACAAATACACCAAGCTGGCTATACTTTGTGTTCAAGAAGGAACTGCAGATACTGGAAAATCGAAGGTACACAAAAATGCTGGAGAAACTCAGCGGGTGCAGCAGCATCTATGGAGCGAAGGAAATAGGTAACGTTTCGGGCCGAAACGTCTGAAGAAGGGTTTCGGCCCAAAACGTTACCTATTTCCTTCGCTCCATAGATGCTGCTGCAACCGCTGAGTTTCTCCAGCATTTTTGTGTACCTTTGGCTATATTTTGCATCTGAAACACAAGGTCAATCACAAAGGTACCATTACAACGTTTAAGAAAAATGTAGACAGGTACATGGATAGGACAGATTTAGAGGGATATGGGCCAAATGCAGACAGGTGGTACTAGTGTTGATGGGACTTATTGGTCGGTTGGCACATTGGGCCAGATGGCCTAATTCCATGCTGTATCACTCTATGACTGTAAAGAAGAGCAAAGTGAAATTACAATAAGCAAACGCTTTAAAAAGAGGAGGCATCGATTATTGGAAACACTGCAGATGCTGGAATCTTGAACAAAACACATAATAGTGCTGGAGGAACTCAGCAGGTAAGGCAGCATCTGGGGAGGGAATGGCCAGGCTACATCTCGGGTTGGGACCCTTCTTCAGACTGATTTATATAGTGGTATAGAGTTTTGGAAACTAAGTATGACTCACACCTGCTTTTATATTACATGTTTAGCAATAACAACCAAAAAAGGAATTTTCTATGCCTTCTACGGATAGCATCACATAGAACAGAGTTAGCAAATTCAGAACAATTGCTTTGAAACATCCTTCTTGTTCTGTTGTATGCAGCTTAAGAATAGACGTTGAATGGGACTTGACTGGTGTATTCACAGAAACAAGTGGCCCTTCGTGGCCAAGAATTGTACTTCAAGAACCATGTCATCAAGGTGGTAATATCGTATTTTGGTTAAAAAGCAAATTGTTGTTAAATTGGCAGAGATTACCTGCCTGGTTGTGAGGTGAATACTGAACAAGGAAAAGCCACATCTTGCATAGTAATTGCGGATGTGGAATAAAATCAACCACATTGTTTGAGGCTTATCAATTAATTAAAGGGTGTGGGCTGAATAATGTGCATCTACTTGTGTAATCATGGGAAAAGAGAGTTAGTCAATTATCTTCTTGTATTGCAGAAACACCAGAGGGAGCTAGTTGTTTTCCGAAAAAACAAGTAAGTCTTGGGGCTAAATGGCATTGCCGCCAAATCAGGATTGACCTATGGCTTGTATAAAATGTGAACTTTCCTTGTGGAGGCAGCCTGGCCCACATGATTCATTTGGCTACAGTCTCAGGAAGAGTACACATACTGCACCTGTGAGTTACTGGTGTCAGGCAAACCAGACACCAATGCTTCAAGCAAACCTTAAATCACAAGGGTGCTGTCAACATGGAAGGCGCTGGCATGTGCTTTGGGCTTTTTCTGACCTGGGTGGCAGTCAAAAATGCCTCGGCATTCGATAGTATATATTCAAGTGGTTTCACACTACTGCACTGGAGGGCTTGTTGACGGAGCCACAGACAGGTGCTTGCAGGAGTAGGGAGAGACGGTTCTGTGGGGTTCAGGGCATGTGAAACACATTCATATGTTGATGGAACAAGGAAGCTACAACAGTGTCGAAAAACAAACCTTGACAATCTGAATGTGATGAAACTAAAAACGCAAAGACCTCATGTGCACTGTTATAGGTCTGTGGGATGAAAATGCTGCAATCTACAAACTCCACCATGATCTGTGTTCAATCTACCACATGCCCATAACTCACCTATGAACAAATTTATGCAACCAAGGCAATCATAGCCTAAGCAGGCAACATTTACTGCCACCAATCATTCTTTAGTTTTTCAGAGTGTATCCAATGAGGATGACACCAATCAAAAGGGGGTTAAGAGTTAGATTTAGCGCTTAGGGCTAACGGAATCAAGGGATATGAGAATGCAGGAACGGGGTACTGATTTTCAATGATCAGCCATGATCATGTTGAATGGCAGTGCTGGCTAGTAGGGCTGAATGGCTTACTCGTACACCTATTTGTTAAGTTCCTATGTTTCTATGACACAGTAGGCTGCAGGAATATTAATTCTTTATAGTTTTTGCTGGGATATCAGGTATTAACTTGTGAAAGCAGCAAGGGGTCAGGAAGGAGCAGAATGGAGTTTGGAAGGGAAGATGTGGCTAGTGATGGGATCACACCACAGGTGACAACATGAGAATATCTGCAAATATCTCTAGAATTTGCATTCTCATGCCTACTGTTCTCCAGCAGGGAGAAATTAAATGTTAACAGATATTTTTAAATAAAGAATATTAAAGGCTTGCCTTATGCAATGATTGATAGAAAAATGTAACATGTTGTATATATCTCCAGCTTTAGCCTGGATGGAACCAGAAACACATCTTCACTGCCTTGGTGACTCTAACCATTCGGCTCAGTCACTTACGGTGATGCCCGATACAATGAAGCCTCAGACAGCTTCAGCCCTCCAGCGGCCCACTCTGCCCAATCGACTGACTGGCAATGCCCACCCTGCTCTCTGGCTAAAGCAGGTGGCGTATCACAATCACAATCACAATAATACTTTATTAGCCAAGTATGTTTTGCAACATCCATGGAATTCCATTTGCCAAGTCAGTCATACAAATAAAAAGCAACGGACCACACAAAACACATTTTAACATAAACATCCATCACAGTGATTCCTCCACATTATTCACTGTGATGGAAGGCGAAAAAAAAGGTCAATCTCTTCCTTTTGCTCTCCCGCGGTTGTGGACCGCGAGCCCTCCGTTGATGGGATGATCTTGACTCCCGTAGCCGGCAGCGGGCCCTCCTCGTCGAGGCGGTCTGCTCCTGCATCGGGGGGATGTCAGCTCCCCCGCACCGGATGATCGAACCCGTGCCGGGGCTGTTCGAACCTTCCGTGAAGTTGCAGCTCCCGACATCCACGGCCGCTCCCGAGACTGAGACCTCCCGATGTAAAGACTGCAGGCCACGGTTGGAGCGATCCCAGGCAAGGGATCGACTCTGATGTACTGTAAGTTCATGTCCCGTGGTGGGGCCCAAGGTCAGTGTGAGGAGGCCTCCAGCTCCATCGATGTTAGGCCGCAGAACGACCGGAGAATGCGATCCGAAAAGTAATCGCATCTCCAGCAAGTTAAGAAACTGGAAATAACTTTTCCCTCCCCCTCTCCCTCCCCCCCCCCTCCACCCACATAAAACAAACCGGAGAATATTTACACAAACTTTTAACACACACTAAAAATAAAAAAGTAAAGACGAATAAACAACCTGACTGTCAATCGTATGGCGCCCCTGGTGTAGGATTCGATGAGGATGTCATTGCTAAAACAAGGGTGGCTTGCATACTGTCCCTTGCTCAAAATTAACTGTGGTTGATTGTTATAAGACCAGGCTACCTGCTAAATGCGACCTTGTGTTAAACGTCTGTAGAAGGATCTCGACCTGAAACGTCACCTATTCCTTCGCTTCATAGATGCTGCCTCACTCGCTGAGTTTCTCCAGCATTTTTGTCTACCTTTGCACTAAATGTTAGACCCTTTATCATATATCTGTACACTGTGAATGGCTCAATTGTAATCATGTATTGTCTTTTCGTTAGCTGGTTAGTACACAACAAAAGTTTTCCACTGTACACATGATAATAAACTAACTTGATAACACTCCTCATCTTGCTCCTTCCTCTTCCCCTCTGCCTTCACCCCAGTCAATTTGTCACACTCCACCCAAAAATAACATCTATCGATGCACAACAGCAAAATATGCTCTGCTCAGCCACTTATTGTGATGCCCGATGTAATGAAGCCTCAGACTAATTTAGCCCTCCAGTGGCCCACTCTGCCGACTCGACCACTCTGATGGAAGAACAAAGGGGGGCCAGGCATGCGGGGTGGGGGGGGGGGGGGGGGGGGGGGGAATTTGTAACTGTGTTTGCGCCCTTATTAGAGACTTTTTACATACGTTGGGTATGCAAGCAAAAACCTTCACTGTGACTTGTCATATGCGACAATAAAGTATTCCATTCAATTAATTTCACTGGTATCATTTTTTCCCTACAGCCTCCGCCACCACCATCTTGAAGGAAATATGCCGGTGAAGCCAAGTTAAACCTAATCTCCTCTGCATGCATGTGATTTATTTCTCTCCATTCCTTGCAAATCCTCGTGCTTATCTGAAAGTCTCTTAAATTCCTCTATGTTATCCACCTCCACCACCCCAAACCTGGCAGCGTGTTCCAGGCATCCTCTACTTTCTGTGTAATAAACTTGTTCCACATATCTCCTTTAAACTTTGCCCCTCTCACCTTAAAGCTACGTCCTCTATTCAGTGATATTTCCACATATCGACAAGTGAAACAAATTATGTTCAGGTAGAGATTTGAGAGACAAAGTCCCTCCATATTTATTTAGCGGGCACACTACTTGGTTATCATTCGTCCAAACATATAAACCCTTTACTCAAAATCATGCAAAATGCCATCTACCCAGTAGTCATTTTAATACGGTCCATCTGCTCTTTAAACTGAGATGCAATACCTTGGCTTATGTTCAAATCCTTGACAAGGGTGACACTGTGGCACAGTGGTAGAGTTGCCACCTTATAGTGCCAGAGGCCCAGGTTCGATCCTGACTATGTCTTTACAGAGTTTGTACTCCCTGTGATTGTTTTGATTGTTATAAGACAAGGCTACATTCTCCCCGTGACCTGCGTGAGTTTTCTCCGGGAGCTCAGGTTTTCTCCCACATTCCAAAGACGTACAGGTTTATAGGTTAATTGGCTTGGTGTAAATGTAAATTATTCAAAGATTGTGTAGGATAGTGTAAGTGTGTGGGGATCGCTGGTCAGCATGGTCTAGGTGGGCCAAAGGGCCTGTTTCCACACTGTATCTCTAAACTAAACTACACTAAAAAAATTGTTCTATATTCCATTTAGAATGTCTATCGTAATTGAAAGGAAAGACATAAAAGATCATATAAATTACTACTCCTCAAAAGTACCTGAATGAGTCATGAGCTAATGTGAGCCTAGCCTCATTGAATGAGAAGAAATTGCAGATGGAAGTTACCATTGAAGATTCAGCTGGGGAATGTCCGTGAACGGGTGACTGTTTACAACTGCTACAATAGTCATTATAAGCTGTAAAATGGAGGCTGAAATGAACAAATCCTGCTTGAAGAAAGTAATTAAAGATTTGAACAAATCCACTGGTAAAAATATACTGTTAACAAATGAAGTATGAAATAAAGTTCCCAAAATCATTGAAACCTAAGACGAGGTGAGTCGGGACGGCTCCCTGGTTGATCAAAAGTTCATCTCCTGAGGATCCTTTCAATATATGCACAAAATGCTGGAGTAACTCAGCAGGTCAGGCAGCAACTCTGGAGGAAAGGAATAGGTGACATTTTGGGTCAAGACTCTTCTTCAGAATGAGAGTCAGGGGAAATCTCTGGAACTCTCTGCCACAGAGGGTAGTTGAGGCCAGTTCATTGGCTATATTTAAGAGGGAGTTAGATGGGGCCCTTGTGGCTAAGGGGATCAGGGGGTATGGAGAGAAGGCAGGTACGGGATACTGAGTTGGATGATCAGCCATGATCATATTGAATGGCGGTGCAGGCTCGAAGGGCCGAATGGCCTACTCCTGCACCTAATTTCTATGTTTCTATCTATGTTTCTATGAAAGGGAAATGAGAGATATAGATGGTGATATTTCTTTATATCAACATCAATATAGATGCTTTGAACATCTTTGGTTTATTTGGATTCTAGCTTTTGGTTATTCCATAAGAGATGGTATAGCTTGAGATGTACCTGAACTGACAACCACAAATGTAACTCCATATTGAAGGTCAAACTGCTGTACATATATTTTGTAATGACAATGAATAATGAATCTAAAGATCTCCTGTCAGTAATGTTGAAACACTACATGCAATTATGCTTCATTCAATGCTGGCGAACAAAAAAAGACGGAACCATAAAAAAATAGTAGGAGTTGACCGCATCTTCACTCAACACTCTCCCAGGATAAATCTGGGAAATGATCAATGTAATCTCACGGTAGACAAAAATGCTGGAGAAACTCAGTGGGTGAGGCAGCATCTATGGAGTGAAGGAAAACGGTGTCCTTTAATGGTCAAGACCCTTCCTCAGACTGAGGCAGGGTGCGGGGGACGGGAAGATGAAAGGAAGAGGCGGAGACAGTAGGCTGTGGGAGAGCTGGGAAGGGGAGGGGAAAAAGGGAGAAAGCAAGGACTACCTGAAATTAGAGGTCAATGTTCATACCGCCGGGGTGTAAACTACCCAAGTGAAATATGAGGTGCTGCTCCTCCAATTTACGGTGGGCTCACTTTGGCCATGGAGGAGGCCCAGGACAGAAAGGTTAGATTCGGAATGGGAGAGGGAGTTGAAGTGCTGGGCCACCGGGAGATCAGGTTGGTTATTGCGAACCGAGCGGAGGTGTTGGGCGAAGCGATCGCCACGCCTACACGTGATCTCACCAATGTAGAGCAGCTGATACCTAGAGCAGCAGATGCGATAGATGAGGTTGGAGGAGGTGCAGGTGAACCTTTGCCGCACCTGGAAAGACTGCTTGGGTCCTTGGTGGAGTTAAAGTGACAAGTGTAGCATTTCCTACTGTTGCAAGGGAAAGTGACAGGAGAGGGGGTGGTTTGGGTGGGAAGGGACAAATTGGCCAGGGAGTTACGGAGGGAGCGGTCTCTGTGGAAAGCCGAAAGGGGAGGAGATGGGAAGATGTGGCTGGTGCTGGGATCCCGTTGGAGGTGGCGAAAATGTCGGAGGATTATCTGTTTTATGTGACGGCTGGTAGGGTGGAAGGTGAGGACAAGGGGAACTCTGCCCTTGTTATGAGCGGGGGGATGGGGAGAGAGAGCAGAGTTACGGAATATAGAAGAGTTCCTCATGAGAGCCTCATCTACAGTAGAAGAGGGGAACCCCCGTTCCCTAAAGAATGAGGACATCTCCGATGCCCTGGTTTGGAACACTTCATCCTGGGTGCAGGTGCGGCGTAGAT
Organism: Leucoraja erinaceus; assembly: GCF_028641065.1. Lineage (NCBI taxonomy): Eukaryota > Metazoa > Chordata > Chondrichthyes > Rajiformes > Rajidae > Leucoraja > Leucoraja erinaceus. The sequence goes on from NC_073381.1 coordinate 32,096,110, forward strand.
GGAGGAATTGGGAGTATGGGACGGAGCCCTTACAGGAAGCAGGGTGGGAAGAAAGTGTAGTCCAGATAGCCATGGGAATCAGTGGGTTTATAGTAGATGTCGGTCAGTAGTCTGTCAATCTCGCTGTAGGTTACCTACAGTGCTCAGTGTGTTCATGTTTCAAAAATGTATCTACCTGCTATTTAATTACGTCAAATGACCTGGCCCTCATAAACCTATTGGAATGGGAATTTCAGAGATTCACTACACTCCACAAGAAAAAATCATAAAGATTTAAGCTGTAAATAACCTCAACTACTATGCTAGACAAATTTAAAAAAAATAATTAAGGACAAATTACTAATGCTCCATGAGCCAAAACCATGTGAGTATCACATTGACTGCTTGTCATTGGTATGCTTCTGAAAGATTTATTGACTGTGACAGAATCCCTCTTAGATCAGAATGTCCATCAACTGCTAAAATCAAGTCCGGGTCAGCAGTCTATGTGACCCAATAAAAAGCCTTTGATGCAGAAATAAATACTGACATTTTTGCTCTGTGTTAATATGTTTTTCAAAAATTGATGAAGTGATTATTTTCGATTTGAGAATGGTTATGTTTAACAAAAATAGAGAGTGAAAATGTGAAATTTGTATGTCAAGGATGCACGTCGAACATAATTATTATTACCCTGATGGCATGCATCAGTGGAAATAATAGGGGGAATTGAGGAGACATAGAGACAACAGGGAGTTGAATTTCCTACGTGGGAAAGCAAAAAGGTTTAATCAGTCTAGTAATCTCCATCTCTTCAAAATCATTTGTATGTTTTCGAAGTAAATAATGGATTTGAGAAACTGCCCTCACAACATAGAGAAAATTTAATTGAAAAGCTATTGTATTTTCATAAATTATTTATGAACCATTCCTAAATTATTTATTTCATCTATTCATCAACCTGATTTAATGTGACAATTGCTCATCTTAAATGGAACAAAATTGAAGGTAATTTCCTTCTTGCTAATATCAAAATCTGATGTATAATACATTGTTTTATAATGTACAATTGAATGCTGTTAGATATGTTGTTCTCTTGTTACCAAAGGCTAATCCTATGGATTATTGCCATCATTAGAAAATCCATACCAATGGTTTAAAAACTATGTGTTTCCAGTGTTGGAGGCACAAAAAAAGACTGCAATGTTGGAATCTGGAGCAAAAAGAAAGATGTTGGAAGAATTTAACAGGTCAGGCAGCAAAAGAGGAGGAAAATGGACAGTCGATATTTCGGGTTGAGACGCTTCTTCTAGACTTTATGTATAATGGGTGGTACAGTTGGAGAAGCGGTAGCTGCCTTGCAGCGCCAGAGACCCATGATCGATCCTAACTACGGGTGTTGGCTGTATGGAGTTTGTACGTTCCATGTGAGTTTTCAACATGACCGCGTGGGTTTTCTCCAGGTGCTCTGGTTTCAAGGTTTCATGGTGTCAAGGTCAGTCTATTGTCACATGTACCAATTAAGGTACAGTGAAATTTGAGTTATCATGCAGCCATACAAAATGAAAAGCACACACAACCACATAAAAGTTAACATAAACATCCATCACATTGGAGTCCACATTCCTCACTGTGATGGAAGGCAATAAAGTTCAATCTTCTTCCTCTTTGTCCTCCTGAGGTTGGGGCAGTCAAACCATCCAGAGTCGGGGCGATCAAAGCCCCTGCAGCCGATAATCGAAGCCCCCATCAGGGTGATTGAAACTCCCGCGTTGGGGCGGTTGAAACTCTCTCCGTGGCATGGACCTCCCGAGTTGGCCTCTTCTTACCAGAGACCATGGGCTTCACAAAGTTAAAGTCCACAGGCCCCACGATTGGAGCTTCGATCCCCGATAAAAGGATCGCAAGCTCCGCGATGTTAAAGTCCCACAGACTCCGCACGGTTTGGAGCACCGAGTCAGTCTCCAGGAAAGGCCGCCAACTCCACGAGGTAAGTGATTGGATAAAAAAGGTTCTCCCCAAGCCCCCCCTGATCCCCTCCCCCATCACCCACATAAAACAAACCAAGGACCATTAAAACATATTTTTTAACACACATACGAAAAATAACAAAAATAAGAAAGGACAGACAGACTGTTGTCGAGGCAGCCACTGTTGGTGGCACTACCCGGTGTAAAGATGTGCTGATTTGTAGGTTAGTTGGATTTTGTAAATTGTCCCCAGTGAGTAGGATAGAACTAGTGTACAGGTGACCGTTGGTCGGCGCAGACTCAAAGGCAACGAAAGGCCGCTTGCCACACTGTATGTCTAATTTAAACTAAACTTAAATTTAGCACTCGTACTCAACTGCTAAAGATTCTGTAAAGAACTACTTAGAATGGAATTTTGTAAAATGAACCCATTGTATTAGTCTGAAGATATCCTGTCAGAATATATCCTGTCATGTAATAGTTTTACATTACTGTGAAGTCTAGCTTAAGTGCTATATGGAGTGTCAATTTACACAAGGGCTCCTTAGGATCTACTCAGTCTGCCAATAACCTAATCTCAATTTCAGACCTTCTCAGTTATATTTCATTTTTTTTGTCAAATTAACAGCAGGTATATGAACAAAAATCTCAGAAAACAAGAACAACCATGAAACATTTAATATGTGTGTTTTATAGCGAGCAACTTTAAATTATTTTGTATGAAGATCATCTTGCAAAGGACCATTAACGATCAACATCCAATATAATATGTTTAATTTTTCTCCTAATAGACAATATATATTTGCCACTGAAAAGGTGAAGATACAGATTTATTTAACCACTGCAATCCATGTAGTAATTTGGCAACCCGATTGATTTGTGAGATGTTGTTGAACTGGTCCAGAACAATAGATTTTTAATTAGTTTGACAAAAACTATAGGTTTGGAGGGATATGGACCAAGCGCAGTCAAATGGGACTATAGCTGGCAAGTTGGACTGAAGGGCCTGTTTCCACACTGTATCACTCTATGACTCTAAAAGGGATTCAGCTAAGAATTAAGCTCCTTTTTGTTTCCAGGCAACCTTAATGACATCAGAATTACTGAAACATCCTTTACAATTGTCATTTGCACTTGTCCAGGGCCTGTTACACATTAATAAATCCATTGGCCTGCAATTTTCCACAACTCCAAGTTAAAGTTGGCAGCAGTCAGAGATGAGAACATCTGGCAATTTTACTTCGGAGTCACGTGAGTGACTACGTGAAGAACCCCGCCAGGACGCATGCATGTCATATCATTACATGCATTGCAACGAGTCACAGCAGGGGGAACGACGTTCCCTTAGCGGCAAAATTTGAAAGCCGCGAACAGCAGGTAAGGAGACTCTGCGTTCCAGAATTTGAAAGTCGGGAGCTGCAGGTAAGAAGACTCTGCGTTCCTTCCACTTACCTTTTAGGTGGAGACATGGACCGGATCCACGAAGGCTGCGGGAAAGCTGGCGGGGGAGAACTGCGGAGTTGTGGGCAGCCGGCAGCAGCAGCCAAAAGCAGCCACGACGGCCAGTGCCCGTCATTGGAGCCAGTTGGAGCAGCTGCAGGAGGGACCATCTTCAAGCAGCCGCGACGGCCAGTGCCCAAGAGCATTGGAGCCGGTTGGAGTGGCTGCAGGATCAGCAGCAGCCGGGAGTGGCCTATGCCCGAGAGCATAAGAGCCAGTTGGAACGGCTGCTGGAGGAAATACCCCAAAGTGGCAGGCACCGGTAGATGGAGGCTAGCCACAGTGGGCAGGTAGTAAGCCCCACAGCAGTACCTCTTGTAGGGCTGCACAGTGTTTCTCCCTCATCAGAGGGGAACACCGAGGGTCAATCCTGGGCTGGCTGCAGGAACTGGAGCAGGAGCGGCTTCAGGAGCAGCTGCGATGGCCAGTGACCTTGTGCATTGGAGCCGGTTGGGTGCCCGAGAGCATCGGAGCCAGCTGGAGCGGCTGTTGGAGCAGGTAAGTGGCAGGCTCCGGGAGATGGAGACTAGTCACAGGGGGCAGCTAGTAAGTCCTACAGCAGTACCTCTTGTAGGGCTGCCCAGTGATTCTCCCTCATCAGAGGGGAGTATAGGGGGTCAATTCTGGGCTGCACCTGAACAGGGGTGCAGAACATACCCCTAGTGCACATGGGGTGCAGAAAACCTATTGGAAGACACTTACCATCAGGGAACTGCAAAACACTGAATGTTCCCAGCATCAACCAGTGTATTTGAAAACATGGCATGGCAGGGCAGGGATTTGAAACGAAAGAAAGTTCTAAAAGTCCTCTCACGTGACTCTGAAGTAAAATAGTAAGATTAAACGAGAACTTACCAGTTTGAAGTTTGATCGTTATTTTATGAGGAGTAACATTGAGGGAATACGTGCCCTCCGCTCCCACCCTTGATCATATACTCAACTGGTATCTCTTCTCTAATCTTACTATGTTTAGTCATTACAGTTATCTGTGATTTCACACCGCTGCTTTGAAGAATGACACGCATGCGTCCTGGTGGGGTTCTTCACGTATTCCCTCAATGTTACTCCTCATAAAATAACGATCAAACTTCAAACTGGTAAGTTCTCGTTTAATCTTACTATTCTTCATAGTTTGTGTTTATGATTTCCAGATATGTTAAAAAATAATCCTTTTAACTTCTGTTCAGATGCCTGTAATGTATTTGGAATTACCCCTTGGTTCCTTTTATATCACTTAATGCATTCATTGACTGTTTCTGTATTCATGATATGGCTAACATACTGGCAGAGCACGAAGAACTGTTGCCTCACAGCTCCATTAACCAAGACAATCCAGATCTCCTTTGCAATCTCTCTCTGTGACTGCATGGGTCTCCCCACAGATGCCCCAGTTTCATCCCAAATTGCAAAAGATGTGCCGGTTATTAGGTTACATTTATCATGGGAATGCAGGGAAAATAAAGCAGGGTTGGCGTAAATTAATGCTTGCAGGTTGGAGGAACTTGGAGGAACAGCAAATTGGAGGAACAGCATTCCCATATTTTGCTTGAGCAGCTTATAACCCAGTGGTTTGAAAGTCAATTTCTCTAATTTCAAAAACCCTTGCATTCCCACTCTCTCTGTCCCTCCCCCACCCTGATCATCCTGCTAGTTTCACTGTTCGGATCTCTTGGTTATTACCTCTTCCACAGTCAGCAATGGACCATTGTGACATAGAAACATAGAAACATAGAAAATAGGTGCAGGAGTAGGCCATTCGGCCCTTCGAGCCTGCACCGCCATTCAATATGATCATGGCTGATCATCCAACTCAGTATCCGGTACCTGCCTTCTCTCCATACCCCCTGATCCCCTTAGCCACAAGGGCCACATCTAACTCCCTCTTAAATATAGCCAATGAACTGGCCTCAACTATCTTCTGTGGCAGAGAGTTCCAGAGACTCACCACTCTCTGTGTGAAAAATGTTTTTCTCATCTCGGTCCTAAAGGATTTCCCCATTATCCTTAAACTGTGACCCCTTATCCTGGACTTCCCCAACATTGGGAACAATCTTCCTGCATCTAGCCTGTCCAAACCCCTAAGAATTTTGTATGTTTCTATAAGATCCCCCCTCAATCTTCTAAATTCTACCGAGTACAAGCAGAGTCTATCCCGCCTTTCTTCATATGAAAGTCCTGACATCCCAGGAATCTCTGTACTCCCTCTAAGGCAAGAATCTGGTGAACCTTCTCTGTACTCCCTCTAAGGCAAGAATGTCTTGCCTCAGATTTGGAGACCAAAACTGTACACAATACTCCAGGTGTGGTCTCACCAATACCCTGTACAACTGCAGTAGAACCTCCCTGCTCCTATACTCAAATCCTTTTGCTATGAATGCTAACATACCATTCGCTTTTTCACTGCCTGCTGCACCTGCATGCCTACTTTCAATGACTGGTGTACCATGACCTCCACCTTTCCTTCATCATGGGTGCCGCTCTAATTTGTTCTGTACCTTTTCATACCTCCAGCTTTCTTCTCTCCTGACTCTCAGTCTGAAGAAAGGTCACCTATTATATTTCTTTAGAGTTGCTGCCTGACCAGCTGAGTTTCTGCAGCATTTTGTGTCCATCTTGATAGTTGATGTAGACCAGTGAATTGAAGTGCATTTCATGGGTTGCATAACTATACTTGTACTCCTTCAAGTTTTTCAGTTATAATAAGTTGTGTCAGTCAGACAAGTTTTATATTTTTATAATATGAGAAAATAGACACTATATGACATTGAAAAATCCATTCCAACAAATCTTCTTTTGCATATCAATAAACTTATCTCTGCAAGCTGGCCATTTAGATTTAGGTGCATGAATATAAATTAAATAATGAAAAAATGGTATTGCAATGAGAAAAAGGTGGAGATTTTAAAGCAACATAGTAAAACAAGTCTGAGGACAATTGCAGTAGAAGTAAGTTTGTGGGGAAGAGAATGGAGAGGGATTAGAAGAGAAAACCTTATCACAATTTATGGCTATATATGACTGAACAAGGAAGAGGGATAGTTCTTTTGAATAGAATTTGAAATGTGAAATATGGTAAATGGAATTTTCAATAATGTAACAGGAAAATGCAAAGCGAATGAAGAGAAAGAGACATTCCACTATTTGTGCAAAGGTGGATTTTAATAACATAACTAGATTTGATTTCAATTAATTATGAATTGTCAGAACCATATTCATTGTCAAAAGGATTCTGTCCTCCAGAAAATAATTGGAAAGCTTTACCTGCCATGCTTTCAAAAACAGAACTAAGTGCTTTGAAATGCATCATTATTATCTCAATGGGGATAGGTTAGGTAAGGAGGAGGTGCAGCGAGAACTTGCTGTCCTTGTACACCAGTCACTGAAAGTTGGCGTGCAGGTACATCAGGCAGTGAAGAAAGGTAATAGAATGTTGGCCTTCATAACAAGAGGATTTCAGTATAGGAGTAAAGAGGTTCTTCTGCAGTTGTATAGGGCTCTGGTAAGACCACATCTGGAGTATTGTGTACAGTTTTAGTCTCCTAATTTGAGGAAGGACATCCTTGTGATCAGGCATAGAAATCACTATCAAAATATGGAGGGGACCGGGGGACAGGGGGGTGGGACACAATTTCTTGGCGGCCGCATGCGCATGCTCACACTCACACGCACACACGTGCGAGGCTTCAGAGGCTCAATCCAGCGCAAATGCAGTTCAACCCTGACTGTCTCGCAGGGTTAATCTACAGCCCTGCCTGGACTGACGGGACACCAGCGCTGCTTCTCCGCGCTGGCTGTAAACCTGGGCCATATTTCCCGTAAGCCCAGGCAGGGCTGTAGGTTAACCTGGCAGGATAGGCAGAGTTGAGCTGGGTTTTGTGCTTCTTCTCTGGGCCTTGGGGCACTGCTCCCATCTGACTCCCAACCTCTCTGGCCACCCGTGGGGAGCACTCAGGTGGGGACGGGACAGCGCCGGAGAGCCGGGATCGATCCTGGCTGCGGATGAGGCGCAGGTCTGAGCCGAGGGTGTTTTGGCACGTCTCCCTCCTCCAATTACCGTGCTCTATCCTCAGTCCCACCCACTGTGTCCCCCCTGCCCCCCCCCTGAGATTTCCGCCCCTGCTTGCGATTGAGGCAGTGCAGTGTAAGTTCTTGAGATTGATCCCTGGGACGGCGGGACTGTCATATGAGGAAAGATTAGAAGGATGAGGGGGGTCCTATAGAAACATATAAAATTATAAAAGGACTGAACAAGCAAGATGCAGGATAAATGTTCCCAATGTTGGGCAAGTCCAGAACCAGGGGCCACAGTCTTAGAATAAAGAGGAGGCCATTTATGACTGAGGTGAGAAAAAACTTTGATAAGTCCTGGCTGGCTCTGCCTCCAGAGCTTCGAGGTTGGTCCCAGTTGGAGGCCGCCAGCTCCGCCATTAAGGCCTCAGAGCAGACGGAGATGGAGACGGGGGATACGACAAGAAAAGGTTGCATCCCCCCCGAAGGAAGAGACTAGAACAAGTTTCTCCCACCCCCCCTAGGGAGCGCCACCACTTTCGGATTCCATTCAAACATTTCCAGATGTGTAATAAAATAAAGATCAGTGACCAATTCCACTGTGATTAAACATTTAGCATAGCTTTCAATTTTTCAGTGGCTGTGCCAAGAAAGATTTTCAATAAATATTTTTGATGAAGTACATTGATTCATTTCTATTGCACTTTTATTGCTGACTGTTCATTGATAATTAATTTACTTTTATAAAGTTTTACTAGATTTTCAATAATGCTTTATTTTCCTGTTCTAACTGCTATCGACGAACGTAATAAGAAACTTTGCTCCTCATGAAATGAAGTTCTAGCCAATCAAGCGGATATAAGGTATAAAAATCAGTTTGAGTGATGGACAAATCTATATTGAAGCTAAGCACAAATGTGTTGAAGAACGCAAGAGGTTTTACATTAGCATGAAAATCCATTCTGATGGCGCACTGCTCAAACAGCACTGATCAACATTTCTCACATTCCCAACTTTATCTATCTCTATTGTCTTTGATTAGTTATTTATGCTCTGTATCCCTTACCTAATGATTAATTAATAATAATGGTGAGGCTGCCACCAATAGAATAAAACTCCTTTTCTCGCACCGAATGTTGAATTTAACATTTGTGAAGTTTTAATCCGTCTGAAGTTACAGATGTATATAGTATTTGATTTTTTTTATACCCCTATTAACTCATATTAAGCATAGAAAGAACACTGAAGAGAAGGAATGGGTGATGTTTCCCATTCCTTCTCTGCTGAGATGCTACGTGTCCCGCTGAGTTACTCAAGCATTTTGTGTCTATCTTTGGTGTTAACCAGTATCAGTAGTTCTTTCCTACACATAGAAAGAACACTGTTGGGCTGCATCACAGCATAGCTTGGGACCAGCTCTCTGCCCAAGACTGTGAGAAATTACTGAGAGTAGTTTGGTACAGAAGCCTGGGAGCCGTTGGAGCAAGAGGAGGAGTTTCTGGGCGGTGTGTTTAAATCGGGCGCAGGGCTTTACTCCACAGAGGCCTGGGAGCTGTTGGAGCAAGAGGAGGAGTTTCTGGGCGGTGAGTGTTTAAATTGAACGCGGGGCTTTTACCGAAATCTGTAACGTTCCACACTTCATAGGAAGGGTTCTGGTGGAAGCCGCTGATTGGTGGAAGCAGACTAGAGGAAGCAGTTTTTTAGTAAAGGTAGAGTGAGCTAAGGCTACAGTGCTTTTTTTTTTTCGTAAAGTTACAGTGAGCTAAGGGTACAGTGCTTTTTTTTAGTAAAGGTTCATTTAAAGGACAAGAGGGAACAGCTGATTGTGAGTCAGATCCCTGCTGATTTCTTCCAGCAGTTTGTATTGTATTGTACTTGTATTGTATCCAGGGTAAGGCGAGAGAATGAGGGCCAGGGCAGTTTACTGTTCTGGATGTCAGATGTGGGAGGTCATGGAGTCGGATAGCCCTCCAGATGTTCACATCTGCGCCAGGTGCATCAAGATGGGGCTCCTAAGGGACCGTATTAGGATCCTGGAGCAGCAGCTCGATGACCTCTGTCTGGTCAGAGAGAGTGAGGAGGTCATAGAGAGGAGGTATAGGGAGGTGGTCACTGCAAACCCACGGGAGACAGACATGTGGGTCACGCTTAGGAAGGGCAAGGGGCAGAGGCAGGGGCGAGTGAGTACTCCAATGTCTGTACACCTTGAAAATAAGTACTCCTGTTTGATTACGGTTGGGGAGGACAGCCTGCCCGGGGGTAGCAACAGCGGCCAGGCCTCCGGCACAGAGACTGGCCCTGTTGCTCAGAAAGGTAGGGAAAGAAAGAGGAGGGCAATAGTAATTGGGGACTCTATAGTTATGGGGTCATTAGGTGATTCTGTGGACGCAGTCGGGAGACCCGGATGGTGGTCTGCCTCCCTGGTGCCAGGGTCTCGGATGTGTCTCAACGCGTCCAAGATATCCTGAAATCAGAGGGAGAGGAGCCTAAGGTCGTGGTACATATAGGTACCAATAATATAGGTAAAAAAAGAGAAGAGGTCCTGAAGGGAGGATTTAGGGAGCTGGGAGGAGAGTTAAGGAAAAGGACAAAAAAAGTAACAATCTCAGGATTATTGCCTGTGCCTCGCGACAGTGAGAGTAGGAATGGAGCGAGGTGGAGGATAAATGTGTGGCTGAAGGACTGGTGTAGTGGGAAGGGATTCAAGTTTCTGGATCATTAGAACTTCTTTTGGGGAAGGTGTGACCTGTACAGAAAGGACGGGTTGCACTTGAACCCGAGGGGGACCAATATCCTGGTGGGGAGATTTGACAAGGCTACTGGGGAGGCTTTAAACTAGAATGGTTGGGGGGAGGGACTCAAATAGAGAAATCTAGTAGACAGGGTGTGAGCCAGGTGGCATGAAGGGAAGCACTCGGACCCAAAATCTAGGGGAGAAAGAAGAAAATGAAAATAAACAGAGAATAAGAGAATAAGTGGGTTTCTTAAATGTGCATATTTTAATGCTAGGATCATTGTAAGAAAGGTGGATGAGCTTAGAGCCTGGATTGACACCTGGAAGTATGATGTTGTGGCGATCAGTGAAACATGGTTGCAGGAGGGCTGTGATTGGAAACTAAATATTCCAGGATTTCGTTGCTTCAGGTGTGATAGAATTGGAGGGGCAAGAGGTGGAGGTGTTGCATTGCTTGTCAGGGAAGATATTACAGCAGTGCTTTGGCAGGATAGATTGGAGGGCTTGTCTAGCTATTAGGGTGGAACTGAGAAGTGAGAAAGGTGTAGCAACACTTATAGGGGTGTATTATAGACCGCCAAATGGGGAGCGAGAATTGGAAGAGCAAATATGTAAGGAGATAGCAGATATTAGTAGTAAGCACAAGGTAGTGGTTGTGGGAGATTTCAATTTTCCACACATAGACTGGGAAACACATTCTGTAAATGGGCTGGGTGGTTTGGAGTTTGTAAAATGTGTGCAGGATAGTTTTTTGCAGCAATACATAGAAGTACCTACTAGAGAAGGGGCAGTGCTGGACCTCCTGTTAGGAAATGAGACGGGACAGGTGGCGGAGGTATGCGTTGGGGAGCACTTCGGGTCGAGTGATCACAATACCATTAGTTTCAATATAATTATGGAGAGGGTCAGAACTGGACCTAGGGTTGAGATTTTTGATTGGAGAAAGGCTAACTTTGATGAGATGCGAAATGATTTAAATGAAATGAATTGGGACATTTTGTTTTATGGGAAGGATGTAGAAGAGAAATGGAGGACATTTAAAGGGGAAGTTTTAAGAATACAGAATCTTATTGTCCCTGTTCGGTTGAAAGGAAATAGTAAAAATTAGAAAGAGCCCTGGTTTTCAAGGGAAATTAGACACGGTTCGGAAAAAGAGAGATCTACAATAATTATAGGCAGCATGGAGTGAATGAGGTACTTGAGGAGTATAAAGAATGTAAAAATAATCTTAAGAAAGAAATTAGAAAAGCTAAAAGAAGATATGAGGTTGCTTTGGCAAGTAAGGTGAAAGTAAATCCAAAGGGTTTCTACAGCTATATTAATAGCATAAAAGATAATGAGGGATAAAATTGGTCCATTAGAGAGACAGAGTGGACATCTATCTGGAGAGCCAAAAGAGATGGGGGAGATATTGAACAATTTATTTTCTTCGGTATTCACCAAGGAGAAGGATATTGAATTACGTGAGGTAAGGGAAACAAGTAGAGTAGCTATGGATATTATGAGATTCAAAGAAAAAGAATTACTGACACTTTTGAAAAATATAAAAGTGGATAAGTCTCCAGGTCCTGACAGGATATTCCCTAGGACATTGAGGGAAATTAGTGTAGAAATAGCAGGGGCTATGACAGAAATATTTCAAATGTCATTAGAAACGGGAATAGTGCCCGAGGATTGGCGTACTGCGCATGTTGTTCCATTGTTTAAAAAGGGTTCTAAGAGTAAACCTAGCAATTATAGACCTGTTAGTTTGACTTCAGTGGTGGGCAAATTAATGGAAAAGATATTTAGAGATAATATATATAAGCAACTGGATAAGCAGGGTCTGATTAGGAACAGTCAACATGGAATTGTGCCTGGAAGGTCATGTTTGACTAATCTTCTTGAATTTTTTGAAGAGGTTACTAGGGAAATTGATGAGGGTAAAGCAGTGGATGTTGTCTATATGGACTTTAGTAAGGCCTTTGACAAGGTTCCTCATGGAAGGTTGGTAAAGAAGGTTCAATTGTTGGGTATAAATTTAGGAGTAGCAAGATGGATTCAACAGTGGCTGAATGGGAGATGCCAGAGAGTAATGGTGGATGGCTGTTTGTCAGGTTGGAGGCAGGTGACTAGTGGGGTACCTCAGGGATGTGTGTTGGGTCCACTGTTGTTTGTCATGTACATCAATGATCTGGATGAAGGTGTGGTAAATTGGATTAGTAAGTATGCAGATGATACTAAGATAGGTGGTGTTGTGGATAATTAAGTAGATGTCCAAAGTCTACAGAGAGATTTAGGCCATTTGGAAGAATGGGCTGAACAATGGCAGATGGAGTTTAATGCTGATAAGTGTGAGGTGCTATATCTTGGCAGGACAAATCAAAATAGGACGTACATGGTAAATGGTAGCGAATTGAGGAATGCAGTTGAACAGAGCGATCTAGGAATAACTGTGCATAGTTCCCTGAAGGTGGAATCTCATGTAGATAGGGTGGTAAATAAAGCTTTTGGTATACTAGCCTTTATAAATCAGAGCATTGTTTATGGACGTTGGGATGTAATGTTAAAATTGTACAAGGCATTGGTGAGACCAATTCTGGAGTATGGTGTACAATTTTGGTCGCCCAATTATAGGAAGGATGTCAACAAAATAGAGAGAGTACAGAGAGATTTAGTAGAATGTTGCCTGGGTTTCAGCAACTAATTTAAAGAGAAAGGTTGAATAAGTTAAGTCTTTATTCTCTGGAGCGCAGAAGGTTAAGGGAGGACTTGATAGAGGTCTTTAAAATGATGAGAGGGATAGACACAGTTTACGTGTACAAGCTTTTCCCATTGAGAGTAGGGAAGATTCAAACAAGAGGACATGACTTCAGAATTAAGGGCAGAAGTTTAGGGGTAACATGATGGGGGAACTTCTTTACTCAGAGAGTGGTAGCGGTGTGGAATGAGCTTCCAGTGGAAGTGGTGGAGGCAGGTTTGATTTTATCATTTAAAAATAAATTGGATAGGTATATGGGTGGGAAAGGAATGGAGGGTTATGGTCTGAGTGCAGGTAGATGGGACTAGGGGAAAATAATTGTTTGGCACGGACTTGTAGGGCCGAGATGGCCTGTTTCCGTGCTGTAATTGTTATATGGTTATATGGTTACATGGTTATATAGTTGATGAGAACCAGTCCATCCCACAGACAAGACTCCCCACCAATGACTCCATCTACACCACGCTACTTGGAAAAACAGCCAACATAATCAAAGGCTTGTTCCACTCTGATCATTCCTTCTTCTCCCTCTCCCATCGGGTAAAAGATACAGAAGCTTGAGAACAGCAACCGTCAGACTCAGGAACAGCTTCTAGAGTGGGGAGCTGTAAGGACAGGCAGGAGTGAGGACAGGCAGACATAAGCATGGAAGATAATAGGTTGATATAGGTTGAACCCTAAACCTAATGGATGCTGGTTTGCAAAAAGAAGACCCTAAGTGCTGTTGTAACTCAGCAGGGTGGGTGGGTGTGGATATTTTGGAGGGATGCTCTTCAGATGCTGGTTTTGGGGGGGGCAAAAGACAAGGACCCTAAGTGCTGTTGGAACTAGATGGTGGACAAAAGCCACAAATGTAAAAAACAGAAGGTGGGAGATACAAGGATTTAAGAGATTAAGAAGCTTAAGGATGGAATGTAGGTGGAAGGGGAGAGGGACGGGAGAAATAGGTGTGAGTCCAGTGAAGAGGAGGGGGAAGACCTAATATTATTGGCCTTTTATCAATATTTAGTTTGATTCTTATGCATGATTTAAATGTAATTTGTTTGTCCTGCTTTATATCACCTAGGTTACAAATTGGATACCAGAATAATGCTGCTTTAAATGCTTGCAGGACCTGAGACTAGGTATTAGCGGCCCTAGTACAGGGCCTTAGTGAGACTACACCTAGAGTATTTTGTGCAGTTTTGGTCTCCAAATTTGAGGAAGGACATTCTTGTTATTGAGGGTACACAAAATTGCTGGAGAAACTCAGCGGGTGCAGCAGCATCTATGGAGCGAAGGAAATAGGCGACGTTTCGGGCCGATACCCTTCTTCAGACTGATGGGGGGTGGGGGGGGAGAAGGAAGGAAAAGGGGAGGAGGAAGAGCCCGAGGGCGGGCGGATAGGAGGGTGGGAGGAGACAGCTAGAGGGTTAAGGAAGGGGAGGAGGCAGCAAGGGCTAGCAAAATTGGAAGAATTCAATGTTAATGTCATCCAGACACAAGGTCCCCAGGCGGAATATGAGGTGCTGTTCCTCCAATTTCCGCTGTTGCTCACTCTGGCAATGGAGGAGACCCAGGACAGAGAGGTCGGATTGGGAATGGGAGGGGGAGTTGAAGTGCTGAGCCACCGGGAGGTCAGGTTCTGCCCTAGAGGTCAGGTTCTGCCCTTGCGGACTGAGCGGAGGTGTTCGGCAATACGATCGCCCAACCTGCGCTTGGTCTTCCCTTGTTATTGAGGGAGTGCAACATAGGTTCACGAGGTTAATTCCCGGATGGCGGGACTGTCATATGTTGAAAGAATGGAGCGACTGGGCTTGTACACTCTGGAGTTTAGAAGGATGTGAGGGGATCTTTTTGAAATGAAAGATTATTAAGGGATTGGACACGCTAGAGGCAGGAAACATGTTCCTGATGTTGGGGGAGTCCAGAACCAGGGGCCACAGTTTAAGAATAAAGAGTAAGCCATTTAGAATGGAGATGAGGACATGACTTGAGAATTAAGGGACAGAAGTTTCGGGGTAACATGCGGGGGAACTTCTTTACTCAGAGAGTAGTAGCTGTGTGGAATGAGCTTCCAGTGAAGGTGGTGGAGGCAGGTTCGATTTTATCATTTAAAAATAAATTGGATAGTTATATGGACGGGAAACGAATGGAGGGTTATGGTCCGAGTGCAGGTAGATGGGACTAGGGGAGAATAAGTGTTCGGCACGGACTAGAAGGGCCGAGATGGCCTGTTTCCGTGCTGTAATTGTTATATGGTTATATGGTTGTATGAGGAAAAACTTTTTCACACAGAGAGTTGTGAATCTGTGGAATCCTCAACCTCAGAAGGCAGTGGAGGCCAATTCTCTGGATGCTTTCAAGAGAGTGCTAGATGGAGCACTCTAGCAAAGTTGAGGGATATGGAGGCAAGGCAGGATTGGGTTACTGATTGTGGATGATCAGCCATGATCCCAGTGAATGGCGGTGCTGGCTCGAAGGTCCGAATGGCCTGCTCCTGCACCTATTGTCTATTGTCTATTGACCTGGCTGTTTGTCGACTTGCTTACTAGTGTTCAATTGTATACGGCATTGATGCAACCACAGTTGGACTGTTTTTTTTTAATCTCCATACCAAAATAACGTATTCCTGTCTTACAGGGAATGCAGTAAGGCACACAAAACTAATCCAAAGAATGAGAGCATTATTCCTAGATTCAACATGTCCTTCCTAATGTTTAGGAGGTTGGAAATGAAAAATAGCAATAAGGAAAATTGAAAGATAAGAACGTGGAAATTTATAGGTCACTAAACCAAGTGGGACCCGTTGGGTTCCATCCCCTTGAGGTTGTGGTGGGGGGGGAGGGGGGGGCAGCCTGCAGTGTCACACACACACTAATCACCCCCCCACACCCAAACCGCCTTCCACACACACACTAACCACCCCCATTGACATTATATTAATATTATTCATTTGCTCCTTTTACCCCATCCTATACCCTATCCACTCAAGCATAGCCCCCAACTTGCAGGCGCGTCTAGAGAGGGAGAGGGACGGGGAGTAGAGAGATGGGGTAGAGACAGAGATGGTGCAGAGACAGAGAAAGAATGGCAGAGAGAGAGAGGGTGGCAGAGACAGATGTGGGGGGAGAGAGGGACGGAGAGAGAGGGGAGGGGGAGAGAGAGAGAGGGGGAGAGAGGGAGAGAGGGGATAGAGGAGAGAGGGGAGTGAGTGAGGGGAGAGAGAGGGGGGAAGTTAAAAGAGAGCAATAAGGAAAATTAAAATATAAGAACGTGGTAATTTATAAACCAAATGGGACCCTTTGGGTCTCGTCCCCTGAAAGCGTGGTTGGTTGTGGGGTGGCGGGGGGGCAGCCTGCAGCGTCACATGTACATGTTCCACCTCCCCCGCCCCCCCACCCCCATTATATTAAACTTTAATTTGCTCCTTTTACCCCATCCCCGCCCTATCCACTCAAGCATAGCCCCCAACTTGCAGGCGCATCTAGAGAGGGAGAGAGAGAGAGGGGAGAGAGGGAAGGAGGAGGCGAGAGAGAGAGGGGAGAGAGAGGGAGAGAGAGACGGGGAGGAAGAGAGGAGGGAGAGTGAGAGAGCGAGAGAGGGAGGGAGAGAGAGAGAGAGA
Organism: Leucoraja erinaceus; assembly: GCF_028641065.1. NCBI lineage: Eukaryota > Metazoa > Chordata > Chondrichthyes > Rajiformes > Rajidae > Leucoraja > Leucoraja erinaceus. The sequence goes on from NC_073381.1 coordinate 32,112,645, forward strand.
GAGCGAGAGTGGAGAGAGAGAAAGAGGGAGAGAGAGAGAGAGAGAGGGAGAGAGAGGGGGGGAGAGAGGGGAGGGGGGGGGAGGGAGAGAGAGGGAGGGGGAGAGGGGGAGAGAGAGAGAGGGGGAGAGAGGGAGAGAGAGAGAGAGAGAGAGAGGGAGAGAGAGAGGAGAGGGAGAGTGAGAGAGGGAGGAGAGAGATTGGGGAGGGGGGGAGAGACGGAGAGAGACAGGGAGAGGGAGAGGGGGGGGGGGGGGGGGTGGGGGGGGGGGGGGGGTCCGCCCGTGACTTGCTCCGGGAGATGAAGCAAGCTCACTATGGGAGTCTTCGCACTCCCACAACAGCACCTTATTGAGGGCTGTAAAACAATGCATCTCCCTCGACAGAGGAGACCGTTGTGGACCAGGGCTGAGTTGGTCCTGAAGAAGGGGATGTGGCTGAAGAAAACGGCAGTGTGCAGGGGGTGCAGAATCCTAAGGAGCTACTGGGAGTGATCACCAAAATTACGGATCAACGAAAAGTACCATTACAGACCAAGCTGGCGGCCAGCATGGACTACCTGCACTTCCATTCTCTGCAGGAACAGGCAACAAAATTACGGAGAAGTATAGGCCTCCTGTGAACTTTACTTCATTAAAAATGCCTGCAGCAAATAATGCAATCTGGGCGTACAGTGAGACTGGCACAAAAACCCAGGAGGTCAAACTACAGAAGATTTTAAAACTTCTGACAGCAGGCATATCATTGGTTGCTCGCCCAGACGATGGTACAAGAGATGACAGCAGGATTGACATTGCTCCGCAATACCCACTATGAAATCAATTGCTTGCGAGAGCACAGTAAACCTGCACTAAAACCCCAAATTTGCAAGGTTGTGCGAAACAGCTGCAACACAACCAGGGGGGAAACTTGTTTAAACAAGTAAAAAAGCTTGACGAAGAGTTTAAAGCCGTCGGGCTCATAACAGCATAATCAGCAATGACAGCACCCCTATGCATTCACTAGCAGGTCTCAACACCAGGACGCTGGTGAAAGCATGAGGGCCGCGCAGCACCACAAAGGTCCTTTTTTAGGCCTAGGCCCAGAGCGACCCTCATGGAAAACGTGTCAACCCCGTACTCCGGTGCCTCTTCTGCAAAAGAGGCAGAAATTGAAGAAAGGGACGTACCACCGACAACCAGGTAAGTAGGTGGATCTGGTTCCTTTCCAGAACACAAAGGTGTACGACCTGTTCTAACAGAGGGAATATTACACTTGTTTGTGGAGACATGGAGGGATCATTGTCGATACCTAAAATTGAACTGGATGGGGCAACAATGGCAGAGTATAGCGTTTTCTAATGGGCTAACTTCAGCCCCAACACTATTCACCAAGATATTAAAACTGGCCTTGGCAATATTAGAAACAAAAACATATTGTCATGGCATATCAATTGTGGGGCGGATAAAAACCCTGGATCTAGCTAAATCAGCAGTTTTAGCTACCAAACATTGGGTGAAACTCTGGGGTCATCTCCATCCAGATAAATCTAAGTTGACGGCATCCACAACTGGACTTTCTGGGATTTACAATTAACGTTATCCATATGTCTATAACATTGTCAAAGAGTAAAGCAGACTTGGTGGAAGCCTACAACAAAATTAATGATTACAAAATGAACCATCTATTAGACAGGAGACAAGGGTAATTGGAAAACTAGGAACAGCATTTCCAGCTACTCAGTTTGGGCCTTGCATCATTAAAGCTCAAAAAGGGCAAAAGTGCAAGCGCTAAAACACCTTGCAGGTCACTTTGATCAACCTATGCAGTTACCAGCCAAAGCAATTCAGAGTTATAATGATGAAAGGGAATACTTGGCATAGTTCCAGCCCATCATTATTAGTAAGCATCATTACTAAAAACACTGGTGTTGGGTGCGTTTTATGGGCTAAAAGCCTACTGCTCACAATGCACCATCTGCATGTCTGCCTACAAATTGATAATATCACAGTGGTGGCATATATAAATCATATGGGAGAAAAGATCGATATCATGTGTCAATCTGGCCAATATATTTGGCTATGGTGTTTTAACATACATATTTGGCTATCAGCAAACTTACCTACCAGGTAAGCTCAATACAATGGCACACACCAGGTCATGAAAATTCAATGACAGCACCAAATGGCTGTTGGACCACAAAAAAGTTGCTGATATTACCAAAAGAGGGACAATAGATATCGATCCATTTGCATCTAGACCCAATCACCAGTTACCAACATATGTCGCTTGGGAACCACACTTGGGGCAGCAGCAATGGACGTTACTCACTGAATGGGGAATAATTGTTTACAATGTTTTCCCTCCTGCCTCATCAGTCGGATCCTAAGCAAAAACACATATGGACTTAGCATCAGGTGTCTTGAAAGTACCTGATTGGCCTACACAGCCATGGATCCCTGTGGTCTCGGACATAGTCTCTGAACCATAGTCCACCATGCTAGATCCGGGCTGGCGGACAGGACCATGAGCATGATCACGGCGGCCTATCAAGAATCAACAAGGACTGGTGTAGCGTATAATACAGCACAACCACCAACGTCCTGGGAATTCCTGTCCAGCCTTCATGTAGATGAAGGACTGAGCTGCAGCACTATAATCGTGCATGAGTGCCCTGGCAGCTTGCTGGTGGCAGGCGCCACGACAACTCTCCATGGGATCTCACCCTCTAGTTGCCAAACTTATGAGGATTATTGTAACACTAACCCTCCTAGAGCGAGGTACTCCCAGATCTGGGAAATCAGTGTTGTACTAACAATGCTAGGGGCACCAGCAATGTCCCTGTTCCTGGGGGGGAAAACTGACATTTAAAAACAGTATGCTGATAGTACTGGTCTCAGCTCTAGGGGTCCAGTTTCTACATAAACTGAGACTGGGATAAATGATGGCATCTCCAGAAAAGATAAACTTCGCATATTAGAGCTTGTTAAACAAGATAGACCAGGAACATCAGGATAACATTTGGAATTCCAGGTATACCCATCTGACACCCGACTGTGTAATGACACACCTTCTATTATACCTTAAGACTACTAAAACTTAAGTGGAAGTAAATTGGCACTATGGGCAGCCATAAACAGCCTAATGGCCGGGTATCAGCACTAACCATCGCTAGATGGCTCAGACAGGTTTGGGAGCTGCTGGGGTGGATACTGACATCTTAAGTTTCTATCCACAAGGGCAACAGCAACACCGGCAGCTAGAGACAAGGAAGTGCCAATGGACCATATCCTGGCAACAGCAGGATGGTCTAGAGAAAGACCTTCCAATTCTTTATAATAAGCCTGCGTGTGTTGCAGAATCAGGTTTGAATTCTGTAATATATTCAGCCCTAGGGAGGATTATTTTGTTAAAATAAATTATTATTGTCTGAATTGGATACATGTCTGAATACAATAACATACTTCCTCCCTTGAATGACTTTGGCAGTGAGTGAAGCATGGACTGTTCCACGGCTTGAAATCACAGAGCTTTAAAATCTTCACGAAGTCACTCATGTGACTCTAAAGTAAAATAGTAAGATTAAACGAGAACTTACCAGTTTGAAGTTTGATCTTTATTTTATGAGGAGCTACGATGAGGGATTACGGGCCCTCTGCTCCCGCCCTCTATTATAAAGGTCAACTGGTATATTAGTTCTTCTCATCTTACTATGTTTATTTCAATTACTATTACTGTGATTCCACACTGCTGCTTTGAAGAATGTCACGCGTGCTGGTGGGGTCTTCACATAATCCCTCATCGTAACTCCTCATAAAATAAAGATCAAACTTCAAACTGGTAAGTTCTCGTTTAATCTTACTATTATTTGCCACAGAAGGCTGTAGAGGCCAATTCAGTGGCTATTTTTAAAGGCAGAGATGGATAGATTTTTGATTAGTACAGGTGTCAGAGGTTATGGGGAGAAGGCAGGAGAATGGGGTTAGGAGGGGGAGATAGATCAGCCAAGATTGAATGGCGGAGTAGACTTAATGGGCCGAATGGCCTAATTCTACTCCTATCACTTATGACCTTATAGCACGAACACCTCCACGATCCTCTTTAAAACACACGCACACCAGACATCGAACTATATCACTGACCCATCAATATCACTGGATCTAAGTCCTGCCAATCCCCACCTAGAATACCACATTTATTTAATCATTGACAACAGCTCAAAGACTCTTCATGGATGCTGCTTGATTACGGATGGAATTTCAATCTTTTGAATAAAAAGATCCAAAATAATTAGTATTGTAAAGTGTAATCAGCAAACTGGCTCATTGTTGTGAAAACCCATTGATTCTCCCAATGCCCATAGGAAGATTCAGCAAACATGGTTGATTTTTAATTGTGTTGATTCCTTGCTGCTCTCTGAAGTCATTCTGGAAGCCGATGAGCTGTACCGCTGCATCAGAGGGTATGTCATGATGACTATCAAAATAACCGTGGCAGTGCCAATATTACATAAATACTAAGACTTCATTATAGGAGAATGACAATGACAATAATACACCTTACCAAAGTGGAGATGATTGTACACCACTGCTGTTAATCAAGCCTTGGGACCACACAGCTCTGAATGTTTGAGACTAATTATATGATCATGATCTTTCTGTGAGATTTGTATATATTTTCTCCTTTAATTGGGAAAGGCTTATGTAGTTTCCCCTCTTTAAGTTGATTGCTGTGAATAATTTACTTCTGCCGCTCAATGGACTAGATGCCGGATGTAATATTCCTCACCCACCTCAGCAGAATGAATAATGTTTCATAAAAGCTCATCAATCTTTCTGCTCCTACCCACTCCACCTCCCACTGTTTCCATCGTTCAAACTGCTCTTCAATGATGGCTTACTAGGCATGCTTGCAATCTCCCCATTCAGTATATTGTTTACACAATACATCCAGGAGTCACTGAAGAAAAACTTGAGAAGAGAAAATAATTAAAACAAGGCAGAAATAAATAAGTAAGAAGAAGTGAAGAGAGATGAATGGACGATGGAAATACATATATGTGGGCAGCACAGTGGTGCAGCTAGTAGAGCCTTTGTCCCACATCTCCAATGGCCCAGGTTTAATGCCAATCTTTCATGCTGTCTATGTGGTGTTTGAATGTAGTCCCAATGACTGGATGTATTTCCTGCAGTTGCTCTGACTTTCTACCTAAAACATGTGGATCGGTAGATTACTAACCGCTATGAATTGCTCTCCTGTGTAAGCAACTGTTAGTATCTGGGAAAGGTTGATGGGAATGCTTGGAGTATAAAATAGGTTAGGTTAGGATTTGTAGAAAAGGTTGGTTTATGGTTGATAGGAACGTGATAGACCAAAGGGCCTATATCCATGTTCCATTTCTCTTTTATCCTACAACATAAGGGAAAGGAGGAAAGTTACAACAACAAAAAAGCAAAAACAGGGGGTGAGTAAAGGAATTGAAAGAGAACTGAAAAATAACATGTGAGAGGCTTTAGAATAAGAGTAAGGAAAAAGAAACAATAGAGAAGTCAAAGAATGGATCAAATTGGGGCAAGTGAAGGAGCAAGACAAAATAATAAAATGACAAGGGAACCCCAAAAACAAATGATGAAGAAGGAACAAAAGAGTAAATATAAGACACATAATTGGATGAAAAAATGAAGCAAACAATTGGAATTGAAAAAGAGAAAGAAGCACACCTGAGAAAACAAGATGCTGAAGTAAATTTAACACCTGAGAATTATATTTTCCACCAATTTCAGTATCTGAAAGAACAAAGAATGATCTAGTGAAGTTCCTAACATCATGGAATGGAGGAAAATTGTACAAATTATTCAGGGCTTTCCATAGGCATGCTGCAAAGTGAAAAGATTTTACAAAAGAGAGTGAAAGAACAACCAGTGAGGGTGGTAGAAAAAAACCTGCAGCACCTGGTATTCCCAGGCGGTTTCCTATCCAAGTAATAACCATGCCCTGAGTTTGTAAGATGAGACAAGGTCAGGCTTTTTCAGACATGTATGGTCATAAGAAGGACCCTAACCTGAAATGTTCCCTATCTTGTTCATCCAGAGATGCCCACTGAATACCCCCAGCACTTTGTATTTTTTGCTCCAAAGTGAAGAGGTGGTTGTGAGGCATGGTTTTGCAGGGTCATGATATAGATGCTTCACATTCCCGGATATTCTGTGACCAATGACAGGGATATGGTGGAATTCTTTTCACTTGTAATACCAGGGGAGAAAGCTTGCTTGGAAAAAACTTCAACATTTTGTATCCTTCAGTACAACTGTTTAGCTGGAGGAGATTGATAAGTGCAATTATGATAATCTATTTTGCAATCTATTACTTGATTAATGTTTCTCGAGTGTTACTTTTCCCAATAATATAAAGATTTATTTTCGTCTGGTAAATGGCAAGCATTGTAGTTAATGAAGGTTTCAGTGATATGACTAGAAGATGTGGTCATAGCCTCTGGTCATGACTGACTGCATATTCCTTTATGTGCATCACGTTGAGAGTGCCAGAATTATTCCCCAGTAAATATCTGTGGCAGAACATCTTGCATGATAAAACAATTGCCAGACAGATGGGAATATTGTTAGAAGATTTACTTTAGATAGCAAGATTAATCTGCTATGCTTAGTAACTGACAGCTAAACTTTAACATGGTGACTGTTGAATTAATAAGGGAAGACAGAAGCTCATATCCAAGGTGCTTATACTTTGCAGACATGGTGGCTGGCATTCAAATTCAGGCGAAGTCATAACACAGAAATTTTAAACTTTAACATAAAGTAAGACTGGCTCCGTCCTGGGGGTGGAGTTGGATTCATGGGAGATGGTCTTGGAGGGGAGGATGCTCCTCAAACTGCAGAGCATCTTGGACAATACAGCTCACCCCCTCCATGACACACTGGTCAACCTGAGGAGCACCTTCAGCAACAGACTGGTTCCACCAAGATGCAGCCACAGGAGATCCTTTTTCACTGTGGCTATCAAACCGTACAACTCCTCCCCTTCCCCCTCCCCCTCCCCTCCCTCCACGATCTTTACACATCCCCAATCCTGGATTTTCCACTTGTCACTTTAATTTCATGTTTCATGGATCTTGTTGTGGTTTATGACTGTTGGCAAACTAATTTACATCCTGGGATAAAAAACAGGTATATCGTAAGTGTCCTAGTCATTGGTCATAAGACATAGATCATTATACAGTACAACATGGCCTATTATGTCTGCATAAATCATAATGCCAAATTACATGAATCCAGTTCTACTTGCATGCGATCCACATCCCTCCATTCCCTAAATATGAATGTGTCTATCTAAAAGCCTTCTCCTATATGCGATTGTTGGTTTCACTTCTGGCATCACAGCTGGCAGCTCCAGACACCTACCAATCTCTGTGTAAAAAAACCTGACCCAAACATCTCCTTTCAACCTACCCCCGCTGCCCTTAACGCTATGCCCTTTGACATTTGACATTCCAATCTGGGAAAGGTTCTGACTGTCTACCCTATTTATGCCTCTCGTCATTTTACAAACTTCGAGCAGGTTTCCCCTCAGCTTCTGATACTCCAGAGAAAGTAATCCACGTGTGTCCAAGCTCTTCTGATAGTTAATACCGTCTAGGCCAGGCATCACTCTGGTAAACCTCTTCTGCACATCACCAAAGCCTCCACATACCTTCCTGTGATGGGCTATCCAGAACTACACACAATCCTCCAAATGTGGCTTAACAAACGCTTTATAAATCTGCAAAATAACTTTCAGACTCATATTCAAAGCTCCAACTGATGAAGCTAAGCATATTATATTTACCACTCTCTCTACTTGTGTTGCTATTTTCAAGGATTTATGGACCATTTGTACATCAGGCTGTTAAAGGGGCTGTCCCACTGTACGAGTTCATTCAAAAGTTCCCCCGAGTTTCCCCTGATTCGAACTCGGAGAATTACGGTAATAGCCGCACGTAAGTACTAGGGGTTCTCGTGGACATTTTTCAACGTTGACAAATCTTCACGAGTCTTCATGAGCTTACCGCGTTTCCCAAGTACCCGCCGTTAGCGTTATGAGCCGCTAAGAGACGTCCCGAGCTCCGACGTACCCGCTACGTACATTCTACGTGCTTACCACGAGTTAGATTTTTTTTAAAACTCGGGAGAGCTCTTGGGTGAACTAGTACAGTGGGATAGCCCCTTAATGGTGCTGCCATTAATTGTATACTTTCCCCAAACATATGCAGGAGGAACTCGGTAGATTGAGCAGCATCCGTCGAGGTAAATGGGCACTTGATGTTTCAGGTCGGGACCCTTCACCCTGACAACTTTCTCCAGGCTGGAGCTGAAAACCTGAACAATTAAAATTCTACAGTATTGATCCTCAATAAAAAATTTAAAGCTACATTTTTTATAATGGTGGCATACTAATTTAATTGAGTTTCTGGCGAACATATGTATTTGCGTTTTGGATTACACGCATTTAAATTGTATGCTGTAGAATTATTGCGCCTGGAGCCGGGAGACTCTTTCGGTTCTGGTCCAAGAAGAGGATCCACACTTCTACATTGCAATTATTCCACCTTTGAACCTCTTGTTCTCATGGAGGGTCTCATTGTACTAATGTACAGTTAACTTACCTGGACAGCATGCAAAACAAAATGTTTCCCTGTATCTTGGTATATGTGACATTACTAATAATGAGTCAATAAACCAATAGCCCTAAGGTAGACACAAAAAGCTGGAGTGACTCAGCAGGACAGGCAGCATTGCTGGAGAGAAGGAATGGGAGACATTTCGGGTTGAGACCTTTCCGTAGTCCTAAGATTGTCAATACCCTCTCAGCCATAAATAGTTTCTCAGTGGGGAATGAGATGCTTGTCGAGCTTGTAGACAATGGAAAGGGAAGATGTGTGAATAGTTTCCTACCCACAAATGGATGGATGCTTTATACCAATTTCCAATTGAAAGGATATACAATGTATAAACAAGGAACTGTAACTGCTCGTTTCCAAAAAAGAGAGACACAAACTGCTGGAGTAACACAGCAGGTCAGGCTGCATCTCTGTGAGAATGTGGATAGATGATAGGTAATTGAAGGGTTCCCGGCTGAAACGTCACCTATCCATGTTCTCCAGGGATGCTGCCTGACCCACTGAAATACTTCAGCAAGATATGCCTTGTTGAATCCTAGAATGCAGTTCTGACATTTACTTTGACCCAATGCCGAACATAAAGGGTACCATTATTTTTCTCATGTCTTAGATGGTTAAGTTAGAGGATGAGTTTAAACAACAACTGTTAACAAACCTTATTATTAAAAAGTCTAATGATAAAGTGGGAATGGTTTTGTAATTCCCCTGGTCAATCTAAACAAGCAGCATCTTTGGAGAGAAGGAATGGGTGACGTTTCAGGCTGAGACCCTTCTTCTGAAGACCGGAAACCTCATCCATTCCTTCTATCCAAAGATGCTGCCTGTCCCGCTGAGTTACTCCAGCTTTTTGTGTCAATCTTCGGTTTAAACCAGCATCTGCAGTTCCTTCCTACACACTTAATTCATGAGCTGACAGGGAATTTCATGATCCTGTGTGATGAGATCGACAGCCCTTGCAATACATAGCATGTTCAAGCATGTACAATCTTCATACTTACAATAGGCATAGAAAGATAATCAAACAAAATTGTATTCATATATCATCTTTCCCACATTGACAGATATGCAATAAAGCCACAGCCACAAAGTGTTTAGAAATGTAATAATTAGCACCGTTGCAAATTAACAGCAAATTTGTGAACAATGTGATCCCACAATATAAAATAAATAAGAAAAGAAACATATATTTGTCTAGTGAATAACAGATATTCACTGAGACACGAGTAGAATTCCAAAACTTGTTGGTACATAGTGTACAATATTCACATCCATCTGTAAAAGTAAAAGTAAACTTTATTGTCAATTCAAATAATGCAACAAGTAGTTACACAGAGGATTGAAATTGCGTTTCCCCATACTCCAAATGTGCAAGTAATATTTATAACACAGACAGACTATATACACCAATAAAGATAGACAATGGACATATACATTATATAAAATATTCACAGTGTGCCAGAGTGTAGTAAAATTTTGAGGTATGTCATTAAGGTGCAATAATAAAAGGTGCAATATAGAAAAGTGCAAATAGCATACTGCAGATATTGAGTTAAAGTTATTTTGACAGTCAGTTGGTCTTTGTTTGTGTGGAAGACCAATAATCCTCCGTTTAATATAATGTGTGAAAGATATCACCCACAACAGTGAAGAACTCTTCCAAGTATTGCATTGAAATGACGGCTTAGAAATGCCAACTCCTATCCCAAAACCTATTCAAGTTCTCCAGGGATGCTGCCTGACCTGTCGAGTTACTCCAGCACTTTGTGTCTTTTTTTTGTTATAAAACAGCTTCTGCAGTTCCCGCTTTCTGGAAATGACAGCTCTTGTCTTCACAATTTCAATTTAATGGTGTCTTTTACTTTACTCTGCTTTTCTGAATATCTGGAAGGTCACGTGCATTGAGACGGTGGAACCCTGATTACATTTTGAGCAGAATAGCGCAAATAGGCAATCTGAAAAAAAAATTGTGGCCTCTGGGAACAAGAGCACTCTTCAGACCAGGTGCATGGTTCCTTAAAGGTCGAGTTGCAGGTAGATTAGGAGGTCAAAAAGGCTTTTGGCACTTTGGCCTTCATCAGTCAGAGTATTGAGTATTCAGTTCTGGGCACCCTGTTATAGGAAAGATATTGTCAAGCTAGAAAGGGTTCAGAAAAGATTTATGAGGATGTTGCCTGGACTACATGGTGTGAGCTATAGGGGGAGATTGAGTAGGCTGGGTCTCTATTCCATGGAGCGCAGGAGGATGAGGGGAGATCTTATAGAGGTATACAAAATCATGAGAGGAATAGATCGGGTAGATGCACAAAGTATTTTGTCCAGAATAGGGGAATGGAGGACCAGAGGACATAGGTTCAAGGTGAAGGGGAAAAGATTTAATAGGAATCTGAGGGGTAACTTTTTCACACAAAGGGTGGTGGGTGTATGGAACAAACTGCCAGAGGAGGTAGTTGAGGCTGGGACTATCCCATTGTTTAAGAACCTGTTAGACAGGTACATGGATAGGACAGGTTTGGAGGGATATGGACCAAGCGCAGGCAAGTGGGACTAGTGTAGCTGGGACAGTTGGCCGGTGTGGGCAAGTTGGGCTGAAGGGCCTGATCACCAAAATAATAATGTGCTGGTTTGGCCAGGAATTGCTGGCTGCCCAACATATAGCTGCTGGAAGCTCTCTCAGTGAGTGCTTGGGATTTCTGTTCATGTGTGTGTGGACAAGGAAATCACATATTTCTTAGTACCTCCAGCAGTGAAGGAAAATAGAGCTCTTAGAAGTTTTTTTTTGTTGTCTATCAATTGAGTTTATTTGAAAGCAATTCAATATATATTTTTAAATTTATGAACTCTTCCTTATTTAACCATAAAATAATTTCAAGATCTTCAAATGTTTGATTATTTTCAGATCCTTTTGAATATAAATGTCAGAATCATTCTCTGGTAATCTCCGTGATAGCCAGAGCTAATGCAGCCTAATAGCTTGTCAAATATTTTTTCTCCAAAGTTCTTTACAACCTGTTCTGTTCCCATAATCTCATGTGATAGGATTAATAGTTTAAAAATCCAGACATGTTAGATGGGGATTCATTTTATTTTTATTATTTCTTACTCATACTTCTTAAATTCTCTCTTCATGCTGCCTCGGCAAAGCCACCAGCATAATCAAGGATGAGCCGAATGGCCTACTCCTGCACCTATCATGTTTTCAATGTTTCTATCCCAGTAACTCCCTCTTCTCCCCTCTTCCATCGGGCAAGAGGTCCAGAAGTGTGAAAAGGCATGCTTCCAGATTCTGGGGAGTTCCTTCCCAGATATTATCCAATAAGTGAACTATACTATCACCAAGTAGAGAGCGGTCCTGACCAACCATCTACCTCAATGGATACCCTTGGATTGTCTTTAATTGGACTTTACTGGACTTTATCTTACACTAAACATTATTCCCTTTTTCCTGTATCTGTGGACAGCTTGATTGTAATCATTTTTTTGTCTTTCCGCTGACTGGATAGCAAAATGTTTTTTGCTGTACCTCAGTACATGTGACAATAATAAACCAAACTAAACTAAACTAAACTAAGCTAAACTAAACTAAACTAAACTAAACTAAACTAAATTAAACTAAACTACAAGGTCATTCAATGCATCAAATCTATGTTATCATCCTGTAAACCTCCCAGAAACCTATTCTCTCCCACTTGCCCATCATTATCCAATCCACTTACGCAAGGGATAACATGGTAGTTAGTTAATCTGCCAACCAACACATTGGGGATGTGGGAGGAAATGGATCTTCTAAACAAAATTCACACAATCACATGGTTGGGGCAGCATTGGTTCACCCCATTTCGCGCCTGGGCTGGGTGAGATGTGGCCCCAGCACTCTGCATGTTCCAACCCTGTGAGTAGGCCTGTTGACATTCCCTCAACAACGCCATCTCAGAAACCTTCAATGGTAATCCATCGTGTTCACCAATTTCTTAATCTCCATTGGTCACTGACCCTTCGAACTTACACGTGCTGGTCCTCCATGAACTCTTCTTGATCGCTGTGCCACCCTCACTCAGCCATTTCCCTCTTTACTTTCTGGGCTTGATGTCTGATGTAGTGAAGTTTAATGTGTGAGACAGATAGGGAAAATAGAGAGAGACAGAGAGAGAGAGAGAGAGAGAGAGAGACAGAGAGAGAGAGAGAGAGAGAGAGAGACAGAGAGAGAGATAGGAAGAGAGAGACAGAAAGGGAGAGAGAGAGAGACAGGGAGAGAGAGAGAGAGACAGAGAGAGAGAGAGAGACAGACAGAGACAGACAGACAGAGACAGACAGACAGAGAGACAGACAGAGAGACAGACAGAGACAGACAGAGACAGAGAGAGAGAGAGAGAGAGAGAGAGAGAGAGGGAGAGAGAGAGAGAGAGAGAGAGCGAGACAGAGACAGAGAGAGAGAGAGAGATAAGAGGAGAGAGAGAAGAGAATTAGAGAAGTAGTCACTAACAGTCATTGATGCCAGGTTGCAATTCATGTGTATAAGAATTACCTAAATTAGTTAGAATAAATCTCATGTAACATCATCCTGGATTCATTTCCCCGGAATACTGCTATAATGGACTGGCTAAAGGCAAGAGAATTAGCAAGTAGTCAGATGAGCCAGGTGTAGGAATAAGTAACCATGCACCTGGCAAATGCAAGACTAGATCGAGCCATGCACCCCTTCGAGCCAGCACCACCATTCAATGTGATCATGGCTGATCATCCCCAATCAGTACCCTGTTCCTGCCTTCTCCCCATATCCCCTGACTAAGAGCCCTATCTAGCACTCTCTTGAAAGTATCCAGAGAACCTGTCTCCACCGCCCTCTGAGGCAGAGAATTCCACAGACTCACAACTCTGTGAGAAAAAGCGTTTCCTTGTCTCCGTTCTAAATGGGTTACCCCTTATTCTTAAACTGTGACCCCTGGTTTTGGACTCCCCCAACATCGGGACATGTTTCCTGCCTCTAGCGTGACCAAACCCTTAATAATCTTATGTATTTTAATAAGATATCCTCTCATCCTTCTAAACTCCAGAGTATACAAGCCCAGCTGCTCCATTCTCTCAGCATATGACACTCCCTCAATAGCAAGAATGTCCTTCCTCAAATTAGGCGACCAAAACTGCACACAATGCTCCAGATGTGGTCTCACTAGGGCCCTATATAACTGCAGAAGGACCTATTTGCTCCTATACTCAACTCCTCTTGTTATGAAGGCCAACATACCATTCACTTTCTTCACTGCCTGCTGTACCTGCATGCTTACTTTCATTGATTGATGAACAAGGACTCCCAGATCCCGTTGTACTTTCCCCTTTCCTAACTTCCAAATAATAATAAATGAATAATTCCAAAACAATGTGCCTAAACAGTTTTCTTGTTTGGGATTGACCTACAGGCCATGAAATGGAGGTGCAAAATCAACTGTCCTTCTGGCAGCCTCATCATTGCCATTTTGGCGGTGCCAGATGTGCTCATAAAGGCCTTGATATCCCAGGGAAGCTGTAATGCCGGAGCCACTTCAGGCCAGTCCAAAACACTTGCTATTTCTAGACGCAGGAAATTGCAGATGCCAAAGCCTTGAGTACTAAACAAAATGACGGAGGGATTCAGTGAGCCAGTAGCATCATTCCTGATGCAAGGTTGCAATCCCAAATGTTAACCATCTATCTGCCTCCACAGGTGCTGCCTGACCCACTGAATTCCCTCAGCCGTTTGCTTTTAGCTCTTGATATTTCACCAGAAGCTAAGAGCGCCATTAGTGCTAATCATCCACACCCTTTATCATGGATTGCCTCTTTCCCTGTGTTCAACTCAGTATTTTCCTAGATCCATGATTAACTTGATGGGATGGTTAAATTTATATGAAGCCTAACCACCAAAATATCTTAGGCCTTTAGACACTTCCATCACATTCTGGGCAACTTCTGTGATGAAAGTAACAACTTCAGAGGTGACTTTACATAGTCCCAGAAAGTAAAATTATTTAAAAAAAAGTCCAATTGCTAATGAACAATAAGTAAATGGTGGCCTTAAACATTGCTATAAACACCCAGTACTAATTTTATGTGCTCCCCCTCTGCTAACTACAACTTGTTCTCCAGACTGTCTGCATGTTATTGGAGATGTCTTTGTTTAGTTAATACTCTGATATTTTGTGTGTTATGTTGGATGTCACATCGATGTTAATGTGAATTAATAAACAAAGGAAGCAACAATTACACATTGAAGACATGCCATAAACCTTTCTTCCTTCTACCCTCATAAGTTGTGACCTGGATAATATATTATGCATGTTTCTACTGCTGCTGCAATCTGTGTCAAAATGTATGCATGTGACTGAGTGGGGCAGATGGCCACATGATGGGCTGATGTTAAAGGTCAGTGTTTATGGGGCAATTAACTGAGAGGGCAACAGATTCGTTTTTCTTAAGTAAGTGTAAGATTAGCTGTTTAAATTGAACAAATGTTAAAAATTATATATCATTAGGTTCAACACTGGGATCACTGCTCCTCATAATTTACATCAATTTGTCCTGGAACGAGTGAATTAATATGCATGCAATTGATATGAGATTGGAGGGAAGGATATAACATCAAAAATCCAAGATATTAAAAAAAAAAATCAGGCTGGGGAATTTGGTGGCAAAGGGCGATGGTTAAATCAGAGGTAATGCAATTTGTGTTGACTCTTGTATACAGATTCAGCATGGTCTACTATTTTACACTCTTATACTTAGTATAATTGTGCCCACCCAGTGTATAGCAGAATTGTCACTGAGCTGTATGCAAAACAAAAATGTCACTGTACTTCAGTACACATAACAATAACATACCAATGTACCATTGAAATAAAAACATCACATACACAGTGGAAAACCTATTTCAAAATGTGATTGTTAAAAAGACAAAATAATCCAGAGATCCAAGTGATGACATCAAATTAACAGCAGCAGGATATAGCAATTAAATATGACCAAAGGCATTGGAATTTATAGATATAAAATCCACATGTGGGTGGCACAGTGGAACAATGGTAGAGTTGTTGCCTTACAGCACCAGAGACCCGGGTTCGATCCCGACTACAGGTGCTGTCTGTACGGAGTTTATACATTCTCCCTGTGTCTGTATGGGTTTTCTCTGGGTGCTCCGGTTTCTTCCCACACCCCAAAGATATACAGGTTTGTAGGTTAATTGGCTTTGGTAGGTTGTAAAAGTGTCCCTAGTGTGAGTAGGTTAGTGTACACTGGTAGGATCGCTCGTCAGTGTGGACTTGGTGGGCCGAGTGGCCTGTTTCCGCACTGTATCTCTAAAGTGTAAAGTCCAAAGTAGCTAAGTTATTTAAACGTGAATGAGGCTCTGCTCATCACAACTGTAGTAGGCATATTTCTGGTCTCTATCCTATAAAGATGACAAATAAATATTGGAACATTTAAACGAATGGTTCTAAAAATAAGAGAACCATAGGGATATATAAAACAAGTTGGGATATTTCCCTACAGAAAATAAAAGACATAGGAGTGACTTTATAGTGATTCTTAAAATTATGTACGGGCTCAATTGTGAAGATAGGTAGAACAATCTAGTCAGGGGTGATAATTTTAGCCTGTCCAATTTATTTTTAAATGATACCAACGAACCTGCCGCCACCACTTCCACTGGAAGCTCATTCCACACCGCTACCACTCTCTGAGTAAAGAAGTTCCCCCTCATGTTACCCCTAAACTTCTGTCCCTTAATTTTGAAGTCATGTCCTCTTGTTTGAATCTTCCCTATTCTCAAAGGGAAAAGCTTGTCCACATCAACTCTGTCTATCCCTCTCATCATTTTAAAGACCTCTATCAAATCCCCCCTTAACCTTCTGCGCTCCAGAGAATAAAGACCTAACTTATTCAACCTATCTCTGTAACTTAGTTGTTGAAACCCAGACAACATTCTAATAAATCTCCTTTGAACTCCATCTATTTTGTTGACATCCTTCCTATAATTGGGCAACCAAAATTGTACACCATACTCCAGATTTGGTCTCACCAATGCCTTGTACAATTTTAACATTACATCCCAGCTTCTATACTCAATGCTCTGATTTATAAAGGCTAGCATACCAAACGCTTTCTTTATCACCGTATCTATCTATATGAGATTCCACCTTCATCACCGGCGTCCCCAACTGTCACAATTTTTTTCCCCCCGAATCATCCAATGGTCCAGAACCAGAATTTATGATAATTTCCGTCAAAGTGGAAACGTTGATTGTGTTCCAAATTTAATTTTTTTTACTGTGGGAAAAAAGGGGGATGCGACTCCACCCTTCGGATGGCCATGTAGTTGAGGCAGGGACTATCCCAACATTTAAGAAACAATTAGACAGGTACATGGATAGGATAGGTTTGGAGAGATAAGGGCCAAACTCAAGCAGGTGAGACCAGTGTAGATGGGACATGTTGGACGAGTGTGGGCACGTTGAGCCAAAGGGCCTGTTTCCACACTGTATGACACTATGACTCTTACTTATTACATTCCGAAGTGTAACTTTCACTTGCCAGGAGAGGAAAAAGACATAGTGTGACAGGAAATAAAAAGTACATTTTATCTCTCTCATGTATATGAAACCTAGCAAGCTCATGAAAATATGTGATCATTCAGCATGCAGCTGCTTTGTGCAGTCCTCTCATACGTTGCTTGTTGATCACCACACTTCGCAAGGAAAACATTCTGACATCAGCACCGAGTAGCACACTGGTAAAATATTGGCATGTGTGTGCACTTGACAGGATGCTTTGCGCTCTCCATCCACTCATGATGTTGCACCATGTTTGCAATAAAGTACTTTTGAAAGGACTTGTAGGCATGAAGTTATGTTATGATCCCAGCCCAGCAACTACTTTCTTTACATGTTGTCATGTTCGGGGTGCCGGTGGGCCAGTTTTGCTTTGTCGAGTAATTTGCTCCCTGGCTGCTCCATTAGAGCTTCTGATTGGAATTAACACACAACTCAGGATTTTATTCAGCTGTCCTATCAAATAACTTTCAGTGTGGTTCAGTGTGGTTCATGCTGGTGGTTTCTCAGTGAAAGTGTATGTTCTAGAGATGCTATCCACTTCATTGTAACATGAATCACTTTCTTCTCAGCTCTCATCAGGTAACTGAACCATCCTACTAACAACTAGAGAGCAATCCTCAGCTACTATCTACTTTGATCAGACTTTACTGGACTTTATCTTGCACTAAACATTATTCACGTGATTCACATGTATCTATACTGTGGGTGCCACGATTGCAATCATGTGTAGTCTTTTCATTGACTGGCAACAAGAAGTTTCCCATTAGTGGCTAATGTTAGATGTATAGCTCCTCGATTCATGCAGAAAAGTGACATGATAAACTTTTAAGGCGATGTTACGACTGGGTCGGTCCACATCCACTGGAGATACACATCCCTAAGAAGCAATGGTTTCAGTATTCCTTGATATGCTTCTATTCACTTGGGGTTCATTCCCTCTATAAAACTATTAATAATATCATAGAAAATTGCCATGACAATGGTGCCCACTGCCATATTGTGTGTGAAGAAATTAATTTATTGTTACCAGTACTAAATGTGTGTATCAGTCATTAATTGCCCTCCCATTTGGATCTATTAAGATCAAGCAAGATGTATGCCAGTAGATATATTCAACTGGCATTCAATGCTTGCACATCTGCAGCATGGGCTGCCAAAGAAGAATTTCACACTTGCCGTATAGTTTCTTGTACCTTTTGAATGACAAAATGTAATAAAATCAAACATAATGCTTCCAGATATTGATAGGATTATAATTTGTCCAATGCTTATGACGAGCATTACAAGGCTACACTGACTAAAAAACATTCAGGTCAAGGGAGGTCAAGTCGAGTTTATTGCCATGTGCACAAGGACAATGAAGTACAAGCACAATGAAAAGCTTGCTTGCAGTAGCATCACAGGCCCAGATGACACACAAAACAAAATGATACATCAATTAGGCATGAATCATTCAAGAGAGTGAAAAGACAGTAAAAAGGTAAAAGGGATGATTTGCAGTGCTCTGTTGCCGAGGTAGAATTAGGGTTGCATTCATTCTTATTATCTAGGTATTTTACAAGATGAATGAATGAATGAATTAATCTCTTTATTGTCATTGCACATGGTACAACAAAATTTAAAAGTCAATCCCATGGTGTGATTCACAAGAGCAATTTTAAATATATAAGAAAAGGTAAAAATATATACATATTAAAAATTTTTTTAAAAATTACAGATAAATAATAATAGCAGCTGAGGTAGAACCATTCAGTTGAATGTGAGTGTTATTTCTTATTTTGCATTGTTAAGTTCACGTATGGCTATGGGGTAGAAGCTGTATCTGAGTCTGTTTGTGCGAGTTTTGAAAGACCTGTACCGTCTGCCAGTGGGCAGCTGGTGGAACAGGTTGTGTCCAGGGTGGGAAGGGTCCTTCAGGATGTTGGCTGCCCTGCCAAGGCAGCGAGAGCTGAAGATGTCCTTCAGGGAAGGCAGTGGGCAGCCAGTGATTTTTTGTGTGGTGTTGATGACCCTTTGAAGGGCTCTCCTGTCCGCTGCAGAGCAGCTGGCATACCATGTGGTTATACAGTACGCCAGCACATTCTCGATGGAGCAGCGGTAGAAGGACACCAGCAGCTTCTACTCCAGGTTGTTTTTCCTGAGGATCCTCAGAAAGTAGAGTCGCTGCAGGGCCTTCTTGACTGCTGTGGTGGTGTTTGTAGTCCAGGAGAGATCCTCCGTAATTTGT
This sequence comes from Leucoraja erinaceus, assembly GCF_028641065.1. Classification (NCBI taxonomy): domain Eukaryota; kingdom Metazoa; phylum Chordata; class Chondrichthyes; order Rajiformes; family Rajidae; genus Leucoraja; species Leucoraja erinaceus. Next base: position 32,132,102 of record NC_073381.1, read on the forward strand.
GTGCCCAGGAATCTGAAGTCTGAGAACCTTTCCACACAGTCCCCATTGATGAATAGGGGTTTGGGGGCTGCACTGTTCTTGTCTAATGTATTGTCTGACTGTTCTATGATAATTTCCTTTGTTTTTGTGGTGTTTAGGATGAGGTTGTTGTCTGAACACCACGCTGCCAGTCTTTGGACTTCCTCCCTGTAGGCTGTCTCATCTCCTCCTGAGATATGTCCAACCACAGTCGTGTCGTCCGCAAACTTGACAATGGTGTTGGTGGAGTGGGCGGGGGCACAATCGTGGGTGTAGAGGGCGTAGAGGAGTGGGCTCAACACACAGTCCTGTGGGGAGCCAGTGCTGAGTGTGATGGGGGTGGAGAGGTGATGGCCCAGTCTGACGGTCTGGGGGCGGTTAGACAGAAAGTCCTTGATCCGGAGGCAGATGGGTTGGGAGAGTCCTAAATCCATGAGTTTGGTGACCAGTCTGCTGGGGATGATGGTATTGAAGGCGGAGCTAAAGTCAATGAAAAACATCCTCACATAGCTCCCCTGGTGTTCGAGGTGGGTCAGTGCAGTGTGAAGAGCAGTGGCGATGGCATCCTCAGTGGACCTATTGGCTCTGTAGGCAAACTGGTGTGGATCGAAGGTGGGCGGGAGGCTGGCTTTGATGTGCTGCTGGACCAGCCTCTCGAAATACTTCATGATGACTGGTGTGAGAGTGACCGGTCGGTAGTCGTTAAGGCCGCTGATAACAGGCTTTTTTGGTAGTGGGATGATTGTGGCAGACTTCAGGCACGGTGGGATGATGGATTTGGACAGGGACAGGTTGAAGATTTTCGTGAGAGCTGGTCTGCACATTCCTTCAGAACCCTTCCTGTCACGCCATCCGGGCCGGCAGCCTTCCTCGGGTTCACCGCCCTGAGCACCCGCCTCACTTCATGCTCCTGCACAGTGAGGGTGTAGTTGTTGTTGTTAGGGGCTGGTGGGAGAATGGTGACGAACTCTTCAGGTTCTGCCTCGAAGCGAGCAAGGAAGCAGTTCAGCTCCTCTGCCAGTGAGGCATCGCCGTTGGCCGTCGTGCTGTTACTGGGCTTGTAGTTGGTGATGTGCTGGATGCCCTGCCACACCTGCTGTGGATCATTGTTGTTAAAGTGGTCCTCTATCTTCCTCTTGTGGGCCGCTTTGGCATCGCTGATGCCTTTCTTCAGGTTGACTCTAGCAGCACTGTACAGGGCTCTGTCGCCAGACCTGAAGGCGGTGTTGCGGTCCTCGAGGAGAGTTTGGTCCTCTTTTGTCATCCACCACGGCTTCTGGTTGGGGTACACCCAGATGAGTTTGTTCACGTGTTCTCTTGTTTGCTGATAGCGCTATGGAGGTAGCCTAAGGCTATGCTAGCATTAGCATCCAGTGGGATATACACAGATGTAACTATGACCATGGTAAACTCACGTGGAAGGTAGAAAGGCTTGCATCTAACTATCAGGTACTCCAAATCAGCAGAACAGTGTCTGTCTATGATCGTGGTATTTGTGCACCAGTTGTTGTGAACGTAGATGCATAACCCCTTCCTTTGCTCTTACCGGAGTCTTTGTTTCTATCCCAGCGAAATGCTGCACGGCCTGCTAGCTCAATGGCTCCGTCCGGTACAAGTGTGTGTAGCCACATCTCTGTTATTAGCAGAATGCAACTGTCCGCAATGAATTTATTTGCGGCGACCTGTAGTCTTAGTTCGTCCATTTTGTTGGTGATAGATCTGGCGTTGGTGAGAATGATGCTGGGTAGCGGTGGTTTATGTGGTTGTTGCTTTAGCCTAGCGAGTTGTCCGGACCGGCGATCACGCTTTTGCTTCCTGTGCCTCCTCCGTCTCCGGCGTTTGCTGGGGCCGACAACAATCCACGGAGAGCCCGGTGTCCTAGCTATCTCCTCCGGTATGTTGCATGAATGCAGAAAAACACACTTAACTGCCTGTTTACACTGTAATCCGATAATCAGAAGATCCTGTCGGCTGAAGGTGAGATTCGCACGACAAAACGTAACATTGTCAAACAGACATACAAACAAAAACACACAAATAAAGTACCGAAAGGGAGAGCTTCGAGCCGCTGGGACTGTGCGCGCCGCCATCTTGTTGCCCGAAAAATAAACTCTAATTGCCTAAGTATTTTGATAAAAGCAGAATAGAAACATAGAAATTAGGTGCAGGAGTAGGCCATTTGGCCCTTCGAGCCTGCACCGCCATTCAATATGATCATGGCTGATCATCCAACTCAGTATCCCGTACCTGCCTTCTCTCCATACCCCCTGATCCCCTTAGCCACAAGGGCCACATCTAACTCCCTCTTAAATATAGCCAATTAACTGGCCTCAACTACCCTCTGTGGCAGAGAGTTCCAGAGATTCACCGCTCTCTGTGTGAAAAAAGTTCTTCTCATCTCGGTTTTAAAGGATTTCCCCCTTATCCTTAAGCTGTGACCCCTTGTCCTGGACTTCCCCAACATCGGGAACAATCTTCCTGCATCTAGCCTGTCCAACCCCTTAAGAATTTTGTAAGTTTCTATAAGATCCCCTCTCAATCTCCTAAATTCTAGAGAGTATAAACCAAGTCTATCCAGTCTTTCTTCATAAGACAGTCCTGACATCCCAGGAATCAGTCTGGTGAACCGTCTCTGCACTCCCTCTATGGCAATAATGTCCTTCCTCAGATTTGGAGACCAAAACTGTACGCAATACTCCAGGTGTGGTCTCACCAAGACCCTGTACAACTGCAGTAGAACCTCCCTGCTCCTATACTCAAATCCTTTTGCAATGAAAGCTAACATACCATTCGCTTTCTTTACTGCCTGCTGCACCTGCATGCCTACCTTCAATGACTGGTGTACCATGACACCCAGGTCTCGCTGCATCTCCCCCTTTCCCAATCGGCCACCATTTAGATAATAGTCTGCTTTCCCGTTTTTGTCACCAAAATGGATAACCTCACATTTATGTTGGAATGAAGTCCAACTTTAATTAATTTTGTGATAAATACTGTCTAAACCAAGTAAAGAAGCAAGAGCAAACCAGAGATTTTTACTTGATTAACCATAATGCAGGAAAAATAGAGATGAAAGTACGTACTAATTTACACTGATAAGTGTAGATTTTCTATTTGATTAAAAATAAACTATGCTGAATAGTTTCTGTGGTCTCCAATTAGTATAATTAATTATTTTGCCCAAAGTTCTTTTGCAAAATGTAGTCTAAATATAGAACCAAATTGAGCTTTGTGCATATGCCGGTGGGGTATTGATTTCTGTCGACTCTTATTTGTAACGCATCCCTTTTCAAAAGAAAAATAATAATCGGACTGCAGATTATTTATTTTATGTGGGCAGTGGACTTCAAAAGTAGGGGCCACCGTGGTTGACAAGGGAAGTTAGAGATGTAATAAAACTAAAAGAAAAGGATGGAGTCGCGGTGGAGCAGCGGGACACCAGACGCCTTTGGCAGGGGTTACGGACTATAACTAACTACCAGAGCAGCCCCCTCTCAACCGGGAGTGCCGGCACCTCCCTAGCTGATGACCTGAACTCTTTTTATGCACGTTTCGAGACGGGCAAAAGCACCCCTAACTCGCGGGCTAACAACAACACTGCCAGTGCGCTGGCTAGCGAGGCTGGCTAGCGAGGCTGGCTAGCGAGGCTGGAGGGAGGTCCACCGCTGGGGATGTGCACACATTCTCGGTGACTGAGCACGACGTGAGGAGGGCTCTGACAAGTGTGAACATGAGGAAAGCTGAAGGCCCAGATGGTATATCTAAGCGAGTACCAAAGTCCTACTCAGCTTGCTCCAGTGCTCACCACAATATTCAACCTCTCCCTGGCCAAGTCCGTGGTCCCTACCTGCTTCAAAAGGTCAACCATTGTACCAGTGCCAAAGAATGCCTCTCCAGCCTGCTTGAATGACTACTGACGGGTGGCCCTCACCTCGGTAGTCATGAAATGCTTCGAGAAGCTGATCAAAAACCACATCTGCTCCTTCCTCCCTCTCACCATGGACCCGCTGCAGTTCGCATACCGTCCAACCAGATCCACGGATGATGCGGTCTCCCAGGTTCTGCACACCGCTCTCTCTCATCTTGACAGCCAGAAGGGCAGCTATGTGAGGCTGCTGTTTATTGACCAGTTCAGCTTTCAATACCATAGTCCCCACCAGACTTGCTGAGAAGCTGATGGAACTGGGGCTGAACACTCCGCTGTGTGCCTGGGTCCTGGACTTTCTCACCGCCAGGCCCCAGGTGGTCAAGATGGGGAGACATACCTCCAACCCCCTCACCCTGAACACAGGATCCCCCCCAGGGTTGCATCCCTAGCCCCCTATTGTACTCCCTGTACACAAATGACTGTGTGGCTAGGTTCAACTCCAACTCTATAATCAAGTTTGCTGATGACACTGTGCTGATGGGCCTGATCTCCGATAAAGATGAGAAGGCCTACCTGTAGGAGGTGGCTGATCTGGCACTCTGGTGTCAGGATAACAGCCTCCTCTTGAATGTCACAAAAACTAAGGAGCTGATTGGCGACTTTAGAAGGGCTTATCATCTGAGGACGTACATGCCACTGGAGAAAAATGAGACTACTGTGTATAGGGTGAGCAGCTTTAAATACCTGGGAGTCCACATCACAGAGGATCTGACATGGACAGGTGAGTGAAGGGCCTGTTCCACGAGCATGCGACTGCATATGGCGAGCGCGACCAAACCGGAAGCGGGGGACGCGCGGAGGTCGAGTGATCCCATACGAGTTGACGTGAAGTTCGAGCGAAGTCTGCGGGAAGTTCGCGCGTGACCTACGACGTCAAGACACTGCGTACGGCGTCAAGACTCTGCGTACAGCGTCGAAACGCTGCGCACGCCCGTCGAGGCAGTGCGTACGGCGTCAATGTGGCTACGGGTCAGCAGGCCGTTGCCGTGCAGAATTTTTGGACAGTGTCAGTTTTTCGGTGCCCCGCGCGATGTCGGCACCAGCTCCGCACAACTCCATACTTCGCTCCATACGGCTCCGGCGATCGAAGTGGCTCATATATGGATATCATATATATCACATATGGCTCAAGCGACCCGCGTTAGGTCGTGCTTGCCGCATGCAGTCACATGCTCGTGGGACAGGCCCTTAAGGCAAGGCAGCGCCTTTACCACCTCAGGCAGCTGAGGAAATTCAGAGTTTTTCTGAGGATCCTTCAGTGCTTCTACTCTGGGGCTGTAGAAAGCATCTTGTCCGGCAACATCTCAATCTGGTTTGGGAACAGCTCTGCCCAGGAGAGGAAGGCTCTGCAAAGACCGAATGCACAATGGGAACAGCACTCACCTCCCTGCAGGACCTATAGACCAGGAGGTGCAGTTCCAGAGCTAGCAACATAATGAGGGACCCCTACCAACCCAGCAAAGGACTGTTCCAGTTGCTACGGTCAGGCAAGTGCCTCCATTGTCACGCTGTGAAAACAGAGAGGATGAGACGGAGTTTCTTCCCACATGCCATCAGGACTGTAATCTCGTATCTCACCAGGGACTAATTTACTCATTTAGTGTTGTGTTGTGTCTTTTTTAAATCTTTTTTTCTAAAATGGAAATACTGGTTCTGTTCTGTTGTTCTGTTGTTTGCACAACCGCAGGCGTTGCCACTTTCATTTCACTGCACAGCTTGTATGTGTATGTGACAAATAAACTTGACTTGTATAACATAACCAAGAGTAGCCGGAAGTCAGAGGATTGGGCAACTTTCAAAGGACAACAGAAGGAAACAAAAAGGGCGATACAGTGTGAGAAAATGAAATATGAGGGTAACCTGGCCAAGAATATAAAGAAGGTTTGTAAAAGCTTATTTAGATATGTTAAGAGAAAAATATTAGTAAAGACAAATGTGGGTCCCTTGAAGGAAGAAACGGGTGAAATTATTATGGGGAACAAGGAAATAGCAGAAGAGTTGGACAGGCACTTTAGGTCTATCTTCACTAAGGAAGACATAAACAATCTCCCAGATGAACTAGAGGACAGAGGATCTAGGGAGACAGAGGAACTGAAAGAAATTTGGTAAGAAGTAATATTGGGTAGACTGATAGGAATGAAGGCTGATAAATCACCAGGGCCTGATGGTCTGCATTTCAGGGTACTCAAGGAGGTGGCTCTAGAAATCGTGGATGCATTGGTGATGATTTTCCAATGTGCTATAGATTCAGGATCAGTTCCTGTGGATTGGAGGGTAGCTAATGTTATCCCACTTTTCAAGAAAGGAGCGAGAGAGAAAACGGGGAATTATAGGTCAGTTAGCCTGATATCGGTGGTGGGAAAGATGCTGGAGTCAATTATTAATACAATACAATACAATACAATACAATACAATACAATAAGTTTTATTCGTCACATTGCACACAAAGTGCAAGTGAAATGAATTTGCCAGCAGCGGTCCAATGATAAAGAAGTAATAACAGTGCATTGGGATAGCAGTAAAAGGATTGGTCCAAGTCAACATGGATTTATGAAGGGGAATTCCTGCTTGACTAATCTTCTAGAATTTTTTGAGGATGTGACAAGTAAAAGGAATGAAGGAGAGCCAGTGGAAGTACACAATTACCCACACAGGAGATTAGTGGGCAAAATTAGAACACATGGTATTGGTAACATGGTTAGAGAATTGGTTGGCAGACAGAAAACAAAGAGTAGGGATAAACGGGTCCCTCTTAGAATGGCAGGCAGTGGTGAGTGGAGTGCCGCAAGGCTCGATGCTGGGGCTGCAACTATTTACAATATATATTAATGATTTAGATGGGATTAAAAGTAAAACTAGCAAATTTGCAGATGACGCAAAGAACTGGCAGTAAGAATTGTGGAGAGAATGCTAGGAGGTTGCAAGGTGACTTGGACAGGTTGAGCGAGTGGGCAGATGCATGGCAGATGCAGTATACTGTAGATAAATGTGAGATTCTCCACTTTGGCAGCAAGAACAAGCAGGCAGATTATTATCTCAATGGTGTCAGATTAGGAAAAAGGGAAGGGCAACGAGACCTGGGTGTCCTTGTTCACCAGTCACTGAAAGTAAGCATGCAGGTACAGCAGGCAGTGAAGAAAGCTAATGGCATGTAGGCCATTGGTTCCATCCACCCACTAATTCCATCCACTGACTGCTCCCATACATCACCCACTGGATCCCCTTTGGAATGGGGTTAGGAGGGAGAGATAGATCAGCCATGATTGAATGGCAGAGTAGACTTGATGGGCCAAATGGCCTAATTCTGTTCCAATCATTTATGACCTTAAGACCTTCACCCTTTGATTCCATCTGCCCTTTGTCTTTCCCTTAATGATTTCCACCGTCAACTTCCTTCCAACATTTGTAGCCTCTGTGCCACCACTTTCACCATCTTCTGTCCCCCGCCGGTTCCAGCTGCCTTTCTTTTGTCTCCATCCATCCAAAGCTAATGGCAGGTTACACAAAAAAGCTGGAGAAACTCAGCGGGTGCAGCAGCATCTATGGAGCGAAGGAAATAGGCAACGCTGCACCCGCTGAGTTTCTCCAGCTTTTTTGTGTAACCTTCGATTCTCCAGCATCTGCAGTTTCCTCTTAAACAAAGCTAATGGCATGTTGACCTTCAAAATGAGAGGATTCGAGTATAGGGGTAAAGAGGTCCTTCTGCAATGGTACAGGGCCCTGGTGAGACAATATCTAGTGTATTGTGTGTAGTTTGGTCTCCTAATTTGAGGAAGTACATCCTTGCTATTGAAGCAACGCAGAGTAGGTTCAAGAGGTTAATCCCCGGGGTGGCGGGACTGTCATATGAGGAAAGATTGGAAAGACTGGGCTTGTATTCACTGGAATTTAGAAGGATGAGTGGGAATTTTATAGAAACATATACAATTTTAAAAGGACTGGACAAGCTAGATGCAGGAAAAATGGTCCCAATGTTGGGGGAGTCCAGAACCAGGCACCACAGTCTAAGAATAAAGGGCAGTCTCACCCAGAGAGTCGTATTTTCTGCCACAGGCATGGGTTACTGAGTGTGGATGATCAGCTATGATCACAATGAATGACAGTGCTGGCTCGAAGGGCTGAATGACCTCCTGCACCTATTTTCAATGTTTCTATGTTTTTAATGGTGGAAATTAAGTAATTTATTCTAATTCTTTTGTGTACATGTAATTATAGAGTGCCATGGACAGCTGCTCACTGCTCCACATTGTATATAGTATTCATAAAATATGTGAGAAATCATCCTAGTGTACAATTCACTGATGGCACCAACATAAATGGCCTGGTGAGCAGAATTATTAAGAATTTAGAACATATAAAAGACAACAGGTTTAAATCTCTTTGGTTTTATTTTCCCATTTAATATCATTAGAATTTTAAAAAATTGGAAGGGATGTGATAAAGGCTTTGATTTCATTATCATCTCCTGAAATTATCTTTGTTTCACCCACATTTTGCTGCTATCTGAAATGTTATTTCTCTCTTCCTTCAACCTGGTGAAGGATCCTTCATCTGAAACAATAACTGTTTCTCTTTTCATGGATGCTGCCTGACCTGCTTAGCTTTTCTAGCATTTTTTAATTTTATGGTTTTACTAGATCAAGTGTCCACCAAAACAATATTCCTCCACTCACCCATAGCCCCCAACTGCACAGGCGCGGCTGATGGGTTCTCGTTGTGACGCCACAGATCCCCGTTGTGATGCAAGTCACAGCAATCCTCCCCCAACTGCGCTTCGCCATCCCTCTTCCTCCCCTTCCCCATTCCCTCCCTCTCCTTTCCCCTAACCTGTCACTCCCTCCCTCCCTCCATAAATTTGAGCCGGAGGTCGGAGCCATTCAATCGACCCCACATGGTGGGCGGGGGGCAGCGTCGCCACTCCGCCAATCTTCCCTCTCCCACACATTACCTTGCCATCCCTCTTCTATCCTCTATCCTCCTGCATCCCCCCTCATTCTCCAGCACTCCCTCCACCTCCACGTCACCCTCCCTCTTCTTTCCCCTCCTCCTCCCTTCCCCCACTCCCTACCTCCCTCTCCTTTTCCACAACCCTCAGTCAAACTCCCTCCCTCCGTACCTCCTCTCCCCTCCCCACCCCCTTCCTCTCCCTCTATCTCCCTGCTCCTACATTCCTCACCACTCCCCCTATCCCACCCCCAACAATAAAAATCATGATTTTTTTTGTAAATGAAACCTCTCCCCTATACTACCCCCCACAATAAAAATTGAGATGATTTTTGTAAATGAAACCTTCCCCCAAGAATTTGATTAAAACGGAGTTTTTTTTTTAATTTAAATCGCAATTCTTTATGTAAATGAGTATCGGGATCCCATTGTGACGTCATAAGCTGCTAACAGGCAGTGCAAGTAGAAGGGATTTTTGTCAAAGTGCATTTTGTAAAGATTAAAATGTGAATTACTTGCAAAATATCCCATCCATCTGAACGAAACTTGCCACAGTACAGCACAGGACAATGGTGAGTAAGGTGGGCCAAAATTTATTGCACTATCCTGTACCGTTTTGGGTAGTTTCAGGATCACACACATACGCATGCGTGCACACACGCATGCATGCATGAAAGAAGAGGAGAATGTTAGTAATATACTAGGCTAAGTGGGACCCGTTGGGTCACATGTTCACAAGGGAGGTCTGTTCCCCCGATGCAATATTCCACCTCTCCACCAATTCCAATATTGGTGGCCAGTGGGGGAGCTTTCTGGAGTACTGGTATGGGTTCTTGGGGTGGCAGCTCAATCCCTCAAGCGTGATCTGCTGGCAGCTCACTCACGGCTGGTGGGCTGGCAGTTGATTCATGACTATTCCTTGAAATTCCATTGCAAGCAGGGTGCAAGGCCACCAAATTCAAATCCATGTTCCTACCATTTCAAGCAGGGTGCAAGGCCACCAAATTCAAGTGCAGTTGCTTACCACTATGAGCAGGGTGCAAGGCCACCGATTTCAAGTGCAGTTTCCAACCACTTCAAGCAGGGTGCAAGGCCACCAAATTCAGTGCAGTTTTAGTCCACTTCAAGCAGGGTTCAAGGCCACCAAATTCAAATGCAGCTTCATACCATTTCATGCAGGGTGAAACCACCATAAAACCACACAAAACACCCAACTCACAGTTCAGAAGACATTCAGTGTGTTCAATTGATTCACAGCTCAGACAGTCATGACCTCTCCCTCCCACAACATGCAGAGACTGAGCCACACCCACACTTCCGGGTTTTATAACTCCTCCCCTTCCCACTGGAACAGGTGTGGCTTTCAGGGCGTGATTGACAGGAGAGAGATTCCCAACATTTTTTAAACACTAATAACACTTTTATTTTTAATTGATGGGAAGAATTCTCTGCACCTGCTCAGTGGAGGATGGGGCTTAGTAAGATGGCCAAACATCACAGCCGTAAGTGTAGCGTTTTATCAAAAATCATTATACAGTGCAAACAGGAAGTGCATTTGCAGTAGTGCCTTGTAACTTCAAGCCAAAGCACCCAAGCCACCATTTGCAGTAAGTAGTGCCTTTCATCCATCTTGCAGAGAGTGAGTGAGGCACACCACTTCCTGGTTTTATAGTCCCTCCCCCTCCTTCCAGCAGGGGCAGCAGAGAGAATGGTGTTTTTTTTTTTAAAACATTAATATCTCTCTGAGTTGTCATCGCTAGGAAAAATCCTCTGCACCTGTAAGGCCGAGGGGGGCTCTGAGCAAGGTGGCCAAAAATGACGGCCGTAGGTGGCACCGTTCTGTTGGAAATCACAGCACAGTAGGCCAAAAGCGGTCAAGATCAGAGTTTTAGTAATATAGATAGATATTGTCTTGGTTCAGTTTTTCACATCCTGTTTACCTTGGTCTAATGTGCCAGACATTCCACGTAACCTTTAACTATTTATAAAATATACCAACGTCTTAGTAAAGGTGTCAGGGGTTATGGGGATAAGCAGGGGAATGGGGTTGAGAAGGAAAGATGGATCAGCATGATTGAATGTTGTAGTAGACTTGATGGACCAAATGGCCTAACTCTGTTCCCTGAACATGAACAGAGAGCTTATCGCACTGGTGTTTTCTGCTTATTTTATGCCTTCTTAACTCATACAATCACAGACATTCCTTTTGTTTAATACATCTCTCCTCCCATCCTCCCTCTGACTGAAAACTTACTTGCATCTTTCTCTATCCCACTTCTGAAGAAGGGTTACAGACCCAAAATGTTGACAGCTGTCCACAGTTCCTGTTTGATCTGTTGAGTTTTTCCTCATATCTTCTGTTTTACTTCCAGCATCTGCAGCTTTGTTTTTGGATTTTCATACGCAATAAGTTATGGCAATTAGCAAAATTCCATGACCTTAGCTTGCAAGGCTTCCCATTTCATTGGGGTCTCAACTATTTACACACAAATATATTATAGATGAGAAACCTCTTAAACTTGAATTTTATTGCAGATTTTGGCAATTAATGGCATCTTCTCCAGGGGAATTAGTGCTTGTTATGACTGTTGTTTTTCCCACTGTATTGAACATCACATTTCATTGAAACAAAAGATGGAAAGAAGTCCTGCTCAGGCATTTAATTTTCACATGGTGATTGATTTGCTAGTGTACAATTTTTGTCATGCATGACTGAAACTACAGTAAATGAAAGTTGGAATGTGTAACAGTTTTACCCAAAGTAGCTGCTCACCTGCTTTAATTGATCCACTGGGACATATTCACAACATTGTCAACTCCTGAACTTTGCAATGCCAGGCCCCAGCTTCACTTTATTAAATGTAAGTCTGCTGTTCACCTGTTTGGCATTCCCTAGCCTCCAACCCCATGAATATGCGCCTGCAAATATGTATCTTTTAGATCTGAAACTGCATATTTGTTTTAGAATTTAAGCTCCAGTTTTACTACTGCAAAAAATGGTATTTTACCTTCAACTTGTGACCTACAAAATTGCCCACACGAAGAATTGTATCATCCCCAAAGATTAGCCTTGAGTAAAGAGTTATCCCCAAGGACCTATACATCTCTCCCTTTTACTTCCATCAATAACTATGAGCAATCACACCTGATAATGATACTCAATCAAAACAGATGCACAGATATTTTGCTGCTGCAATTTAATCTACTGGGGTCTCTTCATAATGGTTACTATATTTAGAATCATGCACATCTACGATCGCAATGTCGGGTTGTGTCGATCAGGTATACAAAAAATGAGTTAGTTGAAAAATTAATAGAATTCTATAGCCATCAGTTAACCACAATGAATACAATAGTCAGGCAGCAGATTTGAAGAAGATATACTTGGACAGCAGAAATACTTGGATAACAGTGCAATGAACTAAGCTGATTCCATGCCAGCAGAAATCATGGAAGTGCAGTGAGAACAATATGCATATATATCTGGGGACAGGGTGCATTGATCATAACCTTGTAATGTGTATATTGAAGATAAATCCTTCATTTGGCAAGCCTGCTGATTTCATTACGGGCAGGTTTCACAGTGGAAATTGTCCCGGGTGATACGTATTATCCTAAGTACCGCTTGCTGAAATACTTTTCTAATCAAATAATAAATCCATCTGGAACTATTTTTTATTTACAAATCTGGAGTTTGCAGACAAGAAGAGTAAAAGCAAATTGTCAACAGAAAGGCAAAAATAGATCAGTCTTTTGACTTCTCCATAATGCCACAGTGCACATTTCTGAATATAGGAAAGAAAACTTGACATTAAAATTAGCCATTACTCTTTAAAATATTTGAAATGTAAGAATTGAGAATCAATTGAGAAACCATGACAATTTTTGGCCTTCATAAAAGCTAATGTATTAGTAAAATTTCCTCTTCGTTCAATTTCAATTAGAGACAATAATCTCCAAAGGTTTTCAGAACATTTATTCATTTTTCTCTCTTTGACTTCTTCCAATGTGTATAATTATTCTCTGCTGACCATAACAACTGCAATCATTATTCACATTGGTTTTGTACTCACACATCCCTCAATCACCATTTTCCAAGTGTTAACTTAGAATAGACCACATTGGTTGCAATTTAATGCGTTGGAAGGAACTGCAAAGGAACACCACAGTTATACACAAAATGCTGGAGTAACTCAGTGGGACAGGCGGCATTTCTGGGGAAAAGAATAGGTGACATTTCGGGTTGAGACTCTTCTTCAGACTGAAGACTTCCTCAAGGGTCTCAACCCAAAATGCCGCCTTTTCCTTTTTTCCAGAGATACTGCCTGACCCATTGAGTTTCTCCAGAATTGTGTCTATCTTAGTTGCAATTCACATTTATACTGGGATTTCTTAAATAGTATGTCCTTTGAAAAATAAAATTCAAAATGTTAATTTTGAACAGTTGATTGGAACAGAGGAGGAATATTAAAATGGTTTAGCAGTAAGTATGTGTTGCAATGGCCACAATATACAGAGTGAGATTGGAAGTGTATGTAGACAATGTAATGGAGATACATAAAAATCCTAAAGGCAAATCACAGAGCAGTTTAGCATTTTCAATACATTCCATCTAATAGTGCAATATTAATATTCAGAAGTTAACTTTGATGAATAATAATGGCATTTCCAAACTAATTAATGAAATATATTAAAGCAATTTGCATCACCCAAACTTGTCCCAGCAGAGTTGTAAACAACAACTCCAACTGATATTACACATTGGGACTGTAATATGTATTTATCAATTCAGTCTTTCATATTCAATAGCAAAACCAATGAAATAACTTGATTTTACTAACACCTTCAATGACCCAAGATGAATTACAATATCAGGTTCCAAGTTGGAAAAACAAATATAAAGGCAGATAACCAAATACTCTTTCCAAAGTAATAGCTTTTAAGAAGCAACTTGAAAGAAGAATTGGAAGAAGAGAATGTGAGAGATTTTGGAAGGGAATTCAGGTCCTGGATGATGAGGGCATGCACAACAATGACATTCAGATGTTCCAGAAGCCAGAATAAGAAGACCACACCTCTCTTTGAGTTTTGTTGGGGGTGCATGAGGTTACACTAATAGAAAGCAGGGAGATCCTAGAACATTTTGTAAAGGGTTTGGTGACCTTAAAACTGACTTTATGCGAGCCTTCCTAATATTTAGTGAGAAGACATTTCTATTTTGCAATTCTGCATGAGGAAATTAGAGGCAGTCTTGAGGTAGTCTAGTATATTAGAATGTGTGAACAGATGATCGGTGGTCAGCATGGACTTGGTGGGCTGCACAGCCTATTTCTATGCTGTATTTCAAAACCAAAGATCTTAGAGCGGAGCAAGATGGTCCACTCTTGCAAAATCCAGTGGACTGACGTGTAGTACGTAACGGAGCATAACTTTCGCCATTTCAGTAATCCCGACCCGACATCAGTTATGCCTCTCGCAGTGAAATCAGCGTTGCGGGGGGGAACAGTTTGCGTGTTTTTAAATTTTGTCTTTTTAAATGGCTCATGTCCTGTGTTTGAATTGATTTTTGTATTAAACTTGTAGTAATCAGCATTGAGGGGGAACAGTTTGGGTGTTTTTAAATGCTTTTTAAATTTTCTTTTAAAATGGCTCTTGTCCTGTGTTTGAATTGATTTTCGTATTAAACTTGCACTCTGTAATTCATCTAATCCCATTGTTCACAACTGCTTGTATGCACCCATAAAGGCAATTATATATACATACTAGACTAAGTGGGACCCATTGGGTCCCATGTTCACATGGGAGGGCTGGTCCCCCAACGCAATATTCCACTTCCACCAATTCCAATATTGGTGGCCAGTGTGGGGTGGGGCTTTCTGGAGCATTAGTATGGGTGTTGTGGGCTGAAGGGACTGGTTTCCAGAGGGCTAGTATGGACATTGTGGGCCAAATGGATTCTTGGGGTGGCAGCTCAGTCACTCAAGCTGATGTGCTGGCAGCTCACTCAAGGCTGGTGGGCTGGGAATTGACTCATGGCTATTCCTTGAAATTCCACTTCAAGCAGGGTGCAAGGCCACCAAATTCAAATGCAATTTTCTACCATTTCAAGCAGGGTGCAAGGCCACCGAATTCAAGTGCAGTTTCATACCACTTCAAGCAGGGTGCAAGGCCACCAAATGCAAGTGCAGTTTCATGCCATTTTGAGCATGGTGCAAGGCCACCAAATTCACGTGCAGTTTCATACCACTTCAGAGACCGAGCCACACCCGCACTTCCGGGTTTATAATCCTTCCCCCCTCCCACCAGAAGGGGCGTGGTCTTCATGGCGTGATTGACAGGATAGAGATTCTCAACATTTTTTAAACACTAATTACACTTTTATTTTTAATTGATGGGAAGAATCCTCTGTATCTGATAAGCGGAGGGGGACTGAGTAAGATGGCCAAAAATCACAGCCGTAAGTGGTAGCGTTTTATCTAAAATCAATATACAGTGCATACAGGAAGTTGTCAAGTTTAGACTTTTAATCATTTGCCATTTCAAACCAACCACCACCAACTACCATTTGCTGTGCTTCATTGCAAACCAACCACCATTTGCTGTGTTTTTTCAAACCAACCACATTTTCATTTTCGCCAGTTACGGGAATGTCGCTGAAGATCACCCATCAGCTACTACGGGTTTTTTGCGGAGTGAACCATCTTGCTCTGCTCTAAGATCTTTGCTCAAAACTAAACCAATCCAAATGATAATCAGAATCAGAATCAGAATCAATTTATATGTCATTTGGACCCTGGAGGTCCAAACGAAATGCCGTTTCTGCAGCCATACAATACACACAAATAGACCCCAGACACAACATAATTACATTTAACATAAACATCCATCACATAACTGTGATGGAAGGCCAAATAAACTTCTCTCTCCACTGCACTCTCCCCCCCCCGATGTCAGAGTCAAAGTCATAGCCCCCGGCTGGCGATGGCGATTGTCCCCCGGCCCGAGGTCGCACACCGGGTCTTGATGTTGGAGCCCCCGGTGTGCGCTCGCAAAGTCCGCGGCCATTCCAGCCGCGCGGGGCAGTGATATAGGCCCCGCTCCAGGAGCTCTTCGACCCCGCAACTCGGGCGGGAGAAGTCGCCACCGCAGAAGCCCCGAAAAGCGGTCTCCCCCCCAGGGAGCCGTGGGCTCGGCGCCGTCGTCCACAGACCTGTAGAGAGCTTCCGACTCTCCGGCAGCAGCAGCAGCAGCAGCAGCAACAGCAGCAACAGCAGCAACAGCACCAGCACCAGCAGCAGCAGGGCTCCTCCACCGCTCCGGACCCGGCCAGCTCCGCCACGGTGAGGTGAGTCGACACCTGAGTCCCCGGTCTCTTCAAAGTAGAGCTGATTATTATTGGCAAATATGTGGCAATGGCTGTCTGCTGTGTTTTCGAAAGCTGAAGCCAAAGAGATATCCCTGATCTTGCCTGAGGTAGTGATAAGGATGTTAAAAGAGAAGGTGATGTGTTTGAATCTCTGCCATTGACTAGAGAAAATGAGGAGAATGTGGTCCCACCCAGCAGCAGCAGTGGAACAGCCTTGAAAAGATTGGACAAATGTTTGGTCAGACAGATCAAGTTAGATAAATAGAGGTAGATTACCTTGTTGAAGTCACATAAGATCTTGCTACTAACTTTGTTTGGAGTCATTTCAGTACAGCGATGGTGTTGATAAACTGGCTGGAAGAGCTTTATCAAGGAATTCTGGAATATAGATGAAAGTATTTCGGAGGTCACACCATATTTGACAGGAAAAAGAAGAGAGAGAAAGTTTGCCAGAAAGAAAAGAATCTTCAAGAGTTTGAAGTTCTTGGCCTTTAAGTTTGTTTCTATTCCTGCAAGCTGGTATAGAAAAAAAAAAGTTTCATTGTAAAACACGCCAAATTTCAGATCAAAAATAAACCCTTCTCACAGCAAGGTAATTCCTTGTTGCGCCATGTGGCAATTGTCTTATCATGGACCTTTGCGGCTCCAATCTATGTGCTGAGGTAGCAGACTGACCACTCAGTCAGCCTCCGTAAGGATAAAGCTTTGTGGGATCCCTAAAAGTAAATCATGTCAAACTCTAGGTTGTTAACGCAACCTTATAATCCATAAATCCGCAACAAGTTAATAATGCACTTTGATCCTTTTGGGATTGGCTTTGGAAGATGAGAGGAATGTCTACAAGATGATTATAAATGGTCTACTGCACAATATTTATAGGCACTGAGATAAAAGTAATACTTACAGGAAGGTGCAAGAAATCAGTTCTCACACCACAGCCAACTTCATCTTCAATTTGTTTCACAGTGCGATGATTTTTTTCAGCACTCCTTCGGGAACAGAATTTTCTTTTCTTTCTGGCAATGCTGCAGATTTCATTCCCATCATCATTTACAGAAGATCCTAATTTTAAAAGTCTCAATTAAGGTAGGTCAAGAAGGAACAGAATCCAATATAAATAAAGCCTCAAAATTACTTCAACCTTATTAAAGTTTAGGTTTAAGTTCACATGTGCTGAGGTACAGTGCAAAGTTTTGTTTTACATGTTATCCAATCTAATATGACAATAACATCCATAAGTACAATCGAGCCAAACTCAAGTACAATAGGCAGGGCAAAGGAAAAGGCAAAGAATATAATTCTCAGCATTGTAGCACAACAGATTTCAAGAGGCACGGTCCAATGTCCACAATGAGGGAGAGGAGGATTGTACAGGACTCTAGCTTATGGAAGGATCATTCAGAAGCTTGATTACAAAGTGGAATAAGCAGCTTCTGAGTCTGGTGATATGCACTTTTAAGCTACAGTACCTTCTGTCTGATGTGAGTGGGGAGAAGAATGACCGGGGTGGGGGGTGGGGGGTAGATCTTCGATTATGTTGGCTTAATTTCCCAAGGCATGTACATGGAGTTGATGGTGGGGAGTCTGTCTGTGAGATGAACTGGGCTACATCCACAACTCAGCAATTTCTTGCGATCTTGGGCAGAGCCGTCCCCAAACAAAGTTGTGATACAACCCAACACTTTGCTTTCTATGGAGTATCTGTAGGAGTTTGCAAGAGTCATTGGACACATGCCAAATTTCTGCAATCTCCTGAGGAAGTATTGGGGTTGGTTAGCCTTCTAATTTTCATTCAGCTGCTCCACTTTCCCCCCCTCATCCTAAAGATATACAAGATTGGAGTTTAATTGGCCTTTATAAAATTCCCCATCATGTGTAGGGAATGGATGCGAAAGTGGGATAACATGTAACTCATGTGAATGGATGATGAATGGTCGGCATGGCCTTGATAGATCGGTGGCCTGATACCATGCGGTTTCTCTCAACTAAATTAAACCAAATGGTAATTTTCTACTTTCAGAGCCATTACATGATTAATTGGAGCTACACACAAGGTTTGAGAATACAACCTAAATTAACATTTCAGTGTAAAACTAAAAAATATTGTAGACGCAAGACGCAGCAGATGCTGGACTCTTGAACAAAGCACAAAGTGCTGGAGGAACTCAGCAGGTCAGATAGTGTCTGGGGAGAGAATGAACTGGCAACATTTTCAGTGGCAATCTTTCTATGTCTATCAATCTTTGTTGTGCTGCAAACAAATCCCTTCACACACCCATGTAAAAATAACCAGACCTTTGTACAAATAAGGTATACATATTATTTTCCACTATTTTATACAAACTGTGCATCAATACTGAAATAGGACTATGCACAATTTGGTAGTAACGTCAGAGAATGTCACAGAAGATGATGTAGAAGAAAAGAACTGCAGATCTTCTTAATACATGAAAGGACACACAGACCAAGCATAGGCTTGGCGATCATTTTGCCCAACATCTCCGCTCGGTTCGCAATAACCAACCTGATCTCCCAGTGGCTCAGCACTTCAACTACCCCTACCATTCCAACTCCGACCTTTCTGTCCTGGGCCTCCTTCATGGCCAGAGTGAGGACCAACGTAAATTGGAGGAGCAGCTCCTCATATTTTGCTTGGGCAGTTTACACCCCAGCGGTATGAACATTGACTTCTCCAATTTCAGGTTGACCCTGCTTTCTCCTCGCCTTCCCAGCTCTCCCTCCGCCCACTGTCTCCACCTCTTTCTTTTTTCTTCTTCCCCCCCCCCCCACCCACCCACCCTCACATCAGTCTGAAGCAAAGATCCTATAGCAGAGCAAGATAGTCCACTCAACAAAAAAGCCGTAGTAGGGTCATGGGTAATCTTCAGTAGTTGAGGCCAGTTCATTGGCTATATTTAAGAGGGAGTTAGATGTGGCCCTTGTGGCTAAAGGGATCAGGGGGTATGGAGAGAAGGCAGGGCTCAATGCAAACTGTGATTGTAGGGAATAAGTCTTGTCTTGAATGCACGATATTGGGAAAAGATGTCCATGCAGCTATAGAAAACATCATATAGGAAACATTATATAGGAAACCGAGAACTGCTCCAAATGAAAGCCTCCTGCTAGCTGCCAGCGTCCTGGCCTTCAAGTATAGCAGCATGCAGTTGGCAGCATAGATAATGCCAGCCTGTCCTACTAATCATTGCAAGTTAATCTTCTTTTGGCATCTTCAGTGGCCCTTGATCATTTTAGATTAGAGATACAGTGTGTAAACAGGCCCTTCAACTCATCAAGTCCGCACCGACCAACGAACTCCCACACACTTGCTCTAATTTATCAAGCCTTAGCATCTACACACTGGGGGCAATTTACAAGTGCCCATGAACCTACAAACCTGCACGCCATTGGAATGTGGGAGGAAACCCGAGCACCCAGAGAAAACCCATGCGGTCACTGAGAGAATGTACAAACTCCATAAAGACAGCACCTCTAGTCAGGATCGAATCAGGTCCCTTGTGCTGTGAGGCATCAACTCTACCACTGCACCACTGTGCCACCCATGAAGCCTATGGTGATCTGTGCCCTGGATAATTTACCAGCATACTTGAATTCCTGCCTCCACTTTCCTTCTGCTAAATAGAGATGGTTTGTGGCACTGAGTGATCCATGGCCTATCAGATACAGGGCATTCAGAAAGTATTCAGACCTCTTCACTTCTTCCACATTTTGTTACGTTACAGCCTTATTCTAAAATGGATTGAATTATTTTATCTTATCATCAATCTACACACAATACCCCAGAATGAAGAAGCGAAAACAGATGTTTAGACTTCTGTAAAATAATTTAAAAGAAATAACTGAAATATACATTTACATAAGTATTCAGGCCCTCTACTCAGTACTTTGTTGAGGCACCTTTGGCAGCAATTACAGCATCTTCTTGGGTATGATGCTACAAGGTTGGCAAACCTCTATTTGAGTAATTCCTCCCATTCTTCTCTGCAGATCCTCTCAAGTTTTGTCAGGTTGGATGGGGAGCGTGGGTCCAGAACGCAGTGGAGCAGGTTTTCATCAAGGATCTCTGTGTACTTTGCTCCGTTCATCTTTCCCTCGATCCTGACTAGTCTCCCAGTTCCTGCCACTGAAAAACATCCCCACAGCATGATGCTGCCACCACCATGCTTCACCATAGGTATGGTATTGGCCAGGTGATGAGCGGTGCCTGATTTCCTCCAGACGTGACACTTGGCATTCAGGCTAAAGAGTTCAATCTTGGTTTCATCAGACCAGAGAATCTTGTTTCTAATGGTCTGAGAGTCCTTTAGGTGCCTTTTGGGTAAACTCCAAGCGGGCTGTCATGTGCCTTTTACTGAGGAGTGGCTTCCATCTGACCACTCTACCATAAAGGCCTGATTGGTGGAGTGCTGCAGATATAGTTGTCCTTCTGGAAGTTTCTCCCATCTCAACAGAGGAACTCTGGAACTCTGTCAGAGTGACCATCGGGTTCTTGGTCACCTCCCTGATCAAGGCCCTTCTCCCCCGATTGCTCAGTTTGGCCAGGCGGCCAGCTCTATGAAGAGTCCTGGTGGTTCCAAAATTCTTACATTTAATAATGACAGAGGCCACTGTGCTCTTCGGGACCTGCAATGATGCAGAAATAGGTTTACACCTTTACCCAGATCTGTGTCTCAACACAATCCTGTCTCGGAAGTCTAAGGACAATTCCTTTGTTTTCATGGCTTGGTTTTTGTCCTGACATGCACTGTCAACTGTGGGACCTTATGTGGACAGGTGTGTCGTTTTCTAAATCATGTCCAATCAATATAATTTACCACTGGTGGATTCCAATCAAGTTGTAGAAACATCTCAAGGATAATCAATGAAAACAGGATGAACCTAAGATCAATTTTGAATGTCATAGCAAAGGGTCTGAATATTTATGTAAATGTGATATTTCAGTTATTTCTTTTTAATTACTTTGCAAACATTTCTAAACACCTTTTTCCCTTCTTCATTCTGGGGTATATTGTGTAGATTAATGATAATAAAAATTAATTTAATCAATTTTAAAATAGGTCTGTAACGTGACAAATGTGGAAAAAGTGAAGGGGTCTGAATACTTTCTGCATGCACTGTACCTGTCCTGATTAATCCCAATCTCATGTTGCAAAGGCTGTCTGTGGCATCTTTGTACAGAATTGTATATCTTTGGGTGTTTTCTGCCATATATTACGTTTATTGAGGCACAGCATGGACACAGACCCTTCAGTCCACCGATTCCACTCCACTCATTGATATCCCATTCACGCTTGTTCTGGGTTATCCCACTTTCTCATCCACTCCCTGCATGCAAGGGGCAATTTTTACATTGGTCAAATCTGTACGTCTCTGGGATGTGGGAAGAAACCAGAGCACCTGAAGGAAATCTACACAGTCACAGGGAGAACGTATAAACTCCACACACACAGCATCCCAGGTAAGGATTGAACCCGGATCTCTGGCGCTATGAGAAAAGGTTCTCGCAGCCGTGCCTCCGTGCTGTGCCGTAATATCACTTTCTCCTCAGATGTGCCTGTTCATCTTGTCCTTCTCCATTATGGTGGCTTGTAAAGTGATCGACAGGGTGAAGCATAAATCTGCTTCAAAGTCATTCCAAGTACGTGGGAGGCTGTAGTTTTTTGGTCTGATGAGGTGAAATAGTAATTTCATGCATGAGGCAGAGAGTTGAAGCATCCTCCAGATACAAAGTGCTTGTGCAACATACCCTGTATTTCTAACATAAAAGAATGATAGATTATAAAATCCATAAGTTTGTTGTAAAGATACTATAGCTTGTCTTATGCTTAAGGGCAGATGACTCAGTCAGCTGTGTAATAAAGCAGAGATATCAAAAATTGTTCAATGATTCTGTTTATGAACGGATTCTGAGGACATGAAAATAACTTGCACACAGGAACATTTACTGGCATTTAGTGGACCTCCTTTACACTGACCTAAGCAAATGCATGGGTCATTTAACACTCTGATTAGATTTAGCAATTTCCTGTAATTGGACAAGTCAACAATGACAGCACTCATTTCTGATTCTGGCCTTCCTGAAATGTCAATCAGTTTTTGGTCCTCTCAGTTGCTGATGAATCTTTGTTCTACTTCCAATGTCCAGCATTTGCAATTGATTCTTTTTAACTTCAGAATCCTCGGATTTTTCCCTTGATCTTCCTTTCAGCCATCGTTAGATTTTTTTGGGGGATATGTAATCATAATTAACAAAAGTATAATTGCTAAACATCTTAGGTTGCGGCATGTATCGTAAATTTCTCAAACATTTATTAAAATATTCTTAACTTGGAATTTATGAATTAACATCCCCTCCCACCCATTCAACCTGCTTGGTGGGTGACAGGGGTATCCCACATGTTCCGAAGCCAATTAGGCGAGCAGTATATCAGGTTAATGCACAAGTTTCTCTAAATTCACTAATGTTAAGGAGGCAGTGACCAGGTTTAATCCACAATAGGAGAGGGAGAAGGGTAGATCGGAGGTGTCAATGTTGCAGTTGAATAAAGGGTACTATGGGGCCATGAGGGAGGAGCTGGCCAAAGTTGACTGGAAAGATACTCTCGCAGGGATGACAGTGGAACAAACATGGCAGGTGTTTCTAAGAATAATACAGAAGGTACAGGATCAGTTCATTCCTAGGAGGAAGAAAGATTTCAAGGGGAGAAAGGGACGACCATGGGACGGCATTCCAAGGGACGTCAGGGACAGTGTAAAAATTAAAGCGGAGAAGTACAAAATAGATGAGCGGGAAGCAAGAGGATTGTGTAATGTTTAAAGAACAACAGAAGATAACCAAAAAAGCAATACGGGGAGAAAAGATGATGTACAAAGGTAAGCTAGCCAAGAATATAAAGCAGGATAGTAAAAGCTTATTTCGGTATGTGAAGAGGAAAAAATTAGTTAAGACCAAAGTTGGACCCTTGAAGACCAAAAAAGGTGAATTTATTATGGGGAACAAGGAAATGGCAGATGAGTTGAACAGGCACTTTGGATCTGTCTTCACTGAGGAGGACACAAACAATATAGTAGTGGCCAGAAGATCTGGAGTGACGGAGGAACTGAAGGAAATCCACATTAGGCAGGAAATGGTGTTGGATAGACTGATGGGACTGAAGGCTGATAAATCCCCAGGGCCTGATAGTCTGCATCCCAGGGTACTTAAGGAAGTGGCTCTAGAAATCTTGGATGCACTGGTGATAATTTTCCAATGGTCTATAGACTCAGGATCAGTTCCTGTGGATTGGAGAGTAGCGAATGTTATCCCACTTTTTAAGAAAGTGGGGAGAGAGAACACAGGGAATTATAGACCAGTTAGCCTGACTTCGGTGGTGGGGAAGATGCTGGAGTCAATTATAAAAGATGAGATAGCCAAACATTTGGATATCAGTAACAGGATCGGTCTGAGTCAGCATGGATTTACGAAGGGGAAATCATGTTTGACTAATCTTCTGGGATTTTTTGAAGATGTAACTAGGAAAATGGACAAGGGAGAGCCAGTGGATGTAGTGTACCTGGAGTTTCAGAAAACATTTGACAAGGCCCCACATAGGAGATTTGTGGGCAAAATTAGGGAACATGGTATTGGGGGTAGAGTGCTGACATGGATAGAGAAATGGTTAGCAGACAGGAAACAAAGCGTAGGGATTAACGTGTCCCTTTCAGAAAGGCAGGTAGTGACTAGTGGGGTACCGCAAGGCTTGTTGCTAGAACCGCAGCTATTTGCAATATACATCAATGATTTGGATGAAGGGATTCAAAGTAACATTAGATTTGCAAATGACACAAAGGGATTCAAAGTAACAGTAACTTTGCAGATGACACAAAGCTGGGTGGCAGTGTGAACTGTGAGAAGGATGCTATGAGAATGCAGGGTGATTTGGACAGGTTGGTGGAGTGGGTAGATGCATAGCAGATTAAGTTTAATGCGGATAACTGTGAGGTTATCCACTTTGGTACCAAAAATAGTAAGGCAGATTACTATCAAGTTGGGAAAAGGGGAAGTACAACGGGATCTGGGGGTCCTTGTACATCAGTCTATGAAAGTAAGCATGCAGGTACAGCAGGGAGTGAAGAAAGTGAATGGCATGCTGGCCTTTATAACAAGAGGAATCGAATATAGGAGCAAACACTATAGTTCCTTCTGCAGTTGTACAGAGCCCTAGTGAGATCACACCTGGAGTATTGTGTGCAGTTTTGGTTCCTTAATTTGAGGAAGGACGTTTTTGCTATTGAGGGAGTGCAGCGTAGGTTTACAAGGTTAATTCCCGGGATGGCAGGACTGTCATATGCTGAGAGAATGGAGCAGCTGGGCTTGTACACTCTGGAGTTTAGAAGGATGAGAGGGCATCTCATTGAAACATATAAGATTGTTAAAGGTTTGGACACACTAGAGGCAGGAAACATGTTCCCAATGTTGGGGGAGTGCAGAACCAGGGCCCACAGTTTAAGAATAAGGAGTAAGCCATTTAGAATGGAGACGAGGAAACACTTTTTCTCACAGAGACTGGTGAGTCTGTGGAATTCTCTACCTCAGAGGGTGGTGGAGGCAGGTTCTCTGGATGCTTTCAAGAGAGAGTTAGGTAGGGCTCTTAAAAATAGCGGAGTCAAGAGATATGGGGAGAAAGCAGGAACGGGGTACTGATTGGGGATGATCAGCCATGATCACATTGAATGGTGGTAATGGCTCAAAGGGCCAAATGGCTCAAAGGTCCAAATGGCCTACTCCTGCACCTATTGTCTATTGTCTATTGTCTATTGTTAAACTCAGAGAGTCTTCAGAAAGGGGACTTTGTGAAGTTGTATGAATACGTGACCTGATTATCATAGCCTTCCCAAATGATCATCTTGCAGGCAACTATTGTGTAAATCAGTTGTGAAGAACGATTATTTGGATAAAGTGTTCTAACAAATTGCTATCATTCACAATGTGTATGTCAATCTTTCAAAATGGGAAAGTAAAGCACTAGGAAAGAAAATCATAGTTTATTAAGTTGTTTAACTAACTTATCTAACTTTGATGTACTCGCTATTTCCACAGGACTTGAGACAAATGCATGGGTCATTTAACACTCTGATTAGATTTAGCAATTTCCTGTAATTGGACAAGTCAACAATGACAGCACTCATTTCTGATTCTGGCCTTCCTGAAATGTCAATCAGTTTTTGGTCCTCTCAGTTGCTGATGAATCTTTGTTCTACTTCCAATGTCCAGCATTTGCAATTGATTCTTTTTAACTTCAGAATCCTCGGATTTTCCCTTGATCTTCCTTTCAGCCATCGTTAGATTTTTTTTGGGGATATGTAATCATAATTAACAAAAGTATAATTGCTAAAGATCTTAGGTTGCGGCATGTATCGTAAATTTCTCAAACATTTATTAAACTATTCTTAACTTGGAATTTATGAATTAACATCCCCTCCCACCCATTCAACCTGCTTGGTGGGTAACAGGGGTATCCCACATGTTCCGAAGCCAATTAGGCGAGCAGTATATCAGGTTAATGCACAAGTTTCTCTAAATTCACTAATGTTAAGGAGGCAGTGACCAGGTTTAATCCACAATAGGAGAGGGAGAAGGGTAGATCGGAGGTGTCAATGTTGCAGTTGAATAAAGGGTACTATGGGGCCATGAGGGAGGAGCTGGCCAAAGTTGACTGGAAAGATACTCTCGCAGGGATGACAGTGGAACAAACATGGCAGGTGTTTCTAAGAATAATACAGAAGGTACAGGATCAGTTCATTCCTAGGAGGAAGAAAGATTTCAAGGGGAGAAAGGGACGACCATGGGACGGCATTCCAAGGGACGTCAGGGCCAGTGTAAAAATTAAAGCGGAGAAATACAAAATAGATGAGCGGGAAGCAAGAGGATTGTGTAATGTTTAAAGAACAACAGAAGATAACCAAAAAAGCAATACGGGGAGAAAAGATGATGTACAAAGGTAAGCTAGCCAAGAATATAAAGCAGGATAGTAAAAGCTTATTTCGGTATGTGAAGAGGAAAAAAAAAATTAGTTAAGACCAAAGTTGGACCCTTGAAGACCAAAAAATGTGAATTTATTATGGGGAACAAGGAAATGGCAGATGAGTTGAACAGGCACTTTGGATCTGTCTTCACTGAGGAGGACACAAACAATATAGTAGTGGCCAGAAGATCTGGAGTGACGGAGGAACTGAAGGAAATCCACATTAGGCAGGAAATGGTGTTGGATAGACTGATGGGACTGAAGGCTGATAAATCCCCAGGGCCTGATGGTCTGCATCCCAGGGTATTTAAGGAAGTGGCTCTAGAAATCTTGGATGCACTGGTGATAATTTTCCAATGGTCTATAGACTCAGGATCAGTTCCTGTGGATTGGAGAGTAGCGAATGTTATCCCACTTTTTAAGAAAGTGGGGAGAGAGAACACAGGGAATTATAGACCAGTTAGCCTGACATCGGTGGTGGGGAAGATGCTGGAGTCAATTATAAAAGATGAGATAGCCAAACATTTGGATATCAGTAACAGGATCGGTCTGAGTCAGCATGGATTTACGAAGGGGAAATCATGCTTGACTAATCTTCTGGGATTTTTTGAAGATGTAACTAGGAAAATGGACAAGGGAGAGCCAGTGGATGTAGTGTACCTGGAGTTTCAGAAAACATTTGATAAGGTCCTACATAGGAGATTAGTGGGCAAAATTAGGGAACATGGTATTGGGGGTAGAGTGCTGACATGGATAGAGAAGTGGTTAGCAGACAGGAAACAAAGCGTAGGGATTAACGTGTCCCTTTCAGAAAGGCAGGTAGTGACTAGTGGGGTACCGCAAGGCTTGTTGCTGGAACCGCAGCTATTTACAATATACATCAATGATTTGGATGAAGGGATTCAAAGTAACATTAGATTTGCAAATGACACAAAGGGATTCAAAGTAACAGTAACTTTGCAGATGACACAAAGCTGGGTGGCAGTGTGAACTGTGAGAAGGATGCTATGAGAATGCAGGGTGATTTGGACAGGTTGGTGGAGTGGGTAGATGCATAGCAGATTAAGTTTAATGCGGATAACTGTGAGGTTATCCACTTTGGTACCAAAAATAGTAAGGCAGATTACTATCAAGTTGGGAAAAGGGGAAGTACAACGGGATCTGGGGGTCCTTGTACATCAGTCTATGAAAGTAAGCATGCAGGTACAGCAGGGAGTGAAGAAAGTGAATGGCATGCTGGCCTTTATAACAAGAGGAATCGAATATAGGAGCAAAGAGTTCCTTCTGCAGTTGTACAGAGCCCTAGTGAGATCACACCTGGAGTATTGTGTGCAGTTTTGGTTCCTTAATTTGAGGAAGGACGTTTTTGCTATTGAGGGAGTGCAGCGTAGGTTTACAAGGTTAATTCCCGGGATGGCAGGACTGTCATATGCTGAGAGAATGGAGCAGCTGGGCTTGTACACTCTGGAGTTTAGAAGGATGAGAGGGCATCTCATTGAAACATATAAGATTGTTAAAGGTTTGGACACACTAGAGGCAGGAAACATGTTCCCAATGTTGGGGGAGTGCAGAACCAGGGCCCACAGTTTAAGAATAAGGAGTAAGCCATTTAGAATGGAGACGAGGAAACACTTTTTCTCACAGAGACTGGTGAGTCTGTGGAATTCTCTACCTCAGAGGGTGGTGGAGGCAGGTTCTCTGGATGCTTTCAAGAGAGAGTTAGGTAGGGCTCTTAAAAATAGCGGAGTCAAGAGATATGGGGAGAAAGCAGGAACGGGGTACTGATTGGGGATGATCAGCCATGATCACATTGAATGGTGGTAATGGCTCAAAGGGCCAAATGGCTCAAAGGTCCAAATGGCCTACTCTTGCACCTATTGTCTATTGTCTATTGTCTATTGTTAAACTCAGAGAGTCTTCAGAAAGGGGACTTTGTGAAGTTGTATGAATACGTGACCTGATTATCATAGCCTTCCCAAATGATCATCTTGCAGGCAACTATTGTGTAAATCAGTTGTGAAGAACGATTATTTGGATAAAGTGTTCTAACAAATTGCTATCATTCACAATGTGTATGTCAATCTTTCAAAATGGGAAAGTAAAGCACTAGGAAAGAAAATCATAGTTTATTAAGTTGTTTAACTAACTTATCTAACTTTGATGTACTCGCTATTTCCACAGGACTTGAGACAAGCTTCTTTCATTAATAACTGTAGGAATACAGACAGAAAATTAATCTCCAACCATGCTGTATTGGTAACTCTTACAAGCTTCTCCTCTGCTGAACTTATTATTCTGTTTTTGTCATCTCATAGTATAACATTCTGATATGCTCACTAATGAAACCCAGTCACTTGATATTGCAATTTTACTTTGGAGTCACGTGAGTGACTACGTGAAGAACCCCGCCAGGACGCATGCGTGTCATATCGCTACACACATTGCAACGAGTCACAGCAGGGGGAACAACGTTCCCCTTAGCGGCAAAATTGAAAGCCGGGAACAGCAGGTAAGGAGACTCTGCGTTCCTTCCACTTACCTTACATGTGGAGACATGGACCAGATCCACGAAGGCTGCGGGAAAGCTGGCGTGGGAGAACCGCGGAGTTGCGGGCAGCCGGCAGCAGCAGCCAACGGCACGCCAATCTCCCGTAATGGGAACAGCTGTGCCCGACTTTCAATTTTGCCGCTAAGGGGAACGTTGTTCCCCCTGCTGTGACTCGTTGCAATGTGTGTAGTGCAAAGCAAAAAACCAACAGAGTCGTTGACTCCGATGAGTCCGACTCTGAATAGCCGCGAGCGGCCAGTGCCCGTGCGCATCAGGGCCGGTTGGAGCGGCTTCAGGAGCAGCCGCGACGGCCAGTGCCCGTGAGCATTGGAGCCGGTTGGAGCGGCTGCAGGAGGAACAGCTTCAAAAGCAGCCGCGAGTGGCCTATGCCCGAGAGCATAAGAGACAGTTGGAGCGGCTGCTGGAGGAAATACTCTAAAGTGGCAGGCTCCGGGAGATGGAGGCTAGCCACAGTGGGCAGTTAGTAAGCCCCACAGCAGTACCTCTTGTGGGGCTGCACAGTGTTTCTCCCTCATCAGTGGGGAGCACGGAGGGTCAATCCTTGGCTGAGTGCAGGAGCTGGAGCAGGAGCGGCTTCTGGAGCAGCCGCGACGGCCAGTGCCCGTGAGCATTGGAGCCAGTTGGAGCGGCTGCAGGTACTGGAGCAGGAGCGGCTTCAGGAGTAGCGGCTTCAGGAGTAGCGGCTTCAGGAGCAGCCACGACGGCCAGTGACCATGAGCATTGGAGCCGGTTGGAGCGGCTGCAGGAATGGAGCAGTAGCGGCTTCAGGAGTAGCGGCTTCAGGAGTAGCGGCTTCAGGAGTAGTAGCTTCAGGAGCAGCCACGACGGCCAGTGACCATGAGCATTGGAGCCGGTTGGAGCGGCTGCAGGAACTGAAGCAGCAGCGAGTGGCCAGTGCCCGAGAGCATCGGAGCGAGCTGGAGCGGCTGTTGGAGCAGGTAAGTGGCAGGCTCCGGGACTTGAAGACTAGTCACAGGGGGCAGCTAGTAAGTCCTACAGCAGTACCGCTTGTAGGGCTGCACAGTGTTTCTCCCTCATCCGAGGGGAGTATAGGGGGTCAATTCTGGGCTGCACCTGAACAGGGGTGCAGAACATACCCCTGGTGCACATGGGGTGCAAGAAAACCTATTGGAAGACACTTACCATCAGGGAACTGCAAAACACTGAATGTTCCCAGTGTCAACCAGTGTATTTGAAAACATGGCAGAGCCAGGGACTTGAAACAACAGAAAGTTCTGAAAGTCCTAACAGCGGGAATTACGGGTTTCGCCCGCACAATAAACAAAAAAGGCATGACACAAGATCACCAGGATGCACTGGCTTTATTTTGCAACTACCAATACGAGTAAACAGCATTAGAAGAAGTGGCATCCAACCAGATTTAGACCCTAATTTGCAGGCCAATGCAAACCTGGAACCTCCAAACCACCAATATTACTATTTGGAGGCAACTTATCAAAACAGGTAAAAGAACTTGACAAAGAGGGCAAAACCCTGGGGCTCATTAAAGCAACGTCTAAAAACTACTCCCTGGGGAATGCGCTAACCCTCAACACTGACCCAACTACAGATCCAGACACCGGCACCTCAACGTCCACGGAGGATGACGAAAAAGTAACAAACCTACCAATAGTAACTGTGGAGGGCTCAAATGTGTGGAGTACTTGTGGTTGAGCAAGCCCCCGCTCAGCCGGAAGTACTAATTGGACCCAGGCACCGTAATCCATCCCGGGAACGGTCCCACACAATTTGAGCCGCCTTTCCTCGACAACCTTCGTCTCCCTCCAAGACGCAGGGAGGCGTGTCCTGTACAGGCTCCTCCTCCACACCCTGCACTTCCTCGCCCTGGTCCACCGTCCGGATACCAAGTGGCGGTCAGTGTTGCCTTCCGGTCGCGAGGGGGGCCCCCGGTGGGGGTCCCTCTAAGCAGGGATTCTCCCCCTCTACATTGGGGACCTGGGGTGGAGGGTATTGCACCGAG
The DNA here is from genome assembly GCF_028641065.1 of Leucoraja erinaceus. Classification (NCBI taxonomy): domain Eukaryota; kingdom Metazoa; phylum Chordata; class Chondrichthyes; order Rajiformes; family Rajidae; genus Leucoraja; species Leucoraja erinaceus. The sequence continues at coordinate 32,162,930 of NC_073381.1, forward strand.
GAGTTCCCTGCAACCTGTTTCTCTCGCGGTTCACAGACTCGCCAGCCGCCTGCCACTTTTGCGGGCTGGAAGAGTCTGTGTACCACGTGTACATGGAGTGCGTGAGGCTGCAGCCACTGTTTGAATATCTAAAGGGGCTGCTCCTTGCCTTCTGGCTGCATTTTTCACCCACCATCCTCATCTTTGGACACCCTGTGCGTAGGGGAGAGGGTAGGGCTGAAGATGTCCTGGTTGGGTTGCTCCTGGGCCTGGCCAAGCTGGCCATCCGCGAGTCACGGCGCCAGACGGCGGAGGGCTCTACCCGAGCCAGCTGCCTGCCCCTTTTCCGGGGTTACGTCCGTGCCCGGGTGGGATTAGAAAGGGAATACTCCCTGTCTGTGGGCACCCTGAGGGAGTTCTGGGACCGCTGGGCTCCGCAGGGTGTCGAATGTATCCTCAATAAGGATTGTATCATAATTGTATAATAGTTTATTATGGATATATGTTTGTATTGTATTTATGGTGGTGGGTTCTGGCTTGTTTTATTGTAGTGTAAATATTATTTTTTAATAATTGAATAAATATTTTGTTTTTAAAAAAAAAAAATGTTTTTAAAAATAGTAACCGTGCAGGTAGGTGGGTCTGGTTCCTTACGAGGTTGGTGGGCGATTACAATTCTATCTGGATGCATGGAATAAATTAACTACTGACACTTATATTTTCAGAAGTATAGAGTTATACCATAGAATTTATACAAAACATAATCCTCCAGTACAGCATGTACCGAACCGAATGTTCATGCTTACAGGCAAAAATATAATCAAAAGCGCATGCTGAACTACAGTGGCCATATAAAAAAGGAGTAATGGAGGATATCCAACATGAATCACAGGAATTTGTGTCCAAAATCTTTATCATAAACTAGATGGTGGTTGCAACATCATCATAGATTTGACTAATTTGAATACTTTCGTACTATATATTCATTACTAGATGGGAACCTTTGTTACTGCTAAGCAATTGATTCCTAGGTTACTACATGGCAAGCATCGTTTAAAAGATGCTTACTATACAGTACCCATTAGGGGTGACCACAGATGTTATTTAACACAATGGATCATCTGCGGTACACCCTTAACACAGTTCACATGTCAGTGACTTTGCCGAAAGAAAAGGTTACAGCCTTAATGGAGGCTTGCAGTAAAACAAAACCATCCATCAGACTGGTAGCAAGAGTAATTGGCATTAGAGTGGCTGCGTTTCCAGCCACACAAATCGGACCTTTACATTATCAAAAATTACAGAGGGCAAACATTTGTGCACTCAAAAATTATGGGGGTCATTCTGACAGACCAATGAAGCTACCAACAGAGGCCACAATGGAACTAAAATGGTGGAAACATAACATTAGACATTGTTCCAATCCAAACATTATCAGCTACCCGTCTATGGAACTACATACTGATGCCAGTACACTTGGATGGGGTTCTACCAATTCCATCTCCAGCTGTGGGGGAGATGGAATGCACAGGAGGCATCATTATTACAAACACTGGGCATAAACTACCTGGGAATGTTGAGTGCATTCCATGGCTTTAAGTCATATTGTTCTGGGTTAAATCACCAGCATGTTAGACTACAAATTGACAACACCACCATGGTAGCATATGTCAACCATATGGGTGGAAACATATCGACATCATGTGACAATCTGGCCAACACAATTTGGCAATAGTGTATCCAGAGAGATATTTGGATATCAGCTACCTACTTACCAGGTAAACTGAATTAGTGGCAGACAACAGGTCACGCTAATTCTATGAAACCACTGAATGGATGTTGGATAAAAAATGTATTGCTGAAATTACAGCACGGTATGGAACACCAGATATCGACCTATTCGCATCCATGCTCTCACCAGTTATCGAATTATGTTCATGGGAACCAGAACCTGGGGCAGTGGCTACAGATGCATTTTCGCTGCATTGGGGGATTATTTATTTATGCATTCCCTCCTTTCTGCCTCATCAGTCGGGTATTTAGGAATATACAGTAGACTCCGCGTCTAGTATTTTGATAGTACCCGATTGGCCTACTCAACCATGGGTTCCGGTGATACACGACATGGTTTTAGAACCATGCATCACCATCCATCATAGACCTAATTTACTGGTTCTTCCCGCAACAAGGGGTAGTTACCCATGTCATAATTATATAAACCTATTAATTTATAGAGTTGAAAGCACCTCTACTGCACCTGGGACTGATGGACCGAACAGTGGATATTATTTCAGCGGCCCACAGACAGTCCACCAAACAACAGTACTTGGTGTCATCAAGAAATGGGAAGTATTGTCACAACAATAAACATTACCCACAGATCTATGATCATCCCGTCTGTTCTGCAATTCCTGGCAAGCCTCCATTACGATGAGAGGCTCAATCATAGTGCCATCAACTGCGCCAGAAGTACTCTGTCAACATACCTGTGGCAAGGAACAGAGTGGCATTCTGTTGGGACACACCCTGGTAACCAAACTCATGAGGGGCATTTTTAATGTTAATCCCCCAAGAACCAGGTACTCCCAAATATGGGATGTGAGCATTGTACTGACCATGTTAAGAAACTGGTCTCCAGCTACAGCTCTGTCCCTACAGAAACTGACTATGAAAATAGTCAATCTGATGGCCTTGGTCACGGCACAAAGGGTCCAGTCACTACAGAAACTAAGGCTGGACAACATGATTATTTCATCTGGAAATTTAACTTTTCACATCAATGAAATAGTCAAACAGAACAGACAGGGGTCAGCAGGCCTAAAAACAGAATTCAGGGCCTACCGGACAGATGGTCGTCTCTGTATTGTAACACACTTACTATTATATATGGAGTATACTAAGATAATCAGAGGGAAAGAAATGTCACTTTAATCAGCTACAAACAGCCACTCAAAACAGTGACAGTCCAGACCATCTCTAGATGGCTAAAAAAGGTCCTAATAAAGGCTGGAGTAGACACTAGCATTTTTAAATCTCACTCCACCAGGGCTGCAGCTACATCGGCAGCTATGAAGTTGGACGTTCCTATGGACCAAATCCTCAAGACAGCAGGATGGTCAACGGAGGAAACTTTCCAATGACTTTATAACAAACCAGTCATTGAACCTGGAACATTTGCAGAAGCAAATTTAAGTTCTGTAATATAATTTACCCCATGAATAGGGGCAATAATTGGTGTTAATATATTTATCGTTGGGTTTCAATATCATATTGATGTCTAATGATGTTAACTCTATTCTCCCCATAATCACGGCATGAAATCACAGAGCTTTAAAATCTTCACGTAGTCACTCACGTGATTCCGAAGTAAAATAGTATGATTAAACGAGAACTTACCAATTTGAAGTTTGATCATTATTTTATGAGGAGTAACGTTGAGGGAATACGTGCCCTCCGCTCCCACCCTTGATCATATACTCAACTGGTATCTCTTCTCTAATCTTACTATGATTAGCCATTACAGTTATCTGTGATTTCACACCGCTGCTTTGAAGAATGACACGCATGCGTCCTGGTGGGGTTCTTCACGTATTACCTCAATGTTACTCCTCATAAAATAACGATCAAACTTCAAACTGGTAAGTTCTCGTTTAATCTTACTATTTAATATGCCAGTGGTTGCTTATGTGGAGCATCAAGAGAGCTCCCAACCAGGTGCATAGTTCTTCCTGCCTGTTTCCCCCTCTGTGCTGCCATCAAATAATCCAATACACAGGAAAAAATGCCTTGTGAAAACATATTCAGGATAGGGCATTAAGAGAACTATTTCAGTAAGAGTCCAGGGATATGGCGAGAAGGCAGGAACGAGGTACTGATTGTGGATGATCAGCCGTGATAATATTGAATGGCGGTGCTGGCTCGAAGGGCTGAATGGCCTACTCCTAGACCTATTCAATTCAAATTCACACATGCACTGACTACACCGACCAACACGGACTTCCATCGTATATATGAATGGCGGCAGAATTTGTGCACCTATTCCCCCCCCCCCCCCCTTCTCCCTTCTGTTTTTTGTTTTTTCTGTTTCTTGTTTTTTGTGCTAAATTGTATGTATGCACTGAGTACGAGCAGCTTTCAGTTTCACTGTACATGTATAGTGACAATAAATGGCATATCTATCTTGTCTAATGTCTATTGTCTATTGTCTATTAGAGGGAACTTTACGCAAAATACTGAAGGTAAAAACTATCACATTTTCTCCAAAGTGAAAGTCAAAGCAAACCAAACTATGTAACATGGTAACACTAGCCAGCTTCATCATAAGGTAAATTATTCTGGCATAGACTGCAAAAGGCAATCAACAGCCTTGAATCCTGTGAAAAATGTCAATTGTAATGCAAGACGAAGGTCAAAGCCAAGCATCCAACTGAAGGAAATCATCATGAAAACACATTTCAAAAGGCAAAGGAAATGATTATGCACATAATCCAATTTAGGCAACAACAAAAAGCTGATCCTCTGAGGCTGATCCGGAAACTGAATAATTGCCATGTTATTTTCTGTCTTGGAACATTTTATAACATAGTTCTAACTTGAAAATTACATGAGATACATATCAGGTGTGCCGACCTGCATCACTGATCTTGCATTGTGTGCAAAGTTCAGCTAGATTTTACAATAAGGTCTGACACAAAACAGTCCATTTGCTCAATCACCGTGTCCATTTTTGAGCCAATACTTCTGGATGTCACAATTTCTATGAATATGATGAAGGCCTCAGATACAGTTGTCATTCACTAATAGAAGGATTGCAATATACTACCAGATTATCTACACCCAGGGAGACAAAGATGTCTAATGTGAAAAACATTTTTTTATTGTTATCCTTGCTAAAATATATTGCCCAAATATAATTTACTAGCATATTCATCAGGCTTTGATTTGCCAAAGATGGAATTTCTCTTGAAGGAGCTTGAAGGTTTGTTTTGGAATCCCTATGTTTGTTTTTGTAAGACTAGCAAATCAGTGGACAGACACAAAATGCTGTAGTAACTCAGCAGGACAGACAGCATCTCTGGATAGAAGTTATGGGTGGCGTTTCGGGTTGAGACCCTTTGACCGTTTGAAGAAGGGTCTCAACCCAACATGTCACCCATTCCTTATATCCAGAGATGCTGCCTGTTCCGCTGAGTTATTCCAGCATTTTGTGTCTATCTTTGGTGTAATCCAGCATCTGCAGTTCCTTCGTAAGCAAATCAGTGCGAGTGCTTGAGGCCTCTAATTGGCTCAGGGACTCTTGCGATTGTTTAGGTTCCTTGTTCATGATGCCAACATAGAGTGAAAAAAAATAATATTTGCAAGATGATGTTCCTGCCATTGTTTAGCACAAGCTCTATTTCAATTGTTTATTTGAATTTCAAAGATTTAAAGTTGATTCAGATTATTCAATTGCCCAACTTTGTTTTTGTTTGATTGGTTGTTCGTTTTTTGTTAATAGGATCAAACATTTTCGGAATTTACCATCACCCGGCAGGGGCTTAAACATCAAGAGCCTCGATCGCCTCGACGCAGCAGGAGAACAAGCAAGGAAGTGATAAGACTTTTTGCCTTCCATCACAGTGGGGAGGTGCCTAAAGATTCACTGTGATGAATATTTGTGTTAAATTGTGTTCATTGTGTGTTTTGTTGCTTTTTTTCTGTCATGACTGTATGGTATGAAATATCGTTCAAACTTGTTTGAATGACAATAAAGGAAATTCAATTCAATTCAATTCAATTCACTTCATTCAATTCACTTCATTTTCACTCATAGGCGTAAGATAAATGTGTTTCCCTCTGAGTTTATAAAATTCTAGGATAGTCCAGTTGAGGAGTGGGGTCAAGGAAAGAGAGTCCACATCGCAGCCCTGTTTCTACCAATCTTTCCACCACCAGGGAAGCACAAGAAGCGCAAGACGCCATTGTATGAGATGCTGAGATGTGTGTTCAGCTCTGGCTTAACAATTTCTAATCTTGTGATATGGACTCGATAAGAAGAAGTTGAGGAGTTCAAAATGTTAACAGGATTCTCTAGACAAGATGAGGAGAACCTGTTTCCTCCTTTAGATGAATACCAAACAAATCTAGGCACAGTCTTAATTTACAACCAGACAATGCAGCAGTGAAATTAGGGCACATCATTTTCCTATTAGGTAACTGTTTCCTCTTTTCTCCTGATGCACCACTTTAATTGTGAATGACTTAATTGGACCTCCAGGCTAAGTCGCTACCTTTGCTCAGACATGTGCCAGATCCTCTAAATATGCTCCAGACAACTCTCTGTATTCTGGCATCACACTGGAGCCTTTTGTCACCTGGAGATTCAATTAGATATTCCCCTTTGATGTTACATTCAATTAATTCCTGCTGATTTCAATGATCTTTTAGTATACAGTGAGTGATAACGCCACTGTTGATTTGCTGTCAAAATCAACAGGGGGCCTCTCTCATGAGAGGCTAAATGTGGCTTCATTGTTAAAGCCAGCCTCTGCCCTTTTCAGTGGCAGGTGCTTTGTGTTGTGAATGCACATATGTCATCAAGGTCAGTACATGCATCTTCCTATGTTATACCCTACCAATTATCCTCAGCCATGCTCAGTTCATCACTGCCTTATCAATGTCAGGATTCACTTTCTCCATGGTTTTTTTTAGAAATGGAAAAATATAGGATCCAATGACTAGGAAGGAACTGCAGATGCTGGGTTAAACCAAAGATAGACACAAAAATCTGGAGTAACTCAGCGGGACAGCCAGCATCTCTGGAGCGAAGGAATGGGTGATGTCACGGGTCGAGAACCTTCTTCAAACCAGTCGGGGAATAAGAGAAACAAGAGATATGGAAGATGATGTAGAGAGATAAAGAACAATGGATGAAAGATATGCAAAAAAGTAAAGATGATAAAGGAAATAGGCCATTGTTAACTGTTAGTTGGGTGAAAACGAGAAGCTGGTGTGTCTTGGGTGGGGGAGAGAGAGAGAGAGAGAGAGGAAATGCCGGGGTTACTTGAAGTTTGATCACTGGAGCGAATGCCAAGGTGCAGCAGGTACACAGTAGAGGAGACATGAGGAACTGCAGATGCTGGAATCATGAGCAAAGCACAAAGTGTTGGAAGAAATCAGAAGGTCAAGCAGCACTTGGGGAGGGAATGCACAGCCGACGTTTCAGGTTCCAATCCTAGCGATGAGACTCGACAGGCGAGACCGACTTCGGGCAGAGCTATAATGGTGGTTGACTCCATTGTCCGAGGTGCAGACTGGAGATTCTGTATTGGCAGGCAAGACTCAAGGATGGTCTGTTGCCCCCCTGGTGCCAGTGTTCAAGATATCACGAACCGGCTTCAGAACATCCTCGAGAGGAAAAGTGCACAGTTGGAAGCAGTTGTGCAAACGGGCACAAACGATGTCGAAGAAGAGGAAGGAGGTTCTGCAACAAGAGTTTAGAGAGTTATGCCCCTGTCCCACTTAGGAAACCTGAACGGAAACCTCTGGAGACCTTGCGCCCCACCCAAGATTTCCATGAGTCGCCAGGGGTTTTGGTCACTTGCCTGGAAAGCCTCGACCGAAGCGTGAGCTGCATCTACTGACCAAAGATCCAACAGGATCTTTGCTACCGACCGCGCACACACACACACACACACACAAACACATCACGAAGGTGGGGGCCAGAGACAGCGGAGGAGTGCTGTCTGTGCGATGAAGAGGAAGATAAACGGCTACCACAGAGCACGGTAAGTCCTTTAGAGAGCGCGGGAGGGAGAGTGAGAAGGGGAGAGAAGGACAGAGAAGGGGAGAGAGGAAGGGGGAGAAGGGGAGAAGGAAGTGGAGAGAAGGGGGGGGGGGGAGAAGGAGTGGAGACAGTTTTAAGAAGTTTAATAAAGTTAGCGGGCATTTTACCTTCCCGCGGATCTTCTAGGTCCTGAAAACCAAAGCTTTGCTGAAAACTCCAATGAGCCAATCAAAATGGCCGGTCAGCGAAGGAGATTGCCTTCGACTGCCTGTGAATAAATAGCAACCCCAATCCAATGGCTTTGACCAAACGGCAACCTATTCTTAGTCGAGGCCGGTTTTGATTTTGTTGAAATAATCGCAGGAACATAGAAGAAGCCTCGACTATGCGGAAACCACTTTCGACCATTAGGGAGAGTGACCAAAACCTCCGGGAATCTCCGGGAACCACACCAAAACCTCTGGGAACCTCACGGAAACCTTGGGTGGGCGCAAGGTCTCCAGAGGTTTCCGTTCAGGTTTCCTAAGTAGGACAGGGGCATTAGGAAGAAGACTGAAAAGCAGGACTTCTAGGGTGGTCATCTCTGGATTGCTTCTAATACCAAATGCTAGTGAGGGCAGGAACATGGAGACAGGATATCTGAATGTGTGGCTGGGGGACTGATGCTGGGAGCAAGGATTTAGATTTATAGACCACTGGGATCTCTTCTAGGGTAGGGGTGACATGTACAAAAGGGATGGGTTACAACTTAACAGGAGGAAGACCAACTTTCTGGCAGACAGGTTTGCTAGTGCTACACATGTGGATTTAAACTAAATAGTGAGGGGGAGGGGTTGACAAATTGGGAGTATAAAGAGTTAAAGGGGAAGTGAGTACAGGAAAAGTTCCAAAAGACTCCCAAATTAATGGGAAGGAAAGTTTGAGAAGGGATAAGAGAGTAAGGTCAGGGCCAATCGTGACCGGTGTGAGAGGGGAGGTGAATACCGAAGTTAAAGTGTTGTATATGAATGCGCAAAGTATAAGAAATAAAGTGGAAGAGCTTGAGGCTCAGTTAGAAATTGGCAAGTATGATGTTGTGAGTATTATAGAGGCATGGCTGCAAGAGGACCAGGGCTGGGACGTAAATATTCAAGGGTATACGTCCTGTCGAAAAGACAGACAGGTGGGCAGAGGGGGTGGGGTAAAGAGGAAAGTGGTGAGGAAAGAAATTCAGACCCTTGCGAGGGGTGACATTAAAATTGGCATGTCGTACAGGTAATGCTACGGTTGTTATGGGAGATTTCAACATGAAGGTAGACTGGGAAAATCAGGTTGGTACTGGACCCCAAGAAAGGGGGTTTGTGGAGTGCCTCTGTGATGGATTCTAAGAGCAGCCTGTACTGGAGCCAACCAAGAAAAAGTCAATTCTGGATTAGTGTTGTGTAATGAAACTGATTTGATTAGGGAACTCGAGGTAAAGGAGCCATTCGGAGGTAGTGATCATAATATGATGTTTTAATCTGCAATTTGAGAGGGGAAAGGGAAAATCGGAAGTGTCAGTATTACAATTGAATAAAGGGGATTCTGGAGCCATGAGGGAGGAGCTGGCCAAAGTTGACTGGAAAGATACCCTAGCAGGGATGACAGTGGAACAACAATGGCAGGTATTTCTGGGAATAATTCAGAAGGTGCAGGATCAGTTTATTCCAAAGAGGAAGAAAGATTCCAAGGGGAGTAAGGGGCGACCCTGGCTGACAAGTGAAGTCAGGAACAGTATAAAAATAAAAGAGAAATATAACAAAGCAAATATAATTAGGAAGCCAGAGGATTGTGAAGCTTTTAAAGAGCAATGGAAAATAACTAAAAAGGCAATACGGGGAGCAAAGATGAGGTACGAAGGTAAGCTGGACAAGAATATAAAGGAGGATAGTAAAAGCTTCTTTAGGTATGTGAAGAGGAAGAAAATAGTTAAGACCAAAGTTGGACCCTTGAAGACTGAAACAGGTAAATTTATTATGGGGACAAGGAAATTGGATCCTATTGAAACATATAAGAATATTAAGGGTTCTCTGCCTCAGAAGACTGTGGAGACCAATTCTATGGATGCTTTCAAGAGAGGGGTAAATTTAATTCTTAGTCCCCTAGTTAGAAAGAGCTCTTAAAGATAGTGGAGTTAGGGGATATGGGGAGAAGGCAGGAACGGGGTACTGATTGTGGATGATAAGCCATGATCACAGTGAATGGCGGTGCTGGCTCGAAGGGCTGAATGGCCCCCTCCTGCACCTATTGTCTATTGTCTATAAACAATATAATAAACAAGAGAGAAGTTCAATGTGTGCAGGGCTGGATTTAGATGAAGAGAGGCCCTAAGCTATTTCACTTGTGAGGCCATCCCATGGTCCAGAGGTAAGTAGGAGGAGGTGTCCGAGAGAAGGCGCATGGCCTCAGCTTTATAGAGATCGACGCGCCAGTCTACCATGACACCTCCCTTGTCGGTGGGTTTGATCACCCAGTCTGGGTTGTTGCGGAGTGAGTTGATAGCTGTACGTTCAGGGGGGGAGAGGTTTGAGTGAGACAGGGGAGTGGAGAAGTTGAGGTGGTTGATGCCCCACCGGCAGTTTTGGATAAAAAGGTCTAACCCCGGAAGATGGCCATGAGGGAGGGTCCACAAGGAGGGGGTTCGTTGGAGATGGGCAAAGGGATAATCAATAGGGGGCGAGGACTCCTACCCATGGAAGAACACTGTGAGGTGGAGGCGATGGTAGAAGAGCTCCAAGTCGTGGTGGGCGTGGAAGTCATTGAGGTGGGGACAGAGGAGGACAAAGTTAATGCCTCTGCTGAGGACCGACCATTCAGTGTCAGAGAAGAGTAGGTCAGGGGGGATGGTGACACATGGCAGGGATGGGGGTTGGGGCCGGAGGAAGGCAGGTGAATGAACTGAGGCCGAGGCGATATCTGATTGGGGTCACATAGTTTCAGGGGGATGGGGAAGACCCAGTGGAACAGCCACTGAGGTTACCAGGGTTGGGGAGACTGGCACTAGGACTAGGACCCAGTGCAGTCAAACCCAGGGGAGTGGGAGTTAGCGGCGTGGAGGCTCCAGGCCCAGTCTCCAGGTAAGGCGATGGTTGCGCGCTGCTGGAGGACAGTGGAGTGGCGAGGGTCGGCGGACCCGATGGTAGGAGTCCAGGGCAGTAGAGTCAGGGTCGGCGGGAGATGCATTGTAGGTCCCGGTGGGCGGATGGTCGGTGGAGTGGCACGGATCGGCCAGCCCGGTGAGGCGACGAGGTGAGTAGTGCGGCGGCCATGTTCGGAGAGCCCCGGTCCGGCGGCGATGTTCGGTAGGTCCAATCCGGCGGCGATGTTGGATGGGCCGGTGTGGCGACATTGTTGGGTGGGCCCCAGTGCGGATTGGAGGTGGATAGGCCCCCAGTGCGGATTGGAGGTGTGTAGGCCCCCAATGCGGATGCGAGGTGGATAGGCCCCCAGGTGCAGTGGCCGAGAGCAAATTCCTCTCCACAATGAATATAAACCTCACCTGCACTTTAATCCCCCCCCCTCCCCTCCCCATATATATCTGTTGGTGAACTGATATATCGTTATATATACTCACATGAGCACCCGGGATACTCCGCAGCCTTCGTCTCCAGCAGGTTCCGTTTTCTCTCCCTGTTTCTATAATCCTCTCTGGATTTATCGTAGAGAATCTCGTTAAATTGGTACCATGCTACAAGTTCCCCCTCTTGTTCCCTGGAGAAGTTATATGGCCTTACCTTCTGCCATCTTCCCTTTACATAAGCGTCTGTAGAGGCTATTCATACAACGGCTACTGGGGAGGCAATCTGAAATCCACCTTGCTCACCCTCTCCCTGCTCCAAGGAGCCCACAGGCAGTGTTATCTCTGGCATCTCCTGTTGCCTCTCCACCTGTCTCTCTTGCTGTGTCTCCTCCTCATTCTCCTGCATGGCAAAAACCTTTCTGACACGCTTTACCCCCTTTCTTTGAGCTTTTCTGGGAGCCATCTCTGCATGTTCCTGTTAAAAGATTCTCCAACAATGACAAGGGTTGGGGAGACTGTCCTCGATGGACACATGTTCCATTGCAGCGAAACATTGAGAACACCTTTTTTTTACTCACCTTCTGTCCCCCTCTCCAGCTAAGGCGGGTTTACCGTTCGCAGGAGTTCCCACGGTAGCCGCAAGAGTTACTACGGATATCGCATGGCCAGGAGTTCATAAAATGTTGTAGAGCAGGGTCACGTGTACAAGTCACTCTTGGAGAAATTCAAGCTTGCTTGAATTTTCTCCCGAGTACCCAAGTTACACGATTACCTGCCGTTAGCGCCACGGTGGTCCACGGTGGTCCACGACTGCCGTACTGTTATCGCACGAGGCTCCCACGATGTTAAACTCTGGTTACCTCTTGCGTCAAGTCGCCCCGTGAAAAAGGGGTTTAAGCTTAAGCTTGTCTAGCTTATACGTAAATCCGGCCCTGAATGTGTATATATACACATACTCACACTACACATATATATAGACCATATATATATATATATATATATATTATATTTAAATAAACGACATACCTATTGCTTTGTCCTGCATTTCCAATGATCCAAATGGCGGTAGGGAAGAAGCTGTTCCTGAACCTGGATGTTACAGTATTCAGACCGCAGTACCTTCTTCCCAATGACAGGGGTGAAATGAGTGTGTGGCCAGGGTGGTGTGGGTCTCTGATTATGCTGGCTGCCTTTTTGAGACAGTGATTCCGGTAAATCCCATCGATGGAGGGGAGGTCAGAGCACATATGATGGACTGGGCGGTGTTCACAACCTTTTGCAGATATGTGGGCCTCACATATACTATTGGTTCATTACATTTTTCTCACCACAGAATCATTTCTTGGCCAACTTTTTTCATGTGCTCATATTATCCAAGATGAAGGGACTTTGGAATTTAATTTACGTAATCATATCACAGCCATGTTCGAAAATGCACCATTACAAGAATGCTAATAACATTTAATACGTTTTTGCAATCTCTTGACTATTAATACCTGTTTCCAAATGTATTTGTTCTAATTGAAGTAAATGAACTCATGTATTGATTGTTCAGCCTGTTGACATTATCTTATTAGGTTGGGGAACAGAAGTTTGCTCACACATCTCCAAAGAAAATGGAGGTGTGCTGATGAAAATCAAGGTTAATTAGAAGTACTACAATGTTGGTGGCTTAACACCTGTTGGGAATTTAACTCTTAATTTGTCACAAGGTTCACATTTTTTATGTGAAACCCCCGGAATGACAACAGTAGGACTGCAAGTTTGTGTACAGTGAAAATTCAACCTCAGTGGCCAGAAAAAACAACAGTTTTGATTTATATGGAAATACCCTGCAGATCAGGCAACATTCTGTAGAGAGTGAACATTTCAAGCAATAATCTGTCATCAGGACTGATGTCAATCTGTTGAGTATTTTGAGCTTTTGCTATAGATTTCCATCACCTGGTGTTTTTGGTTTATTTAGTTCTTAATAATGAAGAACAAATGGCCTTTACCAATCCCTTTCCCTTAAGATGATACTATTTAAAGGGCCAATATCCAAATTGCATTCTTTGAACAATAATATTTGACCTGTGGTATTAAATACTGCCTCACTGTTCAGAAATGAAACCTAGTTTCATATAGTTTATGCACACTGAGATACACATGGTTGAGCAAAATTACAATCATTTTCTTGATAAACAAATAATCTTACTTGATGGAAATTTGAAATAAAAACTGAAAAAAACACAGCAGGTCACGTAGCACCTGCGTAGAGGGAAAGAGTTACATGTCAGGCAGATAACCTTTCATCGTCACACTAATTTCCTGTTCAAAACCTGCCCGTTGTGAAATCGGATCAGGTGCTTCCTGGTATGCGTCATCTTACTGCAGCTGTCTCTCCGGCTTCAGAGACATACGTAATTACTTCATCAACATGTACAACAGCCATAGAGTAATACAGCATGGAATCAGGCACTTCGGCCCAGCTTGCCCTGTCGACCAAGAGGCCTCAACTGCACTAGTCCCACCCGCTTGCATTTTGCCCTTATCCCTCTAAACCTTCCCCATGTGTGCACCGGTTCAAATGTTTTTTAAAGGTTGTTATAGTACCTTTAAATATAGTAATAATTTTAACAGACAGATGTGGAGTAATAACATGGAGCCAGTGACTTTAAAGCCCTGGTGTACTTCCTAGAATTCCGTAATAATGAGGCAGTTTTGATCTTAGGCAAATTAGATTACGTTACTCAGTTTATAAGTTTGATTGAGCTCCTTGAAAAGCAGAGGACATTTTATTTGTGTTTAAAATATACATACCCTGTATCGCCAACACAGATAGAATAGATAGTCAAAACATTTTCCTAAGATGGAAATATCAAAGGCTAGCAGGCATAGCTTTACGGTGAGAAGGGAAAGCTTCACTTGGTAACTGTGCAAGCTCTGTTGTATGCAGCAATCTGGTTGGAAAACATTTTTTTTAGAGATAATTTTTTCAATCTTGCCTTCTTTGAAGACAACCTCAATTGGGCTTAAATGTCAAACGCAGCATTGGAGTGATGCACCAAATAAGAGTGAACCCCAGTTTCTATGTAAAGATTTGGTTTAGCAGTGGAGGTCCAGGTTATAGATGGACTCAGTATCCCAGACCAGTGTTGTTCCAGGCTGCCACTGCTGATCTTGGCCATGTCTCACAGTGTGCTCAAGGCTTCATCCAAATACCTTACTTCAAGAACATGGAAGGAGAAAACCTCTGGCTTTTCTTTAGCTAACGTGCACAGACAAAACATAAGCAGATACAGTAAGTAGAAGCTGCTTTGCAGGTTTCTCCCAATTACAAATACTTTGGAAGTTGCATGTGACCGTTTTGGCTTTTACCTAATAGGAAAATATCCACAATTGACCTAAGGAGATGAATCAGCAATTCCTATTTTTTTTCTTGTTCCAAGATCCATTTGGAACTTTAGTTTGTGGCAATCATATCTGTGTGAATTGAAAACAAGAGCTAAACTGACAGATTAAACCTCATTTTAGGAAATCAATAATAATTTTAGGCAGTTATTGTCAAAAGCAATGATAATTTCATTTCTATACACATGCTTAATTCACAGTGACAGAAATGGGAAGGCTGCCGGTTTTAGTGCTCTTGGGGATAGTGAGCTCTCGGAAACAGTTCTTCTGCCAGGGACAAAATTTATGTTCAAACTCTTTTCCCAATGAGTGGATGTATTTCATACATGAGTGAATACATATCCTCCAGCTAGACCATATCTAGGTTACATTAATCAGTTTGTAGATTTGACTGAGCTCGTTGAGAAGTAAGGGACACCTTATTTATGTTTAAAATATACGTATCGCCAGCACAGATAAGGTCGACAGTCAGAACCTTTTTCCCAGGATGGAAATATCAAAGACATAGGGCATAGCTTTATGGTGAGAGGGGCAGAGTTTAAAGGAGATGTGTGGGGCATGTTTTTACATAGAGGTTGGTGAATGCCTGGAATGCACTGCCACTGATGGTGGCGGAGACAGATAGTTTAGAAAGGCACATGGATATGCAGGGAATGGGGGGACATTGGTTACATGCAGGGAGATGAGAGTTTGCCTTGGCATCATGTTCAGCTCAGATATTGTGGCCTGTTCCTGTGGTGCACTGTTCTATGTTCTATGTTAACTTGGGACAATAAACACTGTTCTTAATGACTGCCTTGTCTTCTTGGAGTAGCTTTCTGTAATAATCACAAGTGACCGTGTTAAATGCACAATAGAATGTGCACCTTGCTTTACAGATTAGTTTATTGTTATATACACCAGGGTGCAACAAAATTCATTTTTTACATGAAATTCATAGTAAACAGTATACATACAGTCATGATAATACAGCAATAACTGCAAGTGCAAAATAGAAAAATAGTCAAAATTGTAGAGCAAAAACCAAGTAGTGCAATAGAATATTACAGCATAGTCATGGAAATACTAATGAGGTAGTTAAGAGTAAGGGTTTGTGGCAACATCTCAGAAGTGGAATACGAAAGATGTGATTGGTTCAAGAATCAGCTGATGGTGGGGAAGAAACTATTATTTTCAGAGCTTTCCATACCTATTCATACCTCTGGTTTCCCCCTTCTCTGACCCTCAGTTTGTAGAATGGTCTCGGTCCAAAACGTCACCTATTCCTTTTCTCCAGAGATGCTGCCTGACCCGTTGAGTTTCTCAAGCATTTTGTGTTTATCAAACCGTTCTTGTCTGGACCAAGCCACTCATATTTCTCTATATTATATCAAGTTACCCCTCATTTTCCGACACTTTAGAGAAAACAAACCAAGTTTATTGACCCCTCCTTATCGCTAGTACTGACTAATCCAGGCAATATCCCAGCATGCCTCTTCTGTAAGCTCTCGTGTCTTCTCCCAGAATGTAGAAGAGAGAAAGGGGAATGGCCAGGGTGCCAGGCATCCTGGACAATATTTATTTCTGATGCAATGCACAGTGAAGATGGGCTGGATGGAAGGAAGTGACAAGTCTGTTATCAACTGACCTGTGTTTAATACTCTCTATAGACAATAGATAATAGGTGCAGGAGTAGGCCATTTGGCCCTTCGAGCCAGCACCGCCATTCAATGTGATCATGGCTGATCATCCCCAATCAGTATCCCGTTCCGGCCTTCTCCCCATATCCGCTGACTCCGCTATTTTTAAGAGCCCTATCTAGCTCTCTCTTGAAAGCATCCAGAGAACTTGCCTCCACCACCCTCTGAGGTGGAGAATTCCACCGACTCACCACTCTCTGTGAGAAAAAGTGTTTCCTCGTCTCCGTTCTAAATGGCTTACTCATTATTCTTAAACTGTGGCCCCTGGTTCTGGACTCCCCCAACATCGGGAACATGTTTCCTGCCTCTAGCGTGTCCAAGCCCTTAACTATAAGCTCAGGTGCACAGTGTTAAAGCACTTTTCATTCCAGTCTGAGATACATCCCGCCAGAATACTTTCAATAGCATAGTACACGTTCAATAGAAACCCGGTGGATATGCTGAATCTTTTCAGATGCCTAAGAAAGTAAATATGCTGTTGTGCTTTCTAGATCACTACATCGGTGTGAAGGGATCAGGTTAGCTTGCTGGTGATATGGATACCAAGGACATTGAAGCTGTACACCATGTCTATGCAGCTCTATGGATGAGGATAGGGCAATGTTCATCCCTTGCTTCCTTAAGTTAGCAACTAACTCTTTAGTCATTTCTTCAGTCTGAAGAAGAGTCTTGAAACCTGAA
Organism: Leucoraja erinaceus; assembly: GCF_028641065.1. Taxonomy (NCBI): domain Eukaryota; kingdom Metazoa; phylum Chordata; class Chondrichthyes; order Rajiformes; family Rajidae; genus Leucoraja; species Leucoraja erinaceus. Next base: position 32,179,965 of record NC_073381.1, read on the forward strand.
ACGTCACCCATTCCTTCACTTCAGTGATGCTGCCTGTCCCGCTGATTTACTCCAGCATTTTGTGTCTATCTTCGGTTAAAACCAACATCTGTGATTCCTTCACACACAACTAACTCTTTTGATTTGCTGATGTTGAAGGTTAGGTGTCGTACTGAAACCATGATATAAGGTTTCCAATCGCTTTCCTGTACATCATCTCCTCGCTGTCGTTGATTTGGCCGAGAATGTTAGAAGTAGTTTTGATGCCTGTGCAGTATGTTACACAGTGCTGCATGGGCAGTAAAACTGACAGCATTCTAATATCTGTCACCATGAGTTGCGTGATTTATTGTAGAAATGAAATTCTCATTTCTTAGCTTATAACAATAAATGTCTGAAATCATTATTGATTTCCTAAAGATTGAGTTTTTATGGCATTTAGCTCATGTTTTAATTTCATACGTATATGATAGAAATTAACTGCAGTTGGACTTTGGAATACATTAAAGGACGTCCATTCAACCCCCCAGGTAAATTCTGCTGTACCATTAAATTGATGCACGTAAATGTGAAAATGTCTACCTCCAGATTGAGGGAGAGTTTCTTCCGAGGCAACTGAACCATCCTATCACCAACTAAACGGTCCTGACCTACCATCTATCTCATTGGAGACCCTCAGACTATCTTTAATCGGACTAAACTTCATTCCCTTTATCATGTATCTGTATACCTTGGACAGCTTGATTGTAATTATGTATTGTCTTTCCACTGACTGGATAGCACGCAACAAAAAAAAATCGCTTCACTGTACCTCGGTACATGTGACAATAAACTAAACTCAATCAAAGCTGCACCACAACTCTGCCTGGGCCTGAGTGTTGCTTCACCATCATGACAGCAAGAGTGAGCCATGTCATGTGAAGTCCAGCAATGATGTGCATTGATAGACTCTGTACCTTCTGTAACTCGTCAAGTGTCAAATTTCCTACTTCAATGTTGCATGCACTTTACTCTTCTACTGTCAGAAATGTTAATGTGGTTCTCAATGCCCTTGTATGTTAATGATGTGGGTTGTGTGTTTGCAAATTTTGTTGATAAATAGCAATGTAAGTTGTAAATAGAACATAACAAGGCTGCCAAGAATCTAGAAATGTACAGGAACATAAAGTGTACACGACGGGAATAGACCTTTCAGCCCACCATGTCTCTGCCGATCATGATAACAATTTAAAGAGCATATCTGCTTGCGCATGGTCTATATCCCTCCATTTCATGTCTCTTAAATGCCTCTTAAGCATTGCTATCCGATCAGCTTCCACCACTTCCCTGGCAATGCTTTGGAAATACTCTGGGTAAAAAATCTCACCTCACACATCTCCTTTAAACTTTCTATGCCCTCTGGTATTTGACATTTCCACCCTGAGAATAAAACTCTCTAATTACATCCCCTATCTATGCCTCTCATAATTTTATATACTTCTATCAAATTGTCCATCAGTTTCTGATGCTATAGGGAAAACAATCCAAATGTATCCACCATCTCAGGTAGACAAAAGTGCTGGAGAAACGCAGCGGGTGCAGCAGCATCTATGGAGTGTAGGAAATAGGCAACCTTTCGTGCCAAAATCTTCTTCAGACTGATATAGGGTGGGGGTGGGGGGGTGCGGGCAGAAGAAAGGAGAAAGGAAGAGGAGGAGCCCGAGGGCTGAGGGAGAGCTGAGAAGGGGAGGAGGCAACAAGGGCTACCGGAAATTGGAGAAGTCAATGTTTATGTCGCTAGGGTGCAAACTGTCCAAGCGGAATTTGAGCTGCTGCTCCTCCAATTTCCGGACATGATGCTCACTCTGGCCACTAAGGATCCACCATCTCCTTATAACTAATACTAAAAACCAGGCAACATCCTGGTAAACCTATTCTGCACCCTTTCCAATGTCTCCATATCCTTCTTGTCATGTGATAGGAGCAGAATTAGGCCATTCAGCCAATCAAGTCTACCCCTGGCACCCGCTCTTGTAACGAAATGACCAAAACTGCACGCAATAAATAAGGCTACAGGGCTATGTAAATTAATTATATCACCTAGCAAAGATCTGACAGATGAATAATGATGTGGGAAAAACAAATTTTCTCCATGAAATTTAAAAAAAAAGTCCATTATCGGCAGTGAAATTTTGCTGAGGTTTGAGATGCAGAAGGATCTGGATATCCTGGTGCACAATTTGCAGAACAGTATTGCCTTAGGGGAAAGGAGTTGGTAAAGGCTATTTGTTCATAATTAATAAGAACTATCGGTTTGAAAAAAAATAAAAACCATGTGATGGAAATCTGGAGTGTATGTTGGAAATACTCAACAGATTGCCACCAGCATCGATGAAAAATCATTGTTGAAATGTTAACTCTCTGCAGAATGTTGCCTGACCTGCAGGGTATTTCCAGGAAATCATAACTGTTGTTTTTTTCAGGCCTGTAAGGTTGAGGTTTTCACTGTAGACAAATTTGCACTCCTACTATAGTGATTCTGGAGGATTTTACACAAGAAAAATGGGAACCTTGTGACATATTTAAAGCGACCATTCTAAAAATGCAACACCGTGTCGGGAATTGAGATTTCCTGCTGTTGGACGGAGAAGGAAGAGGGAGAGAGAGACCTACAATGGAAGCTTTACATAGCAAAAGAAAACACATGCACAATGCTTTAGGAGACTCCATTTCAAGAAGAAGTTCAAACATAAAAATGCTGGCTGCTCTTTCCCATGCTCCATGCTTGTAGACAGACATAGCATTTCAACAAATATTTGATTCACCATGCCTAGCCTTCAGCTTTATTTTGTACTCTGTATCACTCATTTCTGCATAGAGCTCATGCCTAACCTCTCCTTTGGGGTCTGACACCAGAACTATCCCCAGTGCCCTCCACAGCGGCAGGTCACATGTGCTGGATGACTCACCCTGTGCAGATCCCAGTTCTACGTTAGATGCAAAATGCTGGAGTAACTCAGCGGGACAGGCAGCTTCTATGGATAGAAGAAAGGGTGAAATTTCGGGTTGAGGCCCTTCTTCAGACTGAGGAGTGTGGGAAATGAGAGATATGAAAGAGTAAGGTGTGAAAACGAGAGATCTGAGTTACTCCAGCATTTTGTGTCTATCTTTGGTGTAAACAAGCATCTGCAGTTCCATCTTACACATTTCGTCAGCCCTAAGTTAATTCCATAGTGACACAAGCATCTGCAACAGAGCCAGTAAAGGCAGGGGTCAGATCAAGTGCTGATAAAAGGACAGGAAATGTTGGAAATGCTCAGCAACTGTGGAAGAGAAATGGAATTAATATATCAGATCAGGGATCCGTAGTCATAACTAAAAAACAGAGGTAAATGCTTTATTTTTATTTCCGACAAACTTAAAGCATCAGGAGATACAAGTGATTGCAGATCTGGAATATTGAGCAACAACAACCTATTGGAGGAATTCTGCAGGTCAAGCACCATCGGTGGATGGAAATGGTCCTTTTAATGATTTGAAGGATTTAAAGATAGGTGATTTTTTTCCTGGTATTTGATCTGGTATTTTGTTGGTTTACATGCTTGATCAATGGTGTTTTTATCATTAATGTCTTATTATTATTAATGTTTAGTGTTTTCAGAGTCCTTTGTAACTGTCACTGAATGTCATGTTGTTACTTGTGGGCAGAGTACCAAGGCAAATTCCTTGTATGGGAATACTTGGCCAATAAACTTACTTACTTACTTAGTGATTGCAGAGAGGATTTGCGAGGACGTTGCCTGAAATCAAGGGTTTAGGGAGAAGATGGGCTGGCACAGAGTTTATGACTGGGAACTGCAGGAGATTGAAGGGTGATTTTAGAGGTGTATAAAATCACGAGGGGAATAGGTAAAGTGAATGCACAGAGCCTTTTCCCAGGGTAGAGGAATCAAGAACTAGAGGGCATAGGTGTAAGGTAAGAGGAGAAAGATTTAATAGGAACCTTTGAGGTGACCTTTTCATACAGACAGAGTTGAGGCAGGTACTATAACAAAATTTAAAAGACATTTGGACACGTACATGAGTAGAAAATGTTAATGGATCCTTTAAATGGATTTTAAAAATTGGTAAATTTTAGATAGGCTGGGACTGGAAGGATGTGGATCACATGCAGGCAGCAGGGATTAGTTTAAGTTAACAACATGTTCAACACAGATATTATGGGCCTTTTGCTTTACTGTTCTGTATTTTATGCCGTGTGGTTGTTCAGCTGATGTCCTCCCTTGCGTGAATGGCTATAGGGTACATAAAAGATGAGATGCTGTAGTATAGTGGCAGAATGGTAAGGGTGACGAAAGACAAAGAGAGTTGAGATGCTCTTAAGGATATTGTTGACACTGGTGGGATATGTTGGAGAAATGAATGAGTTGTGACCTTATCTATGTGTGTGAGATCACTGAACTGTTTGCAATATTTACAATGCCCTCAACAACTATATCCTCCCTTGACAGCACTTCCATGTGCCTGAGAGGTTCCTCGTCCTTCAGAGCATAGACACTTCTATTCACTGCATCTCAATTACTGGGAGTTCAGTATGAAACACTGATTTGTCCCTATTCTAGTCTTCAAAAAAATTATTAAAATCTTCCTCATAGAATGTATCATCCCTCTCAGAGCTGTTGCTCAACCTTAGTCAGCAGAAGCTGCTGCCAGCACTTACAACATTGGTCCACATCTAAGGTTGCCAACTTTATATTCTGGCATTAAGTCATGGATTGAAGGCAGGTCCTGTGGGCAAGATTTACTCTGGGCAGGGTTTGTCTGGGAAAGGTTTGGTTTGACAAGGCTTGCTATTAGATCAGCTGGGATTAGACTGGGCAGGGTTTAGTGTGGACAAGGTTTTGTGTGTGTAGGGTTTGAAGTGGCCAGGGTTTAGTTGTGGGCAGGATTTGATGTGGGCAGGGTATAGTCTATAGTATGGCCCGAAACGTTACCTATTTCCTTCGCTCCATAGATGCTGCCGCATCCGCTGAGTTTTTCCAGCATTTTTGCCTACCTTCGAATTTCCAGCATCTGCAGTTTCTTCTTGAACATTTTATCTACTCCACTGTGATATATCCTCAAGGTATGCCTACTTTGAAGAAGTTCCTTTTCCTTTCCCACCCCCCCCCCCCCCCCCCCCCCCCCCCACCCGTTCCCCCCCAGGTGCATCAGTTTGAAGAAGGGTTTCGGCCTGAAACGTTACCTATTTCATTCTCTCCATAGATGCTGCCGCACCCGCCGAATTTCTCCAGCATTTTTGTCTACCTTCGATTTTCCAGCATCTGCAGTTTCTTCTTGAACAGAGTATAGTCTGGGCGGGTTTTGATGTGTATAGGATTTAGTATGGGCAGGATTTGAATGTTGTGGACAGGTTTAGTGGGTTGTGTTTATTGTGGGCAGTATTTAGTGTATGACTCTGTATATACAAATAGTAACATGGCTTATTGTGACAATATATTTGGAAATGACAACCCGAACAGGCCTATGTTTTTGCCAGTGGAAAGCTTAGCTGTTGATCATCGGAACATTGGGCACTTCTGCGTGAAAGTGAACACAAACTGTGGCAAACTTTCAGGTTCCTGACCAGATGTGAAACTCTCATTGCTCGATGAGTATTCATTCTTCCAATTTCATGATTTACAATTTCATAAATTGAAAATCTGTCTCAGTATTTGTTTAAGACTTCTAAACTGGAAGCTGTGTAGGAAATGGTTTGCTGTAGACTGGACCAGGAGCTCCAGTAATACAGCAACAATTAATCAGCCTCACTATTTAACTGAGAAAGCGTGCCAAAGGCTTTGTTATTCAAAAGAAGTAATGTTTTAAATTGCTTTCACAATTAATGCTTAACAGTGCTTCTAATCACACACTAATTCCAAAATGTACTTTACCCGGACCAGAATCAACGGCATTGATTGCATTATCACAAAACGGAGTTGAAGTAATCCACTGGATTTTATATGAGAAAAAATGGGCATTTAGTAATATCATGTATTTAATAAAATTAATTTCACCGAATTGTTCAAAGATTATGTACATTGACTTCAAATGTGTATGTAATCTGTTACATTTATGAACACTGTGCAGGCTAAATTGATTAGATCTGGAAAGTGTGTGCTGACCTATGTCTATTTAACCTGATGCAAACCATCCAAAGAATTAGGGTTACCTTCTCAATCTATTGACCAGCTAGCAAATACTGCACTTGAAATCCAAGGCAGTGGATGTTGTCTCTAAATAAACAGCTTTGGAAATGGGGGCCAGGAATGATCCATATTGTCCACATGTCCTTCAAAACGAGCTGCTGAAATGGCATCTTCCGATTTTACCAGAAGCATTGTGTTTACATGATGACCAGAAGTAGGACAGGGACCTCTGGACGAAGACTGCGGGTTCTATATCATTCTGTTGCTGTCTTCCCTGGTCCCTGGGCCCTGGCAATGTTAGCCCTGGCTCCAGCTCCCTGCCAAGACTGGGTGCTAGAAGGCAACCAGCCTCTGAGAACCAAGGACCAGCCTAGGCCTGGACACTATGGACCTGTAGATGTCTCACTACTTCTTTCTATAATTGGAAATCGTTTTTTTTAAATAAAAGCCATTGCAGATGCAAAGGTCTGCAAAATGGTTTGATGTATTATCCCTGCCTCAGCCCCACTTCCAGCTATTTATTTCACAGGAGAATTTCATGTGGCTATGGATCTGAACAATTCTCAGATAATGTGGTTGGGATAGAGAGAGAATATTTGTGTCTAGCATCCCAACTGAGGAGAGTTTTACTGAGATATGGGCAGAGGCAGCAAGGCCAGTGGTTGTTAACCACACCGAACTGGTGATGGTGGGCAGTCTTCACTAATGCAGCCCTTCTGGTGAAGCGCTCATAATTCTGCCAAGAAAGGGCTTCTAGGGTTTAGGCCCAGCAACAAGAAAGGAAGGATCAATGTATTTCCAAATCAGGGTGATATGTGACTTGAAAGGGAAACTGTAGGGGGTGGGTGATCCCAAGTGTCTGCCGTATTTGATTGTTGAGATCACAGTTTTGGACCAGATGTCCTGTCAGAGAACCTAATGTGAGTACGTGGAATACATTGTGGTTAATTTGCACTGCACTGCACTACATGGAATGAATGGAGGTAAATGGAGTGCCATACATGTAGGCACCTTAGCCCTGGTTGCTGCTGAATTTCTTGAGTGCTGTTGGATATGGAATCTTTCCATGCAATAGAGTTTTTCACCAATCCTCTTACTTGTGGTGTGTAAGATGGGAGATAGTGGAATGTGTTTGCAATCCACTATTAATGTTATTTGACAAAAATGTAAAGCTTGCATGCAGCTTTTTAGGATGACCTGGAGCACTACCTTTCAAGTTTTAATGATGACAGGTATCATTAAACCACCCAAAGTGTAACATTTTAGGAGGCTGTCTGGCCAGCTGAGCTTGTAGCCCTCCAGTTAAACATTAAACCCTACCAACGTCAAACCCTGCTAGGAAAGTGCTGGTGTATGAGGTTGGAATGGACTCGATGGGCCAAAGGGCCTGTTTCCGCGCTGTATTGCTAAAGTCTCGTATCTCTAAAGCTCGGCCCGATTGTCTTCTTTGAATAATTAATAAAATATCGTGATCTGTTTCTAGTAATAGTTGTCCACAATGGTATGAAAAACTTTTGGAGACCCTTGTGAATGGAGGACCTTGTAGGTATTGATTGTTAAATACTGTTGGCCTTCCTAGCCAACATTTAATTTCACATGCACATAAAACTGAATCTATTTTGTAAACATTTTTGCTTCAATATGATCGATCTTTCACTGTTGCAAAGCTAGTAGTAGATGGTGTTCAGCATCTAGATACTTAACTGAACATAATCTTGCACCACCAAAACCAAGTGGGCCCAATGACTTTGATTTGTCCTCATCAAAACATCATATCAAAGTTAAGACATTTCTGTTCAACTTGGAATTTCAGTTCCAAAAGAATCAGTTGTGATTTGGACCTAGTTTCAAACCTGCGTCAATGTGAATGTGCTGCCTCTGGTCTCAAGACGTGTCTCCAATTCGCTTACACCTACCAAGAGTGACTGTTATCAGACTTTACTACTATAATGAATAGCATCACATGTGATCGATTATATTTCATCAAATCTCCCACTTCTTCAGTGGAATTCACTCCAATTCAGGAGAATTTCTCCTGCCATGTAAGTATTTTGGCTCTGGAAATAGCCATACACAATGATGTTAATCTTCATTTTGGTATGTATGTTATTGATTAAAACCTGTATCTTAATATCTCAGTTTACTTGGTTTTCATTTTGCCTCCTTTCAAAATGCACAATGTGCACACCAATTTCCTCATCACTCCTCAACTTCCAGGCAATGAAGTTTAACATTGGCTTCATCTTCCATTTGGCCTTCAACATGTAATATAACCCTTAATTCAGAAAGTATAACAGCTAACAGTTTTGAACATACATTGCCATGGCATTTCCTAAAAATAAGCCAGATAGGCACATTCCTTTCTTTCTTCCTCCTTTAAACTATCTCATCATATACTTATTAAAAGTCTGATCTTGTAGTGTGTATGTATATATGTGTGTGTATATGTGGTTGTCTTTACATCTTCGCAAAAACACTATGCGGTAACATTTTTACATATTCCGATTGACATTTTTCCCGTCGAGGCCGGGATCACCTTATCTGAACATTTCATGTTTTATTTCTCGAGTTATTCCTGACTCATTACTGATTACAAGTCTAAAAAAGTAAAAGACTTTGAAATTAAAACCACCAGATGATGATGATGATGTCACAATGGCTCAGTTACCAGCGACCAGCCTCAATGAAGATTTCATCCTATATTTTACACGTTATTCACGATTAAAGCTTTAAAAATGGCAACTTTCACAAGATTTATACATATTCTGATTCACATTGTTTCCCCTCGAGGCAGAGATTGTAATTATGCTCCTGCAGCTTACCCCCTAGTCTAGTTCAGTAAAATACTGAGTCAAGCACTGGATCAACTATTCTTTATTCTTCCCAAACACAAACAAACTCCCTATACAATACCTAACCACCACGGGTCCGATCCTTGTCTCTACTCGTTCAAGCCCTTCAGCCTTGTGCGAGCAGACACCTCCAGCAGGTCACACGATCCCAAGTGTACCTCCAGAAGACCGACCCCGATCCTCGTGGGGTTCACTCTTTAATAGGGCATTGGACCCATGGCACTAAACTATATGGGGGGGATAAAATTGATCATATTATACAGTTATTAACAGTTCCTTAACCCAATCACAAAGTACCCCATTACAATGTTTCCACAGAAGCTTCTAGAAGGAAGTCAGTTAATGAAAGCAAAGAAACATTTTCCCGGGTTGTATAAACAATTTAAACAAGGCTTCACACTTTACCCAATCATCAAATAGCAGTACAAATACTCTGCAACATAATTAACAATATCTTTTTACACCCCCTTCTATAACCAATCCTAACCATACATTTTAACAAAAGGAAGGACATCTGGACCTCTCCTTATCCTCAACTTCCATCTAGGGTCCAGACTCTTTGGAGCCGTGACTCCCATCTTGCAACTATTACAGAAAGAGGCCAAGCAGGCCCTGCAAATACAAAGATCCTCCATTTAGTGACCTCTTTAGTTTAGCCAATATTAACAAGATCACTTTCACTGAACATGTTATGCTTTATTTCTTGACATTACTGATTAAGTACCTTGAATTTCTAATCAACCAGCTTCAAATGATGATGCTTTTGAATTTCAAACTGACCAGCTTCAACTGATTACGTCACAATGGCTCGACTAGCAGGGGGAGGGCGAAATGCTAATGCAACACGCAGGGCAAGTGCAATTGGAATTTCTTGACGTCACAATGGCTCAACTAGCAGGGGGAGGGTGAATTGCTATTGCAACACACAGAGCAAGTGCAATTGGAATTTTTTTTAAAGATGAGGAAGGCAAGGGGAGTGCTGTAATCTTACGTTCGGTGATGGCTTGAGTTGGAGGGCCACGCCTCCCCTGGGGGCTATGGGTAGGGAACGGGTGCATTGGGGGAGAAGGCCCAATGGGTCTGCACATGGTCTAGTAGCTATATAAATATATGGGCGGCATGATGGCACAACGGTAGAGTTGCTGCCTTACGGTGCTTGCAACTCCGGAAACCCGGGTTCGATCCCGACTACAGGTGCTGTCTGTGGGTTTTCGCCGAGATCTTCGGTTTCCTCCCACACTACAAAGACGTACAGGTATGTAGGTAAATTGGCTTGGTGTATGGAAAAATTGTCCCTAGTGTGTGTAGGATAGTGTTAATATGCGGGGATCGCTGGCCGGCGCAGACCCGGTGGGCCGAAGGGCCTGTTTCTTCGCTGAATCTCTAAATTAAACCAGAAAAAGAGTAAGCTCTGTACAACAACTTTATAGCCATAGACAGCACAACATATTCAGGATAGATGAAAATGTTTCTCAAAGATAAGCTCAGATAAACAAATAATGGAGATTGGATCTTCTCATCAATCAATACACAAATTAGGTCATCTCTTCAAGCATCTGTTCAGAAACTCTCTGAAATTGCAATGTAATAAAAGATTTCTCCAATGCCTCAGTATAATCATCAATAGATTTGCTAGGCTTTTGATTTTATGTCTGACCCTGTAGCTTAGGTTGTCTCGAAAGATACAAGATTAAAGTTAGACACAGTGTGCTGGGATAACTCAGCAGCTCAGTCAACATCTCTGGAGAAAAAGGATAGCTTAAGTTTCGGGTCTGGACCCGAAATATCACTAATCTTTTTCTCCAGAAATACTGCCTGACCCACTGAGTTATCCCAGCACATTGTGTCTAACTTTGATACAATCCAGCATCTACAGTTTTTGGGCCCATCTGCCCATCTGCAGGATACAAAGAGCTAGTGTGAATGGGTTACACCAGTTCTGCGACCTTGATGGTTAGCATAGACTAGGTGGGCCAAAAGGCCTGTTTTCATGTTGTATCTTTCAATTCAATTCAATGTCAGAAGTGTTGAGTTGGGCATTTGGGATTAACATTGATCAGGCCCGTACGAAGCTTTTCAAAAAGGGAGGTGGCATGACAGGATTACAAATTTTTTTAATGTGAAATAATGTGCCCACTGCGCACATCACAAGCTTGAAGCGTGAAGTCCCTCGATGCCAGGGTCCAGGGCCGGCTTAAGGTTAAAGCTCTGGGGTTTTAGATGCTCTCTGATGCATTCTGAGCATTTTATTTTCGAGCATTTTTGCACCAAATTTATGACCAATATTTCAGAAATTAACAGGAATCTGAGAGGTAGCTTTTTCACACAAAGGGTGGTGGGTGTATGGAACAAGCTGCTAGAGGAGTTAGTTAAGGCGGAACTATCCTAATGTTTAAGAGACATTTGGACACGTACATGGGTAGGACAGGTTTAGATGGATATGGGCCAAACGCGTGTGAGTGGGACTAGTGTAGTTGGAACATGTTGGTCGGTGTGGGAAAGTTGGGCTGAAGGGCCTGGTTCCACACTGCATCATTCTATGACTAAGAAGTTAAGAAGAAAATTGCATGTAGATAAGTAGAGCGGATTTGAAAGGGGAGTGAAATGTAAAGGCAGCGAGAGGTTTATGGATGGAAAGGAACATAGGAAAGGAGAGGGGAGAGTGGGCTTGGGTAGATGGGTGAAGGGAAAATAGACACAAAGTGCTGGAGTAACTCAGTGGGTCAGGCAGCATCTGTGGAGGACATGGATAGCTGACGTTTCACAGAGTGCTGGAGTAACTCAGTGGGTCAGACAGCATCTGTGGAGGACTTGGATAGCTGACGTTTCACAGAGTGCTGGAGTAACTCAGTGGGTCAGACAGCATCTGTGGAGAATATGGATAAATCCCTGTCTCACGGTGCGAGTCCACCCACGAGTTTAAAACAAATCAAACTCGTGGTAACCACGTAGAATTAATGTAGCGGGCACGTCGGAACTCGTAACGCTAACGGCAGGTACTCGGGAAACTTGTTAACTCATGAAAATCTTTCAACATGATGAAAGATTTCCACGAGTCAAATTTACTCTTGAAGTTAAAATGTTAAACTTTTAAACTCGTTGTAAGAACGTAGTAGCCCGTGAGTTTATCGTAGTGACTCGTGAGTCTACCGTGGGCACTCTTTAACTCAGCGGGACAGGCAGCATCTCTGGAGAGAAGGAATGGGTGATGGGATGACGTTTCCGAAATTCTGCTGCATCTTTGTGTTACTCCAGCACTGTGTGTTCACTATTTGTCAACCAGCATCTGCCTTTCTTGTGTATGTGTTATGAGTTCCGACATTCCTGCTACGTTAATTCTACGCGATTACCATGAGTTTGATTTGTTTTAAACTCGGGATCACTCGTGGGTGGACTTGCACGTGAGACAGGGCCAATAGGTGACATTTCACAGAGTGCTGGAGTAACTCAGAGGGTCAGGCAGCATCTCTGGAGAAAAGGAATAGATTATATTTTGGGTCAAGACCCATCATCAGTAATATTCATGATGTGACATGTATAGACATTCCTGAATGTTACCCAAACCATCGTGAGCTACCTTGTTACGGTGCTTGCCCTCTCCTATAACGTCTCTGCTGCCTTGGGTGATGCAGGACAGGACACAAGCTTTGGGACAGTGTGAAGCTGTTGCAGTCTGTCCCAGCCTGGTAAAAACCTGGATGGAGTGGATGTGGAGAAGATGTTCCCACTAGTGGGAGAGTCTAGGACCATAGGATCAGATTTAAAAGACGTTCCTTTAGGAAGGAGATGAGCAGGGATTTCTTGTCAGAAGGTGGTGAACTATGGAATTCATTGCCACAGACAGCTGTGGAGGCCAAGTCAATGGACATTTTTCAGGAGGAGATTGATAGATTCTTGATTGATACGGGTGTCAGAGGTAATGGGGTGAAGGCAGGAAAATGGGTTTGAGAGGGAAAGATAGAGGCATAGAGTGATACGGTATGGAAACAGGCCCTTTGGCCCAGCAGGTCCCATCTGCACTAGTCCCACCTGCCCACGTTTGATCCCTGTACATGTCTAACTGTTTCTTAAACGTTGCGATAGTCCCTGCCTCAACTACCTCCTCTGGCAGCTTGTTCCATACACCTACCACCCTTTGTGTGAAAAATATACCCCTCAGATTCCTATTAAATCTTTTCCCCTTCACCTTAAACTTATGTCCTCGATTCACCTACTCTAGGTAAAAGGCTCAATCTGATCTATTCAAATCATGATTTTATACACCTCTATTAGATCATCCCTCATCCACCTGTACTCCATGAAAAGTCCCAGGCTACTCAACCTCTCCCTATAGCTCTGGCCCTCTAGTCCTGCCAACATCCTCGTAAATCTTCACTTTCCAGTTTGATGACATCTTTCCTATAACATGGTGCCCAGAACTAAACACCATACTCTAAATGTGGGGTGGAGAGGGTACGTTTCCGATTTTCAAACCTGCAGCTAAACTCATTCAGATTGTTGGTCAGCTGACGATTATCCAAAGAGCGGGGTGCTTTCCTCTTATAGCTGGTAATTTCTTGCATGCCTTTCCAAACTGAAGAAGTGTCACTAGCTGAGAACTTACTCCTCAACTTCTCAGAGTACCTTTCCTTTGCCACTCCGATTCCTCTTCTCAGCTCTTTATCTATTAGGCTATCTTTTAACCCTTTAACGATTAGGCTATCGGCTTGACGCTTATTTTCCCCCACCTCCTCCCCCTCCCACCCCCGATCTCAAAATGGAAATGTTACATCTGTATATAATGACCCCATTAAAATGTATATTTTATACTAAGTTTATTAAAATTGGCTAAGTACTTTTGTTATAAGATGGAAGGGGTAGATCCGCAAATATGTCGTAATTTGAACATGGGAATTAAAATAATTATCGACTTACTTCACACCTCTGTAAATTAGTTTTAAGGGAAGATACCGTACAGTGCTGGTACCAAAATACACAAATTCAATTACACAAAAAAGGTCAGAAGATCTAGTCAGAAAATCATGTGTCCAATTCTTTTTGTTTTTAACCATAAATAATCACAATTAGCTCCAAATAAAATTGGTGATAATGTTTTCCATCTCCTAACCTTTGGTTTTCACTGCACCAACGAGATGTTCCGACTCCATCTTCTCCCCAGCTTCCTCAGCAGCAACATCATCAATGGACTGCTGCATTACTGCAGACAGATCCATGATGACCCTGAAAACATGCAGGTTTTTGTGACATTCAAATTATATTTAAAATTATGCAAAAAGAAATTGACAATCTATGGAATTCATATTTTTCAGTATTGGTATCAAGGGAAAAAAAGCAGTTCCAATTGTTTGATATTATTTGATATTATCCCTATGGAGGAGAAAATATAATAGCTCTAAAACCTACCTTAATTTTGCAATCTCACTAAAGATAATCCCCTTTCCCGCTCCCCTCCACCTCTCTCTCCCCTCCCCCACCTCTCTCCCCCTCCCCTCCCTCCCCCTCTCACATTCCCCCCTCTTTCTCCCTCCCACACAGCGTTGGAGGGCCCGTGGTGGTGGGGGGGAGAGCGGGAGGGGGGGAGAGGTGAGGGCCCGCGGTAGGGGGGGGGGGAGGCGAGAGTCCACGGTGGGGGGGGGGGGTGGGGGGGGGGGGAGAGTTGAGGGTCCACGGTGGTGGGGGGGGAAAGGTGAGGGCCCAGCAGGGATAAGGGTGGCATGAGCGGAAGTAGACGTGGGCCCAGCGAGGGGTGGTGGAGAAAGAGGCGAGGGTCCTCGACGGGGGGGGGTGAAGGTGACGTGGGCCCAGCGGAGGGTGGTGGTTTTGGGGTTACGGCCGCTGGGTTCAGATTCAGCCGCTCCCGCCCAGCGATGGGAGAATGGTCTCCTGGACGCCAGGCTGTCCGTTGGAGAGGCTCCGACACTACGGATGGAGAAGCTGGACCCGGCAGGCAGACACCGCAGCCCCCCACAGGCCCGGAGAAATGGGCACTTTATTTTTCTAAATCATCCCGCGGGCCGGATTAGACCCCTCGCGGGTAACTTGCAGTCAAGATAAAAACCAGACTCCCTTCCCGCAACGCAATATTCACAGAGTAGACATCGAGGCGATCTCCGATTGTGTGGAGATCTTTTTTTTTTTTTTAAATTAATTAGAAGTAAGTACAATGAAGTAGTACATAAGTACCTAATACATAATGAGATAATACAGTTCATGTACAACTTCTTTTTCCAAATTTAGCAGAATAGAACACAAAATGAGAGTAGTCAAGATGGAGGAGAAAAGAATATCCTAAGGCGTAGTGTTGTTTCGTGAGATAGTAAAGAAAACCCAAAGAAAAAGTAGGAGATAGAGTAGAAAAAAGAGAAGGGAAAAAAAAGACATAGAGAGACAGAAAGGAAATAAAAATAAAGAGATTGAGAGAGATATATCCATTTAATATCTTTATCCACCCCTTCATGCTGATGGGTGTCCACTGATCAGCATGGGTGCAATGGGCCAAATAGCCTGTTTCTACATGTTATGACTATGAGGAATATCAAAAAAGCAGTGGTTATATAGTTCATCACAGGTACTGACTGATAGGATCTATAGGAGATATTGTCAAAGAACCACACCACCCAGGCAGCAATCTCACTTCGCACCCACCATCAGGAAGAAGGCACAGGACCGTGAAAACCGTGACCACCAGGTTCAAGAACAGCTTCATCCAGCAACTACCAGGATCTTAAAAACTGCACCACATTAATCTTAGCAACTATCAACTTCTATGGATTGCGTCTTTGATTGCACTATGGACTTTGGTTTCTGCACTATTATGATTACCATGTATTACGATTATTAATTGATTGTATTTTTGATTATTATATATTACCCATGTTTTTACAGCTAAGCTGAAATCAGTAAAAAATGACCTTGTTCCATTGCCTGTATATATGGCAATTAAACGTTCCTAACACTTGAAACCACCTTTGTCCATTTTAATTTGCCTACCATTCAACAGGTCAACAGCAGATGCTTCCTCCCTGGCTCTCCACTCTGTCTGGGCCCATCTGGATAACCAGAGCACACACATTTCAGTCTGCTTTTCATGAACAACAGCTTTGCTTTCAAGATAATCATCTCCTATAAAGTCATCCCCCGGGCCTCTGTATCTCCCTTTGCAACTGGATCGTTGACATCCTTTTCGGCAGACCGCAATCAGTGCAATTTGGTGAAAACATCTCCTACTCACTGACTACTCAAGGCTGCTTGCTTTGTCCCCTGCTCTGTTCTCTTTCCACCCATGACTGTATTGCTAAGCACAGCTCCATTGCAATCTATAAATTCAACAGTGACATCATTCTTTGGGCCCAGCACATAGATGTAAACACGAAGAAGGCATGCCAGTGCCTCTGCTTCCTCAGAAATTTAAAAAGTTGCGGCATGTCACCAAATACTCCAACCTTTACGGATTTACTGCAGAAAGTATCCTGACTGGTTGCATGTTGGCCAAGTACGGCAATTTCAATGCCCAGGAATACAAGAGGTTGTAGAGAGTGGTGGACTCAGCCCAATCCACCAGGGCCACACCCCTACCCACCGTCTAAAGCATCTACATGAGATGCAGTCACAATAAGGCAGCCTCCATCATCAATGATCTCTACCATCCGGGCTATGTCCTCTTCTTGCTGCTAGATTCATGCAGGAAGTACTTAGGCCTAAAGTCCCACATCCACCAGGTCCTACAGCTATCGGGTTCCTGAACCGACCTGCACAACCCTCATTCTACCCCCACAACAAAACACTGCAGATCACTTCCTGTACTAACATGGACTTGTTTTTTTAATTATGCATTTTAGCACCAATGTCTTAATAGTCAATTGAATCAATACTTTCTGCATAGTCTTTTTCTTTACACTGTCATGTATAATTCATATGTAATGGATTCATGACATATTAATTTATAGTGAGAGAGTCTAGGCCCAGAAGTCATAGCCTCAGAATTACAAGAACGTTCCTTTAGGAAGGAGATGAGGAGGAATTTCTTTAGTCAGAGGGTGGTGAGTCTATGGAATTCATTGCTGCAGAAGGCTGTGGAGACCAAGTAAGTGTATATTTTTAAGACAGAGATAGGTCGATTCTTGATTCGTATGGGGGTCAAGGGTTATGGGGAGAAGGTAGGAGAATGGGGTTAAGAAGGAAAGATAGATCAACCATGATTGAATGGCAGAGTAGACTTGATGGACCACATGACCTAATTCTGCTCCTATCAGTTATAAACCTATGAACTTATGTTTTTTTTGTGTATTGTCTAATTAACTGTGCCTGTGCTGCAGCAACATGGAAGACTTCCATTGTATCTGTAGCTCACTGTATTTGTTCATATGACAGTAAACTTGACTTGGGCACTACAGGTTGCAGGAACCTGCATTCAACTAACAGGATTCAATGCTGGTGAAAGGGAACATTAAAGTGCTTCATTATTGCCAATAGAATTTCTCAACTGCACTAAAAGGCAGCCACAAAGGCAAGGTATGTGTGTTATTGTGAGCATTGAACAGTATATATCAGAACACAAATAAAGACATGCAGCGAATCATCCGATCAGCTGAGAAGGTTATTGGCTGTAACCTTCCCTCTATTTATGAACTGTACACTGCAAGGGCCAGGAAATGAGCGGGTAAGATCATCTCTGACACCTCACACCCTGGCCACAAACTCTTTGAATCACTTTCCTCTGGAAGGCGACTCCGGACTGTCAAAGCTGCCACAGCCAGACATAAAAACAGCTTTTTTTTCCACGAGTAGTAGCTTTACTCATTAACCAAAAATCTGCAGTCTCCTTTTGCTCTGGCATTTTACTTAATTCACATGTTTAATCAATAATGTTTTATTATTAATGTTTAATGTTTTATGTACCATTCCTAACTATCACTGTATATCATGTTGTCACTTGCGGGCAGAGCACCAAATTCCTTGTATGTGAATACTTGGCCAATAAACTTATTCATTCATTCATTCATAAATAAGTCTGCTTCACTAATGATGTTACAAACTGAACAGGAGTTATTGTAAGGGAAAGGGTTCGCAACATTGCATTAAACATACCATGAAATTTAAATCTTTTTCAGATTGCCTGAAGCCACATCACAAAATTACATGGAACATTATTGTCAGATTTACTCTCATCATTCGAGAAAAGGAGTGCGATCCTGCATATCTAGAGTATCCCCCACCTCCTGCATATCCTGTCTCATTGAAATTTGTAGACATGAGTGCACTGAAATGTGTATGACAAGCATTTAATGTTCCTATGTGTGTTTGGTAATAGCACCCTGAGAGAATAGATCGATCCCTCCATAGAGTACAATAACAGTTTTGTGTTACATCAAGTTCTTTTTAAAATGTTACTGATGCCCTGGCTCCAGTACACAGGGTACCATTTTTAAGAAAGAACATCGGAGCCCCTCAAGAGAAAGCTGTAGAGACTCGGTGGGCTGAATAGTCTGTTTCCACGCTGTATCTAAATTGCAGAGGTAACAGGAAGAAAAATAAATTAATGAGATGAATCATTATGATTTGCATGCATGCTTTTCAGGAATTTATTATTCACTATCACAGGGGAATTGGATCAATAGCAGCAAGGGGAAAACGGGGAAAGGAGCAGGGAACTAAGGTTGATTGGAGAACCCTTTCAAAGCACTGGAATGGGGCAATGGGACAGACGACTTTTCCAGTGCTAACCCAATGTAATGATAAGCAAGCAAACCAGGAACATATATAACTAGTTCAACCAAACAAACTTTAATGTTTTGGAAATGAATAAATTGAAAATATTACCTTTCCATGTGGGTGATTTCAGGTTCAATCATATCTACATTGTATGTAGTAGGCTGCTGCCTTACGAGAAGCCATCAAAACATTACTTTCAAAACCTCTTTTCTCAAGATTATGTCAAAAGCAGAATGAACACTGATTCTCCACATTTCCTCTTTGTGCTCTTCACACATTTTTGTCATTGTTTTCATGTTTTACAATGTTGTTTTCCTTTTATTTCACTTTTCACCTCCAGCTTCTCCAAATTGACAATATCCTCAGCTACAGGTTTCAAACTTCCATACAAATTCAATTTGTACGGAGTGAACCACAGATTGCATTGGGTGCACTACTGTTATTTCTCATGCAAGCTTTCTCTGATTGAAGCTGAAGAGCCAAAGTATGCTATTTTAAACAATATGAGACTTAGATCCTGCAACTGAGATGAGAATTCTTGGATTTTTCTACATAACCATATAACCATATAACAATTACAGCACGGAAACAGGCCATCTCGGCCCTACAAGTCCGTGCCGAACAACTTTGTTTCCCCTTAGTCCCACCTGCCTGCACTCATACCATAACCCTCCATTCCCTTCTCATCCATATGCCTATCCAATTTATTTTTAAATGATACCAATGAACCTGCCTCCACCACTTCCACTGGAAGCTCATTCCACACCGCTACCACTCTCTGAGTAAAGAAGTTCCCCCTCATATTATCCCTAAACTTCTGTCCCTTAATCATCAGTGAAGATGGGTTATCAAGATTTAAAGTGGGATCTGGATCAGCTGGAAAGTGGGCCAAGAAATGGCAAATGGAGTTTAATTCAGATATGTATGAGGTGTTACATTTTGGAAAGTCAAACCACAACAGGATAATCAAAATGAATGGTAGGATCTTAAGGAATATTGTAGGGCAGAGGAATCTAGGAGTAAACATAGAAACATAGAAAATAGGTGCAGGAGTAGGCCATTCGGCCCTTCGAGCCTGCACCACCATTGAATATGATCATGGCTGATCATCCAACTCAGTATCTTGTACCTACTTTCTTTCCATACCCCCTGATCCCTTTAGCCACAAGGGCCACATCTAACTCCCTATTAAATATAGCCAATGAACTGGCCTCAACTACATTCTGTGGCAGGGAATTCCAGAGATTCACCACTCTCTGTGTAAAAAATGTTTTTCTCATCTCAGTCCTAAAAGATTTCCCCTTTATCCTTAAACTGTGACCCCTTGATCTGGACTTCCCCAACTTCGGGAACAATCTTCCTGCATCTAGCCTGTCCAACCCCTTAAAAATTTTGTAAGTTTCTATAAGATCCCCCCTCAATCTTCTAAATTCTAGCGAGTACAAGTCGAGTCTATCCAGTCTTTCTTCATATGAAAGTCCTGACATCCCAGGAATCAGTCCTCTGTGTTCCCTCTATGGCAAAAATGTATTTCCTCAGATTAGGAGACCAAAACTGTATGCAATACTCCAGGTGTGGTCTCACCAAGACCCTGTACAATTGCAGTAGAACCTCCCTGCTTTTATACTCAAATCCGTCGAGTACAAGCACAATGGTCCATGAAAGTAGCATCGCAAACAATTTACAGGGATGTTGCCATGACTTGAGGGCCTGAGCTGTATAAAGAGAGAATGGGCAGACTTGGACTTTATTCTTTGGAATGAGGAGGCTGAGGGGTGATCTTATGTTGGTGCATAAACACATTAGGGGAATAGATACGGTGAATGCACAGTAATTTAGGCTGGGTAGGGGATTCAAGGACCTGAGAGCATTCATTTAAGGTGAGAGGGGAAACAATTAGTAGGAACCTGAGAAGCAATATTTTACTAGACTAATCCCTGGAATGGCCGGTTTGTTTTATGAGAAAAGTGTTTGACAGCGAGGATTGTACCTTCTGGAACATAGAAAAGTAAGAAGATGCCTGAGTGGTCTTTACAGGGTGGATACAAGGAATCCAAAGCTTGTGACCATTATTCAAAAATTAGAGGCTGCCAATTTATGAGAGAGATGAGATGATAATTTTTTCTCTCTCTTAGTGGAATGTGAGTCTTTGAAACTGTCTTCAAAAAAGAGCAGTGGAAGGAGTATTTGAATATATTTATAGCCGGGTTAAATTGATTTTTCTTAAACAAACGGTTGAAAGTTTTAGTGTTTAGTTTTTAGAGATACAGCACGGAAACAGGCTCTTTGGCCCACCGAGTCTGCACCGACCAGCGATCCCCGTACATTAACACTATCCTACACACTATGGACAATTTACATCTACACCAAGCCAGTTACCCTACATACCTGTACGTCTTTGGAGTGTGAAAGGAAACCGAAGATCTGTGAGAAAAGCCCACACAGTCATGGGGATAACGTACAAAACTCCGTACAGACAGCACTCGTAGTCGGGATTGAACCCGGGTCTCCGGCGTTGCAAGCGCTGTAAGGCAGCAACACTACCGCTGCGCTACAGTGACCATCCAAAAGGTTCCCACAGATAAAAGGTAATGTGGAATTAGATGAGCAATGATATTGAGCAATGTAACAATGCATTCAATGAAACCAAAAGGCAACAGCGGAATAAGCGGAGAAAGATTAGATAATGAGACTGGAGCAGCAAGCAATAAATCATTGGCGAGAGATTCTTTTAAGCAAATTCATCCTCCAGCACATCAACAAGTGAACTATTTTTCCAACACTTTGACTGCTGATATTATTTTTACATAACTAAGCAAGCCATTATATGAACAAATTCGGACACAATATGCCTTTAAATGCTACCATAATGCTACAATGCTAAACTGCTACCAATGCTAAACTGCTCCCATTCTAGCTTCTTCTTTGGTGAGCTTCTGATCATATCAATTGTCTATTGTCTATTGTCTAAACCTAGGACTAATGTTACGTAATTACAGTAGCCAATTTCAATGGCCAATTGTCCCCATATATTTTGATGTGCACTGCCAAAGCGGTGCTAATTTGGGGCCTGAGAAAAAGCCCTCATACATTTTGAACACGTATGAAACTTGTTGTGTTTTAATTGATCGTTTAACTACTGTAGGACTTAATAAACTGTTATATAGTCACACCATTCTTTTGGCAAGTCATGCATGAATAAATAGAATTCAAACAAGTCTTTAAACTAATTGCAATTAAAAAATGTCCCCATTGTTAATACATCTGTGAAATCTATGAGCCAGCATGGTTGCTGCCTTACAGCACCAGAGACACGGTTTCAATCTTGACTATGGGTGCTGTCTGTACAGAGTTTGTACCTTCTCCCTGTGACCACGTGGGTTTTCTCTGTGTGCTCCGGTTTCCTCCCACACTCCAAAGATGTACAGGTTTGTTGGTTAATTGGCTTTGGTAAAAATTGTGAATTGTCTCTAATGTGTCGGATGGTGCTAGTACTGGATGATTGCTGGTTGGTGCGGACGGTGTGCAGAAGGGTCTATTTCTACACCGTACCTCTAAACTAAACCAAACTAAACTAAATCAGCATAATAGTGGGCAGGGTAAAAATAAAAATGACAATAACATTCTGAAGATTTTTTGGAGGCACAAGCGATCAGATGCTGGAAACTTGAGAAACGCACAGGTTTGTAGGTTAATTGGCTTTGGTAAAAATTGCAAATTGTCCCTAGTGTGTGTAGGTTTACGTTAATGTTTGGGGATCGCTGGTCAGCGTGTACTCATTGGGTAGAAAGGCCTGTTTCTGCGCTGTACCTCTAAACTAAACTAAACAAACATAATATTAGGCAAGGTAAAAATAAAAATATCATTTGGCGACAAATGAGACCAGATGCTGGAATCTTGAGAAAAAAATTAAGTGCTGGAGGAATTCAGCAGGTCAGGCAGCATCTGGAGAGGGAATGACGTTTAGGGGCAAGACCCGCAATGTCACCTGACCATTCCCTCCCCAGATGCTGCCTGAGCACTGAGTTCCTCCAGCACTTTGTGTTCTATAGATCTGTAGCTTGGAGCCTCAGGCAGCTGCATCACAAACACGTGATGCAATGTCACTAACAACAGTTTCACACAAACAAGTAAACATATATAATCCAGCATCCCATTCAACTAATTTTGGTTGGTTAAATTATAAAATATTTTCAATGTTTTGGTGGCAGTAAAAATGTTATTTGGCCTGATTGCTCTTATACCATGTGTGCAGTGTGAACAGACACTGTGACTGTTTGCACAGAGTCATGCACATCTTGCAAACACTTAAGAGGCACATTTTGTTCTCATCTTTGCTTACTGTTGTCACTCCTTTAAATTTTTATGGTTTAGCCTGTTGTTTCTTGGCACTTCAAGAGGAAGTGTCAAAGAGCTCTGGAGCTGGAAGCTAAGTGACTGTTCAAGCTGTTGAACTCATCACTAACAGAGCATTCATTAATGGGTATATAGATTAGTACAGTATTTATTATGTGTACAGAATAATAAATTACTATCGGTAGACTATGAAGATGCAGTAATTCAGCTGTGCAAAAACCAGCATTGCAGAAGGTTAATGAACATCAGAATGTACAAAACTGAAATGCCATTAAACCTTTGGTGTTATTTATCATCTAGTGTTTGTGAAGTTTTAACAAAATGTCTAAGACTTTCTCATTGTAAAACCTGGTGGAAAAAAATAGAAGTATTGTAATAAAAGTATTACAATATTTTTATTTCGAATATTTAATACTGATCACTATGGAGACATTTAATTGTCCTTAATTGCCTTTCACATTTTTACTGTCAAAACATTGAAAATATTTGATAATTTAAGCAACCACAATTAGTTGAATAGAAACATAGAAAATAGGTGCAGGAGTAGGCCATTCGGCCCTTCGAGCCTGCACCGCCATTCAATATGATCATGGCTGATCATCCAACTCAGTATCCTGTACCAGCCTTCTCTCCATACCCCCTGATCCCTTTAACCACTAGGGCCACATCTAATCCCTCTTAAATATAGCCAATGAACTGGCCTCAACTACCTTCTGTGGCAGAGAATTCCACAGATTCACCACTCTCTGTGTGAATTTTTTTTCTCATCTCGGTCCTAAAAGACTTCCCCCTTATCCTTAAACTGTGACCCCTTGTTCTGGACTTCCCCAACATCGGGAACAATCTTCTTGAATCTAGCCTGTCCAACCCCTTAAGAATTTTGTAGGTTTTGAATGGGATGCAGGATAATATATGTTAACTTGATTGTGTGGAACTGTTGTTGGTGCTGTGCTACGATTAACAGCAGCACTAGAATGAACAAAACAAAATTCAGATTCAGATTCAGATTCAGATTCAGATTCAATTTTAATTGTCATTGTCAGTGTACAGTACAGAGCCAACGAAATGCATTTAGCATCTCCCTGGAAGAGCGACATAGCAAACGATTTGAATAAATAATAATAAGTGTCCGGGGGGGGGGGGGGGGGTGATTGGCAGTCACCGAGGTACGTTGTTGAGTAGAGTGACAGCCGCCGGAAAGAAGCTGTTCCCCGACCTGCTGCTTCGGCAACGGAGAGACCTGTAGCGCCTCCCGGATGGTAGGAGGGTAAACAGTCCATGGTTGGGGTGAGAGCAGTCCTTGGCGATGCTGAGCGCCCTCCGCAGACAGCGCTTGCTTTGGACAGACTCAATGGAGGGAAGCGAGGAACCGGTGATGCGTTGGGCAATTTTCACCACCCTCTGCAATGCCTTCCGGTATATAGTAATAAATAATAATAACGTACAAAGTGATCGTGCGCCAAGACAACCGTGCTCGAAGTCACGTAGGCTGTGGTCAGTGATCGGCCACAGGCCAAGGACAGAAGTCGGGAAACCAAATATAAAGGGGAGACAAGCCCATCGAAAGTTGGGATTTGATCCTCGGGATCCATCGCGACCTGCACTAAGGAGATGACAACAGACAAGACCGCTGCCTCCTTGGATTCGGGATCCTCCAGGTGTTGGTTAAGGATTTGTCTTCTTATAAGTAATCTTGTAAAAGTGTGTGCTACATAATAAAATAGCTGCCTGCCTCCGAAATCATCATACTCATTGTGAGAATCATTTGATGGACTTTGTATGACAACACCGCCTCTGCCCCTTTTTGGTATACATTTGTCCTTCCCCTACCTGTGCCATTCATCTGTTGATTGGGTCAACAAGGAAACTGAGCATTGTCATGAATTAATGATACTGTATTATGTCCATTATGTAATGATCACTTGATATCAGTACATTCTCAAACAATGAATTTACAATACATCAGTACCTGCACTTTGTACTCTCATAAGCAAAGAGCTCAGCTACAACTATGTTTTGCATTTGGTTCTAGCAACTGAAGGTGATCTGTGCATGAGACAAAAGTGATTTGTTCTGATCTTATCATGGATGAACCATCTCACTGTTGGGCAGAGGAGAAGTTCATTCTGTTTCTCAAAATGGTCCAAAGTGAACTGAAGATGTGTGAGTAATGAAACAATAATTTACGTTGGTGCGGCAACATAAACTAGGCAGAGCATCCTTGCACAGTCAAGCAAGATTTGAGCACAAATAAACAAACTTGACACCAAACTGCAGGAGCAGCTAGAAGAAAACCTTGGATAATGTAGTTTTAAAGATCACCTTAAATAAGGGAGTCAGAGAGACAGGGTAATTTATGAAGAGAATTAGAAAACTGAAGTTATGCCAGCTGGAAGCCAAATCTGGAGGAGCGCAGAGATTTTAATGACTCCTGGGGTTGGAAGAGATTACAGAGTTAAGATTACACTGGAAATATTAAACACCTACTCATATGAGCTGTCAGCCTCCAATACAGATGCTTAATTTTATTTCTGTTTACCACATTTAGAGAAACCAGGTGGCATTGAAATTTATCAAGCTAGTCTGTGCTCTGGTGCACCTTCAACTTCGTTGTCCTGTGGGAGTAGAATTTGGGTAATCTATTTGCAATAAAATATAAAATCATTCACTGAACCCAAATGTCATCCAATGTGATATAAATAAATCTGATATATATTACATGATTATTAAAATTATTGTGCTAAGGTGAAATCCTTCACACCTTGTTTCAGAGGAGGGAAACCAGGGGCAGAAAGAAAAACGCCTTTACATACATAAACAGATTCAGATACGTTATCAATTCACTTTGGTTTGGTCCACCAACAGCATTCCTGCTCAGCCAAAAGCAGGCACCTTGTATTTGTTACTGAAGGATATTATTCCAATTTAAAGAGCACCCTTTGAAGCTGGTCTGCACTGAGCAGGCCAGGTACTAAGCTTTTATAGAAGGAGATGGAGTCAATGAGAGGTGCAGTACCTCAACCCAACAAATCTGTGCAGACCATCAACCACTCATTTTTACACTAATCTTGTTCCAACACATTTCATTCTGCTCACATTTCCAAAACGTTAATCCCCCCCACCCGATACAAGTGCCCTCACCAGATTCCACTGCTCATCCACAAACCATGGGACAATTACAGTGGTCAACCCACCAACCTCACTGTTTGGGGATATGGGATGAAACCAAAGCAGCCAGAGACATGGCCACATGAGCAGCCAACACTGATAGTATGATCCAATGAGCAACAACAGCTCAGTTGCCATTGAAACAAGGTCCAAGGACAACTGCTAACTTGACTTATTTGTCCAGGCACAATAACTACTATCTTCACTTCCACCTAGTGGCACTATTGTTACTATCTTTATGAAAATGTCTTTTGTTTCCCCAGAATCGTCATTACTAAAGTTGAAACAATTAATTCTGTGACCATTTCACATTTGATGCAGAAGCAAGAATACATTTCACTTCAATTTATTTGACATTCAAAACTCTTTTTGGTATTTCCCAGATACAAAATTTGTTTCTAAGTATTATCACCATCACAATATGGTGACGGGATAAAACTTCATTCTCTGTAATTTAGAGTTGTAAAAGTTACCAACTGGACTATGAATGTTTTTAAATTATTTATTTGCCCAATATATTTATTTTCCAGTTTATACAACTTCTCTGGTGCAATGTAACCAAAGGTGATGATATCAGTCATCTTAAGTTTCTTTGGAGTGGAAAACATGCATTTTATCATTTCTTCACTGTCAAAGCCATTTGCACTTTGTTGGAAAGCTTTTGAGACTCCGGTTAGTCTTTTATGCTCTGAGTGCTCGTATCATTAATAAATTCATGTTGAAGGTGTCATCATTTATATCAATTCAAACATAAATACATTTTTCTCAAGATTTTCAATTAGAATTTTTAATCTAAATAATGCACACGGTAATATGACAATCCCATAATACAGCGCACAGGTTTGCTGCACAACATTAGGCTGTAAAGATATACGGAAATATAATTCAATGGCATTATAATTTTTTATCAGCACAGATAAAATATAAGGTTGATAAGTTGTCACGGCATTTCAAAAGATCGGATACTGACAATGTGACCTACTTAAATGTTCAGCACTGATCGTACTGGAAGTGGCATTACATGGAGTTTAAACCAAATCAGATGAGAGAAAAGGCTGATATATTATGTATGACGGTGCTCAATTCCCTAGACTAGTGTGAAAGCCAGCTATTCTTTCCAGACATACATGCAAACCCAAGCCCATAGAAAATATGAAGAACAATCGAACAATTTCAAGAAGTGGAGAGGAACAATACACTGAGGACAGTCAGCATCCCTGGAGAAAAGGAAAAGGTGCCATTTCGGGGTCGAGATCGTCCGAAGAAGGATCTCGGCCCAAAATGTCACCTATTCCTTTACTCTAGAGATAATGTCTGACCCACTGAGTTACTTGAGCTGTTTGTGTCTATCTTCGGGTTAAACCAGCATCTGCAGTTCCTTCCTACACATACACTGAGGACAGTTTTGCTTGTTAATTGTTCATACCTTCAGAGTAGAAGGAAGACGTTATTGTGGGATTGTTCTTTTGCCTAATACCTCCCATTAATGGTAACAGTAAGCATGAGGACATGAACATATCAATTTGGAACATGGGTAGGGTACTTGGCTTCTCAAGACATGGGTGATTTAACAAGAGGTAAGGGCCTGTCCCATTAGGGCGTCATTTGCGCTTCACGCAGGTGGCGCGGAAAGCTTTTGTGAATTCCAAAATCCTGGGGCGCCGCACATTACCGCGCGTCACTGCTCATGCAACCATGCCTCACCACGCGCACACAATGCATGCCATGCACGCGTAGTGTCACATGCGCATCAACACACTCGCATCATGCGTCATGATGCATAAATAATGTTGCGTAAATGACGCGCAGTGGGACAGGCCCTTTAATGTAACCTCAGTTCTTCAGTGCTACTAATATGCAATAACCTTTCACCCTCTTGCATATCAACCTCTTGCTTAAGAATATTCAAAGACACTGCTTCCATTACCTTTTAGAAAGCAAAGTCTAAAAATGCAAGATTTCTGAGAGAAAAAAACGGCAAGAACCACAATTTAAATTTGTAACTCATTATTTTTTAAACAGTGGATGAAGTTCCAGATGTTCCCATGCGTGGAAACATCCTCTCCACCTGCATTGTCCCGTTGATTGTGCAGTTTGTTGTGGTTTTTGTATTGTTTTTGGCTGTGTATATGTAGGGGCCGTGGGAGGGGGGGGGTGCGAAATTTTGGTTTCTTCCCTGTACGGATGACCCAACCTTTTTCCTGTCGGGTCTCCGTTGTCGTTGGGGCCTAGCCCCGTGGAGCTGCGTCCAACTGGAACAACCTGGAACGAACCAGTCGCGGAGCCTGCGGACTTGCCATCGTGGGGCTGGCTGGCTTTGGAGCGTGGAGAGCTGTGGTGGTGCGCGGCTGCGACCCGACTCCGGAGCTCGGAGGCTCCAGCCGCAGGTCCGGTGGACGGGGACATCGGGAGCTCGCGGGTCCCTGGTGGGAGACTGCTTTTCGGAGCTCCTGCAACGCAACTTCTCCTGCCAGAGTTGTGGGGTTGAAGATGACCTGACCCGGAACGGGGCCTTACATCGCCCGGCGCAGCTTTAATGGCTGCGGGACTTGCCATCACCCGCCGGGTCTCCAACGTTGGGACCCGTTGCGGAGCCTTGCATCGCCCGGCGTGGGACTTGCCATCGCCCTCCGGGGGCTCCGACATTGGGACCTGGAGCTGGGCCTTACATCGACCAGCGCGGGATTTGCCGTCACCCACCGGGGGCTCCAACATTAAGACCCGGAGCGGTGCCTTACATCGCCCGGCGCCCAGCGTGGACTTAACGGCCACGGGACTTGCCATCGCCCGCTTGGGGCTTTGGCATCAGCATAAGAATCCATCACAGTGAGGAGGAGGTTACCTGTGATGGATGTTTGTGTGAATTGTGGTGGTTGTGTGTCTTGGTTCTTTTGAACCAAATTTCGTTTGAACTTCATTTGAGGTTCAATGACAGTAAATAATTGTATAATTGTATAATAATTGTATACCAACATGCTCAATCCAGGAATTAATCAATGGTTTTCTTAACTGCTTCCAAAGCATTAATATTGTTCCTTAAATAAGGAAACCAATATTTTACATCCTTCCTTAAAAATCTAGTACTATTTTAAGAAATTGGTAATATGAACAAATGGGTGCACTTTATAATAACAAAAATATAGGTTGCTTAATAAAAGTGACAAACGACGTTGTAATCAGGTCTTCAAAATTTTGCAACAAGACAAAGGATCAATTTGGATCAGGGACACATTATGAGCAACTACTGTGCCACCACCGGCCGGCATAATGTCATACAGAGACAACATGACATGTTCATGTCTGAAGAATTGTCTCAACCCAAAATGTCATCCATTCCTTCTCTCCAGTGATGCTGCCTGTCCAACTGAGATACTCGTTTAAGAAGGAACTGCAGATGCTGGAAAATCGAAGGTGGACAAAAGTGCTGGAGAAACTTAGCGGGTGCGGCAGCATCTATGGAGCGAAGCATATAGACAATGTTTTGGGCCGAAACCCTTCTTCAGACTGATGTAGGGTGGGGGGGGGTGGGAAGAAGAATGGAAGATGAGGAGCCAGAGGGCTGAGGGAGAGCTGAGAAGGGGAGAAGACCGTATGGGCTACCGGAAATTCTAGAAGTAAATGTTCATGCCGCTGGGTTATAGACTGCCCAAGCGAAAATGTGAGGTGCTGCTCCTCCAATTTCTGGTGGTGCTCACTTTGGCCATGGAGGAGGCCCAGGACAGAAAGGTCAGATTCGGAATGGTAGGGGGAATTGAAGTGCTGAGCCACCGGGAGATCAGGTTGATTATTGCAGACCGAGCGGAGGTGTTCGGCGAAACGATCGCCAAGCCTATGCTTGGTCTCATCGATGTAGATCAGCTGACATCTAGAGCAGTGGATGCAATAGATGAGGTTGGAGGAGGTGCAGGTGCAGGTGCAGGCTCTGTCGCACTTGGAACGACTGCTTGGGTCCTTGAATGGAGTCGAGGGGGTAGGTAAAGTGACAAGTGTAGCGTTTCTTGCGGCTGCAAGGGAAAGTGCCTGGGGAGGGGGGGGGTACGGGTGGGAAGGGAAGAATTGACCAAGGAGTTATGGAGGGAGCGGTCTTTGTGGAAAGCAGACAGGGGAGGAGATGGGAAGATGTGGCGAGTGGTGGGGTCACGTTGGAGGTGGCGAAAATGACGGAGGACTATTTGTTGTAGGTGACGGCTAGTGAGGTGGAAGGCGAGGACTAGGGGGACTCTGCCCTTGTTACAAGTGAGGGGATGGGGAGAGAGAGCAGTGTTACGGGGTATTGAAGAAACCCTGGTGAGAGCCTCATCTATAGTGGGGAGGGGAACACCCATTCCCTGAAGAATGAGGACATTTCTGATGCACTGGTGTGGAACACCTCATCCTGGGAGCAGATGCAGCGTAGATGGAGTTTTTGGGAGTAGGGGATGGAGTCCTTACTGGAAGCAGGGTGGGAGGAAGTGTAGTCTAGGTAGCCATGGTAGTAAATGGGTTTATAGTGGATGTCGGTCAGAAGTCTATCACCTGAGGTGGAGATAGTGAGGTCAAGAAATGGTAGGGAAGTGTCGGAAATGGTCCAGGTGTATTTGAGTGCCGGATGGAAGTTGGTGGTGAAATGGATGAAATCAGTGAGTTATCCTACTTCTCTTCTATCCCCCGACTCACCTTTTGTTTCCTTCCTTTGAACAAATGTAAAGATGATTCCTTTAAATTACCCAGTGGCGCCATTCAAAAGGTCATCCTTAAAATCATGACATAAGCAAATTGGCTTCCCAGTTACTGACACGTTCAAGAAAGAAGCGCCCAAGTTTGTGGTAAGATCTCAGTGTGCTCTCTCCCCATTAGAGAATGACATGTCTGAGCAAGTCAACAAGCGTATGACTTCAGACAGTTTTACTGGTTCAACAGGATAATTTGGTTACAGATAACAGATGAGCCATGAAGGAGCAGATGAGCACTGCAAGTAGAATTTCTCATGCAATTATGGTGACTGTTAACTAAACCTCCTCCCACCTACCTCCCACTTTGACTACACCTCCTCCACGCTGACTCTTGCAAGGATGCATCTCTTAAGGGCCTGTCCCACTTAAGCGATTTTTTTGGCGATTGCCGGTACCCGTCATAGTCGCAGCAGGTCGCCGAAAATGTTCAACATGTTGAAAATCCAGCGGCGACCAGAAAAAGAGGGATAGACAGAGTTGACGTGAAAAAGCTTTTCCCACTGAGAGTAGGGAAGATTCAAACAAGGGGACACAACTTGAGAATTAAGGGACTGAAGTTTAGGGGTAACATGAGGGGGAACTTCTTTACTCAGAGAGTGGTAGCGGTGTGGAATGAGCTTCCAGTGAAGGTGGTGGAGGCAGTTTCGTTTTTATCATTTAAAAATAAATTGGATAGTTATATGGACGGGAAAGGAATGGAGGGTTATGGTCTGAGCGCAGGTATATTCTTAAGGGGTTGGACAGGCTAGATGCAGGAAGATTGTTCCCGATGTTAGGGAAGTCCAGGACAAGGTGTCACAGCTTAAGGATAAGGGGGAAATCCTTTAAAACCGAGATGAGAAGAACTTTTTTCACACAGAGAGTGGTGAATCTCTGGAACTCTCTGCCAGAGAGGGTAGTTGAGGCCAGTTCATTGGCTATATTTAAGAGGGAGTTAGATGTGGCCCTTGTGGCTAAGGGGATCAGAGGGTATGGAGAGAAGGCAGGTACGGGATACTGAGTTGGATGATCAGCCATGATCATATTGAATGGCGGTGCAGGCTCGAAGGGCCAATGGCCTACTCCTGCACCTAATTTCTATGTTTCTATGTTTCTATATGGGACTAGGGGAGATTATGTGTTTGGCATGGACTAGAAGGGTCGAGATGGCCTGTTTCCGTGCTGTAATTGTTATATGGTTATATGGTTATACGACTCTTTGGGCGACTACTCACGACCATACAGGCGACATGTGTCTCCTGTGTGGTCGTGAGTAGTCGCCCAAAGAGTCATACCTTCTTCTGGTCGTCGTTGGATTTTCAACATATTGAACATTTTCGGCGACCTGCTGCGATTATGGCGGGTGCCGGCAGTCGCCGAAAAAATTGTGTAAGTGGGACAGGCCATTGACAATTTTTAATGTCTTCAATGTGAGCCTTTTCATGATAGAACATCCGAGATGTCCTCTTTCTCCAGTGGACATGGTGTCCCCCTGCCCACATCCATGCCTCCTCTGCTTCATGCAGTTCTACTCTCACTCCCCCTTCCCTCAAACAGTACAAGGATAGAGCTTGCCTGGTCCTCATCTCTCACCCCACCACCACCACTTTCAATGTGATCCCAACACGTCACATCTTGCTCTCCAGCCTTAATTTTTGCTCAAGATTCCACCATCTGCCATTTCTTGAGTTGACACAACAGTTAATACTGGTAGTAATATTCAGTCTGGTAAAGACATTTTGAAAAGATGCACATAACGGGAAAAAAACCCCCCATACCATTTGAAATTTGTCAATTTAAAAAATCAAAAATTCAGGGTGATTAAGACCAAAGGCCTTCCTCTCAAGGTAAGGAGATTATAAGAATATGAATTTGTCAAATAAATAT
Organism: Leucoraja erinaceus; assembly: GCF_028641065.1. NCBI lineage: Eukaryota > Metazoa > Chordata > Chondrichthyes > Rajiformes > Rajidae > Leucoraja > Leucoraja erinaceus. The sequence goes on from NC_073381.1 coordinate 32,212,776, forward strand.
ATTTTTTAAAGATATGAGAGAAATATAAGCCACTAAAAAAGCATGACAATTAATAGAGTGCAACCTCTGTGTATGTTTCTGTTTGTAGATTATGACGGCACAGCGGTAGAGTTGCAGCACCAGAGACCGGGGTTTGATCCTGACCAGATCGATCCTGATCCGGTGCTGTCTGTATGGAGTTTGTATGTTCTCCCCATGACCTGCATGGGTTTTTACCGGGTTCTCCGGTTTCCTCCCACACTCCAAAGACATATAATTTAATTAGGTTGGAAAAATTTGTAAATTATCCCTAATGTGTGTAGGAGCATTAGTGTGCGGGGATTGCTAGTCGACGCGGACTTCGTTGGACTGAAAGGCCTATTTCAATAGACAATAGGTGCAGGAGTAGGCCATTTGGTCCCTCGAGCCAGCATCACCATTCAATGTGATCATGGCTGATCATCCCCAATTAGTACCCCGTTCCTGCCTTCTCCCCATATCCCCTGATTCCGCTATTTTAAGAGCCCTATCTAGCTCTCTCTTGAAAGCATCCAGAGAGCCTGCCTCCACCACCCTCTGAGGCAGAGAATTCCACTCTGTATCTCTAAACTAAGCTAAACTAAAACAACCTAGCTAAGTAATGATTTTGATAATAGCCAACATGGCCTCAGTAAAAGATATCTCTACTGGCCACAGATGTTCATCCCTGCACCCCATTGTAAGAACTGATAGATGAAAGTAATTAACCATATTGAACCCAACATCTCTGTGAGAAAAGGATGACAAATGGAAGAATCCTTGAAATAATGATGCAGTTCTAATCCCTCAGGTAAAAACCAGCAAGGGAAACTAATTGCAAAATTATCTGAGAGGAAATGTGAGATTTACTTAATAAATCAAAAGGCAGTTCTGCATAGAAAATGCAACAAACAATGGGATGATCATTTTGGATTCTGGCACCATGTTATCTCGTCAAGTGGAGAACCCTGCCGGCCAGCCAAACTTTACTTTGCCAAACGGAAGAGTGCCGATTGAGCTGCCCCTGCCCATCCAACATGCATCTGGAAAAATGGAACGGGCTCCAAACAGTGGGTATCATATCCTGAACACAGCCTCTAGAAGCCTTAACTGCTTTTGAGATCATGCCAGATGTTGATGCGTGTAAAATACTTTGTAACAGTTTTGAGATGCGTCTGATACCTAGAGGCACTTAAAAACTATTAAGATAACATAAATAATACCAAAATATTTGTTTGCAAGTTTAGAAAAAATTGCATTTCTTGATTAAAAATGCATTATAGCAATGAATATTTAAAACCATCGTAATGAAGTAAAATAAGTAAAGTTTTTGTATGCACTTACCTTCATCCAGTGATGGTCAAATGGGTCCCCGTTCATTCACCAGCCTGGTGCTTCCAGACCCACTCCACAGCATATCATTGCACCACTGCCAGACACTTGCAATGAGAACACAGATCAACTGGGCTATTAAGTGTAGGGCATCTGAACTTCAGAACATACTGACCTTCCATGTTTGGCTGTAGAGCCATAAAAAATTAATTAGGAGAGGACAATCAATGCAGTGATTTTGCACTAATTGATAAAGAGCCAATCCGCCATCTCAAACACAATCCATAATTGTCAAAGTCACCGTGCTACAAGTGCACATACATTAAATGTAATGAGATTCCTGTCTCTGGCACTCATTAAGGCATTAAACCCCTACCAACATCTGGGTTTATTTTCTTTCTCATCTGTCTTCCATTCAGTCATTTAAATTTATGGACCCTGTTTGTTGATCCCTCAGCTGAGTGAAGCAGGAACTCTTTGTTTATTCTTTCTAGCCCTGAAGTGGTGCAGAAGGTGTTTTGCCCGCATTGGTCAGCGTATTGAGTACAAGAGTAATGGTAGCATAGTGGCACAGCAGTAGAATTGCTGCCTTACAGCGCCCGTGTCCCGGGTTTGATCCTGACTACGAGTTTGTACAGTCTCTACAAAGTCTCCCTGTGACCGCATGGGTTTTCTCCAGGTGCTCCAATTTTGTCCTTCATTCCAAAGTTGTACGGATTCATTGGTTAATTGGCTTCAGAGTGCATTGTAAATTGTCCCTAATTGTGTAAGATATTGTTAATGTACGGGAGTGATCGCTGGTTGGCGTAGACTCAGTGGGTCAAGGGGCTTCTTTCAAAGGGCACTGTACAGTTTAAAACGTCTGAAGTCTAAAGAGTTGGATGTTACAACTGTACAGCACATGAGTAAGACTACATTGTACAGTACTATGTACTGTTTTGTTCGCCCTGCTGAAGGAAATATGTCATTAAAATAGAAAGGGTGTTACACTTTCTGAAAACTTTGAGTTACTAGGAGAGATTGGATAGGCTATTGCATGGCATATAGAAAGATAAGAGGTGACTGTATAGAATTATATAAAATCACTAGACTAAGTGGGACCCGTTGGGTCCCAGCACCACACGGGATGACTGGTCACCAACGCAATATTCCACCTCTCCACCAATTCCAATATTGCTCCCTGGGGGGGTGGGGGGTGGGGGGGTGGGGGTGGGGGGGGGGGGGGGGGGGGGGGGGGGGGGCTTTCTGTTACTCTAGTATGGGTGTTGTGGGCCGAAGGTACTGGTTTCCAGAGGGCTAGTATAGACATTGTGGACCGAATGGATTCTTGGGCTAGCAACCAACTGTTGCAACGATTTTAAAAGCCAAGCCAAGGCAAACAATTTGCCTGCAGCCACCCGACAACCAAAATTCATTTTGTGAACACAAACTTTTAAAAAAGGCGAGGCAAACAATTGGGCAGCAACCACGTGACAACCAAAATTCATTTTGTGAACACAAACTTTTTAAAAGGCGAGGCAAACAATTGGGCAGGGACTACACTGCCGGGTTTTATAGTCCCTCCCCCCTGCCGCTAGCGGGGGCAGCAGAGAGAATGGGGATTTTTTTGAAACATTAATATCTCTCTGATTTTTCATCGATGGGAAAAATCCTCCGGTTCCAGAAGGCGGAGGGGGGCTCTGAGTGAGGTGGCCAAAAATGACGGCCGTAGGTGACGGCGTTCTCTCGGAAATCGCAGCAGAGTGGGTCAAAAGCGGTCAAGATCAGACTTTTAGTAATATAGATAAGGGCATAGATAAGCTAAATACCCACAGTCTATTCCCCAGTGTAAGGGACTTGAGAGGGGACACATTTGGAAGGGACTTGAGGGGCAACTATTTCTATATGGAATGAGCTATCAGAGGAAGTGGTAGAGGTACAGGTAGACAAATGCAATGTACAATGGGAACTTGGGCCAGGGCCAGGTGTGCAGCAGGAGTCAGAGGTTGGAATCTTGGACCATAACCGCCACAACATGTCTTATCCATGTACCTGCCCAAGCACCTTTTAAATGTCATAATCATACCCACCTCTGGCAGCTCAATCGACATTCGACATGGAAGCTGATATCCAAACCAGTTGGATTTTAATGCTTTTTTCTCACGATAAAGATCATTAGGCCTATGGCATTTGTGGGTATGCATGTTCCTTACCCAATGCTTAACAGTTAATAAAGCCATGTGATGCTTTTGCTCATTGCTACGTACAGACATGAAATTAGTTTCTCACACAATTCGTAGCAAATGTACACATGGATCATTAAGAGACAACTTCTATACCTCCAAATAAAGTTATACAATGTGGATTTTGTGATACTCACCTTAATCAATATAGAATACTGGCAATAACCCTGGAAGAGGACCGGCCACTAAATATGACATTCCCTATGTCAGATTATAAACCGCTCAACATTTTGGGTTATTCTGTTGGAGGTGGTAAAAAACAGACAATTAGAAATCAAAATTTACTCAAGCTTGTTTTATGTCATTTAGGAAATGTGGCTCAGTCTGCTGTGAAAGTTGTAACTTTGAGCTGAAATTATGATTTAAGTTCCCAGTGTAGCTGGCACCCAAGTGTAACAGTGAGAATGGAAGAGGAAATTGTATTGTCCGGGGGTCATCCTGTAAATAAGATAATGTCGAAACATTACAGTGGTTAATGTGGACATAAGTAGCCCATGCTTGTGTCTAAAAGCAGAGGGTTTCTGACATGTGGCCCTGCCAATACTCTGCCTCAACAATGCTTCAAATAAAGCATGGGCTACTGACCACTGCAGTCTGTGGTAATCATGTTTACCTTCACCAGAACTGAGTCAGTGTGCTTTGGAAGCTGCTCATTCTGAAACACATTCTGATGTGATTAAGCACCACATATTCTGGGGAAACATTGATTAATGTTAAACATGACTTCACCATCAGTGACAATTTACAAATGTGCAACAGCACTAGCCCATGCAGGTTACCAAGCGAAGCATGCAGCTGGCACAACGGGAATTAATTTCCACTTAAGTCACAGCTGTATTGACAAATTCTCTGCTGAAGTTTGAAAGATAATTCAGGCTTCGATTCTAACACTTTTTTTTAATACTTTTGAAATGGGATTGAATATAGTGGAGGAAACAAGAAACTGCAGATGTTGGCTTACAAAAAAATCACACAAAGTGCTGGAGTAACTCAGTGGGTCAGGCATTGAGAACATGAATAGGTGATATTTTGGGCCGGAACCCTTCTGAAGATGGCACTTATTCACGTTCTCCATGTAATTCAGAGATGCTTATGGACCCGCTTAATTACTCCAGCACACTATTTTGAATAATATGGGCTGTCTGGAGAATTGAAGGACAACGTTGTCTAAACACACAAATGACATGTCTACTTACAATTGCCAAGTAGCACAAAGCTGGTTGTCCATTGGTAATTTTAAAGTGTGATAAATTCAGAAGTATTTTCACCTTGGAAAATATTTATTTTATATGCAGTATATTGTTTTGAAGGAGGGGAAATTGTTTGAAGAAAAGCAGGTGTCTGAAAGCGAATTACTGAGCTTTGGTAGCATTATGATTAAAAGTCTCATCGTGACCACTTCCTGTTTGCACTGTGCTTTGATTTTAGTAAAAATGCTACCACTTACGTTTGTGATTTTTGGCCTTCTAACTCAGTCCCCCTCCACTCATCAGGTGCCGAGGATTTTTCCCATCGATGAAAAATAAAAGATTCAGATTCAGATTCAATTTTAATTATCATTGTCAGTGTACAGTACAGAGACAACGAAATGCAAAAGAGTTGTTAGCGTTTAAAAAATATCAATCACCGCCTGTCAATCACCACCATCAAGATCAAGATCAAGATACAATTTATTTGTCATTTGGACCCCTTGAGGTCCAAACGAAATGACGTTTCTGCAGCCATACATTACAAACAAATAGACCTAAGACACAACATAATTTACATAAACATCCATCAAATTGCTGTGATGGAAGACCAAAAAAACATTTTATCTCTCCACTGCACTCTCCCCCCCCCCCCCGATGTCAGAGTCAAAGTCAAAGCCCCCGGCTGGCGATGGCGATGGCGATTGTCCTGCGGCCATTAAAGCCACGCCGGGTAATGCAAGGTCGCACACCGGGTTCTTAACCATATAACCAATAACCATATAACAATTACAGCACGGAAACAGGCCATCTCGACCCTTCTAGTCCGTGCCGAACACATAATCTCCCCTAGTCCCATATACCTGCGCTCAGACCATAACCCTCCATTCCCTTCCCATCCATATAACTATCCAATTTATTTTTAAATGATAAAAACGAAAGGCTTCCACCACCTTCACTGGAAGCTCATTCCACACAGCTACCACTCTCTGAGTAAAGAAGTTCCCCCTCATGTTACCCCTAAACTTCAGTCCCTTAATTCTCATGTCATGTCCCCTTGTTTGAATCTTCCCTACTCTCAGTGGGAAAAGCTTTTCCACGTCAACTCTGTCTATCCCTCTCATCATTTTAAAAACCTCTATCAAGTCCCCCCTTAACCTCTGCGCTCCAAAGAATAAAGCCCTAACTTGTTCAACCTTTCTCTGTAACTTAGTTGCTGAAACCCAGGCTTCATTCTAGTAAATGTTGGAGCCCCCGGCGTGCGCTCGCAGAATCCCGTGGCCATTCCAAACCGCGCGGGGCTGTGATGTCAGGCCCCGCTCCAGGAGCTCTTCGACCCCGCAACTCGGGCCGGAGAAGTCGCCGTTGCGGGAGCCCTGAAAAGCGTTCTCCCTCCAGGGACCCGCGGGCTCCCGGTGCCGCCGTCCACCAGACCCGCAGTTGCAGCCTCCTCCATGGAGGCCACGCCGCTTCCAGGGTGGGGGAGAGGGGTTTTAAAAACCAGAAGTCTGGACGTGGCTCAGTCGCTGCAAGATGGCGAGGGAGAGGTCACGACTCTCAATCTGAGCTGGGAATCTACACAACACTTAGTGTCTACTGACCTGTGAGTGACCTTGATGTGGTATTAAAATGTGGTTTTATAAAGTGTCTTTTAAAATGTGTGTCTTTTAAAATGTGTGTCTTTTAAAATGGGTGACCATTAAAATGTGTGTATTTTAAAATGTGTGTCTTTTAAAATGTGTGCCTTTGAAAATGTGTATCTTTTAAAATGTGTGTCTTTTAAAAGTCCATACTAGCCCTTTGGAAATCAACCTCAGCTCCCAACATCTATACAAGTGCTCCAGAGATCCACACAAGAATAGACTTTCCTCCTCCATTGCTATGATCAGTAAAAAAAGATGAACATGTCTAAAATTGATTGTCCACCCTCTCCCCTTCTCTCTCATAGTCTGTGACCTGTTTTCAGCAGAATTTCTGGCAGTTTCTGAGCTGCCAGCCTCCCAGGCCTGAGTTACAGAGCTGCCAGCCTGCCAGGCCTGAGTGATTGAGCTCCCAAGCCTGACTGACTGAGCTGCCTGGCCTCAGTGACAACTGCCAAACCTGAGTGACTGAACTGCCAGCCCAAGAATCCATTTGGCCCACAATGTCCATACTAGCCCTCTGGAAACCAGTCCCTACGGCCCACAAACCCATACTAGCCCTCCAGAAATCCCTCCCCCCCCCCCCCCCCCCCCCCCCCCCCTCCTCCCCCCCCCCCCCCCCCCACCACAGGCCAGCGATATTGGAATTGGTGGAGAGGTGGAATATTGCATTGGGGGACCAGCCCTCCCGTGTGAAGCTGGGACCCAATGGGTCCCACTTAGTCTAGTAAGAAAATAATGAAAGAAAAGTAAGGATCAGTAAAACAGAAATATATTATAATATCCTAAAATATTGCTGCATATGCTGCTTGATTCCAGGCATTTTTTTAACATTTTGAAAAAAACGCCGCAACCTAGCTGAGGCCTCGAGTACGCGGAGACCACTCTAGATTCACGATTCAAGATTCAAGATTCAAGATAATTTATTGTCATGTGTCCCTGATAGGACAATTAAGTTCTTGCTTTGCTTCAGCACAATAGAACAAAGACTACAGAACAGATCAGTGTGTCCATATACCATTGTATAAATATATACACACTCCGCTATTTTTAAGAGCCCTATCTAGCTCTCTCTTGAAAGCATCTAGAGAGCCTGCCTCCACCACCCTCTGAGGCTGAGAATTCCACAGACTCTCTGTGAGAAAAAGTGTTTCCTCGTCTCAGTTCTAAATGGCTTACTCCTTATTCTTAAACCGTGGCCCCTGGTTCTGGAATCCCCCAACATCGGGAACACGTTTCCTGCCTCTAGCATGTCCAAGCCCTTAACAATCTTACATGTTACAATGAGATACCCTCTCATCCTTCTAAACTCCAGAGTTTACAAGCCCAGCTGCTCCATTCTCTCCGCATATGACAGTCCCGCCATCCCGGGAATTAACCTTGTAAACCTACGCTGCACTCTCTCAATAGCAAGAATGTCCTTCCTCAAATTAGGGAACCAAAACTGCACACAATACTCCAGGTGTGGTCTCACTAGGGTTCTATACAACTGCAGAAGGACCTCTTTGCTCCTATATTCGATTCCTCTTGTTATAAAGGCCAACATGCCATTCACTTTCTTCACTGCCTGCTGTACCTGCATGCTTACTTTCATACTGATGTACAAGGACCCCCAGATAATGTGATTGTGGATAATGAAGAGGATTTCCAAAGTCTACAGAGTAATTTAGGCCATTTGGAAAAATGGGCTGAAAGATGGCAGATGGAGTTTAATGCTGATAAATGTGAGGTGCTACACCTTGGCTGGACAAATCAAAATAGGACGTACATGGTAAATGGTAGGGAATTGAAGAATACAGTTGAACAGAGGGATCTGGGAATAACCGTGCATAGTTCCTTGAAGGTGGAATCTCATATAGATAGGGTGGTAAAGAAAGCTTTTGGTATGCTAGCCTTTATAAATCAGAGCATTGAGTATAAAAGCTGGGATGTAATGTTAAAATTGTACAAGGCATTGATGAGACCAAATCTGGAGTATGGGGTACAATTTTGGTCGCCCAATTATAGGAAGGATGTTAACAAAATAGAGAGAGTACAGAGGAGATTTACTAGAATGTTGCCTGGGTTTCAACAACTAAGTTACAGAGAAAGGTTGAATAAGTTAGGGCTTTATTCTCTGGAGTGCAGAAGGTTAAGGGGGGACTTGATAGAGGTCTTTAAAATGATGAGAGGGATAGACCGAGTTGATGTGGACAAGCTTTTCCCTTTGAGAATAGGGAAGATTCAAACAAGAGGACATGACTTCAGAATTAAGGGACAGAAGTTTAGGGGTAACATGAGGGGGACCTTCTTTACTCAGAGAGTGGTAGCGGTGTGGAATGAGCTTCCAGTGGAAGTGGTGGCGGCAGGTTCGTTGGTATCATTTAAAAATAAATTGGATAGGCATATGGATGAGAAGAGAATGGAGGGTTATGGTATGAGTGCAGGCAGGTGGGACTAAGGGAAAAAAGTTGTTCGGCACGGACTTGTAGGGCCGAAATGGCCTGTTTCCGTGCTGTAATTGTTATATGGTTATATGGTTATATCCCGTTGTACTTCCCCTTTTCCCAACTTGACGCCATTTAGATAATAATCTGCCTTCCTGTTTTTGCTACCAAAGTGGATAGCCTCATATTTATCCGCATTAAACTTCATCTGCCATGAATCTGCCCTCTCCCCCAACCTGTCCCAGTCACCCTGCATTCTCATAGCATGTGCCATTTACTTCATGAAACCATGCACAATGTTTACACTGCAAAATTGGTAATGATCAATAGGTTTTACCTTCTCTGGAGATCACTTGGAATGGGGAGATACGAATAGTTAGAGAGAAGAGTTGCTTGGAAGGGTATCAATATTTAAGGCACATGGTGTCGCAAATGTGTGGTATGTTCAGAACGGAGCAATGTTCATCGTGTCAACGTTTGCATGTTCCCCACAGAAATGGGTCCTTCAGCCAGCAATGTTTGTACTGAAGATGATGCCAAGATAAACTGATCTAATCTGCCTGTACATGATCCCTGGAGATATAGATTCGAATAGTCACAGAGTGATTCAGTGTGGAAACAGGCCCTTCGGCCCAACTTGTCCACGCTGGCCATCATGTCCCAACTACACTAGTCCCACCTGTCTGTGTTTGGCCCATATACCTCCAAACCTGTCCTATCCATGTACCTGTCTAACCGTTTCTTAAACGCGCTGGACAAACGCTCTGGCTCTTAAAAATAGCGAAGTCAGGGGATATGGGGAGAAGGCAGAAACGGGGTACTGATTGGGGATGATCAGCCATGATCACATTGAATGGCGGTGCTGGCTCGAAGGGCCAAATAGCCTACTCCTGCACATATTGTCTATTGTCTATTCTCTATTATCTTTTCCCACATTACCTTGCTCCATTCAGCCACTTTTTCACTGTTTCCACTGTTGTTATCAACAGGTAGTTAAAGATTCCTAACGTTTAACTACATGCCATCTATCTTTTTGTTTTACTTTAGCGATGCTCAAGAGTGCACTTCAGTCAGAGTGACATGATCTTTGTTGTCAACATTTGTACTCTGATTGACACCAATCCAGCTGTCTTCTGCAGTCCCACAAGCAAGAGCCTGCCGAGGCAGTAAATCCTACTTCAAGAAGAAGAGTAACACATCAGAACTGTAAAGGATGGACAAAAGTGGTTTTGTGGCTTTCATACTTAACGTGCAATAATCCTTGAATTAACCATCTTAAGAAACAGAATTTATTACAAAACACTCTGACAGCTCAGAAGTCCAACAGTGTGCTAATTATCAATGCCTTGCAAAGAGAAAGCTTGCAAACGTGTGACCCTCAATATTGCAGTCCAAATGCCATGCACATAACACTGAGTCTCTTGGTTGCAAAATATCCCCATAATTCAATTTATTGATTACAGATCATTGCGGGTGAAATCGTTATCAAGCAACTGAACCATCCTACCAACCAGAGAGCAGTCCTGAACTATTATCTACCTCATTGGAGACCCTCAGACTATCCTTTACTGGCTTTATCTTGTGCTAAACCTTATTCACGTTATTCCCTTTATCGTGCATCTGTACACTGTGGATGGCTCGATTGTAATCATGTATTAGAAACATAGAAACATAGAATATAGGTGCAGGGGTAGGCCATTCGTCCCTTCGAGCCAGCAACATTCAATATGATCATGGCTGATCATCCAAAATCAGTACTCTGTTCCTGCTTTCTCCCCATATCTCTTGATTCCATTAGCACGAAGAGCTACATCTAACTCTCTCTTGAATACATCCAGTGAATTGGCCGCCAATGCCTTCTGTGGCAGAGAATTCAATGAAAAAATTCGAGAATTTCCGCCAACTGATAAGAACGCAACAAAACCTATTCACTGTACCTCGGTACACGTGACAATAAACTAAACTCAAACTCTTCAAGTTGTTCCAACAGTGGTGCAGCACGGTGGTGCAGCGATAGAGTTGCTGCCTTACAGCGCCAGAGACCTGAGTTTGATCCTGACTATAGGTGCTTGTCTGTATGGAGTTTGTACATGCTCCCCGGGACCTGTGTGGGTTTTCGCCGAGATCTTCGATTTCCTCCCCACACTCCAAAGACGTGCAGGTTTGTAGGTTGATTGGCTTGGTATAAATGTAAATTGTCCCTACTGTGTATGGGATCGCTGGACGGTGCAGACTCGGCGGGCTGAAGGGCCTGTTCCTGCGCTGTATCTTTAAACTAAAAACTATACTCTTCAAGTTGTTCCAACAATGAGTTGCAGGATGAATTGTAACTCATATGATCTGCTGGTTGATATCCCACTCAACTATTCCAGGTGAGAAGTAGTAGAGTCCAATAGAAAATTAAGCAAGTTGGCCACATGTGGCAACAGCAAATTTTGGGGATCTGCTCAGAAATTATCTGGTACGTGGTGACCGAGGTACCAAAGAGTGTGGAAAACTACAGCAGATGAGTCTTAATTTACATGTGGAGATCAGTGGAATGCTCCTATCCCCAGTCATTCAAAATCCCTCTTCTGCAAATCATTTCTTTAGCTCACTTCCTCTTGAAATGTGATTATAATTTATAAAACATGTTCTGAACGTGCATTGCAAACATCCAGCTGGTTCTGGAATTCCGGGAGGGGCCAGGTGAAGGGTTTGAAAGTTGAAAGTTCGGCACAGATATTCTGCTCATTGTCAATTTGATTGTTATCTAGAGGTACATCAGATCTGAATTTCTTCAACAAAAGACTACAAACAAACTAGGCTAAGGGTAGACTTGTCCAGGACTGGTGGTGGGAGAGACTGTTGGTGGGGGTTTGCTAGCAAAGTGAGGTCCAAATCCACAGGAATTTAATCAGGAAAACAGTCAATTCGGCCTTGAACATGTTATGGGCCTGTCCCACTTACGCAACTTTTTATGCGACTCCAGGAGACTATGAGGTCACCACAAGGTTGCCACATGTTCGCCGGAGGTTGCTGGGGAGTCGCCTGCATGTTGATAAATTAGCGGCGATCAGGATTTTGCTGCCATGGAGAGTAGCGAGAATTCTTGTGACATAGGTGCAGTGGTAGTGGGTCGCCAGGTGGCCGAAGGTTGTCGTAGGCTCTCGTAGATTGTGGACCGGTGCTGATTGGGGAAAAAAAACGTAAACAATAGTTTTCAGAACCAAGGATAACCAACGGGTAATGTTAATGTCCGCCGAGCTTCACAGCCGTGTATCTCTGGCTTCTTAAACATTGTCTCCACTCCTCCCCACCCCGTCTCCCCTTCTTTCTTTCCCCATCTCCCCCCCTTCTCCCCCCTCTCCCCCCCCCCCTCTTTTATAGGACTGAAGTGACTCTTCCCGTACACTGTGCTTTCCCCATCTCAATTACAGCGCCACCCTGCCTGTTCATCGTGATGTGTGTCTGTATCACATTGGTTGTGAATTTCACTCAGACAGTGCTCCCCGCTTCCCCTGTCCCCTGCCTGCATAACTGGCTGGTGAAGGAAGTGGTGTGTGTGTGTGTGTGTGTGTGTGTGTGTGTGTGTGTGTGTGTGTGTGTGTGTGTGTGTGTGTGTGTGTGTGTGTGTGTGTGTGTGTGTGTGTGTGTGTGTGTGTGTGTGTGTGTGTGTGTGTGTGTGTGTGCGTGTGTGTGTGTGTGTTCCAGTCGCCGTTCCAGTCACCGGTTTGTCAGCAAACGGCTACGACTTGACAGTCGCCTTTACAATCGCCTAAGTGGGGCAGGACCATAACTCTTTTTGGGAGATTGCCCTGCACAAAATTAGCTCATATTTTCTGTTTTCTAACAGGCACTACAATTCAGAAATAGTTCAGTGACTATAAAAGAAACTTTGGAACATAAAAGGCTCTATGGAATGCAATTTTTTTTTCTCTTGTCTAACCTAACATTGCTTGCTGAACACAATATTTCAAACTCCACATCAAAAAAATTGTCATCATCATCCATTCCGCTAACTTTGGATTGAGGTCAGCATAACTATAACTAAAGAGAAATGTCTTTAAAGTGTTTAATTTTCCATATTTTAAGTGACCTTGGCTTCACGTCAGACTGCACTGCACTGCACCATAATCTCCCACTTGCTTATTTTATATTTTCCTCTTCATTCTGGTGTGAGCAGCATGTATTAGGTCTCCATTGTGCTGGAAAATGGAGCAAAAAGACGGACGAAGTCAGCAGGTCGAGCAGCATCTGTGAAGAAAAAGGAATTGTCGATGTTTTGGGTTATGACCCTGCATAGGGATTCAGAGTGGAGAGGGATGACAGCTAGTATAAGGAGAAGAGATGGGGGTGATGAAAGAGGGGGGAGTGGGGAGGGGGGAGTGGGGTGCGATGATGATCCAGAAACCAGTAGATTATAGCAAAAAACACACTTCTAGAGGAACAGTGGATCAGACAGCATCTGCGGCTGCCTTACCCACTGAATTCCTCCAACAGTATGTTTGTTTGCTACAGATTCCAGCATGTACGCACCCTTGTATCCCGGTCTTTAGCACGTGTTCCTCAGCCAACAATGGCCCATTATGGGCTCCACCCTTCCTGAGGTCATCTGTTACCAGCCCTGCTTTGTTCAGGCCTTCTTTATCTTTCAGTCTGAAGGAGGGTTCCGACCCGAGTTTCTGCAGCACTTTTTGTCCATCTCCAGCATCTACAGTTTATTGCACCATCAGTAGGTGAGGAGTGGACCGAGGAGGGGTGAGGGCTGGTGTGCAGAGCCACATGGATGAGTGGTGAAGTGCACTATCAGAGGTAGGTGGATGGGTGGATAGATGGATGGATGGAAGGAGACAAAATAAAGGCAGCTGGAACTGGAGGGGGGGGAGCAGAAGATGGTGAAGGTGGTGACGCAGATGCTACAAATGTTGGAAGGAAGTTGATAATGGAAATCACTAAGGGAGAGACAAAGGGCAGATGGAATCAAAGGGGGGAGGGTTATAAGGTCATAAGTGATAGGAGCAGGATTAGGCCATTTGGCCCATGAAGTCACTGCCATTCAAGCATGGATGATCTATCTCTCCCTCTGTGGTAGTTAAAAACATATTTAAACTAACAAAATGGATTCAGCTGAAATTAAAGACAGGCTCCTAATAAATTGCAAAGCCAGCAAAATGCACTAACCTTTGCAGGTAGACAAAAGTGCTGGAGAAACTCAGCAGGGTGCAGCAGCATCTATGCAGCGAAGGAAATAGGCAACGTTTCGGGCCGAAACCCTTCTTCAGACTGATGGAGTCCTATTGTTGCCTATTTCCTTTTCTCCATAGATGCTGCTGCACCCGCTTAGTTTCTCCAGCACTTTTGTCTACCTTTGGTTTTCCAGCATCTGCAGTTCATTCTTAAACTCTTGACTTTCAGTAAGAAAGCTAACAAACTGTTGATGTTCCCTTTCCAATAACATAAGTGAGGTAACAAGCACAGCTTCATGAATGTCGTCTCTATAATGTAAACATTGAGAGAGAGTTCAGACTCTTGGAACTAACCCTTGTTCTATAAGATTGTAATGTGTGTCATAAGTAGAAAAAAACCAAAATGCTTGTTCTGCAGAAATATAGCCTTCTCATATAACCATATATGGTTAACCCATCCTCTGTCAGAAGAAGCTGTCAATCTTAAGAAGCTGTCAACCTTAAGAAGCAAGAGGCTGTACTATGATCTGTAGATAAGGTATTGCTGAATCATTGATTATTGCAGTATATATATGTACTGAGATCATTGTGTGGGGATGAGAACTCTGTATAGTCTGTAATCTGCATACTGTAAAGAGTTTACTACACCCGCCTGCCAAAATAAATATTGTATTGCTTGATCACTTATTTTATTTGTGTTTTTGTCTGTTTAAGGATCCTGAACCACAACACCTCCAAATCCCATTCCAGAGGGGATCTGATGGGTGAAGTATGGGAGCACTCAGTGGATGGAATCAGTGGGTGGTGGAAGGGGAACATTAGTGAGGGAGGGGATAAAGAGGTTATGAGCAAGGGTCCAAAAATGGGAGGACCAGACATGGATCAGAAGGAGTGAGAGAGAAGGAGCACAGGTAAAGGTTACCTGAAGTTGGAAAATTCAATGTTCATACCACGGGTTATAGATTAACCAGGTGCAACATGTGTTATTCTGCTTATTTGTGTTGGGTCTCTCCCTGGCATTGGAGAAGGCAAGGATGGACAGGTTGGTGTCAGAATGACGAGATAAGATAAAAAGGCATGGAACTGGAAGTTCAGGTTGGCCATTTCAGAGAAGGCTGGTGGTCTGTAAATTAATTGCCTAGTCTGTGTTTCATCTCACCAATGTAGAGGAGGCCACTTCAGAAGCAGTGAATACAGTAGACAAGGCTGGAAGCAGTGCACATAAATTCTTGCCTCAGCTGTTTAGGTCCCTGGATGATGGTGACAGATGAGCTGTTGGAACAAGTTGCAGGGGAAAGTGCCTGGGGTCAGAGATGGGAAAGTGGGGAGGAATTAGCAGAATAGTGAATCGTGAGAGTGTGGTCTCTGTGGAAGATGGAAAGAGAGGAAATGCAAGAAGGGTTGTCAACCACTGTATGAGAGAAGCCACAATTATCTTTCTCATAACCCCCTTCAGCCCTCCCATCACCCATTTTTGCTTCTAGTGGAGGGATTTCTTTCAATCAACCAATCAATCAGGTTTATTCATCACATACACATATAAGTGCAGTGAAATGAATTTGCTATCAGCGGTACAATCAAAAAAGAACACACAATACACAATAAAATGAAACACAAACATCCACCACAGCATTCTTCACTGTGGTGGAAGGCACAAAGTACAGTCAGTCCTCCTCCATTGTTCACCCGTGGTCGGGGCCATAAACCTCCGTAGTTAGTATAACCCAATTACAGCACGGAAACAGGCCATCTCGACCCTTCTAGTCCGTACACATAATCTCCCTAGTCCCGTATACGGGCATGGACCATAAAAATTCCCTTCCCATCCATATAACTATCCAATTTATTTTTAAATGATAAAAACCGACTGCCTCGGGACCTCCACTGGAAGCTCATTCCACACACTCTGAGTAAAGAAGTTCCCCCTCATGTAGGTCCAGAATCTCAGTCGTCTCAAGGTTCAAGGTACAAGTCTCAAGGAAGGCTACGGATGGCCCGGTGTACAGGCCCTCTCGTCAGGATGGTTAAAACTCCGACGTCGGGACGGTCGCACACACTCTGCGGCTTGGAGGTCCCGAATCAGCGCTTTCCTACCGGAGGCCGAGGCTTCAGGATGTTTCAGGCCAGCGGTCGGAGCTCTTCCCTGGCTGTCCCCGGCGAGGGAACCCAGGCTCCAGATGGTAAGTCCACACCGCGCCCATGGCTAGAAGCTCCACAGACCGCTGCTTCAGGATGTTATCGGCCGCGAGCCGGTGGTCGGAGCTCTTCTCCGCCGATCCCTAGCGAGAGGTCCCAGGCTCCGGACACCACGCCCGCGGCTAGAAGCTCTGCAGACCACGGCTTCAGGCTGTAACAGTCGGGCCAGCGATCGGAGCACTCCCTTCTGGTGACCCCGGCAACACCGACCATTTCCAGCTGCTGAAAATGTCAAAGGAAGTTGAGTGTAGAAGCTGGTAGGTTGAAAGGAGGGGACTAAAGAAGTTCCATCTCTGTTCTGTTCTGTTTAGTGGAAAGAGTTAAGGAGTCCAGTAAACAGAGCAAACGCTAGAAATAATTTAGCAACCACTGTACAAGGAAAGCCTCATTTCTTGAAAATGGAGGACATTTCAGATGTCCTGGAACAGAAGGCATCATTTTGTGGACAGATGCGGCAGACGGACAAAGTGGAAGGAAAAATTGCGTCTTTTTAAGAGAGGAGGTGTAGTCTTTGTGTCAAAAATGGGTTTATATAAAATGTCAGTGGATAGGTTGTCTCCTTTAGTCATTTTGGTTTATTTTATTTTTACGTGTACAGAGGCACAGTGAAAAGCTTTTGTTACATGCTAACTAGTCAGCGGAAAGACAATACATCACATCTATTGGCTTTGGCTAATGATTACAATTGAGTCATTCACTGTGCACAGATACATGAATGATGTTTAGTGCAAGATAAAGCCGGCTAGTCCTAAGCTAGAGGCAGAGAGATCCAAAAAAGGGGAGAGAGTGTAAGAAATTATCAAATTGCATTTGAGAGTAGGATGGAAGTTGGTAGCGAAAGTGGTAAAATTGAATAGTTCTGCATGAATGCAGGCATAGCACCAATCCAGTCGCCAGAGAAATGGAGAAACCACTGATAAGTGGAGTGGTTTGGTACTGGGTCTTTTCCACATAGTCGAAGCCAATAAATGAGATAGTGAAGATAGACACAAAAAGCTGAAGTAACTCAGCGCCACAGGCCACATCTCTGGAGAGATGGAATGGGTGATGTTTCGGGTCGAGACCCTTCTTCCCGCTGTTCCTCCAGCTTTTTGTGTCTATCTTCGGTTTAAACCAGCATCTGCAGTTCCTTCCCACACAGATGTGATAGTGCACTCCGAATCGTACTACTTATGGTTTTATATGACTCTTCAGAGAGTTACATTGTGCTTTTATAACCATATAACCATATAACAATTACAGCACGGAAACAGGCCATCTCGGCCCTACAAGACCGTGCCGAACAACTTTTTTCCCCCTTAGTCCCACCTGCCTGCACTCATACCATAACCCTCCATTCCCTTCTCATCCATATGCCTATCCAATTTTTTTTTAAATGATACCAACGAACCTGCCTCCACCACTTCCACTGGAAGCTCATTCCACACCGCTACCACTCTCTGAGTAAAGAAGTTCCCCCTCATGTTACCCCTAAACTTCTGTCCCTTAATTCTGAAGTCATGTCCTCTTGTTTGAATCTTCCCTATTCTCAAAGGGAAAAGCTTGTCCACATCAACTCTGTCTATCCCTCTCATCATTTTAAAGACCTCTATCAAGTCCCCCCTTAACCTTCTGCGCTCCAGAGAATAAAGACCTAACTTATTCAACCGATCTCTGTAACTTAGTTGTTGAAACCCAGGCAACATTCTAGTAAATCTCCTCTGTACTCTCTCTATTTTGTTGACATCCTTCTTATAATTGGGCGACCAAAATTGTACACCATACTCCAGATTTGGTCTCACCAATGCCTTGTACAATTTTAACATTACATCCCAGCTTTTATACTCAATGCTCTGATTTATAAAGGCTAGCATACCAAAAGCTTTCTTTACCACCCTATCTATATGAGATTCCACCTTCAAGGAACTATGCACGGTTATTCCCAGATCCCTCTGCTCAACTGTATTCTTCAATTCCCTACCATTTACCATGTACGTCCTATTTTGATTTGTCCTGCCAAGGTGTAGCACCTCACATTTATCAGCATTAAACTCCATCTGCCATCTTTCAGCCCATTTTTCCAAATGGCTTTACAATTCTTCTTAAACACCTATTTGCTGACATATTCTACTTTTTCCCTGGCTTCTTAACTGTCAATTTATCCACTGTCAAATTTGATTTCTTTAACTTGTCAAATTAAACTGACTGCACTGCCTTTTCATTGCTTTGTTTACTGCTCTTTGTTCATGGCACGTCAACCTATTGCAGAACTTTTGGTAGCATCAGTTGACAGTGTTGAACTCAGCGTTTAGAACTGTCCAGTTTTCAACAGCCTTTTGTCTGATTTTGGTTCATTTACCATTTCCCACCCGTACAATCAGTCTGCATGTTAGCGATTGTCCAGCTATAGGTTGTAAATCACTTTTAAATAATTTCTAAGATGACAGTGTTTTCACCTTGACTGAAAGACTTTCACCTCAAATCTTGAGAATCTGTAACTTCTTTAAAGATTTTTCTTTAAATCTGTGAATTCTTACATTCTTGATCTCATAAAAGAAGTAAAACAAAATTACAAAGGTAATGTATTGGGTCCATTCCAGGCCTGAATCTCTTTTGCATCTGAGAAATAGACACCTGTTTTAGAATTAAACTGTTGTGCAAAATTTCAGAATTAACACAAAGACTGCCAGCATAGTCAGCAGGTCAGGCACCATCCTGGGAAAGAGAAATGGAGTTAACATTTCAAGTCAATAATCATTCGTCAAAATTGGGAAGAGCACTGAAATGGGCAAAAGAGCGTTTGGAAAAGGGAGAAAAGTTGAAAAGGAAGAATAATGATAAAAAAATTGAAAAGGGTTAAAAATGCGGATGATGGTGCAAGACAAAAATACATGGGGAGAGAAAAGAAAGAAACAAACATTTCTAGGGTGGTACGGTGGCACAGCAGTGAACTTGCTGCCTTACAGTGCCAGAGTCCCGGGTTCAATGCTGGCCACAAGTGCTTGTCTGTTTGGAGTTTGCACGTTCTCTCTAAGAACTGCATGGGTTTTCTCTGGGAGCCCCAGGTTCCTCCCACACTCCAAAGATATACAAGTTTGTAAGCTAATTGGCTTGGTATAATTGTAAATTGTCCCTAGTGAGTGTAGGATAGTGTAAGTGTGTGGGGATTACTGGTCTGCGTGGACTCGGGCAGGTTTCTGTGCAGTATCTCTAAAGTAAACTAAAAAAAACATTAATGTGCAGGGGGTATAAGTGGGAAAGCCAGGATCTGTGCCTGAACAAACACGGCAGACAAACAAATCATGCATTTTGGTAGTAGGAATAAAGGTGTGGACTATTTTCTAAAAGGGGAGAGAATTAAGAAATCAGAGATGCAAAGGGACTTGGAAGTGACTTGCTGGTGCAGGATTCCCAAAAGGATAATTTGAAGTTAAAGCATTAGCAAGGAAGACAAATGCAATCTCAGCATTTATTTCAATAGGACTAGAATATAAAAACAGGGATGTAATACTGAGGCTTTATAAGGCACTAGTCAGACCGCATTTGGAGTATTGTGAGCAGTTTTGGGCCCCATATCTGAGGAAGGATGTGCAGGCATTGTAGAGGGACCACAGGAGGTTTACAAGAACAATCCTGGGGAGGATTGGGTTAACGCATGATGAGCATTTAATGGTACTGGAGTCACCAGAGTTTTGAAGGATGAGGAAGGACCTCATTGAAACTTGCCGAATAGTGAAAGACTTATAACCATATAACCATATAACAATTACAGCACGGAAACAGGCCATCTCGACCCTTCTAGTCCGTGCCGAACACTATTCTCCCCTAGTCCCATATACCTGCGCTCAGACCATAACCCTCCATTCCCTTCTCGTCCATATAACTATCCAATTTATTTTAAAATTATAAAAACAAACCTGCCTCCACCACCTTCATGGGGCGGAGGCAGGATGTGGGGTAGATATGGAGTAGATGTTTGCATTACTAGATGGGGCGGATGTGGAGTAGATGTTTGCATTAGTGGGAAAGTCTAGGACCAGAGGCCGCAGCCTCAGAATAAAAGGACGTACCTTTAGAAAGAAGATGAGGAGGAATTTATTTGGTCAGAGGGTGCCGAATCTGTGGAATTCATTGCCACAGGTGGCTATGGAGGCAGTCATTGGGTAATATTAAGGTGGAGATTGACAGGTTCTTGATTGGTAAGGGAATCAAAGGTTATGGGGAGAAGGCAGAAGAATGGGATTGAGAGAGAAAGATAGGTCAGTTATCATTGAAAGGTATAGTAGACTCGATGGGCCAAATGGCCTAATTCTGCTCCTTCCATTGTTTTGTGAATCAACACCAAGCGTAACAGATTCAGTTCATAAATACTGTCCCCGTTTGCTCATAAGAAGCTATTGATAATGAAAGTTATTCCGACTGAAGTGGTGCAATCGTAGACAAATAAAAATAGCCTGCAGGGCTAACTCACATATTATATTACAGAAGCATAATTTAAGACAAAAGTATATTTCTGCCCCATCAAGTAAGTCAGACCTGGTTTAAGCTGCAGAGCACATGAGATAAACTAGAAGGCTTTCGGAGGAATGTGGTAATTAGAGATAATAAGCTTGCTCCTGGTGCCATCGCCATGGTAACCAGTATCTTAACTGAGCAAAGGGACACTCCAGGCATGAGATCACTAGGCCCCTACTGACGGCAGCAAGGAATATGATGATCTTAAAGTGGAGGTGATGTCAGAAACCTTAAGTAAATGTCTGCATCTTAGTCATTAAATGTGTGTAAAAATGTCACTCTTTGTGCATTCGGAGAGAGATTGCATGGAATACACTAGGAAAGGGAACAGACTGCTTTCTCTCTCCCCAAGGTGAGAGATCAAATAAATAAATATATTTAGTTTGAGTAGAGAGAGAGCTTGTCTGCGTGTTTTATTTTGCCCCAACATCATGTTCATTTATTTTCTATATTCACCTTTTATTTTTTTCACTTGTTCTATCATTAACTGCCTTATTTTGCCATGGACCATCTTTCCTATTGACATTTAATCTCCTCAGCCTACCATGCTATAATCGACATTCTATTGATTCCTAACCTTCCCCTTCACCATGATCCCAACTGCAGGATGTATCAAACATGATCCATCTTCCATCTTTTCCAATCCTGATGAAAAATCGCTCCACTACGATCTCAATTGTGTTCGCTTCTTCACAGTTACTCTCTTAACTGATGTGTATACGCAACATTTCTCTGTTCCTTTTAATCATCTGGACTATTTTGCTTTTATTTTTACAACTCACCATGAGAGCCTTGCATGCAAGTGTTAGAATGTGAAAATGGGATTACTAAATGGAATCATGGTGGCACAGTGGTAGAGTTGCTGCCTTATAGCGAATGCAGTGCCGGAGACCCGGGTTCGATCCCGATTATGGGTGCTGTCTGTACAGAGTTTGTACGTTCTCCCCGTGACCTGCGTGGGTTTTTTCTGAGATCTCCGGTTTCCCCCCACACTACAAAGACGTACAGGTTTGTTGGTTAATTGGCTTGGTAAATGTAAAAATTGTCCCTCGTGGGTGTAGCATACTTCCAGTATAGTCCCTGATGGACTCTTTGGGAGTGATGATCACAAGACAAGACAAGACATTAGGAGTGAGCATTCTTTCCTCTTGTCTTGTTGAAGCAACCGGACAAATTGTGGCTCTTGTACTGATATTTTGCATAGTTTTACAGTTTTAGAGTTTAGAGATTCAGCATGGAAACAGACCCTTTGGCCAATCGAGTCCACGCAGACCAACGATCATCAGTACACTAGTTCTACGTTATCCCACATTCGCATCCTACAAACCAGAGGCAATTTACAGAAGCCAATTAACCTACAAACCTGTTCAAGAAGGAACTGCAGATGCTGGAAGATCGAAGGTACACAAAAATGCTGGAGAAACTCAGCGGGTGCAGCAGCATCTATGGAGCGAAGGAAATAGGCGCCGTTTCGGGCCAAAACCCTTCTTCAGACTGATGGGGGGTGGGGGGGGGGGAAGGAAGGAAAAAGGGAGGAGGAGGAGCCCGAAGGCGGGGGGATGGGAGGAGACAGCTCGAGGGTTAAGGAAGGGGAGGAGACAGCAAGGGCTAGCAAAACTGGGAGAATTCAACGTTCATGCCATCCGGACGCAAGCAACCCAGGCGGAATATGAGGTGCTGTTCCTCCAATTTCCGGTGTTGCTCACTCTGGCAATGGAGGAGACCCAGGACAGAGAGGTCGGATTGGGAATGGGAGGGGGAGTTGAAGTGCTGAGCCACCGGGAGTTCAGGTAGGTTATTGCGGACTCAGCGGAGGTGTTCGGCGAAATGATCGCCCAACCTCCGCTTAGTCTCCCCGATGTAAATCAGCTGGAGCAGCAGATGCAGTAGAAGAGGTTGGAGGAGATACAGGTGAACCTTTGTCGCACCTGGAACGACTGCTTGGGTCCTTGAATGGAGTCGAGGGGGGAGGTGAAGGGACAGGTGTTGCATTTCTTGCGGTTGCAACGGAAAGTGCCTGGGGAGGGGGTGGTATGGGAGGGAAGGGAAGAATTGACAAGGGAGTTGCAGAGGGAGCAGCCTTTGCAGAAGGCAGACATAGGGGGAGACAGAAGGAACTGCAGATGCTGGAAGATCGAAGGTACACAAAAATGCTGGAGAGAAGGAACTGCAGATGCTTGTTACAAACCTGCATGTCTTTGGAATGTGAGAGGAAACTGGAGCACCCAGAGGAAAACCATGCAGTCACTGGGGAAAACGTACAAACTCCATACAGAAGACACGCACAATGGGGATCAAACTCAGGTCTCTGATGCTGTAAGGCAGCAACACCATGTCACTGTGCCACTGTGCCACGTAATGTCATTTTCCCAGTTTACTTACACAGGTTCTGCCAGATGGGTTGTGTTAAAATTCCCTCAGATCTGGTTCCATCCTAAAAACACTAATAATTTAGTAGTTCTTGATTACAAATTTAAAGACAAATACCTGAATTTGACTGTGCTGACATTGTCAATTATGAGAGAAAGGCATATAAAAAAGACAAGAGGTTAATGGAATTAAAGGATGAATGGACAGTACCATGGAGCAGGTCAGCAAAGTGAGCTGCTGCTCACAGCCTCGGTGACTCTGTTCAATTCTGATTTCCGTTGCTGTCTGTGGAAAGTTTTCACATTCTCCCCACGACCACATGAGATCCGTCTTTCAGTTCCAGTTTCTTCCCACTTCCCCAATATCTGTGGGTTAGCAGGTTAATTGACAACTATCATCTACCCTCAGTGAACAGATGAATGGTAGAATCTGGGGGAAGTTGATGGGGATATGTAGAGATTAAAAGTGATTATGTTAGGATTTGTGTAAATGGATGTTTAATGGTTGGTGCAGACGTGGTGGGCCAAAGGGCCTGTTTTTATTATCTCTCCATCAGTCTAAAACATTGCAGGGATGTAAAACTAGCTGCTACTTTCCTACCAGATTATTAAGATTAAATCCCTCAGTAAATTGGCTTGCGTACAGAGAAATAAAAGAAAATGTGCAAACATTAAGGTTTATTTTCAGCTAAATGCATAAATTTTGTTTGATCACAAGTATGTGAAATTGGTGCCTAACATATTTACTGCTCAAAGGTAGACACAAAATGCTGGGGTAACTTAGCGGGACAGGCAGCATCTCTGAAGAGAAGGAATGGGTGACGTTTCGGGTTGAGACCCTTCTTCGTCGAACTGATGCTGCCTGTCCCGCAGAATTACCCCAGCAATTTGTGTCTACCTTTGATTTAAACCAGCATCTGCAGTTCTTTCTTACACAAGTAGATAAATAAAGTAGCAATCACTAAGCTAAATAAAGAGCATTTTTTTCTGCAATGCAGTTATGCACCTGCAGGTTTCAGGAGGCAGTGAACAAATCATTATGCAAAGTAAACCTGTTTCAGAATGAAAACTTGAATAAAGTTTGTGTAGATTGGTTATTGCATGCAACTAACAACCTGCTGTACCGCTATACTATGTGTACCAATTAAAGATGATCTTGAACTCCAGGTTGTACAGTTTGCTTATTTACAGTTTGGTTCCTCTGTATTATGTTCCCGATAGCTGTGGCTTTTCATTGTACATTCTTGAAGAATTCTGCAAAAAAACTTTGTTGCTGATCTCTTTTGCTTCTTCGTTAAATGTTGAGACCAGATATAATTTTGTGCAGGTAACACAGACATCAGAAAATTTACATAATTTCTCATTTGAACACAGGAGAAAAAAAACCCTCTTGCTTAACAACAAAGAGGGAACCGTTAATCACCTTAACGATGACATATGAGATAGAGGAAATATTGATCATTTGCAACATCGTAATCGCTGATGAAAAGAACTGTCTTACTGTAATTTCATATCAAAATGCCCCAGGCATATTTCATCTAAATACATTAAAAAATCAATTTAACAATTGTTTTAACTCCCCATCCCAAAGCAGCAGGAGAGAGCTGTCCATCTAAATAAATGAGGCAGTGGGATTGAACATTTTAAGAGTTGAAAAATTTGGATGATCAGCCATGATCATATTACATAGAAACATAGAAACATAGAAAATAGGTGCAGGAGTAGGCTATCCGGCCCTTCGAGCCTGCACCGCCATTCAATATGATCATGGCTGATCATCCAACTCAGTATCCTGTACCTGCTTTCTCTCCATACCCCCAGATCCCTTTAGCCACAAGGGCCACATCTAACTCCCTCTTAAATATAGCCAATGAACTGGCCTCAACTACATTCTGTGGCAGAGAATTCCAGAGATTCACCACTCTCTGTGTAAAAAATGTTTTTTTTCATCTCAGTCCTAAAAGATTTCCCCTTTATCCTTAAACTGTGATCCCTTGTTCTGGACTTCCCCAACATCGGGAACAATCTTCCTGCATCTAGCCTGTCCAACCCCTTACGAATTTTGTAAGTTTTTATAAGATCCCCCCTCAATCTTCTAAATTATAGCGAGTACAAGCCTAGTCTATCCCAGGAATCAGTCTGGTGAACCTTCTCTGTACTCCCTCTATGGCAAGAATGTCCTTCATCAGATTAGGAGACCAAAACTGTACATAATACTCCAAGTGTGGTCTTACCAAAACCCTGTACAACTGCAGTAGAACCTCCCTGCTCGTATACTCAAATTGATCATATTGAATGGAGGTGCTGGTTCAAATGGCCGAGTAGCCTACACCTGCACCAATTTTCTATGTTTCTTTGAGTTCTTATGAAGCAGAACACAGCCCAAGAAATAAAATCTGGGACTTGGACCACAATATTGTTTAGTTTAGTGTTATAAACTAAACTAAAAAATATTTATCACAGGGAAGAGTAACATGCAGCCGCTGGAGCTAAATTCAATGAGCCTCAAGGAGAAAACAATTATTTGGTGGCAATCATACACAGAACAAGGAAAGATAGTCTTGGCTGTGGGAGGTCAACCACTCTTTCCTGGGGAGATTTAGCTCTTAGGGCTAAAGGAATTAATGGATATGGGAAAAAAAAGCAGGAATGGGGTACTGATTTATAGATGATCAGTCATGATCATGTTGAAGAGCGGTTGGCTCGAAGGGCCGAATGGCCTACTCCTGCATCTATTTTTCCTATGCTTCTATGTAGATCACTGCAGGAGTTCCTCAAGGCAATGTCCGAGGATAAAACATCTTCAGCTGCTTCAACAATGACATTCCTCATATCATTAGGTCAGGGAGTCAGGGCTTATACTGATGATTGCACCGTGTACAACCTTTCACATCTCCTCCGCAGGTGAAGCCTACAAACCTGCATGTCTCTGGAGAGTGGGGGTAAACCGGAACACCTGGAGAAATCCCACGCGGTGAATGTACAAGCTTTGTAAGGACAACACCTGTAATCAGGATCGAAGCCCAGTCTCTGGTGCGGTAAGGCTGCAAATCTACAACTGTGCCACTGTGCCATCCTAACATATGGGCAGACTCTGGGAGGGAGAATGTAAAAGCAAATCATTATTTTAATGGATTGAGGCAGCAAAGGGATCTTAGGAATTTTTCATTCTTCCTTCCAGAATAGATAAAAGAGTAGATAGACTCCCACGTTATACCCCATCTGTCAACATTTTTATCCCTCACCCATCTAAATAACATTGCAGTCTCTTTGAATCCTTCTCACAAGTTACTAATCCTCAGCAAATTTAGCAGAAGTGTACTGGTCCTCAGCATTTCTTCATGGTGTGGCACAAAAAGATCTGAGGAATTTGTGCATGAATCACAAAAAGTTTGCAGGCAGGCAGAGCAAATAATTCGGAGAACTAATCAAATGTTCCTCTTCACTGAAAGGACTATGTAGTTGATAAGTAGGAAGTATTGATGCAACTCTACAGGGAATAAGTAAGACTGCTGTTTACAGTTTTGGTCTGGTTAGCCAGCTCCAAACTTACCCAGACCTGGGAGAGCTGGATGGCAGATTATGAACAACAACTGGAAGGAATCCAGTGTAGTGTCTGAATGTTGGCCTGAATATTGTCACAATATTTGACCATGAAGGTTGATGGACAGAGGTGAAGAGGAGTGTGTGGAATCAGGTTTTCATCTATGGATTCGACCACAGGTTCATCTTGTGAGATGCCCATTATGACAGCAATCCCTACGGGAATTTTCTCCTGACAGCTGGCTTCTCTAGGCGTTTATAAAATTGCTGTCCTTGACAAAGGGATCACCTGCTTTGATTGGACATGAAGTGCAGTCTGATCGCCACCTATCTCTGTCAGGCAAAGAAAGAGGTAATATAAATTGAGTTCCAAAACAATGGGTTTTTTTGTCATAAGCTATCCCTAGGTGATAGGAGAATACCCTGTAGATCAAAATTTAAGAAATTGCAAAGGTTTATAGTTCCCAGAAGAAATCTGATGTGGCGTCCAAAGGAAAACTTGAAGTAAATGACTAAAGGATTCCGTTCGGTAACCTTTTCTCACCTGTAGTTTCCACACAGCAGCTCCCTAAAGGGCTCTTCACATTGCCGTTGCTGCATCTCCTGTTCCAAGCAGAGTAAAAAGCAACCACATGGCTCTCAGTCTCCAGATTTCTTTCAAGCAGTTAAAAAGGTGGGAATCAGCTGACACAAGCACAGGGACATGTAGAAATCCAGCTAAGTACATTGCACGTGGCCACCGTTTAGCTGGGCACTCCAACTGTTTCTTTCTTGTCTGAGCTACTCCCTCTTGTGAGTGAGAATGTCACTGGGGCCTTATTGACATCAGAGAACTGCAATTTAGATACATCAATGAGACTCCCATCACTTGAGGCTACTGGCAGCACTGCTCAAATGAAGTCTGCAAGAGAACAGTGGGGAGCAAAACACCAGCAGCACAATATGTGCAGTGGCTGTCATTTTAACGCTGTTGGCCATAAAGTGTATTGTTAAAATGGCAGACTACATTCATGGGCGTAAATCTGGTGATGTAAATGTTCAAATATCGTTAAAATATCGTTCGATCAGCCGAGAAGGTTGTTGGCTGCAACCTTACCCCCCATCAACGAACTGTACACTACAAGTGCCAGGAAGAGAGTGGGTAAACATCTCTGACCCCTCTCACCTCGCCACAAACTATGAAGCACTTCCCTCTGGAAGGCAAATCCGGACTGTCAAAGCCACTACAGCCAGATATAAAAAAAGCTTTTTTTCCACGAGCAGTAGCTCTATTCAACAACCAAAAGTTTCTAGTCTCCTTTTGTTTTAGTATTTTATTTAATTCTTCACATGTTTAAATTATAATGTTTTATTTTTAATTGTCTACTGTATGTCGTGTTGTTACTTGCGAGCAAAGCACTAAGGCTAATTCCTTGTATGTGTACATATTTGGCTAATAACATTTATTCAATTCAATTTAAGTAATTATCTAAATTCATCCATAAATATTTATCTTTTCACTGTTGGCAATCATTTTTTTTCACTGAGGTAAACAACAGACTTGTGATTATGTTGTGAAAGGGCCCGTTGCAACTTAAAGCACTGTTTACTGAACATCACTAGCATCAAGATCAACAGGCAGCTCAGTTACATGGTTACAATAGACTTGTACAACTGCGGACAAACTGTGAGAGGTAAACTGAACGTGCAGCCGAGTAAAATCCAGCCAAATATGAGTGCAATGCAGCCAAATACATTGTTTGATAATATCATGCAATGTGCATTAATAAACTTGAAAAAATCTCCACTAAAATTCTAAATATGCCACTTATCATAGAATAACATATGACATGCAAGACAAAATTGTACTAATTGCTTTGGCCATTCGGCCTTTCAAGCCAGCATTGTCATTCAATCTGATCATGGCTGATCATCCAAAATCAATAGCCCGTTCCTGCTTTTCCCCCATATCCCTTAATTCCTTTAGCCCAAGGAGCTAAATCTAACTCTCTCTTGAAAACATCCAGTGAATTGGCCTCCACTGCCTTCTGTAGCAAATTCCACAGATTCACAACTCTCTGGGTGAAGAAGTTTTTCCTCATCTCAGTCCTAAATAGCCAACCCCTTATTCTTAACTTTCATAGACATGCATAAAAGAAGCTTCTGAGGCTGCGATTGATCTGCATTGAGAATGATAATGACCCCTGACAAAGTTGGCAAAGGACAGGAACAAAGTATAGTGTCAATATCTGCCAGGAAGCTGTGAGGCAGTCTCAGTCAATTATCGAAATATCGGAGAACTGATTCAAAAGGGTTGCAGATCAGAAACAATGTCTTTCCACTCCTGCTGAGTTTTTCCAGCAATTTCTGGGTCTACATAGAGTCATGTGCTCTTTCTCATAGCACATCATAATCATGAGATATAGGAGAAGCATATAGCACAGAAACAGGCCCTTGGAGCCAACACTTCCATACTGACCACAATACCCTTTCCTAATGTGTCCTCTCACTCGTGCCTGGCCCATATCCATCTAAGCCTTTCCTATCCAGGTACCTGTCTAAATGTCTATTAAATGTTGTTATTGTACCTGCCTTCACTACTTCATCTGGCAGCCTGTTCCATTTACCCACCACCCTTTGTGTGCATAAAGATGCCCTTCAGGTTCGTATTAAATCTTTCTCCTCTCACCTTAAACATGTCCACTAGATAAAGATTCCCTACATTAGAAAAAAGGCTGTGTGCATTTACACTAGCTATCCCCTCATGATTTCATACCCCTCTCTCTGTAAGATCACCCTCTCAACCTCCTGCACTGCAAGGAATAAAGTTCTAGTCTGCCCAGTCTCTCCCTATAGATCAGGTCCTTGAGTCCTGGAATCATCCTTGTGAATCTTCTCTGCACTCATTCCAGCTTAATAGCATCTTTCTTATAGCAGGCTGACCTAAACTGAACACAATACTCCAAATACAGCCTCACCAACAACTTGTACAACTGTAACATAATGTCCCAACTTTTATACTCAATACCTTAACTGATGAAGGCTAATGTGTCATAATCAGCTACCTGGCAAATTGCTTAACATGAAGGTATGATGAAATTAAAATACACAAAAATATTAAGCATAGTGTATTGGAACAACGTTATTAAGCAATGGAGTACCATGTATGGTAGACATAAATTGCTGGAGTAAGTCAGCGAGTTTCTGGCGAAAAGGAATAGGTGACATTTCGGGTCAAGACCTTCAGATTGAGAGTCATAAGAGAGGGAAACTAAAGATATGAAAAGGTACAGAGCAGCATGGCTCTGGTCAACAAATTATAGGAAAGATGCAGTTGAACTGAAGAGAGTGAAGAAGAGTTTCATCAGGATGTTGACACAAGGAACTTCAGATGCTGGAATCTTGTGTAGAATACAAAGTGCTGGAGTAGCTCAGCGGAGCAGGAAGCATATTTAAGAGATGGATAACATGAGTCTGAATAAAGGTCCCGACCAAAACATCACCTCGCCATGTCCTCCACAGGTGTTGCCTGACCCGTTGAGTTACTCCAGCACTCTGTGTTCTTCACCTGGATGTTACTTAGAATGGAACATGTCAGTTATGAGGGGGGAATGGATGGGCTGGGTTTATTTTCTTTGAGCAGAATCAGGCTGGGTGTGAGGGGGAAGGCTTTGATTGGGGTAGACAAAATTATGAGGGGCAAAGATAGGATATTGTAAATAGTGGCAACCCTTTCCCCTCAACAGATTTGAGGATATCAAGAGGGTGTGGGTTTAGAAAAAGATGTAAAAGGTTTAAAGTGGATCTGAGGAAAAAAAGGTGTGAAAACTTGAAGGTTGTTGAAATCCAGAATGTATATTGAAATAGTAACTAGA
Organism: Leucoraja erinaceus; assembly: GCF_028641065.1. Taxonomy (NCBI): domain Eukaryota; kingdom Metazoa; phylum Chordata; class Chondrichthyes; order Rajiformes; family Rajidae; genus Leucoraja; species Leucoraja erinaceus. The sequence goes on from NC_073381.1 coordinate 32,243,204, forward strand.
TGAGTAATTAAAATGCCAATGCATATAACGTTATAGACCAAATGCAATTTGTATAAACAGGTATTTGATAGTTGGCATAGACAAGGTGAGCAGATAGGCTTGTTTCTGTTCTTTATGACTATATAAAAGGTGTGCACTCTCAAAAACCAGTTTGCTACATCTCTATTCACAACCTGTGCAATGAATAAAAGCCAATTATTTATTTTGCTTCCTCTTCAGGTTGTGTCGAAAGCTGGCTGCTGGCAACCTTCCTCCAGTAGCTTGCCATACCTTGGCTTTGCTTGTGGGAGAAGTGGATTTAATTATCTGCTGCAGTCACTAACAATCAAGATATCTTGGGGTGAATGGCTGTAAATCTAAGTATCGGGGAGTCATGATCTGGGCTGAAAGTTGCATTATGTTTTACATTACAGAAATACTCAACAATACTGTTAACCTACTTTGCTTTTGGGACAGGAAACATGATACATTGTTATATCCTCAGGTGGAAACAATTATTTATGCTGTGCTTTTCTGCAACTTAGTGATGTTTTCCTGTTATTCCTTTGAACATTTTTCTCTGTTTCTATGTTTCATCCTAGGTTCGATAGAGGCATCATGAACCACTGAGTAGTTGGCATCTATTGTCATGCTGCTCCTTGCCACTGGTGCTAAAATGGAGGTGATAGACAATGCATTCATGCATCTTGACATGAAGAGTGAAAGTATTTAAAATGTTTCTTAACCCAGCATTAAAATTGATTCACCATAGGTTAATTTGAACATTTTGCAGAACAATCAAACTGGAAGAGCTGCCAAAAAAATGCTTGTTTGTTTCATTAAAGGTTTGCCTTACAGTTTTCTGACTACAAGCACTTCCTCTCCCAACTGCTTGACTGTTTGCTCTCCTGTGGTTCTGTAACAATGATTTGTATTTCTCTTTGTACATTTCTTTGTACATTACCCTTTTTTTACAGTGTGCAAGAGGTAATTTATATCACTTAGAGCGGAGGGATTTTATTCTACTCCGTTATTTTCATACTAAAATTAGACGATAATTTGTACATATTGACACACATCCCACATATCACTCAGGACTAAAATGTCTCATGAACTGAGTTGGAGATTATAGTGTTTAGCACAGTTGCCTTTTCAGTTTTTACTTTTCAAAGAGTTTCCCAGTGTTGATCTCTGACTTTTCATGAATATGGGAAAATGCCAAGGAGGACATTAGGAAATAACATTCTATTTAAGCTATTTAAAAAAACAATGTGCAATTGAAATTAATAACATCTTACTACAAATAGTTACCAGTGATTATATGTAAATGATGAGAAAAGTGCAATTGTACTGGTTTACATAGGTTGTAACCACACAGACAACGTACCAGGTAACAAGTGTCGTAAACCTTTCTACCACTTCCTTAAACGTATGCCTTCTAGTCTTTGGCATTTCCACCCTGGGAAAAGATTCTGTCTATCCTGTCTATGTTCATGAGTTCATGTGATAGGAGCCATTCGGCCCATCAAGTCTACTCCACCCTTCAATCATGGCTGATCTATCTTCCCCTCTTAACCCCATTCTCCTGCCTTCTCCCCCATTACCCCTGACACCCGTACAAATTAAAAATCCATCTTAGCCTTAAAAATATCAATTGACAGCTTCCACAACCTTCTGTGGCAATGAATTCCATAGATTCACCACACTCTGTCTAAAGAGTTTCCCCCTCATCTCCTTCCTAAAGGAATGTCCTTTTATTCTGAGGCTATGCCCTCTGGTCCTAGACTCTACCACTAGTGGAAACATTCTCTCCAAATTTACTCTATCCAAGCCTTCCACTATTCGGTAAGTTTCAAAGAGGTCTTTCAGATTTTATACACTTCTATCAGGTCGCATTTCAACATCCAATGCTCTAGAGAAAACAATCCAAGTTTGTCAAACTTCTTATAACTAATACCCGCTAATTCAAGCAGCATCCTGGTAAACATATTCTGTACCTTCTCCAAAACCTCCATATTCTTCCTGTAATGTGGTAACCAGACTTGCACACAATGTATCAACCACAGTCTAACCAAATAGAGCTACTCTGATTATTTTTTATTTTTCCATCAATACACCCCCCTCTCCTTTTAATAAACAATAAGGACTAATAAGGGTGGCTGTCTGTACGGAGCTTGTACGTTTTCCATGTGACCGCTAGGGTTTTTTCCGACATAGGTTAATTGGCTTCCGTAAAATTGTAAATTGTCCCTAGTGCGTTCAGGGCAGTGTTAGTGTATAAGTGTATAGTGTCACTGGTCAGCGCAGACTCGATGTATCTCTAAACTAAACTAAACTAATAACTAGCACGTATAAAATAAAGGTATAAAATTTGGAAATTTCATTTTGAACTTTTTAGAGTTGCTGGTAGCCCATACTGCAACATTCCAGCACAAACAAAAAACACTAATCTGCCGCATTCTTAGACAACTATCTTCATATTCAGCAACTCCACCAAATTTGGTGTCACCTACAAACGTACTAACCACCCATCACATGTTTATCCAAGTCATTTATTTATATTACAAACAACATATTATTTAACAAATTAATTTTAAATAAAAAATAAATCATGCAGTATGTTATTTGGTACCAGACAAGGCCTTGGTAATTCTGTAGATCTGACTATATCATTTAATGAAGGATCACCATTAGACCAAGTATTGAACTTCAAATATCTTGGTGTTTGGCTCGACCCAACACTTTCATTTACGCAGCATAGTGAGACGATTACTAAAAAACTCAGCTGTAATCTAGCTATTCTTTACCACCATATAAATTGTTTCACCTTTCAGATGAGAAAAAGAATTGTCTCTCAACTACTACTACCAACACTGGATTATGCTGATATTGTCTATCAGAATACATTTGATACACATCTTCAACCCCTTACTGTAGTTTATAATAGTCTTTGCAGATTTATTTTAAGGTGTCAATATATAACTCACCACTGTTTTATGTACGAAACTCTAAACTGGTTATCCCCTCATGCTCGAAGATGCTACCACTGGTTCCAGTTCATCTTTAAATGCATCCATCTCAATTACCCTTCTTATTTAAAACAAAACCTATTACCATACACACCCTCATATTCACTAAGACATATTCAGCAACCCTTCTTTTTCATTCCAAGAACTAACAAAGAAATTGGGAGACGTGCATTTAAATGCAAAGCTCCTTCTGACTGGAACACTCTGCCTAGTACCATAAGAACTATTAGCTCATTTCGTCTATTTAAAAATATACTTTTACCCTTCCTTATAAAACCATGTACCTGTTTCTAGTATTAGAGTCTTCGAGCTCCTTTATCTAGCTTGCTCTGTGTGTGATCATTTGGCATAACTATTGTATATGCATGGCCATTACACTTATGTATTATTGTATTGCATAGTGTAACAAGGTCTTATATTGTATTATGTCACAATATCATGAAATAATATATCATGTAATAATGTTGATAGTATGTATTAATGTACGATGTATGATAAGTGGTATATGGTATTATGCATTAACATTATGCTGTAACACATAACTATTGTTATTATTGGATATGTAAAGCCAATTAACAATTGTTATAAACTATAACAAGTGGGGATGGAGGGGTTTTGGGATTGGTGTGTGGGTAGGTGGGTCAATGAGAGCCTCTATGTATGTTATGTCTTGTGCTGTATGTTCTATGTTGGACCCCCTCGAAAACGAGATGACTGTCCATCTCAAGGGGTTATCAATGAATAAACTTGTTTCAACTTGTTTCAACATAGTTCTCAGCACTGAATCCTGCAGACCTCCAGTCAGGATAACAGCCGTCCTGTACAACACACCTTGACAACATTGGGCCTCTACTGGCTGGAGTTTAGAAGGTTGAGGGGGGACCTCATTGAAACTTAAGGGCCTGTCCCACTGACGCGACCTTTCAGCGACTGTCTTTGACCTTCAAGCTCGAGGGCACTCACCTGAAAAACCTCCAGCTGGATCGACCGTCAGCGATGAAACCGCGAGCTGGATCGACCGACCGCACACACACACACACACACACACATCGCAAAGGTGGGGGCCAGGGAAAGTTGGGGAGCGCTGTCTGAAATTCACACCCGTGATGAACAGAAAGGTAAAAGACAGCTGCACAGTGTATGGTAAGTCCTTTAGAGAGTTGGGGGGGGGGGGGGGGGGGGGGGGGGGTGGGGGGGGGGGGGGGGAGAGAGAGAAGGGGAGAGAGGGGGAGAGAAGGGGAGAGAAGGGAGAGAGCTGGAGAGAATGGGAGAGACAAGAGGAGAGAAGGGGGGGGAGAAGGGGGAGAAGGAGTGGAGACACTTTTAAGAAGCCAGTCAACATAATAAAGTTTAGCGGGAATTTTACATTACCGGTCGGTTTTCCTTGGGCCTGAAAACTCCAATGAGCCAATTAAAATGCCTGGTCAGTGAAGGTTATTGCCTACGGCTACCTCAACTGCCTGTAACTACATAGCGACCACACTCCACTGCAGTATGAGTTCAAAAGAACCACACCGACCAGTTTTTACTCTAGGTAAATTTGTCAACATGAGAACTTCCCTCGAGCATGAAGGAGAGTTCCAGTGACCTCATAGGACCTCCTAGGACCACGTGTCGGCCATGCTGCGAGTTTGAGTCGAGGGCAAACTCATCTAAACTCGCAGATTAGGTCGCCGCAGTGGGACAGCCCCTTTGCAGAATAATGAAAGGCATAGATAGAGTGGATGTGGAAATGATGTTTCCACTGGTGGAAGAGTCTATGACCAGAAGACATAGTTTCAGAATTAAAGGGCGCTGTTTTAGAAAGGCGGTGAGGAAGAACTTCCTTAGGCAGAAGGTAGTTAATCTGTGGAACTCATAGCCACAGAGGGCTGGGGAGGCCAAGTCAGTGGATAATTTTAAAGCAGAGATGGACAAGATACATAGACAATAAGTGCAGGAGTAGGCCATTCGGCCATTCAAGCCAGCCCTGCCATTCAATATGATCATGGCTGATTGTCCACAAACAGTACCCCGTTCCTGCCTTGTCCCCATATCCCTTGATTCCGCTAGACCTATGAGCTCAAAGATCTAACTCTTTTTTGAATGCATCGGCCTCCACTGCCTTCTGAGACAGAATTGCACAATTTCACAACCCTCTGTGTGAAAATGTTTTTCCTCATCTCAGTTCTAAATGGCCTACCACTTATTCTTAAACCATGGCCCCTAGTTCTGGACTCCCCCAACATCGGGAACATGTTTCCTGCATCTAGCGTGTTTAATTTCTTGATTTGTGACAAATTCTTGATTAGAATGGGTGTCAAGTGCTATGGGGAGAAGGCATGAAAATGGGATTAGGAGGCAGAGGCAGTATGGTCTACTTCTACTCCCATAACTTGTGAAGTTGTAAATTCTTCAACCTGAAATCCCACCGCAAATTGGAGGAGCAGCACCTCATAATTCGCTTGGGTACTTTACACCCCAGTGGCATGAACATTGACTTTTCCAATTTCAGGTAGTCCTTGCTTTCTCCCTCCTTCCCCTCCCCTTCCTAGCTCTCCCACAGCCCCAGTCTCCACCTCTTCCTTTCTTCTTCCGGCCCCCACCCCCACATCAGTCTGAAGAAGGGTCTCGACCCAAAACATCGCCATTTCCTTCGCTTCATAGATGCTGCCACTGAGTTTCTCCAGCATTTTTGTCTACCTACTTATGTAATGTGGTCATTTATGTTATGAAAGGACATCTTTATATACATGTAGAATTTTGATAGTTTAAAAAGGTTTTGAGTATTTATTTTAGACTTTAGACTTTAGGGATACAGTGCAGAAACTGGCCGTTTGGCCCACTGAGTCCATGCTAGCTTGCGATCATCCCTTACACTAGCACTATGTCCATAGACATAGCAGAATGTCCATAGTGAGTCCGTAGGAGTCCATAGCGAGTCCATAGGAGGTCGTAGGAGTCTGTAGATATTTCGTAGCGGCTCGTAATTCCAGCCGTAGGTACTCAGGGCATCAGCTAAGTCGGGACGTTTTTTCAGCATGTTGAAAAATGTCCATGATTGAAAGAACTAACCCCCAGTACCTTCGGCTGGCATCTCCATGTTTGAATCAAGGGGAAAACTCGTGAGTAACTCGGGAGAGTGGGACAGGGGCTTATGGCAGCAACTCTACCACTGCGCCACTGTGTCACTCTTTTACAGGAATGTTAGAGAATCTATGATCAGGGAGGAGTCATAGTTCCTCTATCACAGTATAAAGCCATTCCCTAAGGTCTTTTAGGAAGTTAGTCACACCCTGCCCAGATATCTGATTAATGGATTACATCTCGTGACATTGCATTATCAATAATTTGGGGATTTCTCACTAATTCCACATGGAAACACTGGTGTCAGCCTAAGCTTCCTCCACCCTGCTGCCTACACTACACTGATCAATAGAATTACTTTATTAATAGAATTACTTTATTAATCCCCTTATTCAGGGGAAATTCAGATGTCCTTGCAGCACACTAATAAAAATACAACATAGCATTCAAGAAGTTTAACATTAAAACATAAAAACATCCCCCCACAGTGATTCCCACTGTGGGGGAAGGCACAAAGTCCAGTCCCCATCCTCTTGTCCACCCAGAGTCGGCCTATTGAGGCCTCCACAGTCGCCGTTATGGAGCCCGATGTTCCCGGCCGTTCTCGCCGGATGATGGTACTCCAGCGTACTCCAGAAGTGACAGCTGCAGGACTAGCAGCCGTACAGGACAGAGCCCCCACCAATACCTCATGAGACAACGCAACGTCGTGCAGCGAAATAGCATTCTGCTGATGCCATGCCAGGTGAAAACTTCCCTTAAGCATACCAATCCCCCCTTGAATAAACAAGACATCAGCTGCAGGCAGAACGATCGGTAGAAGATACTATTTCTTTTCCTTAATTAAGTTGCCTTCAGTGCTTACAATTGCCTTTTACGCCTGCCTTGCCTTGGAAGGCTGCTTCAGATTGCATTGGATAAAGTGCCAAGAGAGGTCATGGGTACAAATCTCACTTTGGAAGCCTGACTGTTTGCACTTCAATGTGGCTGACTGCAGCATAACATCGCCACACACCCAGCACACTACAGAGAATGACAGCAGGCAATGTTCCATCCCAGGCTTTGACATTCACAAGCATTCAATAACAAATCATTATAATTTTTTTTTTTTTAACCTATAAAATGCTAAAAACACACACATACACGCCTGTAATTTTGAAGCCAGTGGAATTCAATAATAAAATACACCCTACCTGCCTTTCATGAAGCAAACGACTGGAGATGCTGGAAATCTGGAAGAAATTGACAAATACATAGAAAAATATAGTGGAGACACTTGGAGTGGAGAACCAGGTTCAATTCTGACCTCTAATCATGTGGGCTACATCAGGATGCTCCTATTTCCTCCCACATCTCAAAGACGTGCTAGGGGGACTTTGCCCTTGTTGCGATTAGGGGGGTGGGGAAAGAGAGCAGTGTTACGGGGTAATTAAGAGACCATGGTGAGAGCATCATCTATAGTAGGGGAGGGAAACCACCGTTCCCTGAAGAATGAGGACATTTCCGATGCCCTGGTGTGTAACACCTCATCCTGGGAGCAGATGCGGCGTAGACGGGGGAATTGGGAGTAAGGGATGGAGTCCTTACAGGAAGCAGGGTGGGAAGTGTAATCTGGATAGCCATGCGAGTCAGTGGTTTTATAGTGGATGTCGATCAGAAGTCTATCACCTGCGATGCAGATAGTGAGGTCAAGAAATGGTAGGGAAGTGTCGGAAATGTTCCAGGTATATTTGAGTGCCGGATGGAAGTTAGTGGTGAAGCGGATGAAGTCAGTCAGTTGTGTGTGGGTGCAGGAGGTAGCACCAATGCAATCGTCGATGTAGCAGAGGTAGAGGTCGGGGATGGGGCCCTGGTACATCTCAAACAAGGATTGTTCGACATACCCTACAAAGAGGCAGGCATAGCTAGGGCCCATGTGTGTGCCCATAGCTACACCATGTATTTGGAGGAAATGGTAGGAGTCAAACGAAAAGTTATTAAGGGTAAGGACCAGCTCCACTATGTGGAGGAGAGTATCTGTAGATGGGGATTAGTTGGTTCTCCGGTCGAGGAAGAACCGGAGGACATTGAGACCCTCCTTTTTTTTTTTTTTTTTTTTTTTTTTCAAAAAATTTATTCAATTATTAAAAAATAATATTTACACTACAATAAAACAAGCCAGAACCCACCACCATAAATACAATACAAACATATATCCATAATAAACTATTATACAATTATGATACAATCCTTATTGAGGATACATTCAACACCCTGCGGAGCCCAGCGGTCCCGAAACTCCCCCAGGGTGCCCACAGACAGGGCATATTCCCTTTCTAATCCCACCCGGGCACGGACGTAACCCCGGAAAAGGGGCAGGCAGCTGGCCCAGGTAGAGCCCTCCGCCGCCTGGCGCCGTGACTCGCGGATGGCCATCTTGGCCAGGCCCAGGAGCAACCCAACCAGGACATCTTCAGCCCTACCCTCTCCCCTACGCACAGGGTGTCCAAAGATGAGGATGGTGGGTGAAAAATGCAGCCAGAAGGCAAGGAGCAGCCCCATTGAGACCCTCCTGGTGGGGGATGGAGGTGTAGAATGACTGGACATCCATGGTGAAGATGAGGGGATGGGGGCCTAGAGAACGGAATGTCTGGAGACGACGGAGAGTGTCTGAGGTGTCTTGAACATAGGTCGGGAGGGATTTAACCAGGGGGTTTAGGATGGAGTCAAGGTATGTGGAAATAAGTTCGGTAGGGCACGAACAGGCAGAGACAATGGGTCTACCAGGACAGTCAGGTTTGTGGATTTTCGGGAGAAGGTAAAATCGGGCTGTGCGGGGCTGGGGAACGATGAGGTTGGAGGCTTGGGGGGGTAGGGAACCAGAGTGGATGAAGTCAGTCCTTGGTGAAGATGAGGGGATGGGGACCAAGAGAACAGAATCCCCGGAGACAACGGTGAGAGCCTGAGATGTCTTGAACATAGGTAGGGAGGGATTTACCCAGGGGGAATTTTCCAAGGATGAGACTAATGTTTGGCAGCTGTGGTGGGGCCTGAATGCAATCACCTCATACAAGGTGAAATCAGGAGGTAGCTCACATGTCAGCGAAACATCACTCCCTTATGACAATAGCCCATTGTACTTTATCTGTTTATTTATGTGTGTATATATATATTCATTGGTATATGGTCACACTGATCTGTTCTGTTCTGTGTTTATTTATGCCTACTATATCCTGTTGTGTTGAAGCAAAGCAAGAATTTCATTGTCCTATCTGCGACACGTGACGATAAACTCTCTTGAATCTTGAATCTTGTTCAGTGTTTTTTTTTTCTTTACAATTTAAACAGATGTCTCCAAAGAAGAAATGCTAACTTGTCAATCCAAATGCCCAGCAAAAGAGATTGATTTAGACAGCATTCGCAGAGATTATCCGAATTTGGACTACTCCAAATGTGATGATCTACAGGACATTCTTTATGGGAAAGTAGTGGGCAGAAAGGCATGTCATGCGTGGTTTGAAGAGCAAAAACTTGTAGTTTACAATGCCAAAATTGAAAAGTTGAGGAAAAACAAGGTGTACAGAGCTGCTTATTGGTTACAATCTGAGCAGTATGATGATGCTACTGATTATGATAAGCCAATGTACCAGCTAGTAGCTGATCTTCTCCATAATGACTTGGTATTTTGCTAGAAATTGTAATTTCTTTACCTGCCTGTTATGGACTTACAGCATATAATACAATAATATTAAAGTTCTGATCCTGAGAATATCACATTTTTGAATTTTCAAGGCAGTCTGTGAGTTTATTACTATTTCCGTCACAACAGTCAATTTTCCGTCACAACGCTACAATTATGTAACTAACTAATTATATGCTTTAATTTTGGGTCATCCAAGTAAGATGTTTTATATTTGTTTCAGAATGCTTCAATTTATAATAACTGAAAATTTCATTCAGTTCTCTTAATTTTTAAGAAAGTTATGGGCTTTTATGTCAATTGCCTGTCCTCGATCACAGCTTTTGTGTTAAGTCAATGGAAAAGCAATAGTGAACAAGATGTTAATTTCCGAGTATGAAAATTACCATACCTTTTTAATACTGAAGATATGAAGGTGAATTAGGCATTAAAGTAAAGTTCTTTGTATGCTTTATCTGATGGGATAAATTACTGGCTTGATTTTTAAAATCTCAAAATTTTGTAACATTCCTATATCCATGCAAGTCAATGGATATGTTTTAAGGTTGAGAATGATAGGCTACTAAGGGTTCTTGATTAGTACAGGTGTCATGGGTTATGGGGAGAAGGCAGGAGAATGAAATGAACTAAACTAAGTCGGATGTTTTAATGCCATAATTTCTGTGTCTTTGCCACAGGATTCTGTGGAGGCCAAGTCAATGGATATTATTTAAACAGTGATAGATAGATCCTCGTACAAGTGTCAGTAGTTGTGGGGAAAAGTACGGAGAATGGGGTTGAGAGGAAAAGATAGATCAGACATGATTGAATGGGGGAGCAGACTTGATGGGTCGAATGGCCTAATTCAGCTCCTACAACATATAAACGTATGAACTTATGAACGACCACAGTAACCAAATTATTAACAATACCAAAATTAATATTATACACTATCTGATGCAGGAGTTTCTTTCCAAAAGTAGAATTTAGACAATAGACAATAGACATTAGGTGTAGGAGTAGTAGATTGTGATCATGGCTGATCATCCACAATCGGTACCCAGTTCCTGCCTTCTCCCCATATCCCGTAACTCCGCTATCTTTAAAATCCCTATCTAGCTCTCGTTTGAAAGCATCTAGAGAACCAGCCTCCACCGCCCTCTGAGGCAGAGAATTCCATATTTATATTATTATTCTACTAAAATGTCAATGATTATTCAATTAAAATTATCCTGGGGCATGTTCTTCATTGATGTCAATTTTACCATCTTTTCTAAAAAGCTCTAATTGTTTTAATTCACATCTCATCATAGAAGGAATAACTGTTTGTGGCAGTTTTTACTCCATTTAATTTATTCCTTCCTCTGGCGGTAATGCGCGGGAAAGTGGAATCGCTCTAACTTTTAACTTGCGAGGAGATGAGGGCAATGCATGACAGGAAATTCTCTGCGTCTTTGAGATCTCCAATGTTTTATAAGTAACGCACAACTGAGGTGCCAGTGAAAATTCGCTTGCAATCATTGTGTATTGTCAATCCCCAAACGGTGTTAGTCAGCACCTAACAGCAATAAAGACCAAGCAGTTAAACCACCCAGCTGAGGAAGAGCTATTGTCATGTTCATGTAGGAAGAATACTTATAGATCAAGCCACAGTTTATCGAGTCAATCATGTGGATCATTGAAGCAGCACAACTGGCTGATGAAACATTTTCTGGCTGTAAAGCAGGCTGGCAGTTTAACTGCTTGTTTGTGTTGGTACTTGGCTACACAAGGCGTGTGATTGATAATTTACCAAGACACCAAGCATAAATATGTGAGGGAAAGGAGTGGGGTAACAGTGGGTGAGTGATAGGAGGATACAGCGAGGATGGAGATAGCATCAGAGGCTGGGAGATGATAAGTTTTGTTGATGTCAATGTTATCATAATTTCTAAAAGCTCTAATTGTTTAGTTTAGTTTCTTTTTTTTAAGTTTAGTTTATTATTTAGTTTAGTTTAGTTTCTTATTGTCACCTCTACCGAGGTTCAGTGGAAAAACTTTTTTTGTGGCGTGCTATCCAGTCAGCAAAAAGACTATACATGATTACAATCAAACCGTCCACGGTGTACAGATACAGGATAAAAGGAATAACATTCACTGCAAGAAAAGTCCAGTGAAGTCCGATTAAACATAGTCCAAGTGTCTCCAATGAGGTAGATGGTATAGATGGTATAGATGGTATTATGTTATATGATGGTAGCTCAAGACCACTCTCTAGTTGGTGATGGGGTAGTCTGCTAGGGCAGCAGTGATCCTCACCCTTCTGCATGCCTGAATCTTGGGCTTCTTAGAGCAGTCACCTCAATGCACAGGAGACATCACACCAAGGCAATCTCTGCAAAATCTTTCAGAACTATTAACAGGATAAGCAAACCGACATCAAGAGGAAGCAAACCACTTTTGATCCCAAGGGACCACCTTAAAGATGATGTGTGAGAGCTGAAGGGTGCAGAATAGAGTTAACAAAGCTCCAGGCATGAGGCAGAAGTGGTTAAAGGCTTTAACTTAATTGCATTGGAAGAAAGGACAGCAGTATCGTTCAATAAAGAGACAGGTGACAAAATGCGTGGGAATTTGTTTAGAACATGATGCATTTTGCACTGTTTGGCATTTCTAAAGGGCATATAATGGGAAGCCAACAGATAGATTTTGGAAAAGACAAGATTTGAATGTCAACAGCTCAGTGGCTATGATTTGGATGAAACAGGGCATGTGATTGAGTTGTAAATATGGAGCATTGAAAATGAACATAATTTGTGGATTCAAATTTAACTGCACATTATTCATTACAATGCGATTTAGCTGACAAATATCTAAGAAGGGAATATATTCAGTGATGAAAGAAAGGTATTCTGGTAGGTGGATTAAAGCAGTATTTTTGGAGATGTGGGGGTTACTATGAAACTGCTTGAGTTGTGTGGAAAGATTGGATAGGCTGGGAATATTTTCATGGGAGGAAAGGGGGCTATGATGTGTTCTAATAGAGGTTTAGAATGTTATAAAGGAGATAGATAAGGTCACAAGCTTTTTCCCAACATAATGAAGTCTAAAACTAAAGTGTGTGGATTTAAGTTAAAAGAGGAAGCGGCTAAAGGGATCTAAGGGGCATTATTATCACATTGAGAGTGGTGGGTATATGAGAGAATGGAAGAGGTAGGTACAATTACAACGTTTAAAAGACATTTGGACAGTTTCATGGAAAGGAAAGGTTTGGAGGGATGTGGGATAAGTGCAGGCTGGTAGGACGATCAATGGTACTATATGTTCACATGTACCTAATCTGGAGTATGGTGTACAATTTTGGTCGCCCAATTATAGGAAGGATGTCAACAAAATAGAGAGAGTACAGAGGAGATTTACTAGAATGTTGCCTGGGTTTCAACAACTAAGTTACAGAGATAGGTTGAATAAGTTAGGTCTTTATTCTCTGGAGCGCAGAAGGTTAAGGGGGGACTTGATAGAGGTCTTTAAAATGATGAGAGGGGATAGACAGAGTTGATGTGGACAAGCTTTTCCCTTTGAGAATAGGGAAGATTCAAACAAGAGGACATGACTTCAGAATTAAGGGACAGAAGTTTAGGGGTAATATGAGGGGGAACTTCTTTACTCAGAGAGTGGTAGCGGTGTGGAATGAGCTTCCAGTGGAAGTGGTGGAGGCAGGTTCATTGGTATAATTTAAAAATAAATTGGATAGGCATATGGATGAGAAGGGAATGGAGGGTTATGGTATGAGTGCAGGCAGGTGGGACTAAGGGAAAAAAAGTTGTTCGGCGCGGACTTGTAGGGCCAGGATGGCCTGTTTCTGTGCTGTAATTGTTATATGGTTATATGGTTACCTGAAATCTGTGAAATTCTTTGTTTTGTATCCAATTTAGTTTAATCATGCCATACATAAGCAGAAACATGCATAGGTGCAGATAAAGTGTATACGCCTGCCTGAACCACTTTCTTATGTCACTAAGTATATTCCTTAGCTACTTCACTTTGTATGGAATAAGGTGCAGTTAAACTCAAAACCTGAAACTGTATACATTATCATGTTACAGTTGTACAAGACATTGGTGAGGCCACGTTTAGAGTATTGTGTTCAGTTTTGGTCACCCCGTTATAGGAAAGATGCTGTTAAGCTGGAAAGGGTGCAGAGAAGTTTTACAAGGATGTTGTCGGGACTTGAGGGACTGAGCTGTTGGGAGAGGTTGAGCAGGCGAGGACTTTATTCCTTGGAGTGCAGGAGGATGAGGGGTGATGTTAGAGATGTGTTCAGGATCATGAGAGAAATAAATTGGGTAAATGGGAACCAGAGGGGCAACCTTTATACACAAACAGTGATAGGAATATGGATCAAGCTGCCGGAGGAAGTAGTTGAGGTACGTACTATCACAACATTTAAAAGACATTTGGACAGATATATGGATAGGATAGGTTTAGTTATTGGCCAAACAGAGGCAGGTGGGACTAGTGTCGATGGGGCATGTTGGTCAGTGTCAGTAAGTTGGGCAGAATGGCCTGTTGCCACACTGTATGACTCTGTGACTATGATCTATGGTTCTAATACTCTTTATTTCCAACCCAATCAATTGTAGAGTAAGAATAGTAGACAGCAATGAGGCAAAACACAAAGACACTTCCGGCACCATCTCGTACTCTACAAGTTTCAAGTTCTAAAAGATATAGAGCCTGATGACTTGGAGTGGCACTGGGTCAGTAATGCAGGAGTCACCCTGACCTGCCAATGCTGTCAATGACCTTTACCGCTGCTCCACCGCTCCACAACACTTGGAGTCATGGAGTCATAAAGGGTGTGGAAATAGGTCCTTCTGCCCATCGCACCCACACCGGCCAACATGTCCCATCTACACGTCCCATTCACTTGCACTAGGCCCATACCTCTCTAAAACAGTCCTATCCATGCTTCTTAATCCTGTCCAATTATCCTGTCCAATTGCTTCTGAAATGTTGCGATAGTCCCGGCCTGAGCTACCTTCTCCGGCAGCTTGTTCCATACACACACCACCCTTTGTGTGAAAATGTTACCCCTCAGATTCCTATAAAATATCTCCCCCTCACCTTAAACCTATGCCCTCTGGTTCTCAATCCCCCAACTCTGGGAAGGAGACTATGTGTATCTCCCGGATCTATTCCTCTCATGACTTTATATACTTCTATAAGATCACCCCTCATCCTCCTGCGCTCCAGAGAATGGAGTCCCAGCCTGCTCAACATTATCCAACCTTTTTGGGGCCTTTGGTGGTGCTTGATCCATGCGATTGCCCAGTTGCTGCAGAGCCTTCAGCTGCCCCCTCCACGGACACCTCGAACCACAAACGTGCCATCCTCTCATCTCCTGCAGCTACTGCTCAGCTCCTGTGCACTGGGGTGCCTCCCACAGACAAACTTAAGGAATCTCCAAAGCACCTTCAAAGAGGCAGAGGGCGATGTACAGTCCACTCACCTGCGCCGATCATCTCCTCCATCCACCACCACAGCTCAAAAGGCACCTTGATCAGCATGGAAGCCTTGGGCCAAAGGGCACGTTCTGTGCTGTATATCAACATGACTTTATGCGCATACCAAATCAACACATTGATGCTGAATGAAAAACAAAGTAGTTCCTGTTTTAACTCCTGTTCATTTTGATGAAATGGTCTTCCCTCTGACTCCGAGACTACAGAAGAGTACTATGAATAAAATTAATTAGCATGCAAAACCCCTTGCCTGAGGTCAGGCACCATGGAGTGGTAACATTTCCTGTTAATTTCCTTTTTAGTCACAGCTAACTGAAAACAGATTTTCTATCCCATTCATCATCCTCACCTAAAGCCATAAATAAAGAGAAATCTTTATATCTCCAAATCATTAAAATGTAAATCTAAGTTTATTATTTATTCTTGATGCGTTGAATATGGTGCAATATTAGTTATTTCATATTTCTTTATCTCCATCCATGTTAGACCTGAGATCATATTTAATATATTCCAATACCATTCGAGCAATTTCTCTTTCCCATCCATATTACTACAGGAGGAAGAAGAATTTGGAGAGAGTAATACTTGTTATTGTTTCAATGATAAGATGTGAATTAAAACAATTTGAGCTTTTGGAAATTATAGCAGGGTTAACAGAAAGAAAGAACACACGGGGCAGCATGGTGGTAGAGTTACTGCCATACAGCGCCAGAGACCCGAGTTTGATCCTGACTACGGGTGCTGGCTGTACGGAGTTTTGCGTTCTCCCCATGACCTGCGTGGGTTTTCTCTGTGAGCTCTTGGTGTCCTCCCACACTTCAAAGACGTACAAGTTTGTAGGCTATTTGGCTTGATGAAAAATTGTAAATTGTCCCTAGTATGTAGGGTTGTGTTGGTGTGCAGGGATCGCTGGTCACGATGGGTCTTAGTGCCTTTTTCTGCGCTGTATCTCTAAACTAAACTAAACTAAACTAAACTAAACTAAACTAAACTAAAGTAAACTAAACTAAACTAAACTAAACTAAACTAAACTAAACTAAACTAAACTAAACTAAACTAAACTAAACTAAACGCATGCAAAATAAGGAAATTAACAGGAAATTGTACCACTCCATGGTGCAGCTCAAGAAAGGAATTCACCACTACCCTTACAAGGGAGATGATGGGTGGGATAAGAACCAGTGCCCAATTAATGAATACATTAAAAACATGCAGATCCAGTTTTGATTTTCAGATTCTTGATAAAGCTTGAACTTTCAGAATCCCATGGAACCAAATATAAAGTGCATAGATGACAGTGATCTTGCCGCACTCTGGATGCTCAATAAAGTCAGTTTACTGTTGCATCAGTCATCTTCACAGTTTAATTCTTTGTCTTCATCAAAGTTTAATTTTTCTTGGCATTGAATGTTTCAGCTTACGTTTTCAAGATGGTGCAGGCTTTTACCATTGCCGACATTTTTGATTTTTTAAATAGTTATCCATTTAAAAAGCAACACATTCCTAAAGCTTTTTCATTACTGCTCTACAAGTTGCATTTTGGAAGATTTGGAAAGTAGGAATTCCTCTTTGCTGATCCCACAAGCTTACATGAAAAGCAATAATTCATGAGCAGTAAATACCATCAAGTCCAGTAACACCTCACATTTGATTTTAGACTTTCCAATAAATATCCGAGTCCTCTTTCCATTAGCCACTTTGCTGTCACTTTACTAATCGGCACAAGAATCGAGGTGTTATTCAATGGCTGCTACTGGTTTTATTTTGGGGGGGGGGGGGTTTATTTTATTTTTTATTAGAAGTACAATAAGTTACAGTAATACACACCACATATATCTTATTACATTTGTTGTACCCCTTCATTTTTTGAGCTTTAAGAAAGATAGAAATAAAAGAAGTAAGGAAAGTGAGAAAGAGTCGTGATAGTGCAAGAAAGTGTTGGGAAAAGAAAGCCCATTAGAAAGACAGTTAGAGAAGAAAGTTAAGAAATAGACCCTAGAAAAGAAAGAAAGAAAGAGAAACAATCGCTCTATTATAAAAAACTACGCAAAAAGGGATATACCAACCATATTCCTCATCCACCGTTACCAGATCCTGGTACCATTTATTTTTTAAATTACTGTTGCACCTTATGCTTATCCTGGTTAAACTTCCATGCCTACCTTACCACGTTGCCATAGAAACAGTGCAATCAAAACAATTGTAAAATGTTCTAATCAGATGGCTTTGCAATCCTGGATCACTTCTGCACAGACTAATAGGTATCACTCGTGATCCTCTGTGATGAGTGCATGCCCCAATTGCAAAATGCCATCCATTATTCTGAAAGATATGATTGAACCTGAGAAGTTCATTTTACTTAATGAAATTCAGGCCAATAAGAAGAAAACTCTCATACAATACTTTAAGGATTAAGGATTGGTAAGATAAAAAAAAAAGAAGAAGAAAGGCACTGAATGGAATGTATCTGCAGTATGATAGGAGACTTTAATTTAATATGGCAAAGTGATAACCTTGAATCTTAAATTGCGGTTATTTCTGTTAAACAACACCCGAGTTTCTCACACATTCGAATATTATAAGAAGATCACAAGGATCATTAGGAATGAGAAAGGACAATTTAATGTTATCCGTCCAGAAAGAAGTTTAATCAATTGCAGGATTACTTCTTGGGTGATCTTAAGGCTTTTCTCTTTGGCCATTCATTAATGATCTTTTCTTCGTTGCTCACTCTGAAGTGTGCAATTTCATTCAACAATTTGGCAGAGTACTTATGCTACTCAGTATTGGCTTTCTTCTAATGTGTGGTACTTTGCACTCATTCACGCTAATTTTCACCTATAACGTCTCTACCCCTTTGCCTTTTTTAATCTGTTTGTAATATTGCTGGCACTTTCCTCAGTTTCAGAAGCCTTTACGTCAAGCTTGTTCTTTCCTTTGGATTCTAAGTCAATTAGGAATTACTGGGCACCTTTCATCAATGTCTTACAGCACTCCTAGCGCACTAATATTGCACACATCTGCAATGCAACAGATAGTTGAACAACAATTAATTACTGTTGCAAGTGATACATCAACAATTAATCATTAATCCTATCTGGTTCTGCTATTACTTTGAAAGCTTTGATCAGCTAAGAAACATTACCATGTTATTAATTTGTCAACAGAGTCTGATAATGAGGGACCTGAATCTTCCTAATCTCAGTTTACTTTTGATGATCGAACGGTGATGTCATGGATAATCAAGGAATACAAGAAAACTAAAGATATAGTCAATATATCTTTGCAGGGGAAAGATATACATTACGTTAATCGTTTAGGCTTTGTTACTAGCCACACATAACACAAAGAAGCTTATTGAATAGTGATATCACATGACATGAAATGGCTAACTGGCCACCAAAAGGTTAAGGAGAAACCTATTTTGCACTACATGCCTTTGGTTGCATTTATAAACTGCAAGCACATTTAGTTACTGCAGGGCCGGTGTGATATTAACACATATTTCATATCTCCACCAATATTTCAGCTATTACATTTATAGAATTATTGTTAACTTAACAATACAGCCATGTGTATAACTCAAGGCCTTGACTCTTCATTGATGTTTGACTGCCAAGTATTTCAAGTACCAATCTAGTACATGACTAGAAAGTACATAAGGGGTGAAAATACTTCAAATTGTATTATTAAAATGTATGTTAATATTGATAAACCTGTGGCAACATTAGGTTGAGGGAAGACATTAGCCTGCAGCAATACTCAATGTAATGAACAAAATGCATTAGAGCAGAATGAAAATCTTTAATAAACAGGAAAAATCAAGACAATTTCTCCCCTCCCGCATTAATCTTCCCAGAAGAAATGCAGTAATTGCATCAATATGTTTTAAGTGACTAGAGGAATAAAGTTGAAAACATAAGGAAATGTTTAAATATCTCAGCACTTTTCTCCATTAAGTATGTATGTGAGTGAGTGGGTGAGTGAGTGAGTGAGTCTGAGTGAAAGAGTGTGTGAGTGAGTGAGTGAGTGAGTGAGTGAGTGAGTGAGTGAGTGAGTGAGTGAGTGAGTGAGTGAGTGAGTGAGTGAGTGAGTGAGTGAGTGAGAGAGAGAGAGAGAGAGAAAGAAAGAGAAAGAGAAAGAGAGAGAGAGAGAGAGGGTGGGGGAAGCAGGGAGATGCAGCAGACTATGCTGCTGATGCTCATCTCCATTGACGGAGGTTCATTCCTGATCTCCAGTCCTGTTTGTGTGGAGTTTGCATGTTTTTCCTGTGACTGTGCAGGTTTGTCCCATATTTATACTTTAGACAGGCTTTTAGACATACAGCGCGGAAACAGGTCCTTCGGACCACTGAGTCCGCATTAACCGACCATCACCCTGTACATTAACACTATCCTACACACTAGGAACAATTTTACAATTTTACTGAAGCCAGTAAGCAAGTCAATTTAACTGAAGCCAGCCTACGCACCTGCATGTCCTTGAAATGTGGGAGGAAACCAGAGCACCCTGGGAAAACCCACGTGGTCACAGGGAAAAAGTACAAACTCTGTACAGAGAACACCCATAGTCAGGATCAAACCTGGGTCTCTGGCGTTGTAAGGCAGTAACTCTACCATTGCACCACCATGCCTCCCAGGAGCTCCAATTTCTTCCCACATTCAGCGGGTTAATTAGCTACTGTAAATTATCTATCATGTTTGGTTAACAGGAGCAGCCCAGTGGAGTTGGTGGGCAAGTGAGAGAGAGTGGGCTGTAAGGAAATAAGCTGGTAAATGGGATTGGTGGGTTCAGTTCGTCCAGTCAGTAAACTGGCTTTAGACTCCCATGGTGAGGAAAGTATGGGATATGAGGCAGTTCTGGCCATGGCAAATGCTAAGGCTTAGCAGAAGGTGAGTGCCAGATTAAAATCTGGGACGGGGATAGAAAACTGCAGATGCTGAAAACTTGTGCATAAAAATAAAGTCCTAGAGGAACTCTGCAGGTCAGGCAGTATTTGTGGAGGTTGTCCACTCAGTCCACAGGTGCTGCCTGACCTGTTGACCTCCTCCAGGACTTTATTTTTTAAAAGATAGGGTGGACAAGGTATGCTGAAATGGATCGTTTTACAAAAATAAATACATTCTTCAAAGGAAATGTAAATAATAAAAAGGGATAGCTTGGTAAGGATGAATATTTAAATACAGAAGGAAAATATTGCTGATGCCAGAAATCTGAAATAAAACATAAAATACAGGAAATGCAGGTCAGACAGCAGCTGTAGAGAGAAAGAGACATCGAGTTAGTTTTCAGGGTACACAAAAATGCTGGAGAAACTCAGCGGGTGCAGCAGCATCTATGGAGCGAAGGAAATAGGTGACGTTTCGGGCCGAAACCCTTCTTCAGGCCCGAAACGTCACCTATTTCCTTCGCTGCATAGATGCTGCTGCACCCGCTGAGTTTCTCCAGCATTTTTGTGTACTTTCGATCTTCCAGCATCTGCAGTTCCTTCTTGAACAACGAGTTAGTTTTCAAGTCAGTTAACATTTTAAAAAGTAGATGCCGCACCAGATAGAAATAATGTGTACAAAGTTGGCATTCATTTAAGCCTTGAGAATGAATGATCTTTGCACTCAGGAAGGTAGAGACATCAAGATCTTAGTTCATCCCATGAACAACCAGTGAACTTATTATCATTCTCTCCATAGTTACCCATCCCTTGATGATTAATTCTGTTGCCTTAAAGTGTCAGAGACCTGGGTTCGATCCTGACTGTGGATGCTTGTCTGTATGGAGTTTGTATGTTCTCTTCGTGACCTGCAGCGTTTTCTCCGGTTTCATTCCACATTCAAAAGAAGTACAGGTTTGTGGGTTAATTTGCTTGGAATAATTGTAAATTGTCCCTAGTGTGGGTAGGATGGTGTTAATGTGTGGGGATCACTGGTCGGCGTGGATTCGGTGGACCGAAGGGCCTGTTTCCACGCTGTATCTCTAAAGTCTAAAAGTCTAAAAGGGAGAGCAGTGTCAGAAATGGTGCAAGTGGATAGGAAGTTCATAGCAAAGATCATGAAATTGAGGAGATTTGCAGGAGGCAGCACCTATGAAGTCCTCCAATGCAGCAGGGAAAGAGTAGATGAGTGGTGCCAAAGTAACTTCAGAATATGGATTGCTCCATGCAGCCAACATAAATACAGATACTTATAGGGCTGTTGTGCCTGCCCATGGCTACTCCTTTGATTAGTAAAAACTGAGAGGAATGAGAAGCGAAGTTGTTCTTCGGGCAGATGAGAATGTTAGAGTAGGGCAGCCGGTTGCACTTCACTCATGGAAAAAATCAATGCTGAAGAAAGCAATTTATACAATTGAATTTCTTGGCTCATTTCTTGTGAACAATAGTAACCACTCAGTGGTGATCTTCTTACATTTTGAATTCAAACAACCCTTCTCATGATCTCAGCCTTCAGAGCAGCAAATGCTCACAGATGCAACATTTGCATTCATAGGTTATAGGAACATTATTGAATTACAAGTACCTATCAATATTATCTACTGTAATAACCTGCGTGCTGCTTTGCATCATTTGTGTGGAGTGATACTTCGGAAAATTGATCAGAGAATGGAATTATTTATATTTCTAATCTTTTTTTTCTCTCCACACATGATCTCCTTGATCATCCGCCTCCTCTTGCTGTTACCCTCTGGCAGATCAATACAAATATCATGTACTGTTAGCAGGCACAGGTTACAGATCTTAAACAAAGCTCCAAAAATACAGAAAGCTCCACGCATGCCAGACAATAAATAGCTACCTGACATTGTGCTCTGCTTGGCTCGAGAATTCAAAGCAACTAAATCTTATTCTGAAATGTTCAAAATGTTTATCATAAAACTATCTCCCGGAGTGTGATTTTTTTTTTAACATGTTTTAGAAATTGGACACTGGGACCATGCCACGTGATTTCAAATCAGCCACATGCATGACAGAGAAGAAGGTTAATATTAATTTTTGATACTGTTTTAAGTATCTGACTGTGGCAGATTAAATAACAGCACTTCCGCTGAGCAACCAGATTATTTCCAAAACTCAAAGGGCCACAAACTACGCAGGGATTCTAATGATCTCACATTGCAAATTTGGCAGAACTTCTCTGTCTTTGATTACAGACACCAGTGTTTTTCCCCTTCATATAATAGCTATAACCTGTATCACCCGTTACAAGATAATTGATGGGTTAGAGAGGCAGGGTTAGGAATTGAGCCAGGGACAGGGAGTCCTATTGTTGGGGTTCCACTCCTGAATCTCGTTGTTAGGCTCACATAGTATTAGTAACCATTACAGGCAACAATGCAAGGCACATCTTAGATTAGTTTAGTTTAGAGATGGAGCATGGAAACAGGCTCTTCGGCCCACCGAGTCTGCGCCAACCAGTGATCCTCGCCCTCTAGCAATATCCCCTCTGTTACCTATTTCAGCATTGATAATTATTGCTTTCATACCGATACATACTCATTTTGTGGTGACATATACAACTGGGACGGAATGGTGGTGCAGTGGTAGAGTTGCTGCCAGAGACCTGGGTTCGATCCTGACTATGGATGTTGTTTGTACGTTCTCCCTGTGACCGTGTGGGTTTTCTCCGGGTGCTCCAGTTTCTTCCCACACTCCAAAGATGTGCAGGTTTGTGGATTAATTGGCTTCAGTTAAAAAAAAATGTAAATTGTCCCTAGTGTGTTGGATAATGTTCGGGGTGATCGCTGATCAGCGCAGAATCAGGGAGCTGCAAAGCCTCCTTCCAAGCTGTATCTCTAAAGTTAAAAGTCATGTGCGGACGTGGCGCTGATGGATGAGAAGCCGAAGCAAAGAAGTGGCAGCCAAATAACTGAATGGAAACGACCGAAACGCCAAATAACCGAATGGAAATGAAGCCGAAAAGTCAAATAACCGAAAGGGTGGGACACCTAAAAGCCAACTAACCGAAAGGCTGCATCGCCTAAAAGCAAACTCACCGAATGGCCGCTCTTCCGAAATGCCACCTACCTGAAAGGCGGCATTGCCTACACGCCACGAACAGACTGCCGCTCAACAGAAAAGTCAAATAACGGACATGATGTTGCCGGGGTCGAGACACTTCAGACTCAGTCTTCAGGTCTGAAGAATGGTTACTCAGTGGGACAGGCAGAATCTCTGGAGAGAAGGAATGGGTGATGTTTCGGGTCGAGATCCTTCTTCGGTTCTTCTTAAGATTATGCTGCCACTGAGTTGCTCCAGTTGTTTGTGTCTATCTTCTGCCTGCTGAAGGATGTTGGACACTCACACTAAGCTGCTGAAATGAGAGGATTCCCAACAGATGCCCCAAACCAACAGTATTATGCACACAGGGCAAGCTTTAGACTTTAAAGATACAGCGCAGAAATAGGCCCTTCAGCCGACTGAATCTGCGCTGAGCAGAGATCATCCCATACACTAACACTATCCTATACACGCTAGCGGCAATTCATGATATTTTACCAAAGCCAATTCATTTACAACCAGTAAGTTTTTGGAGTATAGGAGGAAACTGGAACACCCAGAGAAAAGTCACGTGACAGACAGCATCCATGGTCAGGTTCATCCAAGATCCTGTGGCGCTGTTAAGGACCTGTCCCACCAGCATGCGATTGTATGCGCCTAGCACGACCAAACATGGTCGCTTGAGGTGTACGGCCTTGCGGGGCCGGTCCCACTTCGATCGGCGGAGGCATATGAAGTTGTGCGGGGCTGGTCCCGACATCGTGCGGGGCTCCAAAAATCTTGCACTGTCCGACAAATCCACGCGACAACGGCCTGTCTGCCCGCAGCCGCATTAAGGCCATACGCAGCGCCTCGACGGGCGTACACAATGTCTCGACATCGTACGCAGCCTCTTGACGCCGTATGCAGTGTCTTGACGGCGTACGCCTAGCACTTGGCGTTGCGCGATGACGTCACCGCCCGACGCCGTGCCACGTCCAAATTCAGTCGGCCCGCCTCCTGCCCAGCTGATTGGTGAGTATGATGTCGGGACCAGCCCCACACAACTCCGTACCCCTCCGCGGTTGGAAGTGGGACCGGCCCCGCGAGGCCGTACGCCTCAAGCCACCACGTTTGGTCACGCTAGCCGCAAGCAAACGCATGCTGGTGGGACAGCCCCTTAATGCAGCTACTCTACCACTACACCACTGTGCCGCCCCTGATTGTTGAGGCCATATCTCTGGCTGACAGGAGATAACTGAGATAGTGGTGACACTGACAGCACCGTAGCATCTGTGGCCCCATGTTGCAGCTATCCTGGCTAGTAATGGAAACAAAAACCACAGGCTTTGAATAAGCTGAGATCGCCAACTATGCAACTCTAATTTTACACAACTTCAATCATTAAATGTTATGTCCCAAGTCTGAAAAATCAAAGTTGACATGAGTGCATAAAAATTGACCCCTAGAAAATTGTTCTATAAATAATGTATTATCCAAGAAAATTGAAAAAAAGATATGAAAAAATCTAATAAACCAGTACCAGAAAGGTATAGTAAACAGAAAAAAATTATTTCACACCATAAGAGCTTTTTCGCACGTATGCATTCAGAATGTCAAGAAACTAGCTCAAGAGCTGTACGATTGAGGACGGGTTTTCATTTAAATATTTTTTGCTGCAAATCTGGTGCTTGAATGAAGCTAAGGTTTCACACAAACATAAGCAGTTCATCTGTAGTAGTATACTGCAAAATACATCGCATGATCGTGAGGAAATGTGATGTTGAGGAGATCAGCAATGACAAAGATGAGCCTTTGGTGCAACCTTCACACAGGACAACATGCTGAGGAACAAACCAAAGCCATCTCAAAGGCGTTGTCAAAAATCAAGAGTCATTAGCTTTCTATTGTCATATGTCCCATAACCCAATAATGAAATTCTTACTTGCAGCAGCATAACTGATATGTGAATATAGTACTATGTAAACAACAAATATCTATAGAGAAAGCAAACAATAAGAGTGCAGCCAAAAACAATGCCCTCAGGTCTATGTAGTTCAGAGCTTATTTAGAGGTTGTAGTTTTTAATGGCCGGATGGTTGTTGGGAAGAAGCTGCTCCTGAACCTGGACGTTACTGTTTTCAGGTTCCTTTACCTTCTTCTCAATGGCAGAAGTGATATGATTGTCTGATGATGCTAGCTTTCTTTTTGAGGCAGTGGCTCCTGTAGATTCCTTCAATGGTCAGTACACGTGATAGACTGGGCTGTGTTCAGCACTTTTTGCAAACTTCTATATTCCTGGGCATTTGAGTTGCAAAACCAGGCGGTGATGCAACAAGTCAATATGCTCTCTATTGTATACATATGTGGATGGTCTCCAATCTAGTGCTCTGCTACTAGATGAAATGGGTGTTATGGAACAGCCTCTCAAACACTTCACTTACAGAGGAAACATAAGTAGCATTAACACTTAACGAAACAATGTGTATTGATTTGATGGTACAATGAATGTATAGAAAGACACGTACTGATTGTATTCCCTATATATATAGTTATTACGAATTAGATATGTTTCTGAAATTTTTAAAATAGCTCCAAACATCTGGTTCTCTGCTAATGATGGTGATGCCTGGGCTCAGATAGAATGACCAAAGTCACATTCCACATTGCACCATTTATCCACATTGTTTTGCTGACGTTGTAGCGAGCAAAGGTTGCAGAGAAATGTTTTGCTCCTTAGGCAGTGTTTTAAAACCTCACATTTTGTGGTCAGTGTGTTGGGGAGAGGAGGTGGATAAAGAGAGGAAACAAGATCAACACGCTTGAGTAGTTAAAATGTAGCATGAAGAAGGGTCCCGACCTGAAACATCACTAATCCATGTTCTCCAGCGATGCTGCATGACCCGCTGAATTACTCTAGCAATTTGTGTCCTTTCGTACGAATAGCCAACCTTTCTAATAGTGATTGGTTTAAAGGCCTGTCCCACTATGGTGACCTTATTGGTGAGTTTAGGAGACGCCGCGCTCGCCACAAGCTCGCAACAAGGTCAACACATGGTCATAGGTGGTCTCTGGTGACCATGTCTCCTTCATGGTCGAGAGTAGTTCCCGCATAGTGATTACTACTCGCGGCCTCAGTATGATCGCGGAAATTTTTTCAACATGTTGAAAATATTCCTGCAACCAAAAATTGGTCAGCATGGAGAAAATCGATGCATTTGCAGTCATAGGTTTCATCGAAGTAGGTCGTAGTAGGTCAGCATGTTATCGTAGGTTATCGTAGGTAATCGAAGATAGTCGAGATAATCCTAGATAATGTCAGTATATCGTTTTTGTTCATTTCAATGGCTCGTTGATAGTCGAAGCTAGACTTCTACATCATTGAAGGAGGTCATAGAAGGTCTTCTGCATAGTCGAAGGACGCCAACTTTTCGACGATTCAACAAGACCATGACAGTCTCCTAAACTCGCCAATAAGGTCGACCTAGTCTGTGAGTTTAGAAGAGTTTGCCCTCGACTTAAACACGCAGCATGGTCGACACAAGCCGCAAATGCAGCTCGCGGTTCGGTCGATCCAGCTCGCGATTTCAACGTGGCCGGTCGATCCAGCTCGAGGCTTTCCAGGAGAGTGCCCTGGAGCTTGAAGGTCGAAGGCACTCTCCTGGACTAGGTCACCCAAGTGGGACAGGCCCTTTAGTCCCGCAAGCAGTTTGTTGGTAATGAAAAATAATGTTTTAATCACAATGTCTCCCTCAACGTTATCATCAGTGAATGGAGAGTGAATGGGATGATGCTTATATTAGAACAGCACCTTCCACTCGCGGTTCCTCCCACACCAGCTCGCCATACCTCCGTCTATGCTTTCAGTGTAGTACACACTCTGCTGTATGCAAGTGGGACAGGTCCCAACAGTTGATAATGATTGGTTTAAATACAGATGTCTCCCTCAACCCAGCCGTACATATGAGTTATATTAGAACACACCTCCTGCAAACTCTTGCCGAAGTCAATAGGTCCCAACTGACATTACATAAGTGTTACATCCTGCAAACTCTTGCCGAAGTCAGACATTACGCAAGTCGAAACAGAAGTGTTACTGTGCAAGCGTAAATTTACTATTCGACGTGTCGACCATGGGGGAGCTCCACGTGCAGACTAGCAGGGAGGGGACGTCAGTGGGCATAAAGAATTGTTTACGTAAATGCGAGTTTACGTAAATCGCCTATAACGTAAACTGGCGTATCCAGGAATTCACTCATG
This sequence comes from Leucoraja erinaceus, assembly GCF_028641065.1. NCBI lineage: Eukaryota > Metazoa > Chordata > Chondrichthyes > Rajiformes > Rajidae > Leucoraja > Leucoraja erinaceus. The sequence continues at coordinate 32,270,669 of NC_073381.1, forward strand.
GTCAGGGCACGTTACAGGGCACGTTAAGAAACTGATAACAAAAAGACACATGACCACATGGGGCAGCACAGCAGCACAGTGGTGCAGCTGGTGGAAGTGTTGCCTCACTGTGCCTGTGACCCTATAGGTTTCCTCCACGTTTTTCAGTTTCCTCCCAAATCCCAAAGATGTGCTGATTTGTAGGTTAATTGGCCATTCTAGTTTGCCCTTAGTGTTCATGGAGTGGATGCAAAAACAGGATGACGTAGAACTAGAGTGAACAATGGATCGATGGTGGACATGGACTCGGTGAGAATGAAGGGCCTGTTACCAAGATGTATCTTTCAATCAATCAAAACCACTAAACTGAATTGGGTGTTCCGAAACAATGTAACACTTTTTCTGTCCACAAATGCTACAGGCAGCACAGTGGCGCAATGGTAGAGTGCTGCTTTACAGAGCCAGAGACCCAGGTTCGATCCTGACCTCAGGTGCTCTCTGTACGGAGTTTGTACGTTCTCCCTGTGACTGCATGGGTTTTCTCCGGGGGACTCCGGTTTCCTCCTCACATCCAAAGACGTGCAGGTTTGTAGGTTAATTGGCCTCGGTAAAAAATTGTAAAATGTCCCTCGTGTGTAGGATAGTGCTAGTGTACGCTGTGATTGCTGGACGGTGCAAACTCGGTGGACAGAAGAGCTTTTGCCAAGTCTTTATTGTTGTCTGAGTTGTTGAGTTTTTCCAGCATTTTCCATTTTTATTTCAGGTTTACAGCATCTGCTTGTGTTTTAAAAAAAATAATTTACATTAGCTGAAGAAGTGTGACTGTAAGGCACCAGTTTTATGGACTGGTTGCAAGTGGCAACAAAACTCAATTATAATGAACCTGACATTTCAAAACCTCCTGTTAATTCTGCACAGGTCACACAAGCATTAATTAATTCCGTCTCTAAAGGTGAAAACCACAGATGGCAAATTCGTAACAAGGCAGGAAAATAATAATGAGTGCACAATCTGCACACCGATATGGCCATTTCATTAAAGAAAGGGTAAAGTGAATCGTATGAGCAAAACTCAGTATCCGTGAATAATCTCAATATGGTTAATTTAGGTGTCAAATTGAATGCCATAAAAGTGAGGGCTATTTTCTTTTTAGCAAATAGAGTTTAGAAAAAATAATTCATCCACTTGTATGCTAAACATCCAAAGCAATTAACTACAATTACCTGAACCAAAGAAGTAAAGTACATCACAAATATCCCCCTACATTAAATATTGTACCCAGTATTCTGTTACTCATAAACAGGAAACACACAAGTTATGCTTTTTCCAAACTGATGCCAGTTACAACATTAATCATTCATTTGTGGAAAGGTTCTATTTACAGGAGATGATTATTAACTATAATCATGGTTGTGTTCAAATGATTAAATGAGCTTGAGTACAAATGAGCAGTCGGTTATAAAAATCTTACATTATATATGGCATTATGCTGGTTTTGTATTGAGTTGCATCAGAAATAAATAAATCACATTTCCTCCAGAGCTCTAAACGCAGATGATTTGTATTAACCTTATAGTTTTACTTTGAGAAAATCATGAGAGGATTCAACTCAAATTATTTATACATGGACCGAGAATGGATAAACTTTCTCTGAACTGAGAGAACGATGTTTGGGTGCAAATGGCATACAATCAATGTTTATCGCCATTGGCCAGAGGCGTTTGTTTTCCATATTGAAGATGTGTGAAGAAAAAAGGGAAAAATGATAAATTGTTGGGGGGGGGTGGGGGGGGGGGGGGTGTAATGATGCTGAACTGAATTGAGGGGCAAACAGGTTACAAATCGTAAGTGGAGGCTGTGATTTAGATCATAAGTTCAAATCTACTAGTGAAGGGTGCCAAAGTCTAAACCCCTTGATTAACTGGCCTTTTTTACAACTGGTCTGATGTTGATTTGCACATTTTGTTCTCAATGAAATGAGTTAATGACTATCAAAATCACAGGTGAAAACTGGTGGAAATCAAGATTGAAGTAATTACAGACTCTACTGCTGCCTTTTGGAGAACACTGCTCGCTTAAAAAATATGGAAGGAGGTTTTGTTGGAGGGTTGGGTGTGGAGCAGAGTTTAAATACTATGAAATAACAACAATGTCCCTGCGATACAATGCAAGAGGCTCTCTGTCCCAATCCCCCAATCTCCAGATCAAAATACGTGGGCTGCAATTTTCTTGTTAAAGTTCATTTTTGTTATATTTTGTTTTAATTATTCATCCCTGCTAACAAAGAACTAATCGATCAAAGAAAGGTGAAAACATGTTTTTTTTCATTTGCCTTGTGAAGCTTGTGTCAACTTGTGTGAGCAGAACTCACTGAACAACGTACCTGAACTGAACTGAACATTGAACTGGTACCCAGCTTTTTATGAACAAAAATTATTTCTTCAATTATTTACAATAATATACCCAGTACAAAATAAATCAAAACAAAACCCACCACCATAATACAAGTCAAACAAATATTCTTCAATATTGAATATAGTGTTATACAACTATATCACCATCCTTATTCCAGCCCCCACGGTACCGGAAATCCCCAGGACAGCGCATAGTCCCTCTCCGGTCCCACCCGGGCGTGGACGTAACTCCGGAAAACTCTGGCTCGGGCAGAGCCCTCATCCGCCTGGCGCCATGACTCACGGATGGCTCTGGTACCCAATACCTCTGCTATCCTGCAGAGTGGTGCTTTTTTGTAGTGCTGTAGTGCTTTTGATTCTCCGCTCTGAGCACTCACTGTTATAGAGACATAGAAATTAGGTGCAGGAGTAGGCCATTCGGCCCTTCGAGCCTGCACCACCATTGAATATGATCATGGCTGATCATCCAAGTCAATATCCTGTGCCTGCCTTCTTTCCATACCCCCTGATCCCTTTAGCCACAAGGGCCACATCTAACTCCCTCTTAAATATAGCCAATGAACTAGCCTCAACTACCTTCTGCGGGAGAGAATTCCACAGATTTACCACTCTCTGTGTGAAAAATGTTTTCCTCATCTCGGTCCTAAAAGATTTCCCCTTTATCCTTAAACTGTGACCCCTTTTCTGGACTGTGTACACATTGTACACATTGTACTTTAAGAGAGATAGCTGCTCAGCTGTGCGCTGCTGTGCTGAGAACCTGGTGTGAATCCTGCCTTACACTATGCTGTTGCAGCAGTGAATGACCGACCCATGGTTTGATGTGTGGGCTGGTGTTGGGTGAACAAGTGCAAGTTACTCAGCGTCCCTCAGTAATTCCCCAGCATCTTGAAGACACAAGAGACTAGATCCTGGAATCTTGATTGAAAATACAAAATGCTGGAGAAACTCAACAGTCGGGCAGTATCTTTAGTTTAGTTTAGAGATATAGCATGGAAACAGGCCCATCGGCCCAATAGGTCCACTTCGACCAGTGATCCCCATACACAATCACAATCAATCACAATCTCAATAACACTTCATTAGCCAAATATGTTTTGCAACATACAAGGAATTTATTTTGCCAAATTAGTCATACAAATAAAAAGCAACAGAACACACAAAACACATTTTAACATAAACAACCACCACACAGACTCCACATTCCTCCTGTGATGGAAGGCAAAAAAAAGTTGAATCTCTTCCCTTAGCTCTCTCGTAGTCGAGGGTTCGAGCCCTCCGTTGACGGGACGATCTTCACTCCGGTAGCCGGCGACGTTTTAGGCCCTCGGCGTCTGGGCGATCACCTCCTGCATTGGGGAGATGTCAGCTCCCCCGCGCAGGGCAATCGAAATCCGTGTCGGGGCTGGTCGTGCCTCTGTGTTCATCGGAGCTCCCGACTAGCCTCTCCCGAGACTGCGAGTTCTTGTGGTAAGTTCTCGGCTCCGATATTAAGTCCGTGCCCCGCGGTGGGGCCGAAGGTCAGTCCGAGGAGGCCTCCAGTTCCATCGATCGTAGGCCGCAAAGCGACCGGAGACGTGACCCTGAAACATCGCGTCTCTGGCAAGTCAAGAAACTGAAATAAGTTTCCCCCCGCGCCGCCCTACCCCCTTCTCCCCCACATAAAACAAACCGGAGAACATTTGCACAAATATAGAACACATTAAGAATTTTTTTTAAAGACGAAAAAACAGACCGTTGGCGGGGCTGCCAATCGTTCGGCACCCCAGAGCACTCTCCTACACAACAGGGACAATTTACTATTTTTAACAAAGCCAAATTAATCTACAAACCTGTACATCTTTGGTGGGTGGGAGGAAACTGGAGCACATGGAGAAAACCCACATGGTGACGGGGAGAACATACAAACTCCGTTGCAGACAGCACCCATAGTCAGGATTAAACCCAGGTCTCTGGCGGTGTAGAAGTGTGAGGTTAATGCTGCACCTTGGCCATAACTGTGTGTTCCATTGCCGGGGTCAGACATCACCATTGTTGGCAGGTCACCCATTTCCTCCTATTGCATTTGATGAAAACCTCTTTGGTTGTCTACATGTTCAAAGGCTGGTGAGCACCGTGGCTACCGTAGAAAAACCTCTGGTAAGGCGAGAGCTGCGGAGGCAGGCAGAGTGTGGGAGCAGCAACTTTCAACACATGCAACAGGACATGTTGAGAGTGACCACAGGATGTGGGGCAGTCTCTTAATAAATGGAGGTGTGCTACCTGTCCTACACATACCTATAGTCATATGGTTATTGACATCTCAACATCGAGCTGCCAGCAAAACACCAGCCTTCACATGCAGGAAACAAAGTGCTGGAGTAATTCACCATGTCGGGCAGCATCTCCGGAGAAGAACGTTTCAGGAGTAGACCCTTCTTCAGACTCTAAAGAATGGTCTTGACCCGATACATTATCTATCCATGTTCTCCAGGGATGCTGCCTAACATGCACTTTGTGTCCTTTTGTGTATTATCCAGCATTCCTCATTTCTACATTTTGACAGTTCTCACAGACAGCTTCTCCACAACAAGCCGCCAGCAATTCACAGGTTTAGGTTAAGTCTTATTATTGTTATGTGTACCGAGGGGAAGCAAAAGTTTTGTTTTTCATGCTATCAAATCAGATAATACTAGGCATAAATACATTTAAATCAAACTCAAGTACAACAGGTAGACCAAAGGGATAGATCTACTGTGCAGATTATATTTCTCAGCATTGTCACGTCAAGGTTCCAGAGACAAAGTCTGTTGCTGTATTTGGCACTCATGTTGCCTGTATAACTCAAGTAGCGACAGGGAGTGCAAAGGTTCTCACCAAGTTTCCACATCACTAAGTATGTAAGGCTCTAATGACTCCTACTAGCGCTGATTCCTTTTGGGATCTCATTCAAAGTGTAAGCGTTGTATTAGTGCAGTTATTGTTCTTATCAAAGCCGTGTATAATGACAGTTCTTCAGCAAGCCAGCAAGGGAAAATAACCGTGTGAGCCTTTGAGAACATTTCAGTAAGCCTGTCTTCGCAAACATGCTTACCATAAAGAAACATTTCAATCGTAGTGCTGCAGCCAAAATCTTTCAAAGATTAGCAAACTTCTTACAGAAAAGAACCAATGCAAGGGAAGGGCATCCAGAGCATTTGTAATTTTATGTGGGAAGTTTTCTTCCGGAGTTCAAATCACATTATTAGTTTCGGCCTTTTTTAACATAGTTTCCATGCCTTTCATAAACTTAGTAGATGACTGGCATACAGAATATATTATTGAGCACAATGTGCATGGAGGGCTAAGCAGGCCTTAGGCTTCTGTGCCCCAGGTGTCTGCACAGAAAATCAATGGGTGATGAAAAATCACATAACCACTCTTACAGTCTGTAAAATCAAATTACGTCTGCATCTACTAGCTGAGTTAAGAAATTATTTTAGTCCATTTACAGTTGAGCAGATCCAACTGAGTTTAAATTATTTTGGAATATAAAATATATTAACACATATTAGGGTTAACTGTCAGAATGTAGGCCCTTTGTTCTTCAGTAAATGCAGTGTTTACTTCTGACAGATATAATTTCCAACACAAAGATTTATTTTGAGAAAACTGGCACAAACATACTATTCTTCCTGAGCTCTGGATTCAGTGCAAGCTTTGCAACCAGTAAAACAGATCAAAGCAGCTTTAAAAAAAACGATTTCCATCCCCAAGATTTCCCCCTGACATCATAAGCTAAATAATTTCCTATTTCCTTAAATAAGTTTATAGTAAGGGGCCAGTTCAACCAGAGAGCTTTGACAAAAATCTATAAAAGATGAGCAAATTTCTAATAATAAAGAATTAATGAAATGAAAGGGAGGGGGTACTTTGTTCATTTCTAACTTTATGTGACACTGGCCATCTGGAGCACTGATAAGGCATTCTAAACCCAGCTTTGGCTCAGCATCTTTCATTTGCACTTCATGCTCTTAATAAATTTAGCATATCACTGATGCAAAGGTTCCGCATGGAACATTTTATCATGAATATTGTGCTTGGGGTGCTGAGCGAGCCTTTGGCTGTTTCACCACAACCTTTCCTGCAAAAGTGTTGTTTTTCTTGCAAAACTATTTAGGAAGCCTTGGGGTCATTAATAGCTCTAGATAAAACAAGCCGGATTTTATCCCTCAGTAGCAAAAGGAATCAATGGAGATTACATTCATTCTTGCTGGTAGCTCCCGTCTTCGCGTTAGGGACATATCTGCACCACTTCAGACCTAATCCTCTGCCTAATTCTTCCAGCTGGGCAGGTCTGGGTGCAGGCTTGCATATTTCTTCATGACATAGGATGCTGCCGTTTAGCCCATCGTGTCTATGTTGGCTCACCAAGGAATCACATTCCTTCACTAATTTTCTAGACCCATCAATTCCACCATATACATTAGAACAAGTGCCCTGTCAATCTGCACATCTTTGGGATGTGGGAGGAAAGTAGAGCACATGGAGGAAACCCATGCATAGTCAAAACATGCAAAGTCTACACTCACAGCATTTAGGATCACGGTTGAAACCGGTATCTATGAAGCCTACTTAGATCTCTGAAGTAGCAGCTCTACTAACTGCGCCACTTAATCCATCCCGATTCAAACACACTCAGAGCAATTTGCAGTGGCTAATTAAATGACCAACCCTTACATATCATTGGGATTTGGGAGAAAGGCAGGAAAGCGTATGGGGAGAAGGCAGGAAAATGGGGTAAGGAGGGAGATATAGATCAGCCATGATTGAATGGTGGAGTAGACTTGATGGGCTGAATGACCTAATTCTACTCCTATCATTTATGACCTTATAAAAGTGCAGTTCCCAGAGGAAACCCATGTGGTTACATGGAGAACATGCAAACTCCACATGGACAGTATCTAAGGTCAGAAGTAAATGCGAGTCCATGATGCTATAAGACAAGGGTTCCCAACCTGGGGTAAATTTACTCCCAGTGGGGTAAATTTCACCAACCCTGTGGGTACATTTGTTGATTCTGGATTTGTGCATATTTTTTCTCGTTGACTGACTGTGTTTGGTTCAGGTATACCGGTATCTGTTCATCATTAGTTGTTCATAAATAAGTGAAATAACATTGTTATGTGCTATTAAAGTTGCCTGGGGTAAACAGGACGTAAAAGATTGGGAACCCCTGCTCTAAGACAATAGCTCTGGGATGTTTCACTGTGCTGCCCACAACCTTCCTTCTCCATCCACAACTCTATCTCCTTTCATTATCAATAATGATCCTTTACCAACTTTCAATTCAGCTTATTTGTTCACCAAAAAAGCACAAGCAGAATTTGACAATAAGGGTAAGTAATTTTCATTGCACAGACTACCACAATTGTCATTGCCGCACAGCCAGTGGTCCTCCTTACCATTGTTTGTAATGAGAGGGTCATGATAAGTGACAAATTTGTGACAAATTAAATACTTCTTTGAATTTATCACCACAGTAGATAATACCAAGAAGTATATTTTCAAACTGAATCACAATCACATTTATGTTTCTATTTAAAGTAACTCATTACAATAAATCTGCGGTGCTTTTTGCCAGTCAGAAATGTTTAGCTCTAAATGCGAGAATATGGAACATAGAACAGTACTGGTCAGGAATAGTCGCTTAGACCCACAATGTCTTTGCCAAACATGTTGCCGTTAAATTAATCTCTGCTTGCACGTGGTCCATAGCCCTCCATTCCCTACATATAAGTGTTCCCATCTAAAAGCCTCTTAAATTGCCGCTATCATGTCTGCCTCCACTACCACCCCAGGCAGCACGTTCCAGGCACCCATGTCTCTCTGAGTAAAAAACTTGCCCCGCAAATTTTATATGGTGGATTGTCAATGATCCTCATTTCAATCCCCGATAAAACCAAGTATCCCTAAAGCCCTACATTTTTGAAAGATCAAGGCATTGGGAGCTCTGGGGAACTGGTAGAGAAGAGGGGACGAGGCCTGTAGGAGGTCAGTATTGACCATGTTGAATGGGATGGCTGACTTGAAGAGCGGAGTGGCCTACTCCTGCTCCAATGTTCTTATTTCTGGATTCAATGGTAGCTTTGATATTTAGAGGCAGTATGTACAGTTAATAACGTTTCAAGCCATCTGTTTTGAATTTCTTCCCAATTTTCAATCCAGTGAGATCAATGTGCAACAAAAATGCTGAATTGGTGATGTTTGTTTTGACACGGCCACCAGAGTTGACATTGCCCCTCGATTAATGGCTTTTTAATTATAACTTTATAGTTGTTTTCTTTTTCTGGATAATGAATCTACAAGAGCTTCAAAAAGGGCGGCATTGTGGCACAGCAGTAGAATTGTTGCCTTGCAGCGATCCCAACTACGGGTGCTTTCTGTACGGAGTTTGTACATTCACCCCGCGACCTATGTGGGTTTTCTCCGAGATCTTCGGTTTCCTCCCACACTCCAAAGGCATACAGGTATGTAGGTAAATTGGCTTGGTAATGGTAAAATGTAAAAATTGTCACTAATATGTGTAGGATAGTGTTAATGCATGGAAATTGCTAGTCAGCATGGACCCTGTGGGCCGAAGGGCCTGTTTCCGTGCTGTATCTCTAAACTAAAGTAAATATGTCTTCAGCAAAAAAAAGGACAGATTACATTTGATCAGTTTTGCAGTGTGCCCATGTTTGCTCAAATGTCAATTAGACAGATGTGCAGGTGTAAAGTGGTTGTTGAATGGAGCAGATCAAGTGAGACAGAAAAAGTGAGATCCTGCGCATATTATGTTAAGTAGGTATGGGGATAGTATTGATAATTGACTTTCACCCTCAGCATCCCCATTTTAGTGGGTAAACAAGCAAATCCCAAAGAGCAAAGAGTTTTTTTCATGGCAGGATTCAATAGAAACATAAAAATATTAAGGACTTATAATGTTTGATTGCACCAAATTTACACTATAAAACGTTTTCTAAAAGCTGTAGATTATTCCCTCTTCTCTTGCATATTGTTGGTCTTCATTCCTACATCATGTCATGGATAAATGGAACCTAATTATAATTTGCTTCTGAATTGTCTGACACATCTCGCTACAATTGTCTCTTTCAAATAACACTGAATACGTTACCACATGGGAGAATCAATGCTTTCTTTTAGGTGAACAAATACAAAGATCCATGCCTAGTTCATCCACGTGACACAAGTCATGGTACATTTGAGGGGGATTTGCTCATTTATTTTTGCATGGTGAAATAATTTGAAATTATGCATGGCTTTGTCCTTAAGAAACTGATAGAATGAGACAGAATGACAATCGCTGGTCCCCATACTTTCAGTGGAGTGGAAAGAGTGTAGTTTAATTATCGAAGAGTCAATTACTGCAATTAAAAAATATTCAATTAAACAATGTTTAAGTGCTCATATAAATCCCACTAGAGAATAAATCATACCCTTTTACTCAGTACGAAGAATCTGAGTTGCGTTCATGGATAGCAAACCATTAGTATACAAATTATGTACTGTAGATCTGCTTATCTATGGTAGTTTAATTAGAATGAAAATAAATTTGTTTTAATGCATCCCACAGTCTTGGCCCAAAGATACCCATTAAAAAAATCCAAGATGAAGCATCAGATAGAATAATCTGTAATGACATTTCATGAATGTCTATCACTGGGGATTTATAAACATATTATTTGATCCTTTCAGGTTGGAGAGATTACACATGCTATATTTTTAATACATTTAAAATGTCCTTAATGACACATGTGCCAAGCAATGTCCCACAGCCTGCACCACTCAATATGTCATGTTGTAATGCAGTGTCTCTTATATCAGATCTGAAAATTGGTTCCATTGAAATCAAAGTGAGTTTTGCATCAACGAACAGTGGTTAGTTTCTCATCATAAAGAGAATGTATCCACACAGATTGGATACAGTTCAGTGATTTCACAAATTCTTACAGCAAGAATATAGATTCCTAAAACACACTTGGTGGCTTTTGAAAAAGTTACCGAGTGTGTCTCACTCCCTTGCTTTTGCCGGTTCTCTTACATTTTTTCTTTCCGTTCTTTAGTTCCCTTTCAAAAGTTGCAGCGCAGCTGGTGGAGCTGCTGCTTCTCAGCACCAGTGACCCGGGTTTCAATTCAATTCAATGAACAAAGTTTATCCGTTAGTAACTTTGGTTTCTGCAGCCATACAACAAAAAGAAACAATTTTACAAGACACACAACCAACTCAATTCACACAGTCATCCATCACAGTGAATCTCCTCCTCACTGTGATGGTAGACAAAGTCTTGTCTCTCCCCTGCTCTCCATCCTCTCCCGATTGCAAGTCCCGCGGCCGTTAAGACCGCGCCGGCGTTGTAAGGCCCTGCTTCGGGTCTTAATGTTGGGCCCTCGGCGGGTGATGGCAAGTCCCACAGCCATTAAAGCCACGCTGGGCAATGTCAGGCCCCGCTCTGGGTCATTTTCAGCCCCGCAAGTCGGGCGGGAGAAGCTGCCGCCGAGGGAGCTCCGAAAAGCGGTTTCCCACCAGGGACCCGCGAGCTTCCGATGCCACCGTACACCGGGCCCGCAGCTGGAGACTCCAAAACCCCGAAGTCCGGTCGCAGCCGCGCACCACCACAGTTCCCCACGCTCCGAGGCCGACCAGCCCTACGACAGTAAGTCCGCAGGCTCCGCGACTGGAGCCCACCGGTCATTCCGGCTGGAGGCCGCTCCACGGTGCTAGGCCACAATGACAACAGAGACCCGACAGGGAAAAGGTCGTATCTCCGTGCAGGGAAGAGATTTAATAGTTTCCCCCACCCCCGCCCCCAACATATACACAGTTAAAAACAATGTAAAACCCACAGCAAACTACACGGTGAACAGGACAACAATTTCAAAAGGGCAGACGGACTGTAGGGGCCGCTGCCGCGAGGCACCACCACACTGACCCCACCCTTGGGTGCCGTTTGTATGGAGTTTGCATGTTCTCTCTGTGACTTTGTGGGTGTCCTCCGGTTGTCCCAGTTTTCTCCCATATCACTAAGACGTGTGGGTTTGTAGGTTAATTCGCCACGATAAATTGCCCCAAGTCTGTAGGGAGTGGATGCTAGGTGAGATAACATAGAACTGCTATCAACAGGTGATTGATGGTCAGTGTGGACACGGTGGAACAAAGGGCCTGTTTCCTTGGTGTATTTTATAATTCAATTCAATTCAAACCTACTATTTCTAATCAAAGACAAATAATTCCTCAAAAAGCTACTCCGCACTTCCATATTATTACCTTATTTTGTACACTATGTTTTCAGCCTTCACTAGAAATTGCTTCTCCCTGTGTCACTACCAAAAGGTGGAGAGTCTGAGGGGATTCTGTTCTAAAGGGCAACAGATGAAGGTGGAGAGACCAGCAGCACAGTGTCAGAGACAATGGAAAGCAAGCCTGAGGGGAAACCCAAGAGACCTCAAGATAAAAACCAGAGACAGCTGAAAGTCAGAGCAAATGAAGACTGTTAGAATAACCAGCCATCAGAAAAATAAGGAAACCAATAACAAACAATCAATGAGAAATGACAGGAAGTAGCAAATAAATCGTGTTTTAGCTAAACGGTAAATAAATACCTAAGATAGACACAAAAAGTTGGAGTAACTCAGTGGGACAGGCAGCATCTCTGGAGAGAAGGAATGGGTGACATTTCGGGTCAAGACCCTTCTTCAGACCTAAGGTTGGTTGCTGCTCTATTGCTGCCCACCGAGTACGTACTGACCAGCAATCCCCGCATATTAACACTCTCCTACTAGGGACAATTTACACACTAAGGGACAATTTACATTTATACCAAGCCAATTAATCTAAAAACCTGTACGTCCTTGGAGTGTGGAAGCAAACCGAAGGTCTTGGTGAAAACCCACGCAGTAACGGGGAGAGCGTACAAACTCCGTTTAGACAGCACCCGTTGTGGGAATTGAACCCAGGCCTCTGGCGCTGTAAGGCAGAAACTCTACTTCTGCGCCACTATGCCGCCCTACTATGTTAATCTACGTTCATTTTCAGTAATTAATCTACAAGGCCATCCAGTCATCTGGGCACTGACACTTTCCAATCTCTGTTGAATGGGGAGGTGGATGGAAAGGAAGATAAAGGCAAGAGACAGAAGTGAGGGAATTGGAACGGACGCCATTAAAACTCTTGCCGACCACTGTGAGGGGATTACCGATTCAATGTCAAATTTAACAATTTCAAATCATAAGCTCCCATTCTTTCAGACAGCAGTTTTTTTGGGTTGTTATTATAAATATTAATTATGAAGTATTTTACTTCTGCTAGAAATAATCTTTAATTCCCCACTGTGCTATTTTAACATGGTTACTGCTTATTACAAATGGGTTGAAAAAATGTAACAAAGTGAAGCACAAAAGAAATTAACATCAATGAAATAATCAATGTGCAACAGTGGAATATTAAACCACTTAATGAATTTTCTCTCTTTAATAAGCCTTCTTTTAAAATTAATCTATATTTTCATTAGATTAGGAATACAGAACAGTCAAGACAACTGATAAATATAATGTCATTTATATTTTTTACGCTATAAAGATATTTTTTCAAGCTTAGCTTTTTATATTTAAAGTACAACTTCTTTTGAAGGTGCAATGATCCCATTTTGCTGTTCATTTCACCCTCATGCAGAACTCATTGTCTTTTAAATCCTTTGGCAAGGATTCCTATGTTTCCTTTCTATGAGTCACTGCTGCAGTGCACATCAGTAATTGGAACACTGTCTTCTCTGATAATAGCACACATGACAATAGTCACTTTTCCCTAGTTTTCTGTTCACAATAAACCATAAAGGAAGAGTCTATTAACAAACATTCCTAATATCAAGAGAGACAGATTAAAAGCAAGCAAACCATAAATTCTGCCAAGGAAGTCCCTTCCCATATTTCTCTTGCAAAGATGAGGGTGAGCAACCTTCTTGAGTTGCAATAGTTTTGGTGGCAAATGAACCCCAAGAATGCTGTTGGGTTGGGAGTTCCAGGATCTCGACTCCATGACAATGAAGTATGAACCATGTCATTCCAGGTGCAAGATGGTGGCAAATGCCTAAAGCCTCTCATCCTTCTAGGTAATAGAGATGGAGATGCAAGAAAGCTGGAAAGCTGTGGAGGGAATCAGTGTTCTACAGAAGTGTTTTGAACACAATGGTGTCATAGTCCATTCCCTCCACAGATGTGGCCTGACCTTCCGAGTTGCCCCAGAACTTTATGTTTTCCAGGCAAATGGGATTTGTTTAATTGGCATCATGATGGGCCGGAGGACCTGTTTCCATGATGTACAACTCGATGACTCTGAATCCGAGCCTGCAGCTGTCAGGCTGCAGTACATGCCTTTGTCATATTGTATGAGTATTTGCTTAATATCTCATTACCCGTCAAGCATTATGGGGTTAATGCCCTGTCCTACGATACGAGTTCATTCCAAGAGCTCTCCCGAGTATTAAAAAAAATCAAACTCGTGGTAAGCACGGAGAATGAGCATAGCAGGTACTTCGGAGCTTGGGGACGTCTCTTAGCGGCTCGAAACGCTAACGGCAGGTAAGCACGGGAAGACTTGTGAAGATTTTTCAACATGTTGAAAAATGTCCACGAGAGCCCCAAGTGGCCATTACCGTAAATCTCCGAGTTCGATTCAGGGCAAACGCGGGTGAGCTCTTGGAATGAACTCGTATCGTGGGACAGGGCTTTCAGGAGGGAGAGATAGATCAGCCATGATTGTATGGCGGAGTAGATTTGATGGGCCGAATGGCTTAATTCTACTCCTATTACTTATGACCTTAAGGCATTTCTGTGGAAAAAGAGCCCTGTCAACATTTTGGGTCCGTGTCTCTTCTTCTGAAGTTGGGGGAGAGTGGAGGGTGTGTAAAATGTAAAGCTTGCACTTCGCAATTCTGAAGAAGGGATCTTTGACCCGAAACATTGGCTGGTTTCTCTGTCCACAGATGCTGCTTGACTTGTTGAGTTCTTTCGGTGTTTCTGTTTTGCTTCAGATTACAGCATCGGCAGGTTTACTTTCAATCCGGTTGATAACCTCTCATTTGTCACGTTAAAATACCCTTCATTCATTGGTTTGTTGGAATGCAAAAAAAAAGTGTCACAAATTAATTTCAAAATATTCATTTGATGACATTAGACATTTGACAATAGTCAGCATTGTTTTCCTAAGGCAGATCCAACTTCGTCATCTTGCCTCTCCCTGTTTTATGATTAAGATCAAATAAAAATGGCATAAATATCCGTGTCTCAGCAGCAATGCATTAGGCATTATAATGGCAATACGTTAGCCTGTTAATTACAAGTCACAACAAATGGAACATTATAACATTATAACACTATAAACAATATTGTAAATAAATGAGGAAACACAAATAATCATTTATCATTCATAATTTAGTCTAGCATTAGCTATGTGAGCTACAATTCTTAATTTGCGATGATATGTGGGTTAGCTAAGTCAGCTAGTTCAGAGTTGCTAAAGGTAAGGGCTTGATATATAAGGACATGTTACAACTTAGCAAATAAAAGTTGGCTTAACAAGCCCAAGTGTGTGTGTAAATAGGTGGTGCCCAATGTGGAGAAGTTTCAGAAGTGGTGCAACGCAACTGTTTTTGGTTCAGGTATAAAAAGATGATTCAGTCTTGGCAAAGGAACGTATATCGTCATGGTAATACAAATCTACGCATTGTATATTGAATTGTACAATATGTTCCTGCTTTTGTATGGCAAGAGATAACTTGTGTTTGTCTGCTACGAGTTGCTGTAATGCTGGATTACTGGTGTTTAAGCAAAAGGGAATGTCAGAAGGAGACACAAAGGCACCTTTGGCAAACTAACTGCACATGTCTCAGCCACTCTCCCTCTGCCTTATCATAATGAAGATCACTATAATGACAATGAGATAAAACTGACCCAAATTGGATACTGCAAATGTCTTGCATGTTGTTTGCAATGCGTGAGTAATTGGCAATGATTTATTAGAATTAAACCATCACATTGGGGAAGAAAAACTGCAGAGCAATTGGAGCAATTGGATATGTACCACGATTTGAGGGGTTAATAGAAGCCATAATGCTGCTCTACCAGTACTTAACCGGACGGAGAAATCAGTGAGATAGTTGCATCCATGTGAACAATACATATCTTTCACTATCTCTGTATTATTTTACTTCGGAGTCACGTGAGTGATTCCGTGAAGAACCCGCTCAGCACGCATGCGTGGCATTACGTTTCAGCAGGCAACAGCGGCAGGCGGGAGTCAGGCGCTCCCGCTACAAGCCTGAAAGAGGAAGCTTTAGGTAAGTACTTACCTTCAGTTTAACCAGCGACGACTCGTCTGTCTGTTGCTCCAGGTGGAGCAAAGCAGCAGACGCAAGCGGCCTCCGTTGGACTCCGGGCAAGGAGCGTTCCGTTCACGGAAGGGGGAGAGACACCACCAGGACCGCAAACGCTGCGGTCCACAGACAGGGTGCTGTGCCAGTGCCAGTCCAGACGCAAGCGGCCCCCCCGTGGACTCCGGGGGAGACAGGCGCACCCGCTACGGGGTGAAAGAAACGGACCATTAGGTAAGCTGTGAGGTCGGGTTTTTCTTTCACAGGAGGAGCCTTCTGCTTTCAGGCAGAGAAGAAAGGCTCTAGAACAAACCTGTTCCCCAAGCCACGGAGAAGAGTGGGGGGGGGGGCAGCAACAAGGCGGTAGGACCGCTTACCCGGCCTCCGCTATTCCCCAACACCGCGTCCGAGCCCAGCCCGCTAGCGCCTGAGCAGCGGGCTGGAAGTAAAGCCACGGAAGAGGCGTCCGGCCGGTGGCTTCTGACTTGTCGGACGGGGACGTCTCCCCACCCACCCGGGGGAGAGACAGCCGCCTGAGCCGCTGGAGCGGCTCCTGGAGCAGGAGCTCCAGCGAGACGCGCTTCGTGAGGGGCACTTTCGCAGGGGGGAGTTCAGGCACTCCCTCCACAGTGCCTTCTGCACTACCCATTGCTTCCTCCTTACCTGAGGGTAGCTTTGGTGACCAGGACTGGGCTGTGGCAACCCCACATGCAGGAGGCCGTTCAAGGCCCTACAGGAGAGGTGGTCAATGAGGTATATAGCTCCAGAGAACTGTGAGTCCCTTAAAGTGCCGGCTGTAAACAGCCAAAAGTGGGGGCACGTTGGGGCAAACATTCGGAACCAGGAGCTAAAACTGCAGCAGATCCTCAGGCTCCTGACGTCAGCCATCACATCGTCTGCTCGTTCTGTGGACCAATATGGAGATGGCCACAACCATCGTAAACAAATCATAAGACCTGCCATAAAATCCTAAATTTGCGGGGTTGTGCAAAACCCCAGCCACTGAGCCAGACCCACTGCTCTCTGGCAAAAACCTCACAAAGCATATGAAGGATATGGAGAGGCCTTAACAAGCTTTCGGTCTCATGAGGGCAGGCCCCGGGACGAGCAAAACCAAAAACAATAAGCAGCAGCACCCCATCGCGTCCATCAGTCGACGTCTACATATGGGACTGATGAAAGCTCGGGGTCCGCATTCTATCACCGAAAGTCTTCTTTAGACCAGGGCCCAGAGCAGACCCCATGGAAAATGTGCCACCCCCCAACGTCACCGCCACGTCAGACGACATGCAACACTCGTTGGACCGGCAGGAAACAGAAGAATACCCATAACCATGGAGGTAGGTGGGTCTGGTTCCTACCAGCATATAGAGTAATACTAACACACGGGAGTCTATCACGAGTGATCAGTATATATACTCAATGGCATTAGTGGATACAAATACAATTCATACTAGAAAAATTGCCACCAGGTCAACATTCACCCCAGAGGGTATTTTCCCCTCTCCGTTAAAGAAACGAGAGGGACAAGCTGAACTGGTGAGACTAATTACAAAGGGTATCATGGGAAAACCTGAACCCTTGCAATATATTCACTAAACCCAAACAAGATGGTGGATGTCGCATCATCATTGACTTAACTTCACTAAATATGTATGTTAAGTATATACATTTCAAAATGGAAACAGTTGTTACTGCCAAACAACTACATTCCAAAGGATACTTCATGGCAAGCATTGATCTTAAAGATGTTTACTATTTAGTACCATTCACAAGGATCATCGCAGATACCTGAAATTTACCGGGATGGGGGCAGCTATAGCAGTTTAAAGCAATGTCTTAAATGGTAGGCAAGACCATGGAATTGACTATGTTAGTTGTGTCAGCTACAAAATAGTTATTTGAAACCCTGGGATTGTCTTACATCCAGTTTAATCTAAGTTTAAGCATCCACAATCATGGACTACTTGGGCTTCACAATTAATTCAGTCTACATGACTGTAACATTGCCAAGAGACAAAATAGGTGAATTGGCACAATCATGCAACAATTTAATGGTCAGCAAACTACCAACTACTCAACAAGTAACAGAGTAATTGGAAAAATGGTAGCAGCATTTTCCGGCTACATAATTCGGACCTTTGCACCAAAAACAACATAGATGTTATTATGATCATGTCATGAAGTTACCCACTGAAGCAATATCAGAACTACAGTGGTGGGCAAAAAACGTTTGGCATAGTTTACAGCCCTATTATCATCACTAACCCTATGTTAGTTATCCAAACAGATGCCAGTGCTCAAGGTTGGGGAGCAACTAACTCTATATCTAGCACAGGTAATAGATGGACTAACCCGGAGTCATCATTACCACTTACACTGGGCATTAATTATCTAGAGATGGGTGACTTTTATGGTTTAAAGCATATGCACAAATATGCATCACTTGCATGTACGGTTACAAATAGATAAATACTACGGTGGTGGCCTACATTAACTATATGGGCGGCATAAAATCGGTATCATGCGACAAGTTGATCAACAGAATTTGGCAATGGTGTGTCGAAAGACATATTTGGCTATCAGCAACTTACCTGCCAGGTAAGCTAAATGCAATGGCAGACATCAGGCCACGTAAATTTAATGAAAACATCGAATGGATGTTAAAACCCAAAAAAAAAATTTTCGCAAAAGTTATCAAGCAATATGGCACACCAGATATCGATTTATTTGCATCCAGGCTAAATCACCAGGTACCTATGTTTGTCGCTTGGGAACCAGACCCTGAGGCAGCAGCGGTAGATGCGTTCGCGCTGGATTGGGAAAATTCTTTTTCTATGCATTTCCTCCCTTCTGCCTCATCAGTCGGGGACTACGCACAATACAAATGGACTCTGCTTCAGGTATTTTGATAGTACCTGACTGGCCTACGCAGCCATGGTTCCCAATACTCCATGTCATGGTTGTTGAAACTCCGATGGTATTCCCCAGTGACACAGAGTTATTAACACCCAGTGTCGGGCACAAGCCACCCGTGCCATGAAAAAATCAAACTCCTGGGTTGCAGATTCTGCACAAACCACTTCTGGGACTGGGATTATCAATAACAAACTGTCGACACCATGTCAGCATCCCTCCGAACATCCACTAAAAAACAGCACTTGTCCAGCATCAAAAAATGGGAGAAGTACTGCTTGGATACAGGGACCACCTACTCAACCGCTACAGTTACCAACGTACTGGAATTCCTGGCGAACCTTCACCACGATGAAGGACTCAGCTACAGAGCCATCAACACAGCTAGAAGTGCCCTGCCTGTCTATTTAAAACAAGCTCCAGGACAACAGGCCATGGGTTCCCACTCGCTGGTGGTCAAACTAATCAAGGGTATTTACAACTCTAACCCCCTAGACCAAAGTACATGGGATGTCAGTGTGGTCGTGACATACCTCAGGGGATGGCCACCAGCCAGATCCCTCAACCTGGAACAATCTATGCTCAAAACACTCATGTTGATGGTACTTGTATCTGCACAGAGGGTCCAGTCACTACACCTATTGCGACTGGACACCATGCTCACAGCTCCAGACCAGATCTCTGTCGTTATCCAGGGAATGATCAAACAGAGCAGACCAGGAATACCTAATCCAGTCTAACATGTACAATTTTCATTCCACCAGGGCAGCATCCACATCGACGGCTAAAATAATGGACGTGCCTATAGACCACATCCTGGCTACAGCAGGATGGTGGGGGGGAAAGAGAAAATTTTATAATAAGTCGTTGGCAAAACCTGTTTTATTTGCAGGAAAAATTTTACAGACTGCAAATATTTAATTTAAGCCCAGGGGAGCAATTTAACTTCTTTGTTGTTATTGTTAAAAAATGCCATTGTGTTTTTCTACAAACAGATTCATTGGTTGATTACGATAACACACTTCCTCCCTCAAGGACTTCGGCAGTCCGTGAAGTAATAACTGTTACACGGTTTGAAATCACAGAGCTTTGAAGTCTTCACGGAATCACTCACGTGACTCCGAAGTAAAATAGTAAGATTAAACGAGAACTTACCAGTTTGAAGTTTGATCTGTATTTTATGAGGAGTTACGATGAGGGATTACGTGCCCTCCGCTCCCACCATCAATAATATGGGTCAAACTGATAAACTGATGTCTCCTTGTCTTTACTATGTTTACTTCAATAACTGTGTCTATCTGTGATTCCACACCGCTGCTTTGAAGTATGCCGCGCATGCGTGCTGAGCGGGCTCTTCACGTAATCCTCATCGTAACTCCTCATAAAATACAGATCAAACTTCAAACTGGTAAGTTCTCGTTTAATCTTACTATTATAACAGCTTGTTATTGCAGGAGATTTTCCAAATTGTAAAGGAGTCAAGTAGAGACTTAAGACAACCATAGCAACCATATGCAATTGGAAAACAAGTTGTTTTACATATGTAATTATAACATAATTCAGTTGAGAAGGAAACAAATGGGAAGAGAAGCTACATTCAGATGGATAGTGCAGGAAGGCCTGGAGATGGAATTGAGTATGGCCCAGATGGCCCTGTGGTCAGGCCAACATCTAATCTAGGTCCTCCTTTAAATAATTTAGCCACGCTGTAACACTACAAGAACAAACATCCATATTTGAATCAGATGGACTTCTAGAAATCGCCTCAGTTAAAAATGAAAAATTGAAAGGCTTGTCAGCAGGCCTGGGGAGTTTAGTGAAGAGGGGGAGGGGTGCAAAGGAACAGTTCTGCTCCCCTAAATACTCTCCTCTGATGACATATATATATCTGTAAGTGTAGCTTTGATTTGCAATACACCATGCTAGTCCTTCCTTATTTTAGAAATATTTTTGCAACTACAAGAAAGTAGCATAGGCTCAAACCAAGTGTGTGTGCAAGATACTTGCACCTCCCACAGAACCTGTCTGCAATATCTGCAAGCCTGTGCAGTTGGCCGCATGCCTGCACTCATCCATTTGCATTCTAACCCAAGCATTCGATGCACATGCACCACTGCGATTTCAATAAGTACATACCTGAAGGTAGGACTTAGCTCATAGTTCGAGACCCAATGCAATGAGAAAACTGGCCACTTAACACAAGAAAATTGTTCAGACAAAATTACAGACAATAATGGTTCACGTATGAGGTAACTATGATTATAATCACAATTTACTTCCATCACAAATGATTTAACAAAGCTAAACAAATGCGCCCTGGTATGCCATCCAGTTATAAAACTGTTATAAAAAATATCACCAATGACTGTTAATTGTATTGTATTGTATTGTATATCTTTATTGTCATTTTCCTGAGTACTCACATACCCAGAGGAAACAAAAAAACGTTGCTCAACCAGTGTCCATTCAGTATGCAGTAAAAATAAATAGAAATAAAATACATATATCATGAACAAATTAACACTCTACTCTCTACTAAACATCAACAGGCGTTCCGATCGGCAGCGGCACGACAGTTGCTCTGCTGCAGTGTGTCCAGGTTGATGGTTGCAATATCTGCAATCTGCAATTACATTTTGGAACAACGTGGTTGCAGTCTCTGTACCTTTATCGATCAGCCATGATCACAATAAATGGACGAATGGCCTCCTCCTGCACCTATAATCTATGTTTTCTATGTTTCCCAAAGTAAAGTTTTGGTTGTGCTGAAAGATCCAAGAAACACTATGCATGAACACAAAGAGCTGATTCCCATTTAGATTCATTGAATACCACTTTGGAACCAAATATCTTTTTTATCGTTGCACTGATCATTAAAAAATGCAGTTTATCAGGGACTGTGAAACCACTATAGATGGTTGAAAATATTTGTAAAATATGCCAAATATTCTGTTTTATTAATAAAATTATTAATAATATTAATATTAATTAATAACGCTTTAGGAAAGGAAAGTTATTGCATCCATTGTCATGCCATTTGGTGGTTTGTTCCTTTATTAAATGAAATTTGCAGAGTTCCCATCAGTTGTGTTGTTCTTTTGAAGTTTTGACAGTCTTCTTATAGACCGCAGACAATTGATTGGATAGATTAGATTTTTCTCCAGGATATAAAACATCAAATAAATATAGTTATTTTGTGAACATAAGCCGACTGCCTAGTGATGGCGATATTAATGAATAATTGTAATATTTCTGTTCTGAATCTTCTTATCTAACCTTGCATATGCATGGAAAATTACTTCATGAGAAAGATGGGTTGTGTTAGAGATAAAGTTCTGAGACTTTGCTCATAACTTAGTATAATGCCTTTGTGTAAGTTCTATTAATTCTTTAGGGATGCACTGGAAATAAAGTGCCTACTAACGTAATCTTTCATACCTCTATCACGCTCTGATATGGAAATTATCCCTTGTGAATAGTTTAAATTTATAGCAACGCTCACTGAGCCAGAACCCAATCACATTTTATTTATCTTTGAAATGTTCCAGATATATTCAAAAGCTGTCCGGTTTGAATTTTATTGCGGATAGATTTTCTGAACATTCCACCGTTCTCTCTGCCATTGCTCATCAAATAGTTATTAACCTTTGCAAATCAGTCAGTTGTAAAATGGCTTTTCTTATCTTGGTTATGCTTCACAAATTTCAGCCTTTTCTAGAAATTAAGGTAACATGTTTTAATGTTCATAGATTTTCTGCCACTTTCATCCTTCCTTCAATTAGGAAACAGAAGAACTTCCATTTATTCCAAGTTTGGCATTTTGAAAACACGTGTAGATAAAGCTTTTAAGCCAATCTGGTAGAGCACGCTATGATTAACACATTCATACTCTACCAATATGTCAACAGGAATTGTATTTGATTTTGAATATCTCAATAGTGTTCATGGTTCTTGAGTTCCCAATGGAACAATTGCCATCTCTGAAAGACTGGCAGTCAGGTAGGGATGATGATGGGGCAGTGAAATCTAATGGCCCGGCATGTTTTGTAAGAACCTTCACTGAGATTTTAACAAAGGAATTGTGACACGACCTGTGACACGAGGGAAAGAAGGAACAAATAAGAAATTACATTTCCATGTATTTGTTTAACACAAAGAATAATACAGCCAACACTAACATCCCACAATCAATGGTCGGTAAAATTAGTTCCATCTTTTTTTTTGTTGAGCAAGTTGGCTTTGGGAGCGGAAAAACCTTTCGTCTTCTCCTTCATATAGTTTTTAGTTTTAGAGATGCAGCGCGGAAACCAAGTCCGTGCCGATCAATGATCCCCGCACATTAGCACTACCCTACACACACTAGGGACAATTTACATTTATACCAAGCCAATTAACCTACAAACCTGTACATCTTTACAATGTCAAGTTAAGATAAGATAAGTCAAGAGAGTTTATTGTCTCAGCTAGGACAATGAAATTCTTGCTTCTTGCAGCACAACAGAATATTGTAGGCATAAATACAGATCAGATCAGTGTGTCCATATACCATAGAATATATGCATATACACACATAAATAAACAGATAAAGTGCAATAGGCTGTTATAGTTCAGAATTTGTTTGAAATTGTGTTTAATAGTCTGATGGCTGTGGGGAAGTGCCTGTTCCTGAACCTGGATGATGTAGATTTCAGGCTCCTGTACCTTCCATCTGATGGCAGTGGAGAGATGAGTGTGTGGCCAGGTCCTTGATGATGTTGGCAACCTTTTTGAAGCAGCGACTGTGATAGATCCCCTCGATGGTAGGGAGGTCAGAGCTGATGATGAACTGGGCAGTGTTTACAACTTTTTGCAGCCTTTTCCGCTCCTGATCGTTCAGGTCCCCGTACCAAGCCATGATGCAACTGGTCAGAGAAAATGCACACAGGTCACAGGGAGATAGTACCAACTCCTTACAGACAGCACCCGTAGTCAGTATCGAACCCAAGTTTCTGGTGCTGTACCACTCTGTGCTCTACCACTACACCACTGTGTCACCCTATTAAGGGATATTTTACACCTACTTGAGAGAGCAGAGAGGGACTTGCTTTTGTACATCCGCAGGGACATGGCAGCATTCCCTCAGCACTGCACTGGAGCTTCATCGTGGAGTGTGTGCTACAGTTTGTGGTTTGTGACTAAACCCACAACCAGCAAAGGTACTGTATCACCACTGAAACATGTGCACCTGGCCTGAAAATTAAATTGGTCTCCTGCTGCAAATAAATAGGATAATGAACCCTTTAAATGAAAAGGCAGAAACAGATAGAGAAACAAGGAACTGGAGTAACACGGCAGGTCAGGCAGCATTACTGTAGAACATGAACATGTTTCGCATTCAGAAGAATAGGAATAGGAATACTTTATTGTCACATGTGGCTAAGCACAGTGAGATTCTATGCTTGCATACACAATGTACACAAATAGCGGCCACCTACAGCGCGGATACCGCTACCGAGGCCTCACCACTGTTGACGCCCCATTTCATGCCACCGTGGTGCCAACCCGGGTCCCAGCCGTGGGCTCCATCAACCGCACCACCGACCCGGACTCTGACCCGCGAATCCCAGCTCCCCTGTCCGATCCGCGAGGCCCTGACCCGGGAGGCATTGAGACCGCGGCGCCTCGAAAAAGAAGATAAAACATCACCAATCCATGTTCTCCAGAGATGCTGCCTGACCCGTTCAGTTACTCCAGCACTTTGTGTCCTTTTGGGCAGAAACAGATTTTGTTTAAAAATCTAAAAGCTTTTTAAAAATTCATAAAGGGCCAAACAAATAGTCCTAGGCTGAATTAAGTCGATCTCTTGGGGGAATTTTGATATAAAACATAAATGTGAAATAAGGGTATAGTGAAAAACTTTGGTAAAATATTAACAATAAATATAACAGAAGAGAAGGAAAGCTTTTAAAGGTGAAGCTGCTTTCACTGTCTCCTGATAGGGACACAGTAGTGCAGCAATAGAGCTGCTGCCTCACAACATCAGAGATCTGGGGGTTCCATCCTGACCATGGGTGCTGTCTGTGCAGAGTTTGTATGTTCTCCCTGTTACCACGTGAGTTTCCTCCAGATACTCCAATTTCCTCTCGCATACCTAAGACGTGCAGGTTTGTACAGTAGGTTACTTGGCTTCTGTAAATTGCACCTAGAGTGTAGGATGCAAATGTGGGAGAACATAGAACTAGTGTGCAAGTGATCGATGGTCGCCGCCGATTAAGTAGGCTGAAGCCCCTGTTTCCACACTGTATTTCTACACTCTCTGAACTAAAAGAAGATACAAAGCATTTAAATATTAATTAAGAACTTCTGAAGTGGAGACACTGTTGTAAGAATTTGTAATGAGTAAAAATAGATATTTGCGTGTGTAATCTTTGCATGTTTATTTGCTTTCCATTTGGCTTTCAGCAATATGACACCAACAAATACCAACAGTATTTAAGGATTGATGGCACGACAAAGTGTGTAGCATTGTTATGACTTCATGTGCTCAACGAAGTGTCAAAACCCAGATTACAAAACATAGACAAGATTTTTTTTTTAGCTGACAAACTTAATGACCATCATGAAAATAAATTATGTTTATCTCACAAAAAATTGAGTGAAAATTATTCTTTCTTTTCTCTTGAATTTCATTTGCATTTCTTAAAGCACACGGCATTGGGGGTTCAGTATTGATGTGGATAGAGAACTGGCTGGCAAACAGGAAGCAAAGAGTAGGAGTAAACGGGTCCTTTTCACAATGGCAGGCAGTGACTGGTGGGGTACCGCAAGGCTCAGTGCTGGGACCCCAGCTAGTTACAATGTATATTAATGATCTGGATGAGGGAATTGAAGGCAATAACTCCAAGTTTGCGGATGACACTAAGCTGGGGGGCAGTGTTAGCTGTGAGGAGGATGCTAGGAGACTGCCAGGTGACTTGGATAGGTTGGGTGAGTGGGCAAATGTTTGGCAGATGCAGAATAATGTGGATAAATGTGAGGTTATCCATTTTGGTGGCAAAAACGGGAAAACAGACTATTATCTAAATGGTGGCCGATTGGGAAAGGGGGAGATGCAGCGAGACCTGGGTGTCATGGTACACCAGTCATTGAAGGTAGGCATGCAGGTGCAGCAGGCAGTAAAGAAAGCGAATGGTATGTTAGCTTTCATTGCAAAAGGATTTGAGTATAGGAGCAGGGAAGTTCTACTGCAGTTGTACAGGGTCTTGGTGAGACCACACCTGGAGTATTGCGTACAGTTTTGGTCTCCAAATCTGAGGAAGGACATTATTGCCATAGAGGGAGTGCAGAGACGGTTCACCAGACTGATTCCTGGGATGTCAGGACTGTCTTATGAAGAAAAACTGGATAGACTTGGTTTATACTCTCTAGAATTTAGGAGATTGAGAGGGGATCTTATAGAAACTTACAAAATTCTTAAGGGGTTAGACAGGCTAGATGCACGAAGATTGTTCCCGATGTTAGGGAAGTCCAGGACAAGGTGTCACAGCTTAAGGATAAAGGGGAAATCCTTTAAACCGAGATGAGAAGAACTTTTTTCACACAGAGAGTGGTGAATCTCTGGAACTCTCTGCCACAGAGGGTAGTTGAGGCCAGTTCATTGGTTATATTTAAGAGGGAGTTAGATGTGGCCCTTGTGGCTAAGGGGATCAGGGGGTATGGAGAAAAGGCAGGTACGGGATACTGAGTTGGATGATCAGCCATGATCATATTGAATGGCGGTGCAGGTTCGAAGGGCCGAATGGCCTACTCCTGCACCTAATTTCTATGTTTCTACGTTTCTATGTTAATACATTTCTTGGAATAGAAATTGGAGCTATATTATAACAATCACATTCTCATTGTCATTGTCACAGGTCAAATATTAGGTGTAAGTGGATCTTCGCATAGTGTTGAATATGTTTAGTGTCAATGCAGTCATTAACTTTTAAGCTCTTTTTGTTTGCCAGTTTGTGATCTCATTTATCCATCATGACTGTTGTGTCCCGTTTCACCAACTATTCGGTTTACTGCATCGATGCTTATTCATGGGATGCAATGTCCTGATGAGCCAGCATCTGTTAAAGTTATATGTCTCTCTTAAATTAAAGGTTCTCATTTCCACCAAGTATTCCTTCAAGTTATTTTAAAGCTACGGGAAGATTGGTGCTTGAAGTAATGTTGCAGCTGATTTGAGAGCAGGCACCATGGTTTTCTGGCACAGCTCTGAGCATCTTGCTGAAGCAGGTAGAGAGGGGATTCCAAGGGTACAGGAAGCCATCCATATGCATTATGAATTGCATGGGGGGAAGTCATTAAGGGAAGTCAATGTAGGACTGAGTGCACGTGATGAGAATGCTTTACAGAGAAATTTCAATGACTTAAAATACAGTACAATCAACATTAATGAACACAGTAATAGCCCTGTCCCACGGTACGAGTTCATTCCAAGAGCTCTCCCGAGTTTAAAAAAAATCAAACTCGTGGTAAGCACAGAGAATGAGCATAGCGGGTACGTCGGAGCTCGGGGACGTCTCTTACCGGCTCGTAACGCGGATGGCAGGTACTCGGGAAGACTCGCTAATGGCAGGTAAGCACGGGAAGACTCGTGAAGATATTTCAACATGTTCAAAAATGTCCACGAGAGCCCCGAGTACCGACGAGTGGCCATTACCGTAATTCTCCGAGTTCGAATCAGGGCAAACTCGGGAGAGCTCTTGAAATGAACTTGTACCGTGGGACAGGGCTTTAACACATTCCATCTGCCAGCAACTGCACCTGTACTTTCACGTGTCAACAGGTTGCAAACCAAAAGATACAAACTACAGAGCAGGCAGATGGGATTTGTTAGATTAGCAGACATGTTGGGCTGAAGTTGCTGTGCTGTACCTTCTATGTTGAATAACTACATGACCAATGCTCACATCATATTAATTTCCATCAATCATAGCTCTTACTAATCATCCACATGCTTCACTGGATCCTTATTCAGTCACACTCCAACAGTGGGTTGGCACAGTGGTGCATCTGGTAGAACTGCTGCCTCACAGTGCCAGAGACTCAGGTACGATCCTGAGTGTGTGTGGAATTTGCACTCTCTCGCTGTGGTGGTGTGGGTTTCCTCCGGGTGCTCCAGTTTCCTCCCACATCCCAAAGGCATGTGTTTATAAGTTAAGGCAGAATGTTGCTCAATCATCAGCTTAGCGATGAAATATTTCATTAACAATGCTATAATAAGGCACTAATTCTCCAATAATCTGTTCACCTATGTCCAGGCCTACTCAGATCCATATCGGTTCAAAGAGGGAACAAAGAGCCAAATTGCGGATGTTAGAAGAGACTGATTGTCCTTGACGTCAAACTAACATTTGACAATATGTGGTATCTAGGGAAACCCATTGTGAAGCATCATTTAGGTCGGGTTCTCATTGCACCTCAAGCAGAAGCCACTAAATGTCTGAATAGTGCAATAGAAACATAGAAACATAGATAATAGGTGCAGGAGTAGGCCATTCGGCCCTTCGAGCCTGCGCCGCCATTCAATATGATCATGGCTGATCATCCAACTCAGTATCCTGTACCTGCCCTCTCCATACCCCCTGATCCCTTTAGCCACAAGGGCCACATCTAACTCAGTCTTAAATATAGCCAATGAACTGGCCTCAACTACAGTCTGTGGTAGAGAATTCCAGAGATTCACCACACTCTGTGTAAAAAATGTTTTTCTCATCTCAGTCCTAAAAGATTTCCCCTTTATCCTTAAACTGTGTCCCCTTGTTCTGGACTTCCCCAAGATCAGGAACAATCTTCCTGCATCTAGCCTGTCCAACCCCTTAAGAATTTTATAAGTTTCTATAAGATCCCCCCCCCCCTCAATCTTCTAAATTCTAGTGAGTACAAGCCGAGTCTATCCAGTCTTTCGTCATTTGAAAGTCCTGACATCCCAGGAATCAGTCTGGTGAACCTTCTCTGTACTCCATCTATGGCAAGAATGTCCTTCCTCAGATTAGGAGCATGTTCAGCTTGGACCTTCTGGTGCCATCATGCCTCTTGATGGAAAGGGCAAGAGTATGTCATGGCATACCCATTCTTGAGTAGCATATTTATATTAGAGAGCACTGCCCCCAGGAAGTGGAAATGACGGAGCAGGAATCTGTAGGTTCATACTCCAGGTGACAGTATCACTGATCCACTGCCCACAGGCCTTGCTTACAGCTATCAATCATCTATCCATGGCAAATTGGGAGTGTCCAAATCCAAGCCATTAAGATCACCTTAATCAGCTACCTGCAACCATCTGCAATGGCAGTAGGCAGATATGCAACAGCCTGTGAACAGCCACTAAGTGCTGGAGTAACTTAGCTGTCAGGCAGCATCTCTTGTGATGTGCAGATCTTCTTTGGGGTTCCGACCTGAAACATCACCTATCCATATTTTCCATGGATGCTGTTTGACCCTCTAAGCATTCCAACAATTTGTGTCTTTTTTTTGTAAACCAGCATTTGCAGTTCCTTGTGTCTGCAATAGATTATTAAACATCAGCGGTATATGTTTGTGTGGAGCCGTTAATTGTACACGTGCGCTGTTAGCCCTCACCTGCCCAGTGGGGACGCTGCAATGCTTCTAAAACTTTCCTCAACCCTATAGGACGGAGCCATCATCATCATCTCTCAAATCTGTCTGGGTCTACATCTGACAATGCAGACAGGCCTGATGTTTCTCAGAAATCTTCAAACAGTTGCTCAGAAATAGCCAGAAGAAAAAAAAAGTTAGGCTGACATTCTAGCTACAGCAACTGTCAAAACAAGTAGGAATCTCCATGGTCACTGCACTCATTCGTCTTCAGAGATTCCCATTGGACCTAGGCTCCCCAAATATTACTAAAAGCTAGACACTTCTGATTTGAGCACTTATCTAACTTTTTGTTTGCCAAGATCGCTTGATCGAACAATCGTTCTACTTCAAAGATTGACTCAAATGTAACTCAGCGGGACAGGTAGCATAGCTGGAGAGAAGGAATGGGTGTGACATTTTGGGTCGAGATCCTTCTTCAGACTTTTACTTCACCTCCATCTTGTTAAAAGTCCTTCGAGATTTTTCACCACTGCTCCAATCTTTTCCATAGTAAAGCCTTCTTGAACTCGTTTCAACCAAATGTCTCACCAAATGTTAAAAAAAACTCATATAGCACCATTCTCTTGAATCTAATGAACTCTTAGTCAGTTTTCAACAAACCAGTGCTGCTGAGGATTCCTTTAGATTAGTAGGAATGGGAGGTGGGAGTTGTTTTGGCTGAAGATCTTGCTATTAGGGCCATTTCTTCCTGAGAGATTCACACGTGTCATTGAGCTAAAAATGACACAACGTGCTGGAGTTAGGGAATAATGGGTTAGGGAATATCCCTGGAGAACATGAATAGGTGGCATTTAGAGTTGGGACCCTAATTATCATACCAAATGTTTCTATCATTGGCGCCAGTTCATTGATGACTAATTTGTCAAGCCAGCCTTTCAATCATTGATTCCCAAAGATTGATGCCTTCCAGTACCTCTATGCTGTCCTTAAAATATGACTTTGTATATCTTGACAGTCAGCTTAAATACCTTCCTTTATCAAGACTCTTTTGTCCACAGGTTTATTGAATCGGGAAAGTGTGAAACTACAAGTACAAAAAGGCGTAGAAATCAGAAATACGCTTATTGAAAACACACTACAATAACACTGTAAATAAACATTCTACCTAATATAACGAATCTCAAACATAAGTAACATTAAACATTGCAACACATACCGATGATGCTGTCAAAAGGCATAAGATGATTGCAGATGTTCACAAAATATATCAGGACCAATGTTCACTGTTCTGCACTTCAATCTCGCCAAAGGGTAACATGACAAGGTCACAAGATCAACCAGTTACAAATTATGTGCATTACCCAACATGGCCATGAGGAGGCACTACATTGTCTCTGCATTTAATACTGAAGCTGTACCAGAACAACCTCCTCTGCATAATTCCTCCATGATAGACACAAAGTGCTGGAGAAACTCAGTGGGTCTGGCAGCATCTTTGGAGAAAAATTATGGATGATGTTTTGGGTCGGTTCCCTTCTTCTGACCCATTCGTTTTACCCAAAGATGCTGCCTGACCCACTGAGTTACTCCAGCACTTTGTGCCCATCTCTGGTATTTATCCTCACTTCTGGAATATTTGTCATCTGTGGTGCTCCAAATTGTGGCACTAAATCATTCAATTTCTTAAGAGCTTTCACATAGCAGGGTTAAGATTGGAAGCTAGGCAAGTGAATAATCATCATTAGAATCAGTTCTGTAACATAGTCTCTAAATGTTGTAGCACCTGGCGCTGATACATAAACCTGTCAGAACAGGTGGAAGCTCCAGTGATGCATGAGAGCACACAAATAGTATGCAAAACTGCTCACTATGACCCTGAATGATATTAGCAGCTTGGAATAAGCTATATTCCCTGGATGCCTATAACTGAAGCACTCTTAGCATGCTGAATTTGACCACAAAAAGAACATAATTTTCTTTTGAGAAGAAGAACTGAACGTTGATCTAGATGCGATGGTCTGTCAATCTGAGTTTCGGGATTCTTAAAGCAAAATAGGTAATTCTTTTCAGAAAGAATCTCATTGATGATGAAATTTTCACTCCCTCTGGGATTGTAATGTTATAGCACAAGAGCAAAGTTTTACTTCATCCCGCCATTTAGAAATGGGTTGGTTCCACAGGTGGCACAGTAGCGCATCTAGTAGGGTTGCTGCCTCACTGCACTACAGACCCAGGTTTGATTCTGGCCTTGTGCACTGTCTGTTTGCAGTTTGCATGTTGCTCTCCCTGTGAGCGTTTGGGTTTCCTCTGAGTGCTCCAGTTTCCTCCCGCATCCCAAAGGCATGAGGGTTTGTAGGTTAGTTGGTCATTGTAAATTACCTCAAGTGTTGAGGGAGTGAATGAGAGAGTAGCATGACATAGAACTAGTGTCAATGGGTTATCAATGGTCAGTGTGGGCTCGATGGACTAAAGGCCATGTTTCCATGCAATATCTCTAAACCAAAAAAAAAGCTAAAATACCGCAGGAAGTCCTTGCCACATTTCCATAGTGCATCAGAAGGCTTTGTTTCTTTTGACACTCTTCCATTGAATTAATGTGGCTTCTAGAACCAAAACTTATATTCTCCACTGAGCAAAGTTGCAATATGTTCTACAGAGTTGCTGCCTGACCTGCTGAATTACTTCTGCACTTTGTGTCTTTTTGCCTGAGCAATCATCAGCATCTTTACGTCGTGACATTGCAGGATGCCACAACGAACATTTCCTATGCTTCATCCATTGTTCATCCACAATACAGAGAGGAGGTACAACAACTCATCAACTGGTGTGACATCAATAACCTTCAACTCAATGTCAATAAAACAAAATAAATAACTGTGGACTTTAGGAGGAAACAGACAGCACACACCCCACTCACCATCAATGGCAGTGCAGTGGAGTCTGTGAAAAGCACCAAGTTCCTGGGAGTGCACATCACAGATGATCAGACATGATCCACCAACACCATCTCCCTAGTCAAGAAAGCTCAGCAACGCCTCCACTTCCTTCGACGGATGAGGAGAGCCGACCTCCCCCCTTCTGCCCTCACCACTTTTTACAGGGGTGCCATTGAGAGCATTCTTATCAGCAGTCTCTCAGTCTGGTATGGCAGTTGCTCTGCTGCTGACCAGAAGACCCTACAGAGAGTGGTGAGGACAGCGGAGAAGATCACCACAACCAGCAATCCAGGACTTATACCCATCTCGCTGTTGCAAGAGAGCAACCAATATCATCAAAGACACCACCCACCCATCACACAAACTGTTCACCCTCCTACCATCCGGCAAGCTCTACCGCAGCATGCGGAGCAAAAGCACCAGATTCAAAAACAGCTTTTTCTCTCAGGCCATCAGACTACTCAACACACTCAAGAAAATTCCATGAACATTACACAAATAAAGACCAACTGACTGTCAAAATAACTTTAACTCAATGTCTGCAGTATGCTATTTGCACTTTTCTATATTGCACCTTTATTATTGCACCTTAATAACATACCTTAAAATGTTACTACACTCTGGCACACTGTGAATATTTTATATAATGTATATGTCCATTGTCTATCTTTATTGATATATAGGCTGTCTGTGTTATAAATATTACTTGCACATTTGGAGTATGGGGAAATGCAATTTCAATCCTCTGTGTAACTACTTGTTGCATTATTTGAATTGACAATAAAGTTTACTTTGACTTTGACTTTGAAGTTACCTTTGCTGTCATTATCAGAGACAACAATGACAAAACCTTGCCAACGATGATCAGACTTAAAGGGCTTTGGGTTTTCCTGCAGTTGCCTTCCCTTGTGTGTGTGCATGCTGCCACCAAGGTATCAGAAAACCAGCTATTACCATTTGTAAGTATTTGGTCCCATGAATATGCAGTTTTGTGTGTCAAAATATCACAACACCTCATGTACAGAATATATGACCTGAGGGTTTTGTTGTTTGAACTGACAATCACTGCAACTTGTCTTCCGGACTGGCATTGGACTTTATTATTTCTGCTCTTTTTCTTTGGAAAGAAAATACCCGTTACCTCTTCAATTTGGAGTTGCATTAAACTACAATTAGTCAAAGATGGCCAGCATTTAAATATCCAACAGATGTTCTGATATTGATGACAGCCTTCTTCCACAATCGCAACCAAAATCCACAATGCAGTAAAATCTCTCCAAATTCACACCGCGCACAATATATGGTGAAGAAAATTGAATAGAACTACTTAGAATTTACATCGCTGAATCATTTATCCCAACAAAGAAAATTGATGAAGGCAGAGCTGTAGACATGGTTTACATGGATTTCAGCAAGACTTTTGACAGAGGGTAGTGAATCTGTGGAATTCATTACCACAGAACACTGTGGAAGCCAAGTCAATGGATATTTTTTGAGGTAGAGATAGTTAGATTCTTGATTAGTACGGGTGTCAGGGGTTATTGGGAGAAGGCAGAAGTGTTAAGTGCATGGATAGCTTGTCAGTGTGGATTCAATGGACTGAAGGGCCAGTTTTCATGCTGTATCTCTAAATTAAACGGATGAATGGATATTTGTGGACAGGGACAGAGGGTAGGGGAATGGGAAATAATTTCTCAGTTCTACTAAGCACCATCAAAATCCTTTTAGACACAAAATGCTGGAGTAACTCAGTGGGATAGGCAACATCTCTGAAGAGAAGGAAAGTGACATTTCGGGTCGAGACCCTTCTTTAGACTGAAACGTTGACCTGAAACATCACACATTCCTTCTCTCTAGTCATGCTGCCTGTCCAACTGAGTTACCCCAGCATTTTGTGTCTATTTACGGTGTACACCAGCATCTGCAATTCCTTCCTACACTACACATGTGAATCTTCTTGTCTATCTTCTCCAATTCAGCTGTACTTTTTATTTTTTGCAACATAAAGACCAGAACTGATTACAACACCCTGAGTAAAGTTAAAAATATGTGCAAAGTAAGCAGCTACGTATTAAGTCAAGTCAAGACAAGCTTATTCTCATATGCCCAAGCACAGTGAGGGACAGCTACAATGAAAATCTTGCTTGCAGCTGCAAAACAGGCATGGACAACACAGACAACACCCTACATATACAGTATAATACATAAATTACAAAAAAAATCTGCAAGGTAGTGAAAAGAAAAAGACTGTTTAAAAAAACAAGACAGGCATGCACAAAACACAATAGGAAACAAGTCCATGGTGGGGCAAGCATTCCTTTGCTAAGGCATTAGGGTTGTGCAGGTCGATTTAAGAGCCTGATGGTTGTAGGAACAAACTGATCTTAATCCTGGGACTTCATGCATCTGTACCTCCTGCCCAATTATAACAGCAAGAAAAGGGCAAGGCTTCAATGCTACATGAAAACAATCCAAATTGTGCAAATTTTCCTCAGTTAATCCTCTCTAATTCTGATAATCCTCTTCTGAAAGAGTTAACCTTTATCCTCTCCAAAGCATCCACATCCTTCCTGTAATGGGGCAACCAGAACTGCACACAATACACCAAATGATGCTTAGCTAATGGTTCATAAAGCTGCAACATGATTTCCTGACTCTTATACTCAATGCTAAAGACCCTATTTTCCTTGACAACCTGGTCTGCAGTGCAGGGGAGGTGCCGGTGAAGATAAGTATCACTCAATTTAACACAAAGGTAAACATAAAATGCTGGAGTAACTCAACGGGACAGGCAGCATCTCTGGAGGGAAGGAATGGGTGACATTTCTGGTCGAGACCCTACTTCAGACCCGACCCAAAACGTCACCCATTCCTTCTCTCCAACCGGAGCAGCCAGAGAAAATCCACGCAGTCACAGGCAGAATGTACAAACTCCACACAGACAGCACCCACAGTTAGAATCAAACCTGGGTCTCTGGTACTGTAAGGCAGCAACTCTACTGTTGCACCACTATGCTGCCCCAGCATTTTGTTTCCTCCAGCATTTCGTTTTATTGCTCAATATTCCAGCATCTGCAGTACGACTCATGTTCGGCATCAAGTTCAGCACAAACATTTTGAGCTGAACGGCCTGTTCCTGTGTTGTATTGTTCTATGTTCTAGTTAGGGTCCACATCTGTTCTTTACATTCTCCTTGAGGTCCATATAAGTTTGGGTAGTATTTGCATTTTTATTTTCCCAGTTCCATATAAATACTCCTCATTTGTATTTATGATTTGTGCATTGAAGCAATTGCTTGTGTTGACTGTATGAACTTGTCATGGTGCACCTTCATCAGTCTAATCTGCTGTAATTTACTTCCAACTGAGACGGTGATTCATTTTTCCGGTCCACTAAAATGAAATCTACATCAAAACTCGAACGACTCTATGAGTATAATATCTTCAAAAACCAACTCTCTGCTGGTTCCCAATACAAATGTACGCATCAATGGCACATGGCTTGTAGATTTAAACTGCACTGCCTCATGACTGGTGGCTTGGTTTGGGAGGACATTGCAAGGTGCTCCAAGGTCTAGGTAAAATGTCATTGTTTGCCCTTGCAATAACATCTTGGTGCAGATACATGTTGCAGGTGTTCTCTCTGTGGCACCAGAGGTATTGTGTCAACCAGTGCTCCAAATATGACCCTGTCCCTGCTTGTCCCAACCACTCCATAGATTATCAATATCCTCTGCATTGTGCCCTCCTTGAAGAAACAATTTTCCAATCCATATTGAACACATTGATCCCCATACCAAGTACATCTCTTTACCAACCTCTCTTGTTGCAGTCCACAATAACTGCAGTATCTAAACCACTTTGGTTGTTCTTTCCTAGATATAACTTTTGTTTCGCATATTACCTATGAATGATTTCAATCTGTTTGCTATCCAATACTTCTAGCTTGGTTTTGGAGAGCTTTGCGTCAGTATGCATGATCCAAAATGTCTTGTGTCTTAACTGATCCCTCAGGCTGGACCACAACAAACAGTTCCCACCCTCCAGTGAACAAGTCTTTCAGATCTGCAAAATTGTTGCCAATCCCAGTTCTGTTGAGTGTCCAAGTATTCTTTTTGCTCCTGATTTTGAGAAGAGACCCAGTAATAGATGCAAAAACCTGGTGAAACTCAGTGGTTCAGGTTTCTCCAGCTTTTTGTATCTATCTTTGGTTTAAACCAGCATCTGCATTTCTTTCCTACACAGTAATAGTTAATGTTTTCTTTTTTTTGCTGTGGGCTTTTAATATATCAGATACATTCTCCAGGGTATCATTTAAGGGCTTGTGTATGGTACAATTCCCTGGCCTTGTAACCAATGAGATATAATGAAACCTTTACTTCCATCTGTTCTTGCTTATCTTGTGTAGCCAGTTCAAAATATACTAAAGCCTTTTTTTGTTCATTGCTTCCATCTATTACACAGGCTACCTGCCTGGAAATCCTGCAACATGGGTGTCTTTATTTGATACATTATGTACTACCTTAATTGAATCACACCACTCACTGTTTCTCAACGCATGTCCACAAGTTATCATAATTTTCCAGCAGGGTCTGAATGTTATTATTTCATTAGCCAGCACTTCTGACACCATATATCAGTATAATTTCCCAAGATACTGAAAAATGGTTTGTATGTTAATTTAATTTATTAAACTAAAGAACTTACAGAGATACATGTTTTCAAACAGAGGGTGTTGGGTACATAGAAACATAAAAACATAGAAGCATAAAAAATAGGTGCAGGAGTAGGCCATTCGACCCTTCGAGCCAGCACTGCCATTCAATATGATCATGGCTGATCATCCCAAATCAGAACCCCGTTCCATGGAATGAAATGCCAAAGAAAGCTGTAGCGGGTGAATACAATTACAATGTTTAAAAGACATTTAGATGGGAGATATGGATAAAAAAGGTTTAGAGGAAAACGGCCAAACACAGGCAGATGGGACTGGTTCAGACAGACATCTTGGTCAGCAAGAACGAGATTGGTCAAAGGGCTCACTTCCATGGTGCATAGCCTACTCTGTGATTCTTGGTCACTTGCTACAACTCTCAAAGAGATGCAACTGTTGTTACATAAGCCACATAGTGGTACTCAGAAAATAACAACAACACCTGAATCAGAAAAGCCCTAATTTGGAGAATACAACATTTAGGCTGGTACTCCACTGTGCAGTTGTGAACTTTCCAAATATCTATTGTTTAGATGAAATGTTAAACCAATGTCCACCTATCATGGATGTAAAGTACAATTTTGAAGAAAATCAGTTCTCTTTTAGGTAGCCAATATTCACATCTTAACTAACGTCACTCATTGCAGAGAATCCCACTTTATTTAATAATTACTGGAATGGGCATGGGCTGAGAACCAAGATCACCAGAGTAAGATTAGGCTTCAGTGTCCATCAGCAAACATCGTGGACATGATGGACAAATCCCCCTTCTATCCTATGAAGAAGATTACATGATGCTGATGCCTTATTGTGCTGAAATCCCTACAACCGTGATAACATGTGAGATTTGTCAGCAAAGTACTTGAGATGCCTTAAGGTTTTGTAAATTGCTTCATAAGTGCTTGACAGTTATAAATATATACATCAGTTTTTCTTTCTATTCCCATCCTTGTGTGCAGTAATGCTAGAAATGTTACCATCTTGCCCTTGGAACCTCCCTTGAACTATTTTTATGCCACTGTATCAATTATCAAGTTGATGCAGCTAAATCTGTTGCTTGGGGAGCATGTGTCTGACTAATTAATTGGGAGAGGAGAATTGATCTTGTTGGCAATTTCAGTGAAGAATCCCTAGAGATATGGCTAACTCATTTATCCTGACATGTGGAGCAACCCAGAAGGAAGCAGGAATTGAATTTAAAAGTTGACTTATGGGAGTGATTGGATTAAATAGCTAAACCTTGTTGCTTGGTGAGAGTATGAAAATACACTAACGTGAGGAGCTGGATAAGTGCAAAAGTCAGGTCACAGGCACGCACTGATGTGTGATGGATGACATCTAAGCACAATAGTACAGCTCTTGAATGAACATGGAAGAGATCACCCTCAATGTATTCCTCTGTCCCAGCTTACATTACAACTAACATTACCTAACAGGACACAGGTTGAAGGTGGGGGGAGTGGGGAAATTTAATAGGAGCCTGAGGGGTATCTTTTTCACAAAAAGGGCGGTGGGTATGTGGAACAAGCTGCCAGAGGAGGTAGTTGAGGCAGGTACTATTGCAATGTTTAAGAAACATTTAGGCAGGTACATGGATAGGACAAGTTTGGAGAGATATGAGCTCAGCGCAGGCAGGTGTGACTAGTGTAGATGGGGCATGTTGGCCGGTGTGGGCAAGTTGTGCCAAAGGCACTGTTTCCACACCATAAGACTATATGGCTATTATTAAAACTGTTACCTGGTTGTTAATGCAATGCTGTGTGAGGGCCCTTACAGTGCCTGCTGCATTATATCTTCAAGGGAAACGAAAGGCAAGTTTTCTTTTCTTCCCCCTATTCCTGATGTCAGTTCAATTCAATTCAACTTTAATGTCATCGCACAAATACAAGTATGAGTACAACGAAATGCAGTTTTGTGTCAGTCCGTAGTAGTTGTACATAAAGAAAAAAAAAAAAAAAATAGAAAGAGAGAAGATGCAGAATAATCAATAAATACAGAATACAATTATTGGCTTACTGCCATTAAATCATCACATTACATGGTAATTTCTGATCAATCGTGTACAACAAATTCTAAAGGCACACAGATGGTTCAGGGATTCAGGGAAATGAGACATCAGTACTCAGATACAGGACTGGGAGAGCTGGTGGAGGAGGTCCAGAAGACAGATGACATAGCTGCTTGAGTGAAGGATGCCACTTTAATCTCTCATCTCTTCCTACTGCACTGCTCTGACTGGGCCTCCCTTTATTTCTGCACATGGGTGCTACTGTGGCACATCAGTAGAGTTGCTGCCTTACAGTGCTTGCAGCGTCAGAGACTCAGGTTTGATCCCGACTACGGGTGCTTTTTGTACGGAGTTTGTACGTTCTCCTCGAGACCTGCATGGGTTTTCTCCGAGATATTCGGTTTCCTCCAACACTCCCAAGACTTCCAGGTTTGTAGGTTAATTGGCTTGGTAAATGTAAAAAATGTTCCTAGTGTGTGTAGGATAGTGTTAATGTGCGGGGATCACTGGTCGGCACGGACTCGGTGAGCTGAAGGGCTTGTTTCCGCGCTGTATCTCTGTATCTGTATCTCTGTACCTAGAGGACTCCTAGACCCATGACTAATCTCCTGTGATGCCTGCAAGGTCTACAGTGTTGAAGCAGTAAAGGATTTAATCTTTTAAGGCTGGTGCAGCCTACTGAAAAAACTTTATTGGTTGTTAAGAACACACTGCCATCCCACTTGCTCGCTGCATTTATTCCTCAGACTAATTATTGCTGGAGTGTCGGCGTCACAGTGTCCCAGAGAAATTCACAATGTGTTTTGGTGACCCACTCTGTAATTTGAACAGCAAGTGAATAAGGTGAGTATTCTCCAAACATCACTTAAAATTAACATCAGTGCCCTGTTTAATTCCAAATGCCAAGTCAGTTCAAGAATGTTAAGAACCAGCCAAATGCTGCATAACCTCTCCAATCAAATTAATTGTTAATCGATCATTTAACAAACTCTGGTAACTGTTCCTAGCATTGGCTTTTATACAAACTTCTATACAATATAGCTCCCTAGATTGCTGCTCACAACTTTAGCAGTCCAATTAATTCTACTAACAATATTTTTGATGCATACTTAGAAACATAGAAACATAGAAAATAGGTGCAGGAGTAGGCCATTCGGCCCTTCGAGCCTGCACCGCCATTCAATATGATCATGGCTGACCATCCAACTCAGTATCCTGTACCTGCCTTCTCTCCATACCCCCTGATCTCTTTAGCCACAAGGGCCACATCTAACTCCCTCTTAAATATAGCCAACTACCTTCTGTGGCAGAGAATTCCACAGATTCACTACTCTCGTGAAAAATGTTTTTCTCATCTCGGTCCTAAAATACTTCCCCCTTATCCTTAAACTGTGACCCCTTGTTTTGGACTTCCCCAACATCTGGAACAATCTTCCTGCATCTAGCCTGTCCACCCCCTTATGAATTTTGTAAGTTTCTATAAGATCCCCCCCTCCATCTTCTAAATTCTAGCGAGAACAAGCCCAGTCTATCCAGTCTTTCTTCATGTGAAAGTCCTGACATCCCAGTAATCAGTCTGGTGAACCTTCTCTGTACTCCTTCTATGGCAAGAATGTCTTTCCTCAGATTAGGAGACCAAAAATGTACGCAATACTCCAGGTGTGGTCTCACCAAGACCCTGTACAACTGCAGTAAAACCTCCCTGCTCCTATACTCAAATCGTTTTGCTATGAATGCTAACATACCATTCGCTTTCTTCACTGCCTGCTGCACCTGAATGCCTACTTTCAATGACTTGTGTACCATGACACCCAGGTCTCGTTGCATCTCCCTTCTTACCAATTTGCTCCTTCTCATTGCTAACAGGTAATGTTTAAACACTTGGACCTGATGTGGAGTTCCTCCTGATTTCTATCCTCCTGATAGGAGTAAATGGGATGAGCACGTGCGATGGTAGTGAGTCTTTCACTCAATCAATAAAGCATTTGTAGTAACTCACAGCAGATCTTCTTAAGGTTATAAGAAACAGGAGTAGAATTAGGCCATTTGGCCCATGAAGTCTACTCTGCCATTCAATCATGGCTGATCTATCTCTCCCTCCTAACCAAATTCTCCTGCCTTCTCCTCATAACCTCTGACACCTGTACTAATCAAGAATCTATCTGTCTCTGCCTTAAAAATATCCACTGATGGCCTCCACAGCCTTCTGTGGCAAAGAATTGCACAGATTCACCACCCTCTGACTAAAGAAATTTCTCCTCGTCTTCCTAACAGAATGTCCTTTAATTCTTCATTCCTGTCAATGTACTTGGTGTAATCCTGAGATACCAGCATCAAGCATGATATCATTTCACTAGCACAACATCATACAGTGACGAAGCAGGCACGTTGGTCCAGTTGGTCTATGATGAACATGCACCACCCATTTAATGCTACGCTAATCTCATTTTAGTTTCTCCACAATCCCAAGAATATCTCCCAGATTATATTGCTCATGTGCACAGTGGGGGCAATTTACACCCAGTGACACACGTGTCTTTAGCATGAGGGAGGAAACAGGAGCACATGAGGAAAAACTATGCAGGCCACAGGGTGAACATGCACTCTCCACCCAGAGAGAGCGTATGAGGTATATGTAGCAAGTACCATCTATGGCAATGAATTGTGTAGGAGGGAACTGCAGATGCTGGTTTAAACCAAAGATAGACACAAAACGCAGGAGTAACTTAGTGGGACAGGCAGCATCTATGGAGAGAAGAAATGGGTGACGTTTCGGATCGAGACTCTTCTTCAGTCTGAAGAAGGGTCTCAACCTGAACCGTCTCCCATTACTTCTCTCCAGAGATGCTGCCTGTCCCGCTGCATTACTCCAGCATTTTGTCTATCTTCATAGTATGAGGTTTTAGCCGCAGTGACACAGCAGCTCTACAATTTCTCACATTGTGCTACACAGGGCAATGCCTCTATGTAACCACTTATAAAACTTAGAGTAGACAAATTATCCCCTACATGATCAGCTGGATCCGTGCAAAGTTGCCCCCGCTCAAACCAGAAGGGACAGATACCTCCAATCAGACACAGGTTCTCTTAGCTTCAGTCTGAACACTGGTGCAGAAACCAAGATTGTCTCAAGCATCTGACTTGATCATCTCCTCCATTGGCAATCCTCAAACTGATGCATGCTCCATTACGGATGGAGATGCTGTTAGTATACAAACTTAAAGCACAAGGCATTGGGGGTTCAGTATTGATGTGGATAGAGAACTGGCTGGCAAACAGGAAGCAAAGAGTAGGAGTAAACGGGTCCTTTTCACAATGGCAGGCAGTGGCTAATGGGGTACCCCAAGGCTCAGTACTGGGACCCCAGCTATTTACAATATATATTAATGATCTGGATGAGGGAATTGAAGGCAATATCTCCAAGTTTGCAGATGACACTAAGCTGGGGGGCAGTGCTAGCTGTGAGGAGGATGCTAGGAGACTGCAAGGTGACTTGGATAGGCTGGGTGAGTGGGCAAATGTTTGGCAGATGCAGTATAATGTGGATAAATGTGAGGTTATCCATTTTGGTGGCAAAAACGGGAAAGCAGACTATTATCTAAATGGTGGCCGATTGGGAAAGGGGGAGATGCAGCGAGACCTGGGTGTCATGGTACACCAGTCATTGAAGGTAGGCATGCAGGTGCAGCAGGCAGTAAAGAAAGCGAATGGTATGTTAGCTTTCATTGCAAAAGGATTTGAGTATAGGAGCAGGGAGGTTCTACTGCAGTTGTACAGGGTCTTGGTGAGACCACACCTGGAGTATTGCGTACAGTTTTGGTCTCCAAATCTGAGGAAGGACATTATTGCCATAGAGGGAGTGCAGAGACGGTTCACCAGACTGATTCCTGGGATGTCAGGACTGTCTTATGAAGAAAGACTGGATAGACTTGGTTTATACTCTCTAGAATTTAGAAGATTGAGAGGGGATCTTATAGAAACTTACAAAATTCTTAAGGGGTTGGACAGGCTAGATGCAGGAAGATTGTTCCCGATGTTGGGGAAGTCCAGGACAAGGGGTCACAGCTTAAGGATAAGGGGGAAATCCTTTAAAACCCAGATGAGAAGAACTTTTTTCACACAGAGAGTGGTGAATCTCTGGAACCTTCTGCCACAGAGGGTAGTTGAGGCCAGTTCATTGGCTATATTTAAGAGGGAGTTAGATGTGGCCCTTGTGGCTAAGGGGATCAGGGGGTATGGAGAGAAGGCAGGTACAGGATACTGAGTTGGATGATCAGCCATGATCATATTGAATGGCGGTGCAGGCTCGAAGGGCCGAATGGCCTACTCCTGCACCTAATTTCTATGTTTCTATGTAAAAGTGGTCTTTGTTTGTATTTGCCATGATCTCAAATAGTTTCCAAGCACTTTACAACCAGTTAAGTAATTTTGAAAGAAAGTCATTGTCGTAAAGTATGGAAATAGATTGGCCAGTTTAAACACAAGGTCGAAAAATGCACCAATAAGGAAGATGAAGAATGTGAGAAGGTGTTGGCCAGTGTGGGCAGGTTGGACCATAGGGCCTGTTTCTACGCTGTATGACTCTGACCACGACTCTAAATCATGTTTACGTAGTGTTGCTGAGGGATCTAAATGGGGTCGGACATTGTCATAACCGTTCATTTTGCTGTTATGCTGTGGATATCTGCGTTAAAGAGAATCTATTGGTTGTAAATTGTGTCCATTGGTCAGATGTGGGCATCCCTGGCAATTAGCTGTCTCTAATTGTCCTTGAGACACTAATAAGGTTGAACTGTCTTTTAACCTGCTG
This sequence comes from Leucoraja erinaceus, assembly GCF_028641065.1. Classification (NCBI taxonomy): domain Eukaryota; kingdom Metazoa; phylum Chordata; class Chondrichthyes; order Rajiformes; family Rajidae; genus Leucoraja; species Leucoraja erinaceus. Next base: position 32,314,420 of record NC_073381.1, read on the forward strand.
TGGTCCTGTTGAAAATACTCGAACAGTGCTCGTGCATGTGGAGTTCCTGTAAAACCATGACATTCATGCGTACAGGAATGAATTGGACCTGAACAAATGTGTGCACATTCAGAAAATATCATTAACCCCTCAGGCAGGAGGTTGCTGTCCTTTTTGATGCAGCATATCTTGTGTGTGATAAAATACAATAATGAAATCTGGAGGAGGAGCATTCATGGACTAGTTCCAGTATAATAAATTATATCTTCCACAGTCAATGAATATGTTTAAGGTAGATAGCTCAGTACTGGTGTCAGAGATCATGGGCAGGAGAATGGGGGTAGGAGGGAGAGCTAGATCAGCCATGATTGAATGGCAGAGTAGATTGATGGACTGAATGGCCTAATTCTGCTCCTATCATTTATGATCTTATGATCATCTTTTCATAAAATGAGTCCAGTGACAATTTGTAAATTGTACCAGAGGAGGGAAACATAAGGCCCTGTCAAACATTTACCAGCATTCACTTCTAAATCTTGCCCAGAATCTGTAAATTCACCACCAATCATTGCACCCCCTCACCCACGCCCAACTACCAATGTGGAGGAGAAAAATCAACCCCTGCAGATTCTTCCCATTCTTTTCATTCAAACCATTGTTACCGATTATGAATAACCCAGGTCGCAGTAGAAATCACTGCAGCATCCAGGAGCTGCAGCCACTGAACTCAAAATTACATTTATTTTTGTGTTTTCAATGAATTAACACATTCTCAATTTGTGACACTATATTAAAATCGATCTCATGTCCTCAAATTTTGTTTCACCTCTTTTGTGGCACCTTATCAAAGTCCAAATCTAGCACATCAACCGGTATGTGTAGGAAGGAACTGCAGATGCTCGTTTAAACTGAAGAAAGACACTAAAAGCTGGAGTAACTCAACGGGACAGGCAGCATCTCTGGAGTGAAGGAATGGGTGATGTTTCGGGTCTAGACCCTTCTTCAGGCTGAAAGTCATGGGAAAGGGAAACGAGAGATGCAGACAATGATGTAGAGAGAAATGGAACAATAAAAGAAAGATACTGTATGCACAAAAGTAATAATGATAAAGGAAACAGGCCATAGTTAGCTGTTTGTTGGGTGAAAACGAGAAGTTGCTGTGACTTGGGTGGGGAAGGGATGGAGAGAGAGGGAATGCCGGGGTTAGTTGAAGTTAGTTAAATCAATAGTCATACCACTGGGCTATAAGCTGCCCAAGCAAATTATGAGATGCTGTTCCTCCCATTTGCATTTCAACTCACTCTGACAATGGAGGAGGCTTAGGACGGAAAGGTCAGTGTGGTAATGGGAAGGAGAATTAAAGTATTTAGCAACCGGTTTAGTACATCAACTGGTACTCTCTTTATTTTATTGATTACAAAATCAAATATCTTAAACAGATGCATCGAACACTATTCCCCAACTACCAATGTGGAGGAGAAAAATCATCTCCTGCAGACTCTCCACATCCACAAATGGCCAGCAGCATGGCAATAGCTGCAGGCTGCTGCTGTGCAAAAACCTTCCAACCCATCTTTAATTGGGCCACCCTTTCTTTCCAAAGGGTGTGACTGGTTTCTTCACCTTTCACCACCTTGCACCCACCCCTTTCAAGTGCAACAACTCTTTCCTTAACTTCATAGAGAGAGAGATACATATAAACTGCCTTATTTCCTACTTTGAAACCAGTGACTATTGTTTTTAAGTGCAAGTTACTCTAATTTTGAAATTTCTTCTCATTTTCTGCGGCTAGAATTAATTGCAATCATCTGTATATAGTCAAGTCAAGTCAAGTCACATTTATTTATATAGCACATTTAAAAAACAACTCTCGTTGGCCAAAGTGCTTTACAGTTGTTATAAGAATAGTATAAACAAACAAACTACATATATACATATAGCCCTCGCTCAGTGGACGTCAGGAAAGGCTTGGGAGTATAGATAAGTTTTTAGTCTTGACTTAAAGGAGTTGATGGAGGGGGCAGTTCTGATGGGAAGGGGGATGCTGTTCCACAGTCTAGGAGCTGCAACCGCAAAGGCGCGGTCGCCCCTGAGCTTATGCCTAGACCGCGGGATATTCAGCAGCCCCAAGTCGGCCGATCTGAGGGACCTGGAGGTGGAGTGGTGGGTGAGAAGACTTTTAATGTAGGAGGGGGCAAGCCCATTGAGGGCTTTGTAGACATAGAGGAGGGTCTTGAAATGTATACGGAATCGGACAGGGAGCCAGTGGAGAGAGGCCAGGATCAGGGTGATGCGGTCCCTTTTTCGGGTGCCCGTCAGGAGTCTCGCTGCGGCGTCATATATACTGTTCACCTACTCCTAACCACATGGAAACACACACTTTTCATTAGCATCATAAACTGAAAAGGACTGATAAATGAGCAGTTCTGTTTTGAAAAATGTTAGGAGGCTTGAAAATTCAGAAGCAACGTCATAGGCATCTGAAAGTATAAAACAATGTTGTATTGTTTATAGGTGAATGAGCACGAGATATCTTAGAAAGAAAATGGACAAACTGAAATGTGGTGGAAAACATTGCTTTAGTAAGAAGTTTAATGTAAACTTACTTTACTCTGGGGCAACTACATAGAATATAGAACATAGAAAGGCCCAGCACAGGAACAAGCCCTTCGGCCCATAATGTGACTGCCGAATATAATACGTTGCCAGCAGTGGTGGGTGGTGGCAGATACAAAAGAGGCATTTAAGATGCTCTTAGATAGGCACATGGGTATGTAGGGAATGGAGAGATATTCCATGTTCCTCCATTTCCTCTGTATATCCTTGTGCTTATCTAAAAGCCTCTTAAATTACATTATTGAGTATAAACCTGTTATGCTGCTGCAAGAATGTAATTGTTCTGTTTCGGTACATATGACAATAAAACACGCTAGACACTTGTATCTGCCTCCATTACCATCCCTGGCAGTGCATCGCTGGCACTGTGGAAAAATACTGGTCCTGCACATCTCCTTTAAACGTTGCCCCTCTTACCTTAAAGCAATGCCCTCTTGTGTTTGACATATCAACCCTGGGGTAAAAAAAACAAAACATTAAGATCTCCTGCCCATTTATGGCAGAGGTTGGGGGGGGGGGGGGGGGGGGGGAGCTAGGGACCAGCAGCATCAACACTCCTGGTCTGGAAGTGGCCAGGTGAGCTGTAGGATCCAACAAAGTCAGCCTGTGGTCATCAGCCTGAAGAAGGGTCCCGTCCCGAAACATAATCTGTCCATCCCCTCCCCAGACGCTGCCTGGCCCACTGAGTTCCCCTCACAGTTTGTTTTTTTGCTCAAGATTTCAGCATCCAGTCTCTTGTGTCTCCACCATCACTGTTCTCTGTGGTTTGTCCAATGTATCGGGTTTTAAGTTTATATTAAATTGCAGTTTCTCCCTTTAGCCCTTTCCACAGTCAACAACAATAACCAGAATAAAACAATAACATTAATCTGTTAAAACTTTCTAGTGATATTTAGGAAATTGGTGGTTCTGTCCAAGAGCTCTCTTGTTACGCTTGTGGGAGTGAATCTGTGGGATTCTTTGCCACAGAAGGCTGTGGAGGCCATCAATGGATATTTTTGAGGCACAGATAAATAGATTATTGATTAGTATGGGAGTCAGGGGTTATGGGCAGAAGGCTGGAGAATGGAATTAGGAGGGAGAGATAGATCAGCCATGATTGAATGGCAGAGTAGATTTGATGGGGCGAATGGCCTTATTCTGCTCCTATCATATGATCGTGGACTTTAGTAGGGCACATCATCCGAGGACGTACACACCATTGAGGATAAATGGGGATACTGTGGATAAGGTGAGCTGTTTTAACTACCTGGGAGTCCACATCTATGAGGATATGACATGGGCATCACACGCTGCAGCACACGTGAGTAAGGCAAGACAGCACCTTTACCACCTCAGGCAATTGAGGAAATTCTGAGTGTCTCTGAGGATCCTCCAGTGCTTCTACTAAGCGGCTGTGAAAAGCATCTTGTCCAGAAATATCACGATTTGGTTTGGGAACTGCTCTGCAGAGAGTAGTGCGTACGGCCGAAGGCTCTATGGGAACTTCACTCGCCCCTCTGCAGAAACGATACATCAGGAGGAGCAACTCCGGAGCCAATAAGATCATGGGAGACCCCTTCCACCCCTGCAATGGACTGTTCCAGCTACTGCGGTCAGGCAAACGCCTCCGTTGCCATACTGTGAGAATGGAGAGGATGAGAAGGAGTTTCTTCCCAGAGGCCATTAGGACTGTAAACTCCTACCTCACCAGGGACTAACTTTACTGTACCATTCTACAGTTTTTTTTTAATTGCTGTTTTTTTTTCCTTTTTCCTTCCTCCCACAATATGTAATATGTAAAAGAATATGTGATTCTGTTCCATTCTGTTTGTAGTTTGTTTGTTTGTTTGTTTGTTTTTTGCATAAAGTCCGCGAGCATTGCCACTTTTCATTTCACTGCACATCTCGTATGTGTATGTGACGAATAAACTTGACTTGACATGACTTGACTTGATATGATTGGTCTCTGGTTTTCAAAGTGCTGTATGTGCAAGATCGCAGAACGAAAGGTAAAATAGCTTAAGGCAGCAGAAAACCATTCAAATTTTAATTGAAATTTGGTGAGCACTTGTGTGAAATGTCGTATCTTAAAATTGACACTGGATTCAGGTAACACAAATAAATGAAGCTTGCAAGGGCACGCAATTATGGGAGTAGTAAAGAAGGCCTAATGATACTGAAACACTTCTCTATGTTATCAGTGCATTCACTGAGGACCCACTGTGTAACTTCATTCCTCAATAATGAAGCCAGAACGAAGTCAGTGCCCTTACTGAATATAATACGTGAGTACCGTACTATTATTGAATTGATTCTCAGGATGTAGGCAATGTCATTGCATGACCCATTTATTACTGAAGAAGAAGACACCACAGAAGTATTAAGAGTTAACCACAAAATTCACCCTATTAAATATGAATTGTAGAGTCCCATCAATGAAGAATATTGGACAACTAGTTTGGGTTTCATTACAGTTTTAAAACTTTCACTGTCATTCTTTTTTTTTTCTGGTTATGGCCCACAAATGGTTGCATTTATTCAATTTCACTTCAAAACTGTTAATGTGCGATTTTAACTAAGGATTTGTGGCCAGCCCTGATTAGTTCTGGTCTTTCCTCACCTCCAGCTCTTCAGCCCCAACCCCACGTCTCCTACTTTCAGTCTGAATAAGGGTCCCGAACCGAAATGTCATTATCCTTTTTCTTCAGAGATGTTGCCTGACCCGTTGAGTTACTCCAACACTATATTTCTATCTTTGGTGTAAACTAGTATCTGCAGTTCCTTGTTTCTGAATTTCGTACTGGATACCATTGCTTTTCTTTGTCATATCACTAAACAGAAGTATGTCACTGTGGGAGGCCTAATCATCTACAGTTACCTTCATTTATGGTCTTCTCTCCATTATATTGTTTAAAGTAGAAACATTGTAAATACTTTCATATTGCTCAGCCCTATTCTCGGTCTCTTAAATAACATAGAAACATAGAACATAGAAATTAGGTGCAGGAGTAGGCCATTCGGCCCTTCGAGCCTGCACCGCCATTCAATATGATCATGGCTGATCACCCAACTCAGTATCCCGTACCTGCCTTCTCTCCATACCCCCTGATCCCCTTAGCCACAAGGGCCACATCTAACTCCCTCTTAAATATAGCCAATGAACTGGCCTCAACTACCCTCTGTGGCAGAGAGTTCCAGAGATTCACCACTTCATAACAAAGCTATCTATTTGTGCATGTAGCAAGATTTGGATAATATTCAGCAATTGCATGGCAAGTAACATTTGCACCATGTCAAGTGCCACAATAACCACCTCCAACAAAAGAGAGTCTCTGTTTTCAATGTATTCCCATTGTCAAATTCATGCCTATCAACATCCTGGGCATCAATACTGAACATAAACATAACTGGATCAGCCCATAAATACTGTGGCTGAGAGAGTAAATCTGGGATAGACACACATAGCTAGAGTAACTCAGCAGATCAGGCGGCATCTATGGAGAAAAGGAATACGTGATGTTTCAGGTCGAGATCATTCTTTACTGGAACATCTTCTCTCGCTCCAAGGAGAGTAAATCTGAGTGGAAGTTTAGTAACAAACACTTGAATTGTGAATGAATGAATGAATGAATGAATGATTGAATGTTTGATTGAATGAATGAATGAATGGATGAATACGTTTATTGGCCAAGTATTCACATACAAGGAATTTGCCTTGGTGCTCCGCCCGCAAGTGACAACGACATACAGTTAGGAATGACACATAAAGCATTAAACATTAATCATAAAACATTATTGATTTAACATGTGAATTAAATAAAATACTGGAGCAAAAGGAGGCTACAGATTTTTGGTTATTGAGCTACTACTACTACTCGTGGAAAAAAGCTGCTTTTATGTCTGGTTGTGGCAGCTTTGACAGTCCGGAGTTGCCTTCCAGAGGGAAGTGATTCAAAAGAGTTTGTGGCCAGGTGAGAGGGGTCAGAGATGATCTTACCCGCTCGCTTGTGTGCCCTTTCAGTGTACAGTTCATCAATGGTGAGAAGATTGCAGCCAATAACCTTCTCAGCTGATCAGCCGATTCGCTGCAGCCTCCGGATGTCGTGCTTGGTGGCTGAGCCAAACCAGACCATGATGGAGAAGGTGAGAACAGACTCTACGATGGCCGTATAGAATTGGACCATCATTGTCTGTGGCAGATTGTGCTTCCTCAGCTGCCGGAGGAAGTACATCCTCTGTTGTGCCTTTTTGACTTTGGAGTCGATGGTGGCCCCCCATATAAGGTCCTTGGAGATGATGGTTCCCAGGAACTTAAAATACTCCACAGGTCTGACTGTGGTGTTGTTGATGGTGAGTGGCGTGAGGGGAGGGGGAGCTCTCCTAAAGTCTACTGTCAATTCTACTGTCTTAAGACCATTGAGCTTCAGGTTGTTGTGATGGCACCAGGCTGCCAGCTGTGTCACTTCCTGTCTGTAGGCAGATTCTTCCCTTTCCTGGATCAGTCCAATCAGGGTTGTGTCATCTGCAAACTTGAGAAGCTTGACAGAGGAGTCAGTGAAGGTGCAGTTATTGGTGTAGAGAGATTAGAGGAGAGGATCAGGTCAATTGTATGGATCAGGTCAAGTGCAACAGTACTTCAAGTGCTATTTTGTCCATTACAAAGCAGTCCAAAGTTTGGTACCTATCCACTTCCATCAAAATTATTTCTTGAGGCTTTACAGATGCATTGCTGCAGCAGCACTGAATAAACATGCATCTTTCATCAATGTTGGCAGGGAGGATGATCCATGAAAATGCTCCATTCCATAGGGAATAAATAATCCAATAGTATCCATTGCCGACCAAATCTATCCATGAGTAAACAGGTTACCATAAAGAAAACATCTTCAGGAGCCAATGATAAAAGTGTTCCTCTGCTTAAAGAGTTAGCTGAACAAAGGTAACAGCCGGGGGTTTCGGCCTGAAACGTTGCCTATTTCCTTCGCTCCATAGATGCTGCTGCACTCGCTGAGTTTCTCCAGCTTTTTTGTGTAACCTTCGATTCTCCAGCATCTGCAGTTCCTTCTTGAACAAAGGTAACAGCCGGACCTGATTGGGGTGCAGGCAACATTATCAAATAATGTAGTGAGAAAGTGGAGTTATTCTTGCTCTACATATATTGCCTTCATCAAAAAAATAAAATTTTCCTTAGTAAAGTCAAGAGTGAGCTCTTTGTGTTTTGTTTTCTTACCACCACTTGTGTTCCAACAGATTAAGAACAGATTAACAATGAAAAAAATATTTTATTATGGCACGCACTAATGTTTTGACATTTAACATCAGTTATACCTTTGGGCCTCCAATTATTCCAGTGGCTTTCACAAACAATTTCGATTGACAGAAAAATTACAAGAACATTATTTTAATTTGTTTTTAAACATATGCGATTTATTACAAAAGACCCTCGTGTTTAATTTGCAAATTAAAATCAAGTGGATATAGACAATGTCGCTTTGATGTCCAGTGTTGAGGTTCTGTTTCATTAAGAAATCCACCATTAGCTGGTAGATTTAGTACCTGTTGACCAATGTTTGGTACCTAATTTTTCAAAGCCGCATTAGATTTTGCCAAATATATTTCCTTCATTGGTCGGGACATTGAGTTTAGCGTCAAGAAGACATGATGCAGATCTATAAGACTGGTTAGTGAGAATTTTGGAGTATTACATGCAGTTCTGGTTGCCCCATTACGGGATTGATGTGGATGCTTTGGGGAGGGTGCATAGGAAGTTCATCAGAATGCTGGTTGCATTAGATGGCAATGGTTACATTGAGAAGTTTGACAAATTTGGATTGTTTTCTCTGGAATGCTGGAGGTTGAGGGGATACCTGATGGAAGTACTGGGTATATAAAATTATGAGAGGCTTAGATAGGTTAGACGGTTGTAACCTTTTCCCAGGATGGAAATGTCAAAGACAAGAAGGCATGGTTTTAAGCTGAAAAGGCAAAGTTAAAAGGAATTGTGCAAAGCAATTATTTTTACAGAGAGAGCGATGAATGCACCAAAACGTAGTAATTCCTATGTTCGCTCATCAGATAAAATGAAACACAAATTAAAAACTCAATCCAGCGTTGGTAATTTAATTATCATTATTTCATGGGGGGGGGGTTGTAACGGGGCTTGCTGTCTCTCCCTGCGGGGGAATGCGACTTTTTTGTCGTATTCCCCTTCTCTGCCTCCGTCTGCCCTGAGGCCTAATGGCGGAGCTGGCGACCTCGAGGCTCAGGAGGCAGAGCCCGCCAGGACTCGCCCTGAGCTCGCTGACGTGAGGACGGTCCGGCTCGGGGCTGGAACAGGGCTTCCGTGAGGGGCTGTGACGATCCCGTGAGGGCGGCCAGCACGAGGGAGGAACGGTGCTCCCATCGGAGTGGCCGAGCTCGGGGAGGTACGGCGCTCCCAGCCCGAGGGAGGAGCGGCGCCCATGTCGGGGCGGCCCAGCCCGAGGGAGGAGCGGCGCCCATGTCGGGGCGGCCTGGTGCGAGGCTGAACGGTACTCACGTGAGGGCGATCCGGCTCGGGGCTGGAACGGTGCTCCGGTGGCTGGGACGGCGTTCTGGCGGCGGTGACCTGAGTCCGGGGTTCGGCCGCGAGCCAGCGGCTGCGTCGGCGGGACTGGTGGACGGCGGCTTCGACCACCCCGGGCCGCGGTGATTGAGCCGAGGGACTGTTTTGACATCGCCCGGTGGGGTATCGCCTCAGCGCAGAGGGAGAAGAGGAGGGAAGAGACTGCAGACCTAAGACTTTTTGCCTCCATCACAGTGAGGAGGTGCTAGGTGGACTCACTGTGGTGGATGTTAATATGTGTTTATTGTTGTTTTTTATTGTATTGTATGTATGACTGCAGGCACGAGATTTTGTTCAGACTTCGGTCTGAATGACAATAAAGGAAACCCTGTAACCCTGTAATATAATTATAACAAGTAGTTTTTTGCAAGTCATCTAATATCTGAGCCTTTTAAAGCCTGCATCATCATGTTTCTCACATAATAAATTACATTAACAAGTAGTAATTGATTTTATCAATTCGCCGACAGTCTGTCTGTCCTTTCCTTCTTTGTGTTTAAATAGTATGTGTTAAATGTATGTTTTTCATGTTCTTTAGCTTGTTTTATGTGGGGGAGGGGGTTGGGGGAAACTTTTTCTAATCTCCTACCTCGACGGAGATGCTATTTGTTTCCGTATCGTATATCCGTCTGCACTGCGGCCTAACATCGAGCAGTTGGCGGCCTTTGCTGGAGACCGATTTCGAGAGCTCCACAGCGGGTGCCTACGGGACGTTAACATCGCGGAGCCCACAATCCCTTTGCCAGGGGTCGACCTCGGAGCTCCAACCATGGGTGCTTGCAAACTTACATCATGGAGCCTGCAGTCTCTGGTCAGAGACTGATATCAGGAACTCCAAGCTGCGGGAGTTTCGACTGCCCCGACGCAGTGGTTTTGATCGCCCTGATGAGGGAGCTTCGACTGCCAGCTGCGGGAGCTTTGATCGCCCCGACGGATGGTTCGACTGCCCCAACTGCGGGAGAAATAAAGAAGAAGAAGGTTGGACTTTTTTGCCTTCCATCACAGTGAGGAATGCGGGAATCCGCTGTGGTGGATGTTTATGTTAAATTTTATGTATTTGTGTGTCTCGGTGCTTTTTTTTCGTATGGCTGTATGGTAATTCGCATATCACTATACTTTAATTAGTACATGTGACAATAAAAGACCTTTGAAACCTTTGAAATGCAATAGACCTTAAGCTCTGTACTTATTTTCTTCTACTAAAGAAGGTGGTCATTAGGCACATTGAGTCGATGCCAGCTCTCCATGAACAATCTCATCATTCCACAGAAACATAGAAATATAGCAAAATAGGTGCAGGAGCAGGCTATTCGGCCCTTCTAAATTCCTGTGAATTCCCATTCCTCTACTTATTTATCTGTAACCAATGATAACAATGCTGGTGTCACCTTTTGTACCTTGCCCCTTGTGAGAATGCCATGTCCTCCACGCCCTGGGGTCATGCGCCAATAATGCGTGTATGAGTACGAGCGGCTTGTTCCTTCACCAGCTCCAGCCACCCTTCGGTATGGATATTGCCTTCGAACTGTTCTGCCAAACATCGGTGGTTTTATCATACCCATGGTTTTTGCCTCTTCATTCAAGACTTTCAGCTTTTTGGCTAGATCTTCTCCAAAGAGTAAGTTCGGCAATTGTATATTCGATGGTTTACAGAGCTCTGCAAACTTAGGATGTATGTTAGGTCTTATCGCACTTTTACGAATACAGTTTATTTCAAAGTGTGCATTGCACATCATCCCCATAACTTCCTGTTGTGACGTTGTCACATTTCCTTCTTCCAGGTCTCTAGCAAACGCCCTAATGCTTGACCCCATTAATCTTAATACCTGCTGTAACCTCATTTCTTGTGCATGTACTGCGGTGCCCAAATAACCCCATATTTCACTGTTCAGTGCTGAGACTGCTAGCAGTGCACAATTCTGCGGGATTTCGTATTTGTTCACAATCTCATCCATCGTTGGTTCTTCCAAATGATGGGAAAGCAGGTAATTTATACTTTCCGCTATATCTTCTGGCAGAGGTTGTCCCTTGTGTCTGGGACTAAAGAATGTTTGGGCCAGACCTGGTACTTTGAGCTGTATTAGGTTGGCGGCGCGACTCACCCGTTGCAGCGGCCCCTACAGCCTGTCTGTCTTTTTTTTATTTTTTGTCTAGTTAAATGTAGTGTTTGGTGTTTTTTAATAGTATTTTTAAATGTGTAAATGTGGGGGGCGGGGGGGGGGAGGGGGGGGGAAACTGTTTAAATCTCTTCCCTGTCCGGGAGACCCGACTTTTTCCCTGTCGGGTCTCGGCTGTCGTTGGGGCCTAGCACCGTGGAGCGGCCTCCAGCCTGAACGACCCGGGGGCTCGGGAGACTGCGGAGCTGCGGATCTGCGGACTCACCATCGTGGGGCTGGCCGGCCTCGGAGCGTGGGGAGCGGTGGTGACTCGCTGCTGCGACTCGACTCCTGGGGCTCGGAGGCTCCAGCAACGCAGCCGCAGGTCCGGTGGACTGTGACATCGGGAGCTCGCGGGTCTGGGAGGAGAGAGAGAGACCGCTTCCCGGAGCTCCCGCAACGCGACTTCTCCAGCCGGTGTCACGGGGTTGGAACAACCCGGACCGGGACAGTACATCACCCGGCACGGCTTCATGGCCGTGGGACTCACCATCGCCCGTGGGGGTTCCAACCTTGGACTTTCAGACCGGGAGCGGGGCCGTAAATCGCCCCGCGCAGCCTAAAATGGCCGTGGGACTCATCATCGCCCGCCTGGGGCTTGGACATCGGGAGAGACACAGAGAACAGGGGAGAGAAAAGACTTGCCTTCCATCACAGTGGCTTCACTGTGATGGATGTTTGTGTGAATTTAATTATGTGTATGTCTGTAAGACAGTGTCTTTGTTTGTATGGCTGTGGAAACAACATTTCGTTTGAGTCTCACTGGGGCTCAAATAATAATAAATTTGTATTGTTGTAAAAAAAAAATTATTGTGCTCTGGTCTTCATGTGATTCATTGTCAGAATCTTCTGGATATTCCTCCTCATAATGGGGTTCACCTGGCATTTCTTCTTCAGGTGTTTCATGCGCTGGCTCTCTGATAGGCCTACGCTTAGTCAACCCTTTTTTGGGTATCACAGGCTCTTCCATAGAACCATATTCTGGCAGCCCTCTTTTGGATGCTGCTTCAAACGCTGGCTCTCCTGAAGACCAACGTCTGTATTGTCTTTCAGACATTTCTGTTGCTGGTTCTGTGCTAGGCCAACATACATATTCTTCTTCATCAGGCATTTCAGGTGCTGGCTCACTTGTAGGCCAACGTTTCCCAGGACCTCTCCTGGGTGTTCCATACACTGGCTCTCCTGTAGGCCCGCGGTAATTATACTCCTTACAGAGTTTGCCTTTGTATATCATTTTCCCCATGAGGAATTCCAATTGTGAAACCCGGTCTGACATGACCGGTTCCGACTCATCCGAGTCCACTGGCCTGTTTGTTTTCTTTTTGGCCTTTCACCCTGCGGGTGTTTCAATGGGGCTTTTTTATCCCGTTTTAGAAGTCGCTGGTTTTTCTACCGCCGACTTTTTCGTCAGGCGCCCGCTACTCCCAGACATTCTGTCCTCTTTAGTTCTTACTGCGGTGTGCTTCCCCTTACTTTTCCCACTTTTCTTCATTTGATAAGACTTGCCTGATTCTCAGCATGGAGGAAAAGCAGCCTGAAAGTGAAAGTAAAAGTACTTACCCTCAGGTTTTCTTTCACTCACCGCTTGGAGGGCTCTGCACCTCGCTATGCGTCTGACGATATGACGCATGTGCGCCTGGACGGGCCTTCTTCACATAGTCACTCACGTGACTCCGAAGTCAAATAATACTCCCCCTCCCCTAATTCTCCAACAGCCTTGTACAGCCAGGGTATATATTAATGTCAGATTGCATGATTTATTCATTGTTTTAAATGTTACTAGACCAAGTGCAGACCCGCTAGGTCTGTTCAGCTATTGCGGGGGGAAGGGGAGGGGGGGGGGGCGTTGGGGGGTGCTGTGGCTTCACACGCACACTAACCACCCTCCACACACACAGGGAGAGAGGGGGTAGAGGGGGGGGGGAGAGGGGTGGAGGGGGAGACGGGGGGGGGGGGGGGGGGGGGGGGGGGGAGTCGGGGGGGGAGGGAAGTGAGGGGAGACCGCTGGGTTCCAGAGAGTAGAGGGGAGAGAGGAGGAGGGGAGGAGGAGGGAGGGGGGAGAGAGAGGGGAGAGAGAGGGAAGGCGAGAGAGAGTGTGTGGGGTGAGATAGAAGGGGAGAGAGTGTGGGGACCGAGGAGAGGGAGAAGGAGAGAGAAGGAGAAGGGGAGAGAGAGAGGGGGGAGAGAGAGAGAGGGGGGGGGGAGAGAGAGAGAGAGAGAGAGAGAGGGAGAGAGAGAGAGGAGGGAGAGAGAGGGGGGGGGAGAGAGAGGGGGGGAGAGAGAGGGGGGGAGAGAGAGGGGGGGGGGAGGAGGGGGGAGGGGGGGAGGAGAGGGGGGAGGGGGGGAGGGGGGGGGAGAAGGGGAGAGGGTGGGGAGGGGGGAGGTAGGGCCGCCCATCAGCCGGCGGCCTCAGAGTGAGCCTCGGATCCATGGCCTCGCATCCTCGGCGCATCCTCTCTGTACCCCCCGGAACCAGCCGGTTATCTCCGGGTCATCACAGAGGACCGAATCCCAAACGCTTCAGACCCCAAGTACGGGGGGGGGGGGGGGGGGGGGGGGGGGAGGGGAGCAGGGGGGGAGCGTGGGTCCTGGATGAGCCTGCGGGCCGCCAGCGAGGCACAGAACGATCTGAGGATGGTGAAAAAGCAGCGGGGGGACCAGCCGACCGTGGCTTCCGCCACCATGACTGAGCCAGGCCAGGGGGGGGGGGGGGGGGGGGGAGTGGAGGATAGCCGGGCGGCAGCCATTACTCCCTCTGGATCTTGGTCCGCAGCACAGCAGGAGGTAAAAAATGACTGACTGAGTGGGGGGGGGGGGGGGGGGGGGGGGGGGGGGCAGTGGTGCGAGCAAGGCATTGTGACGTCCCAGCTGCCACAACGGTTTGATTTTTAAAAAACAGTCTGTTTTGTGAACAACTTTATTAAACATTTGGGGAAATAATGATAAAATTTAGGGAGGAGTCGATTTCCGAAATCGTAAGTTAAATCGCCACCGAAAATATGTAAAAATCTCAGCGTATTTGTGTCTGGTTTTCGAGAAAATATGTTTCAAAGACAAAATGACATACACACACACACACACACAGAAAGAGAGAGTGTGGGGGGGGACAGAGAGTGATGGGGATAGAGATGGGGGGGGGGGGGAGAGAGAGGGGGGGAGAGAGACAGAGAGAGCGAAATGCAAATGTGCATCACTCGTTCAGAATGTTCTGGAAATGAAGCGTCCGCATCTCATGCACAAAAGCTGTTGGCAGCTCTATGGAATTCAGGGGAGGACCCCCGAGGTCACCAGGCATGCTGGGGTGGGGGGGGGGGGGGGGGGGGGGGGCTGGACCAGGTGCAAAGGCATTGTGAAAGGAAGGGAGGGAGGAGGTGAGATCTCCCTCACCTGTCCCATTGTGATGTCATATATGTAAATGAGATCCATTGTGATTGGACATCTGTGAGGTGGCACTTTGGCTCATGCAGCAGTTCGATAGATATGATATGATAAGATAACATTTGCCCTTCTACAATGTTGACTTCTTGCTTGAATAAATATCAAATTATGCTCCACTGGTGCCCTTAAGTTACACAACATGTACATTATTTATTTTCATCTATTAACAAGATTTTCTTTCAAATGTTTTTTGAATCACAGTGATAATAGTTGAGGTTCTAGATTTCTAAAGGTAAAGTGATTCTGCAGACCAAAAACCTTAGGAATTCAGTTCATACTCCCAATCCAGCAATGAAGCTATTTTTTACATTATTTTAATAATATTCTGTTGAATTATTGATTTTCAATTAAATCTCTTAAAAAAAAACACACGAGATCTGAGCTAAAACAGCACTTTGGCACAAAGGAAAGATAGACATGTTCATTATTCCAGTTTCATGTCTTTTACTTCAGAACCATATGTGAACAGCAAATGTTTGAACAATTGTGTTTACATGTTTCACAAACAACACTTATTTAATTGCACAATGTAGATTGAAACCCATGTTTCTGGGATCACTACTTGAACTTACAAGGCAATAATGAACACCTTTATACACTGATTTATTCATTCAGAATGCTTGTAAATGCAATGCCTGTAATTCAATCACCAAGAACAGGGGAACTATTATTTGTTATTTGGAACTCCATATTTAGTATATTGCTTTAAAAAAATTGTAATAAAAACTCCGAGCCCTGATGGGGTATCCGTAGATCCAAAAATTCATGTCATCGTCCCCTGTCCATCTTGAATTTTCTCTACCATATCAACATGCATGTACATATTGAGCACCCGGTGACCGTCTGTATTAATGCTGTAATCAGTTTCCAGACCAACAGAAGCACAATATCATAAGAGATTAGGCGCTGGAGTATACCACATGGTCCCTCAAGCCTGGCGCACCATTCAATGTGTCCATGGCAACTTGTGTCAAGTGGCTCATTGCCGTGTACGGTTCATATAAAGAGCAGTCTTTGTTTACACTACTGCCCTTTGTAATTGTAAAACTGATCATTGTATGTAAGTGCAATGCAAATAGTTATTTCATTAATATAATTTTCTATTAGGTATTCAAACATTTTAATTAGTTTTAATGCTTTTAGAATATTAAAGAGCAAATTTATATTTATTTAGAGAGGTCTACTGGGTACAAAAAAGGAGGAATTGGTGGTATCTGTGTTATTTGTTATCTGTGGGAAGTCCATGCCCCTATCTTTCGCGGAGAATGAGAATTTTATACTGACCTACTCCAAGAATGAGGTCCTGTCCTTTTTCAAATGAGTTGACATCACAGCCATAATTTGATGTTCACTCATCTGCATAACTGAATCCACTGGGAATGCCACTAGGACATGAAATCAATATGCTGCACTTCAAATGCAGCAAGCCATTCTAGGAACAGAAGATCACACTGTTGCTAATCAATTGATCTTCTTGCAGATCCCTCCCATTATGCCCTACATACATGTACACTATGCATCTGGAATGCTCCTAGATGCAACATGATGGAGAAGCCATAACACATGGACTTACATGGAATGGAGCAATGTGGATCTTTTTTTTCTTTTTTTTTTTAATTAGAAGTACAGTAAATTACAATAATACACATCACATAAATCTTATTACATTTTGTTGTACCACTTCGTTTTTCGAGCTTTAAAAAAGGTAGAAATAAAAGAAGTAAGGAAAGTGAGTAAGAATCGTGAAGGTGCAGGAAAGTGTTGGGAGAAGAAAGCCCCTTGGGGAAGAAATTAGAGAAGGAAGTAAAGAAAGGAAATAAGACCCTAGAAAGAAAAGAAAAAAAAAGGAAAAACAATCGCTCTATTGTAACACAAAACTCCGCAAAAAAGGACATTCCAGCCGTGTTTTAAAAAATATATATTTTACCAGATCCTGGTACCATTTATATTTTAAATTACTATTGCACCTTATGCTTGTAATAGTTCCGTAAATGCAGACCACGTCTTTTGGAAGTGGTCTGCTTTGCCTGCTAGGAGGAGTCTCATCTCTTCCAAGTGTAGTGTTTCGAACATGTTTGAAATCCACATTTTTATTGTTGGTATTGGAGCATTTTTCCAAAATTTGAGTATAAGCTTTTTTCCCATTATTAGCCCGTAATTAAGTAAGTTCTTTTGAAACACATTTAATTCGGGGTTACTTTCCGATATTCCAAAAATGATCCATTCTGCTTTTGGTACAAGTTTTATTTTAAATAATTTTGTGAAGATTTCAAATATTTCGTTCCAGAATTTTTAAATTTTTATACAGAAAACAAAAGAGTGTGCTATGTTAGCTTCTTGTGACTGACATTTATCACAAATGGGTGAGACATTGGGAAAAAGTTTATTTATTTTAGTTTTTGAATAATATAGTCTATGTAATGTTTTATATTGAATAGTCTATGATCTATTTTCTTGTTCCCAGTCTCTTCTAATATCATCGGTTATAGGTATTTCTATATTTAAAATAATGTTATATAGGTATGATATTAGATTTGCTGATTCAGCCTTTGTCTTCATGGCTTCATCCAATAAGTCTGGGGGCATGTTATGATAGTCTTTTGTGTATTTTTTCAGATAGTCACGGATTTGAAGATATTTAAAATATTGATTATTTTTCAAATTATATTTCAGTTGTAATTGTTGAAACGATAATAATTTTCCTAATTCATACAAGTCTCCGAGCGTTTTGATTCCCATTCTTTCCCATTGTGTAAATGATTTATCTATAATTGAGGGTTTAAACGACGGGTTATTGACTATTGGCATTAAAAGAGATAGTGGATCATGTGCAGGTAAATTAAATTAGTCTGAAGGTGCAATCCAACCCGAAATGTCACCTATCCATGTTCTCTACAGATGGTGTCTGGCCCGTTGAGTTACTCCAACACAAGGTGTTTGTTTTTGTAAACTGGCATCTGCAGCTCCTTGTGTTTCTGAAATTAATTTATCTTGACATCATGTTCGGTACAGATGTTGTGGGCCAAAGCAGCTATTCCTGTGCTGTACCTTTCTATGTGCTATGTATTAAAATAACACCTGTGGCTTCAAAGTACAGAGTCTGACTGCAATATGTTATCCTAAGTACATCTGATTAAGAGTGATAATTAGGAATCAGTGCTCAGTACACATCAGTCCATTATATATGAAGTAGATTTTTGGTGTTGTGGTTGATTTTGTATAAATAAATATCACACCAAAATATATAATTAAATGCAACTTTTTGAATGCCGTATTTGATTTTCAGAAATGTGCTATGGATAGATTTTATTTGTAACAAATTTTTAAGGACATACTAATTTATAGAAGATATAATTATAATAAACAGTCTGTGGTGGGTGGTGTAGTGTGAAAGAATGCTTTCATATGCAAAAAAACTACCCAACAAGCCTAAACTTCACTTCCTGCAAACAAAACAAAAAGCAGCCCTTCCTTGAAAAAATGTGTTCGATTAAATCAGGTATAGGGGAGAATTGTGAGAGTGCAAGTAACTGTACTTGTAAGATTAAAACAAGCCAATGCTAAAGCTTAAAGAAAGCTGAAGCTGCAACATTTTATTGACGTTCACCGCCATCTTATTGTTAAGCATTCCACACCTTTTTGGGCACCTCACTGGGTTAAGATGTTCCAGCAAAACCAGCCACTTGAGTCAAATTGCCTTCTGAAAAAATGTTGTTTTCCAGTAAACTGCATTGCAAGAGTCTTCACTTAAGCATGTTTCTGATAATTATTGCCTTCTCTTTAAGAGTCCAGTTAATATGCTTACTCTAATATCCCCCCCCCCCCCCCCCCCCCCACCCCCCCCCCCCCCCCCCCCCCCCCCAACAACAACTGCAAAAATGCATTACACCAGCTCATATTCAGCAGCCTCCAGTTATCCCATTGAGGACGTTGCTTTGGCTAGCAAAGCTTATGCAGTACTCACGCTCACCCATGCAGTCTACTTCAGGGTATTGTTTACAGTGGGAGATTAGTCACTATTTCAAGCCTAAATTACAATTGGAGCATCATAGTGGCAGCGCCAAGTTTTCTGTTTTAATTACCCACTGCTTATTGCCCCATTCCTGCTGAAAAATGGCTATTCTGATGTCTAAAATGTGCATTTTGAGCAGTGGTTAAAAAACCCACTTTTTATCTGTGGAGCAAAGTAGCCAAGGGAAGATAGTATAAAGACACAAAATGCTGGAGTAACTCAGCGGGACATGCAGCATCTCTGGAAAGAAGGAATGGATGATGTTTCGGGTCGAGACCCTTCTTCCTCAGCTCCTTCCTAGACATGTAATTGTAAGTGATGTTACTAGGGTGGTTTTTACAGGATAACATGCATTCAGCTGGCAAGAATCAAAACTATATCCACTGTGTGAGTGAAACAACAATCTTTCAAAATAAATCCTTCATAAACTTGATAAAAATCATATAAACTAATTTCAAATTTGTTTTTTTGTTTACAAGTTCAGGTAAAAGACTGCAGTGAAGAGAAATGATCTATTCCAAAAAATAAAACTGCAATCATGTAGTTTGGCATTCAAATGAAGGCACAGTATGCATCACTGTATCATTGCTTTCAAACCTGGGAATCAAATGATTCTTTGCGATGATTGCCAAATGTGGTACTTATGTCTGGAAAATGCATTTTTATGTTTAAATTGGGCACAATGGAAAAGCATGGGAGTATTTGCTTCCATTTTCCGTTGTAATCTTGCCCATTAGGAAATTGAACTGGGCATTTCCTATGTGATTCAACCTTATGCTAACAATTTTTCCATCATATTTCACACACATGACGATGCCATCGACATACATGCCACCACTGATTGGATACCAACAAAAGTTAGATCGAAAGCTTGCATTCAATAATCTCCATTATTCATTCCGAGCTCAAAAAGATGTACTGTACATCAAACTGAATACAGTAAATGCTGCATGAACTAAAGGGATAGCACAACATCCCTTTCTCTGGTGTATTCCTTTGAGTGCATTAAATTGCTCATTGTGGGAACACTGAGCATGGATCAAAGCGTCATGTTACTTAAATATTCTGGTCACAGATGTGGCCCCAATGCTCCCATTGCCCATGGGGGTTTGTGCACTTCAACAAGCAAGGTTTCCCAACCGTGCACTCTGCATGTCAGTCTCTTCACCACACATTTGTGCTTTTATCACAGACAGGCCGCACTGTATCTTCAATGATTACTATCGAACTGATGAGTGTTGTGATGTGCTAAAATTAAAGACTAGCACTTGAATGACAAAGACAAGGCAAAGGTGTTTGTAACCATCTTTAACCAAAAGGTCTGTGTTGATGAACCTTTTGACTTCTTCTAGAGAAAATTATGGTTGTGTATGCTGACCTTCAGCCAGTTTTGAGCATCGGCCAATGAAGTCTACTTCGGCAATCAATCATGGCAGATCTATCTCCTCTTAACACCATTCCCTGACACCCATACTAATCACGAATCTATCTATTTCTGCCTAAAAAATATCCATTGACATGGCCTCCACTGCCTTCTGTGGTAATGAATCCCATAGATTCACCACCCTCTGAGTAAAGAAATTTGTCCTCATCTCCTTGCTATATAAGTATAAGTGTTGGAATGTTATGGTACTATTGTACAATAGGTTGTGTACTCTGTACATGGAGTAGTGTGTGCAGTTCTGATCACCACACCATACAAAATATGCCATTAAGCTATGTTTAAGAAGGAATTACAGATGCTGGAAAATCGAAGGTAGACAAAAATGCTGGAGAAACTCAGCGGGTGAGGCAGCATCTATGGAGCGAAGGAAATAGGCAACGTTTCGGGCCGAAACCCTTCTTCAGACTGATGAAAGGGTTTCTTCCCGAAACGTTGCCCACAGGAGTTTGGTTAGGCTGCATTTGGATCTTTGTGTGCAAGGCTCGTTATCCCAATACAGGAAGGAGAGGGTGCAAAATATATTTACCAGAATGCTGCCTGAATTATAGGGTACGTGGTATAAGCAGAGGTTGAACTAACAAACTGTTTTCTCTGGAGCATTGGAGGCCAAGAGGAGACCTAATAAATGTATGTAAAATTATGAAAGTTTAATTTTTCACACGAAGAGTAGTTTGTATCTGGAATTAACTAATGGAGGTGGTGGAGGCAGAAATGAACAATGTTTAAGAGACATCTGGGCAAGTATTTAAATGAGCAAGTCATAAAGCAATATGGAACTAATGTTGGCAAGTGGGATTGGCATAGCTGGTCATGATGATGGGCATAGATGTGGTGGGCAGAAGGGTCAGTATCTGCACTGTTCTTTAACTACATTTATTCACAACTGAGTGCAAACCTGTGGATTCCAACTACATTCTGTTCTTGGTGGTCAAATTATCTCAGCTGAAAGACATTAGCCAAAGAAATTCCTTGGGGCAGTGCCCTAGGCAGTGTCTTGAGATAATGAGGCAGTTTGTGCCTGCACACACTGTGATGCCAGGGCAAAGTTCCAGATGGGACTGAAAATTGGCAAAGAACACCCATACCCAAAAGCCTTTCTACAAGGCAGAATTCATGGGAGTAATGGAAAGTGTTGCAGCAGTAACATCACTGAAAAAGAAAAAAAACTATACAGGAGAAAATAGCCCAGTTCAGTGGCACTCTCTCCACTGCCCTAAACTATGAGCTGGACCATGGCTAGTCAGCAGATTTGTACAGAAGAGACAACTGTCTGCAGTACTAATCCACATAACCTGCATTGCATCAGGCCCCTGAGCTCAGAATGAGGGACCATCCATGGATCCAATGGAGTTCAGGGCCTCTCCTTATTAAACTGGCCCCAGAGGGCAGCAACATCAGCTACAGCTTATACAGTGTGACCACATTCAGTTGGACGGGGTTATTGACTTGGATGGCAAATGGCAGCAAAAGGAAGTGGTTTCCTATATTTTCATTTCTAACGTATTTATGAAACGTTTTTTAAAACTTTATATTTATTTCAATTACGCGTGTGCATTTGTGGCCACGTACAATGCCAACTTGATCATTAAGTTTTCCGATGATGCCATTGTTGTCGAATCAACACCAATGATGAGACAGAGTACAGGAAAGAGATCAGAAACCTTGTGCCATGGTGTCAGAACAACCTAGCCTTTGATGTCATTTAATGGGTTATGCACCAAAGATTATGGAATATTACTCCGTCCTCATCAACAGACATGGTCAAAGGTTTGACGTTTCTAGGCTTCCTCATCACAAACAACCTAAACTAGTCCCTTCACACTGAAATGGTGAGTCAGAAAGTGCTGCAACATATTTACTTTCTTAAGCATCTAAGAAGATGTGACATGTCAACACGATACTCTCAAACTTCTACTGATGCTCTATAGAAAGCATTCAGGCATGATTCATCTCTGCCTGATATGACAACATCTGCGCTTCACCACGTGAAGCTGCAGAGAGTGGTGGACACAGCCCTGTCCATCACCAGCTTATCTAGTCCTTCTTCACTGTCCGTTGCAATGGGAAGACAGGAAGTATCGTCCATGATGTCTGCCACCCTGGCCATTCCCTTTCTCTCATCTAATGAAGGGCGAGGGGGGATCTTATAGAAACATATAAAATTATAAAAGGACTGGACAAGCTAGATGCAGGAAAAATGTTCCCAATGTTGGGCGAGTCCAGAACCAGGGGCCACAGCCTTAGAATAAAGGGGAGGTCATTTAAGACTGAGGTGAGAAAAAACATTTTCACCCAGAGTTGTAAATTTATGGAATTCCCTGGCACAGAGGGCAGTGGAGGCCAAATCACTGGATGGATTTAAGAGAGAGTTAGATAGAGCTCTAGGGGCTAGTGGAGTCAAGGGATATGGGGAGAAGGCGGGCACGGGTTATTGATAGGGGACGATCAGCCATGATCACAATGAATGGCGGTGCTGGCTCGAAGGGCCGAATGGCCTCCTCCTGCACCTAGTTTCTATGTTTCTAATTTCTGGAAGAAATGCAGGAGCTTGAAAATGTGAACATCCAGACTTAAGAACAGCTTCTTTCCCATGGTTATCAGACGCTTGAAATTATCACTTCTTCTATACCCCATGCCAGAGTTGCTCCCACGTACTCTTACTTTGAACCTCCGCTGGTAGCTCTGTAATTGCACTTTCTTTTGTTTTGTATGTACTATTTCATTTTGAACCACGATCCTTGTATCATTCTGCTGTTTTGCATTAATTATTGTACTTATTCTATTTATTGTTTATGAGCTTCTAGTGAACTAGATTGCACCCTGGTGTATATGACAATAAACTAAGCTGAATCTGAATTTCAGGTCTCAGGGTTGGTTTAACCCCTACATCCACAGTTGTTTAATGAGGCAGGAATGCAATGAGGTTTTCTCTACAGCCTCTTGCAAGGATACAACTTCCATGACGAATGAATGGAGCTATTATAATCCGGCCCATTAGGAAAGTATTAAGAAAGTATTAAGAATGTATCACTATCTCTGAATCATTAATTTCCTTCTTTAGTCAGAGGGTGATGAATCTGTGGAATTCTTTGCCACAGAAGGTTGTGAAGGCTGTCAGTGGATAGATTTAAGGCAGAAATAAGACAGATCCTTGATTAGTACAGGTGTCAGAGGTTCTGGGGAGAAGGCAGGGGAATGGGGTTAGGAGGGAGAAATGGATCAGCCATGATTGAATGGTGGAATAGACTTGATGGGCCAAATGGCCTAATTCTGCTCCTATCATATGATCTGATAGAACATAGAAAAATAGAAAATAGGTGCAGGAGTAGGCCATTCGGCCCTTCGAGTCTGCACTGCCATTCAATATGATCATCCAACTCAGTATCCTGTACCTGCCTTCTCTCCCCCCTGATCCCTTTAGCCACAAGGGCCACATCTAACTCCCTCTTAAATATAGCCAATGAACTGGCCTCAACTACCTTCTGTGGCAGAGAGTTCCAGAGATTCACCACTCTCTGTGTGAAAAATGTTTTTCTCATCTTGGTCCTAAAGGATTTCCCCATTATCCTTAAACTGTGACCCCTTGTCCTGGACTTCCCCAACATCGGGAACAATCTTCCTGCATCTATCCTGTCCAACCCGATGATCTTATGATCCTGGAACGTCTTACCTAACAGGACTGCGGGAGCAGTTTGGTCTCACAGATTGCAGTCATGCATGAAGGTGACTCACCAGCAACGCCTTAAATCATTCAAGCATAATAATTGGACCTTTGTCGTGATGCTCACTTTCAATAAATAAATATTTTAAGAACTTTGGAGTGTGCAAGGTTCAAACTGCAACCATACAAATTTCAGTATGAAACAAACTGCTGGAGAGGTTTGGATGAGGCCACCACATCATTATAATTGTTAATTTCTCCATTGTAGATGCAGTTTGTTGAAAGTTGATTTGCACATCACAAAGATTTTTATCCATGATGTTAATCTAAAACACAGCCAAATAAATGTGATCAGAGAGGCAGGACCTGCCGTGGAATGGCTGGGACCAGGTAGGGGTGGAGAGTGGCAGAGGCTGGGACAGAGGCAGAGGTTATGGATCCTACCACAACTAGAGAGCAGCGCTGACCCTCAGACTATCCTTCATCAGACATTTCTGGCTTTGCCTTGCACGTTATTCCCTTATCATGTATCTATACACTGTAAATGGATCAATTGTAATCATGTATTGTCTTTTTGCTGACTGGGTAGCATGCAGAATAAGCTTTTCCCTGAACCTTGGTACACATGACAATAAACTAACTAGATTTCCCTCCGGGCAGGGCTGGCCTTAGGAGGTGCTGGGCCCAATTGGGAACACTTTTGGTGAGCCCCAGGTTTCCAGCCAAGGTCTGTAGAATCATAAATAAAGTCTATTATAGACTTTACAGTATATCTCTATGGTAGAATGGAAGGTAATCAAAATGTGTGCTTAAAAAGTGCCCGCGAGTTAATGGACCAAACAAAAGCCTACATGTAAGCCTACAAATAACAAACAAAATGTGTAGATCACCTCTGAAAAGTACATAGTTACAATGCCACTTGTTTTAGTGACTGTAAAATGAAAAAAAAAAGTAATTTAATTAACTAGATCCTTGAAAACCAATAACTATTGGTGAAAAACCAGTCCAGGCATTAGATTTTGGGCTTCTACCCCACCCTAACATAGTTGTGTGTGTGTGTGTGTGTGTGTTTGTGTGTGTGTTTGTGTGTGTGTGTGTGTGTGTGTGTGTGTGTGTGTGTGTGTGTGTGTGTGTGTGTGTGTGTGTGTTTGTGTGTATGTGTGTGTGTGTGTGTCTGTGTGTGTGTGTGTCTGTGTGGTGTGTTAGTTGTCGCATGGTGTGTGTGTTTTAGTTGTCTGTGCGTTATGTGTGTGTGTGTTGGGAGGGAAGGAGAGAAGGGAGGGAGGGAGGGAGGGAGGGAGAGAGGGGAGTAAGGAGAGAAGGGAGTGAGGAAAGGAGAGAAAGAAGGGGGGAGGGAAGGAGAGAAGGAAGGGAAGGAGAAAAGGGAAAAGAGAGTGAGGAAGGAGGGAGGGAGAGAAGAGAGGGAGAGAAGGGAAGGGAGGGTGAAGAGATAGGAGGGAGAGGGCCGGTTGCAGGAGTGGATGCTGGGGTGATCTGAGGCCGATGTTTGTAAACGTTGCTCCAAACCCCGGCCCGGCCCTTCGTGTATTGTTCACGGCGTCTCCCCGGGGAGAGAGAGTGGTAGAGCCGAGGCTGTATGCGTGAAGCACGGCAACTGGAGGGACGGGAGCGCTGCCCCGGGACCGTGAGGGCATGACCCACCTCCCCCTCTCCCCCCTCTCCATTGCCCCTCCCCGTCCACCCCTTTCTTCCCCCTCCACCCCTCTACTCTCTCTCCACCCCGCCACCCGGGGTAGATCTACCCGAGCCAAGAATAGATTACTCTAGCCCGGGGCCCCCTTAGGCGTGGGGCACCAAATTGGGAGCAATTGGTCCAATTGGCTTAAGGCCAGCCCTGCCTCCAGGGATGAATAAAGTTTTATCGTATCGTAAACTAAACGAGGTGGTGTGTGGAGCCAAGATGCAGCAGATTATGAAATCTGACAAGGAAGGTAATGAGTGGAATGAGATAAAGAATGGTTGGGTAGGTGGGAACACTGGGGGAAGGGAAAGGACATAATGGGGTAATAGGCAGATGGTACGAGATGGGGGACAGGAAATAGAGTGGGCTGGGAGGGAAGGAGGAGTGTGCTATTGGAAAGAAGGGTGTCCAAAAAAACCCTGTGTAAATCAGGAGATAAACAAATTGTGGGGTGCAAGTTACCTGAACTTGGAGAATTCAATGTTCATGCTGTTGGTTTGTAGAATCCCCATGCAATCAGATCTTTTGTGCAAGAGTTACCCAGTTTCTAAAATTAATTCCAGGCCTGTGTGCATGAAGCAAATGTCCCAATTGTTAATGCCTTAACCATCAATGCAGAATGCCACATGTTCTTACAAGACCCTACTCCAATGAAATGATCTATTGCTTTTCCTCCACAGGCTCTCCAAAGCAAAGTTAGCAGATCTTAGCATGCATTAATACGTGAAAGCTTTACAATTGTGCAAGTCTCTTTATGCACAATTGAATGTTGTTGCTCCTACGATGATGGTTTAATGCGCCTGTCAGTGGCAGATCTATGGCTGTTTTACTTGAGTCTCTCCCCCTCTCTCTCTCTAACTTGCAGTACACCTGCCTTACCTGTTTAACATCCTCTCTTTTGTTTAGAGCTTGGGAAATCCGTGTGCCTGCTTCCCCTTTTTCTCCCCGCAGGCTGCTCACACTCTGAACAGAATTTTAAGTCATACGATCACAAGGGACAAGGAGCAGCTGCAGGGCTCCAAGTCACTGAAGTAATAGGTCATCTGGGATCCAACTCAAACCCAATGAATTCCTCACTTAATCACTTGTGTAAGGTTGCATGCAAACAAGCCCCTCAGGTGAGGGAGGTTGATTATTTCATTGGTTTAATCCTTCAGTCAGAAGAGCAACACTGGCTTGTACGTTTAACCGCCTGTCCACAGGTTTTACGGGCTTGCTGTAACTTGCCAATAACAGCAAGGAAAGAACATCGCAGAAGCAGCTTAGAGAGTGACAGAGAAATCTTTTGATTCGTGGCAACTGCTGATTGCCTCTTAACTGAACACTTGTCCTTACAGCAGAGCTGGGTTTTTTTTTAACGCTTTGGAGTTTAGATTGTAAACCTAGAAATTACTCCAAGTAATGTGAATGTTTGGATGGCTGAACGACGACAATAATAGCTGGTTCTGATTATGCTATCTGACTGAGAAGGATGTCAGACGAGAACCAAGGCTGCAGGAATAACAAAAGGCTGCATTTATACAAACCTGTACTTCTACGGGAAGGTAGACACAAAAAGCTGGGTTAACTCAGCGGGACAGGCAGCATTTCTGGAGAGAAGGAATGGGTGACATTTCGGGTCGAGACCCTTCTTCAGACTCGCCCGAAACATCACACATTCCTTCTCTCCAGAGATGCTGCCTGTCTCACTGAGTTACTCCAGCTTTTTGGGTCTACCTTTGGTTTAAACCAGCATCTGCTGTTCCTTCCTACACATTTCCACAGGAAGGATCAGTTTGGCCTCAGAAACAGTCCACTCGACGTGTATGGGTTCAGCGTAAGCTTCCTCGGTGTCTGAACTCTATTACCTGTCCGTGCAGGAGCCTTAGAACTGTGCACCTGGTGATGGTGCAGATTTGGAGACACAATAAACTGCAGAGGCTGAAATCTCGAGCAAAAAACACAAAGTGTTGGAATGAACTCAGCGGGCCAGGCAGCATTTGTGGAGGGAAATGGACATATGATTCTTTATCGGGACTCTTATTCAAAAAGTCTGAAAAGGGATCCCGACACAATATATTGTCCGTCCATTTTCCTCCACAGATGATACATCCAGCCGGGGGGCTTTGACTTTGACTCTGACATCGGGGGGGGAGTGCAGGGGAGAGATACGTTTTTTTGCCTTCCATCACAGCGATGTGATGGATGTATGTGTAAATTGTGTTGTGTCTCGGGTCTTTTTCATTTTGTAATGTATGGCTGCAGAAACAACATTTTGTTTGGGCCTCAATGGGGTCCAAATGACAAATAAATTGTATTGTATTGTTGTATTGTATTGTATTGTACATACTAGCAGACTGTCCAGCCTGTTTTCAGATGGACTTTGAAATAATGTTTCAAAAGCAATTTAAATTCACCATTAATCTTACCGTCCCGATCTCAGAATCCTTTTAGAAACTAGAAATGGTGCAGGAGTAGGCCATTCGGCCCTTCGAGCCTGCACCGCCATTCAATATGATCATGGCTGATCATCCAACTCAGTATCCCGTACCTGCCTTCTCTCCATACCCCCTGATCCCCTTAGCCACAAGGGCCACATCTAACTCCCTCTTAAAATATAGCCAATGAACTGGCCTCAACTACCCTCTGTGGCAGAGAGTTCCAGAGATTCACCACTCTCTGTGTGAAAAAAAAAAAAAAGTTCTTCTCATCTCGGTTTTAAAGGGTTTCCCCCTTATCCTTAAGCTGTGACCCCTTGTCCTGGACTTCCCTAACATCGGGAACAATCTTCCTGCATCTAGCCTGTCCAACCCCTTAAGAATTTTGTAAGTTTCTATAAGATCCCCTCTCAATCTCCTAAATTCTAGAGAGTATAAACCAAGTCTATCCAGTCTTTCTTCATAAGACAGTCCTGACATCCCAGGAATCAGTCTGCTGAACCGTCTCTGCACTCCCTCTATGGCAATAATCTCCTTCCTCAGATTTGGAGACCAAAACTGTACGCAATACTCCAGGTGTGGTCGCACCAAGACCCTGTACAACTGCAGTAGAACCTCTCTGCTCCTATACTCAAATCCTTTTGCAATGAAAGCTAACATACCATTCGCTTTCTTTACTGCCTGCTGCACCTGCATGCCTACCTTCAATGACTGGTGTACCATGACACCCAGGTCTCGCTGCATCTCCCCCTTTCCCAATCGGCCACCATTTAGATAATAATGTTATCTAATGCTATCTATTTTGGGGCTCTGCCATGGACATTTAAAGTAACTTTAAGTTGGCTAACCAAAATGTTTCACAATGACCAAACACCTCTTTATTACTATTACCCTAATGGGCCTGTCCCACTTTGGCGACTTTTTAGTCAACTGTTGGATACTATATAATCGTCACATGTTCGCGGGTGGTTGCCGGGGAGTCGCCTTCATGGTCGTGAGGAGTTCCCGCATTCTGGGAACTGGTCACAGCCTCATTATGGTCGCCGCAAATTTTTCAACATGTTGAAAAATTAGCGGTGACCAGAATGAAGCCGCCATGGAAAGTAGTGAGAATTCTCGTGCCGTAGGTGGGTCGCCAGGAGGTCCTAGTGGGTGGCCAGGAGGTTGAAGGTTCTCGTAGATTCTTGTAGATTGTAGCCAATGCTGACCGGTGAATTTCATTGGCTCACTGGGGAAAAACAAATGTAAGCAGTCGTTTTCAGAACCAAGGATAACTGACCAGTAATGTTAAATGTCCGCCAAACGTCACAACCATGTATCTCTGACTTCGTAAAAGTTGACTTTCTTAAAAGTTGGCTCCACTCCTTCTCTCCTTCCCCCTCTTTTAAAGGACTTACCGTACATTGTGCTTTAGCCGTCTTAATTACAGCGCCAAACTTCCTGTTCATCGTGTTCATGTGTATCTGTATCACCTTGGCTATGCACCATGAATTTCAGACAGTGCTCCCCTGTGCCCCCGCCTGCAATGTAATATTGTGTGTGTGTGTGTGTGTGTGTGTGTGTGTGTGTGTGTGTGTGTGTGTGTGTGTGTGTGTGTGTGTGTGTGTGTGCGTGTGATCCAGTCTGACAGTCACCATTCGAGTTGCCGGCTTTTCAGGCGAGTGCCAGCAACTTGACAGTCGCCAGCCGTCGCCTGAAAAATCGCCTAAGTGGGACAAGCCCATCAGGCCACTAAGGTTCTGTGTATAACTCATGTTGCAGTTCCTAATATCAACAATGCCCTACAATGAGGGAACGGCACACAAGGACGGTTGTTCATGGTTGTAGATCTCACAATTATGACTCTGTGTCACCCTAATGCAGGAAGGGTGTGGATGCTTAGGAGAGGGTGCAGAAGAGGTTTACCAGAACACACCCAGGATTAGGGAATATGATCCATAAGAAGAGGTTGGACAAACTTGGATTATTTTCTCTGACACGTCAGAGTCTGAGGAAAGACCTGATAGAAATATATAAAATTATGAGATGCATAGATTGGTTAGACAGAGAACCTTTTTCCCCTCAGGTTAGAAATGTCAAAGACTACAGGACATTGCTTTCAGGTGAAAGGGGCAAAGTTTAAAGGAGATGTACAGGGCAAGTTTTGTTTTTACACAGTGGTGGGTGCCAGGAACATGCTGCTAAAGATGGTGGTGAAGGCGGATACAATAGTCACATTTAAAGAGGTGTTTGGTTAAGCAAATGGATACGCAGGAAGCAGAGGGATATGCATCACATGCAGGTAGAGGAGTTTAACTTGGTATCCTTGGTGTGGGAAGGAACTGCAGATGCTGGTTTAAACCGAAAATAGACACAAAAAGCTGGAGCAACTCAGCGTGTCAGACAGCATTGCTGGAGAAAAGGTGGGGACCCTACTTCAGTCTGGACATTTTCATGAGTTCCCAGGTTATTTTTCTATGACTGTGAATAACAGCTGAATTTAATTGATTTAATCTTTTGTGATTGTGTCTGTGTGTCGTGACATAGTTATGATGACAACAGTTGTTTTAGAAACATAGAAACAAAGAATATAGGTGCAGGAGGAGGCTATTCAGCCCTTCGAGCCAGCACCGCCATTCATTGTGATCATGGCTGATCGTCCCCAATCAATAATCCGTGCCTGCCTTCTCCCCATATCCCTTGACTCCACTAGCCCCTAGAGATCTATCTAACTCTCTCTTAAATCCATCCAGTGATTTGGCCTCCACTGCCCTCTGTGGCAGGGAATTCCACAAATTCACAATTCTCTGGGAGAAAAAAGTTTTTTCTCACCTCAGTCTTAAGTGGCCTCCCGTTTATTCTAAGAATGTGGCCCCTGGTTCTGGACTCGCCCAACATTGGGAACATTTTTCCTGCATCTAGCTTGTCCAGTCCTTTTATAATATTATATGTTTCTATAAGATCCCCTTCATCGTTCTAAACTCCAGTGAATACAAGCCTATTCTTTTCAATCTTTCCTCATATGACAGTCCTGCCATCCCAGAGATTAATCTTGTGTACCTATGCGCCACTGCCTCAATCACAAGGATGTCTTTCCTCAAATTAGGAGACCAAAACTGTACGCAATACTCCAGATGTGGTCTCACCAGAGCCCTATACAACTGCAGAAGAACCTCTTTGCTCCTATACTGAAATCCTCTTGTTATGAAGGCCAACATTCCATTAGCTTTCTTCACTGCCTACTGTGCCTGCACGACAACTTCCAGTACAATAACACCCAGGTCTCGCTGTACATCCCCCTTACCTAACCTAACCCCATTGATATAATAATCTGCCCCCTTGTTTTTGCCGCCAAAGTGGATAACCTCACATTTACCTATATTCTACTGCATCTGCCACGCATCTGCCCACTCACTCAACCTGTCCAGGTCACCCTGCAACCTCCTAACATCCTCTTCACAGTTCACACTGCCACCCAGCTTTGTGTCATCCGCAAACTTGCTAGTGTTGCTCCTAGTTCCCTCTTCTAAATCATTAATATATATGTTAAACAGTTGCGGCCCCAACACTTGCGGCACTCCACTCGCCATTGACTGCCATTCTGAAAAGGACCCGTTCACTCCTACTCTTTCCTTCCTGTCTGCCAACCAATTTTCTATCCATGTCAACACCCTACCCCCAATACCATGTGCTCTAATTTTAGTCACCAGTCTCCCGTGCGGGACCTTATCAAAGGCTTTCTGCAAGTCTAGATACACTACATCCACTGGCTCCCCTTCATCCATTTTACTTGTCACATCATCAAAAAATTCCAGAAGATTAGTCAAGCATGATTTCCCTTTCATAAATCCACGTTTGATTTCTTTAATCGCTCAATTCAGTCATGGATTGAATATCCAGAAATAATAGAAAGCATGTTCACCGCAAATGCTGTTGTAAAAAGGGATAAGTCTTGCTGGTGGAAAAAAAACCCACTGCAGTTGCTGAAAATCTGAAATAAACATAAAATGCCAAATTATGCAGCAAGTCTGGCAGCATCTATGGAGGGTCAACATATTGGGTCACGTAGGTGAGAAACGTGGAGGGTCAACAACCCACGTAGGTGAGAAACCAATCATGTTTTATCAATTGTAAAAAGCAAGAGAAGAGAGAGAACAAAAGAAATGTCTGTGGTAGGAAGCAGACCAATGTTGTCAAGGTAACGATTACTTAAAAATCAGTGTTAGAGTCAAAGGAAACAAAGGAGCTGGGGCACAAAACCATTAAACACAAAACATAGGCGTGTAGGCACAGCAAGGAATTAGGAAAGCTAAAGGAAAGTTTGCCCTTCTTGAAAGGGTTATTCTTATTTAAATAGAGTAGATTTAATGCACCTTCGCTGGTGAGACTGAACATGGAATAATGCATACAGTTTCAGAACATAGAAGAATACAGCACTAGAATAGACCCTACGGCTACGCCATACACTAGAATAGACCCTAAAGCAGTGTCTGTGCTGAACACAATGTTAAGATGAAGTAATCTCCTCTGCCTGCACGTGATCTATTTCCTTCCATTCCCTGGATATTCATGTGCCCATCTAAAAGCCTCTTAAATGTCAATATTATATCTGCCTCCACAGCCCAATCCAGGCACTCACCACCCTCTGTCTTAAAAAAAAACTTGGCCTGCACATCTCCTTTAAACTTTGATCCTCTCACCTTAAAGCTATGCCCCCCTATTTTGGCGTTTCCATCCTGGAGGGGGGAAAAGGTTCTGTCTATCTACCCTATCTACGCCTCTCATAATTTTATATACTTGTATCAAGTCTCCTCTCAACCTCTTGCCTTCCATATTTATATATTAACATTGTGGTGATGATTTAATAGGTTGATTCCTCTAATTAAAGAGTTGACCTAAAGAGAGGTTGAGCTGAGACACACTGGAGAAATTAAGAATGAGAAGTGATCTGAATGAAACATGTAAGTTTCTGAGGTGGGTTTGGCAAGATGGATGCTGAGAGGCTGCTTCCTCTAGTTTCATCTGGAACGAGGGTGGATTATTTCAGAATAAGGTGCCATCCATTTCAGAGTCAAGAACAACCATTTTATTTCAATCTTTGAAATTCTCCTCCCCAGAGATTGTGGAAATGAAGGTATTAAATATGTTCATGTTTGGCACCCATTACAGGGAGTCGAGGGGGTGGGGAGAGAGTGGCAAAGTGGTTTTGTGGCAGCGTTTGGATCTTATTAAACGGTGGAGCCGACTCGAGGGGCTAATTAGCGGATTCCTGTTCACATTTCATGTCCTTTTGAGTATCAATGAAGTTGCCAAATGTTTTGTCTGGTGGTTGAGAATGAACACAGATTCTGAGAAACAAGTGAACAAATGTTGGCAATGTCAAAAGCATTGTAAGTATCCACCAGCTGCTGCTCCTACAACTTGGCCGAATAAACATGTGGATTTTGAACATACATTTATGCACAAAAAATGAGAATGATTCTGGTGAATGCATATTCTAAATAAATAAGAGCAGTTAGATATTTCTATATCACAAGCAATAACTTCATAGGTGTGAATAATCGTCACTGCACAGGGTCATCCAAGGTTGCTTGTCAAGGCTTCAATGGTGCTGAAGTTGTCAAATTCCACACAAGGAATTGATTCAAGGTTGTGCATAGCTCCATGCCATCCAGTCTCAGACAGTTGGCAGAAAGGCAGTTCAGACAGAACGATGGACTGAAAAAGATGAACAAGATGATGCACTGTTTTGTTGTTTCACTCTAGCAACAGACCACATAAATCTGCAGGACTCATACCAACTGAGTTATCAATGCATGTCTGAATGCAGGTGAATTTGGTGAAGCTGAGCCTCACATCATAAGTGTTGCAGAAGAAGCAATCTGCTATTGGAGCTTGTAATTGAAGTTGTCATTTAAAAATCAGATTTTCCAGAAGGAGTTTCTGGTAGAGGAGGACATAGCTGAGGGGGGAAAGTTACTGTCTACTTGGGATGTTCCAGCAGGACCCAAGTAGCATCAATTGCAATGGAAGAGAAAACTACATATTGAATTTATAAATAATTAAGTATTTTACAGTTCTGTACACTATTTTCTCAATATCTTGTAATGGTTGAATGGGAAGATATGGGTGGGTGTTCCACATGATTAGCATGTACTTAATACCAGTGATGATCCATCACTTTTGCCATATCTTTGGTAGATTCACTGAAAAAAGGATACCATTGCGATAGCCAGTGGTGAAAATAATGACAACTTTCCCCGTCTTGAGTGGGGAATTTATACTCATGTATAAATCAGTGCATTCCCCAGAGTACCGAAGTGTTACCTACAAAACCTTCCACTCCATTAACGTGCCAC
Source organism: Leucoraja erinaceus (assembly GCF_028641065.1). Classification (NCBI taxonomy): domain Eukaryota; kingdom Metazoa; phylum Chordata; class Chondrichthyes; order Rajiformes; family Rajidae; genus Leucoraja; species Leucoraja erinaceus. The sequence continues at coordinate 32,348,769 of NC_073381.1, forward strand.
TCGTATCCAATTACTAAGGGAACTTCACGATTCCCCGCACTGCTGCCAACATGCCGTCAACCTGTGGTGGTACACCCTCCCTGATCTTCCTCAACCTCAAAACAGGTTTATCAGCTGGCTGCATGGAAACAGACTGATAAATCCCATGAAGAATCCAAACAAATAGTTCCACTAAAGCCATACGAGGTAACAGAGATTTGGTATGTCGATGAATACTCTCTCGAACTTCTACAGGTATACGGTTGACAGCATACTAACTGGTTGAATCACGGCTTGGTTCGGCAACCCTAATGCCCAGGAGCGAAGGAGATTACAGAGAGCGGTAGACTTTGCCTGGTCCATCACAGGTACTGACCTCCCCACCATCAAAGGGATCTGCAGGAAGCTGCCTCAAATAATCAGCCAATATCATCAAAGACCCACATAATCCTGGTCTCGTTCTCATTTTATTCCTACCACTGGGAAGGTAGGAGAGAAGTCTGAAAACCTTGACCACCAAGTTCAAGAATAGCTTCTTCCTGCCAACCATCACCGCACTTCCTGAACACCACACACCACTAACATGAATTTCTATGGACTGTCTTTGGGTACAATAAGGACTATGGGTTTATTTGCATTAATATTGTGCTTGTTATATTTTTTTGTTTATTATAAATTATCTGTGTGTTTTGCATGTACACAATTTTATACTGCTGCAAGTAATAGTTTCATTGTCTACAAATGACAATTAAACACTCATGGCAGGTATGAGATTAGACTGTTGCTTCAGATGTCTTGAAAAGACGGGATCTCCCTTCAAAGAGGGTGAAAACAGATGAAAGACAAGAAAGTGAAAGGTTTTCAGGACTGTGCCACATGTGGAATTGAGGATATGATCTTACTAGATGGCAACGTAAATTTAAATGTTGAGTGGCCTACTCCTGCATCCAAATTTTAAGTTTACAATATAATAGCCTGATCAAAATGCCATTGATAGATAAGTTTTGAGTTTTGCTTCCACTAACAGAACTTTATTTTTCCACATTAAATTCTGCCCACTTTCTCTTATCGTGCACTGATGGCTTAAGAAAAACTGAGCTCAAACCATTCATAGTTGCTCAAATAATGTTGTTTCACTGAGAAGCAAGAATGAGCATGTACAAGGGGAGATCTCATCTTGTTGCCATTTAATAGGCCAGTAAGAAAAGACTGGTTGTGGTAGGATGATTCAGTTGCCTTCCCAGCTGTCATCAGGCAACTGAATCATCCTACCACAACCAGAAGGCAGTGCTGCCTCATTAACTATTTACCTAATTGGTGACACTCGGACTATCCTTGATCAGACTTTGCTGGTTTTATCTTACACTAAACGTTATACCCTTATCATGTATGTATCTATTCACTGTTAATGGCTTGATTGTAATCATGTATTGTTTTTCTGCTGACAGGATAGCACGCAACAAAAGCTTTTCACTATACCACGGTACATGTGACAATAAACTAAACTAAAAAGACAATTAACGTTTTGGGCCAAAACCTTTCTTCAGAAAGTTTGAAAACTGGAGGTTGAGGGGAGACCTAAAAGTATATAAAAGTATGAGAGACTACAGGGTCTGTCCCACTATACGAGTTTACCCAAGAGCTCTCTCGAGTTTTAAAAAAAATCAAACTCGTGGTAAGTACGTAGAATGTACGTAGTGGGTACATCGGAGCTCGGGACGTCTCTTAGCGGCTCGTAACACTAACGGCAGGTACTCGGGAAATGCGGTAAGCTCGTGAAGTTTTTTCAACATGTTGAAAAATGTCCACGAGAGCCCCGAGTACCTACGAGCGGCTATTACCGTAATTCTCCAAGTTTGAATCAGGGGAAACTCGGGAGAACTCTTGAATTACCTCGTACACTGGGACAGGCCCTTTAGATAGGATAGACAGTCAGAACTTTTTTTTTCCTGGAGTAGAAATATCAAAGGCTAGAGGGCAAAGTTTACAAATGTACAGGGCAAGTTTTTTTTTCCTGCAAAGGGAGACAGATACAATAATGGCATTTGAAAGGCTTTTGTACAGGTACATAGACATGCAAGGGTTGAAACAATGTTGAGATTAGGCACCATGTTCAGCACTGACATGGTTGGCTGAAGGGCCTGTGCCTGTGCTGTGATCTTCTATGTTCTCAGTTCTATGTTTCAACAGAAAGGTGGCAGGGGAGAACAGATTAAAAGAGGGGCTGGAGAAACTGATCTATGAAGCGAGGAAATAAAGTGGGCGGGATGGGGGGTGGGGGCGGGAAGAAGGAAGGAGGAAAGGGAGGAGGAGAGGTAGGGCGGGCGGATAGGAGGGTGGGAGGAGACAGCTCAAGGGTTAAGGAAGGGGAGGAGACAGTAAGGGCTAGCAAAATTGGGAGAATTCAATGTTAATGCCATCCGGACTAAAAGAGAGGGCTGAATGAACAGGAGATAAAGTGTCGGGATGGGGGAAGAAGGGGATGGAGGTTGAGAAGAGGTATGGCGAGGAGTGCTGGCTGTCTTGAGGACCACAAGAGGACAGGAGGAGACTCAGGGGATTTAAGTACCTAGCAACAACAGAATGCTACTAGTAGTAGCGGACATTGGTAGCGCCAGGTTTCGTTGAACATATCATGCATCACAAACTGCTTCTGGCAAGTAAAACGGGTGTTACAAGAAGTGGCAGGCTGTTGGCAATGGATCATCATGCCTCTTTTAGGTGATGTTGACTTGGAGAATAAGAATCGATAATCAGGTCTACAAACTGATTCTTCCACCAATCAGAATTGTATCTTAAAATTACCTACATGAAAAACAACAGACAGTATCATCTTCAAAATCATTTGAATAGAACTTTCAAAACTTGATTCAGTGACATTTAGTCAACAATCTGAACAATTTGTTTATCTTTCTTACAAATATCTTCCTTCAAAGATATGAAAACATACTCTGAGTAGCTAGAACAGTGTTAGAAAAAGAAATGATAAAATGTCAGAATATTTATGCGATTCCCAAATAGTTATTCTGTTAATTACTAATCTGTAAATATGAGA